>NC_133656.1:179169232-180369232 GCF_009905375.1 Apium graveolens | reverse complement strand
TGGGTACCAGCTTCCATACTTTATTCCTTTCAAATTAGTTTAGCTCCTCTTGCATAGCTAAAATCCAATCAGGGTCTGATAAGGCTTCTTCTACCTTCTTTGGTTCTTCCTTAGATGGGAAGCTGCTGTATAGACATTCTTCTCGAGTTGCTCTCCTAGTTTGAACTCTGGAAGAAACATCACCAATAATCAGTTCAAAGGGGTGATCTTTTGTCCATTTTCTTGGTTGAGGTAGATTAGCCCTAGATGAAGAGACCTAAATGTTGTCTTGATGTGTGATTGAGTTTTGATTGCTAGAAACTCCCCCTGAGTTTGTGGATCTTTGATTTGAGATTGGGGTGCTTTCTATGGGTGATCTGCCTTGACTTCCTGCTCCTTTTGATAACCCGACGGATGGTGAATTTTGAGTACCGACGGATGAGGCAGGTTGTCTTCCGACGGATAATACAGATTGCCTTCCGACGGATGAAGCATTATGTAACTCGACAGATGTTGAGTTTTGTGCTTCATTAGTAGTAAATTTGTCTGCATTATCCTTAGACACTGTTTCTTGATCACTCTCATCATCACTTTCATCACTGACCATCTCAACATTGTCGAATTTGAGGCTCTCATGGTAATCTCCATCTTTTAGTCCTTCAATCTTTTTATCATCAAACACAATATGTATAGATTCAACAACAATGTTGGTTCTTAGATTGTAGACTCTATATGCTTTACCAACAGCATATCCAACAAAAATTCCTTCATCTTCTTCAGCATCAAACTTCCCATTTTGATCAGTTTGATTTCTCAGAATATAGCATTTACAGCCAAAGACATGAAGAAAGTTTAGAGTTGGCTTCTTGTTCTTGAACAATTGATAAGGTGTCTTGCATTTTGCTTGATTAATCAGAGAGATGTTCTGAGTGTAGCATGCAGTGTTGACAGCTTCAGCCCAGAAATATGTTGGTAATTTTGATTCTTCAAGCATTGTCCTTGCAGCTTCAATAAGAGATCTATTCTTTCTTTCCACTACTCCATTCTGTTGTGGAGTCCTTGCTGCTGAAAACTCATGCAGGATCCCATTTTCCTCACAGAATGCTCTCATGACATAGTTCTTGAACTCAGTTCCATTGTCACTCCTGATTCTTCTAACTTTGAAATCAGGATGATTGTTAACTTGCCTTATGTGATTGATGATGATTTCACTAGCTTCATCTTTGGACTTTAGGAAATAGGTCCAAGAAAACCTTGAGAAATCATCTACAATTACTAGGCAAAATCTTTTCTTTGAGATTGACAATACATTGACTAGTCCAAACAAATCCATGTGAAGCAGTTGCAGAGGTTCTTCAATTGCTGAATCAAGTTTCTTCTTGAATGATGCTTTAATTTGCTTCCCTTTTTGGCAGACATCACACAGTCCATCCTTTATAAACTCTACCAGAGGAATGCCTCTAACCAGCTCTTTCTTTACCAGCTCATTCATGGTCTTGAAGTTCAAATGGGATAGCTTCTTGTGCCATAGCCAACTTTCATCTTGACTTGCTTTACTGAGAAGACAAGTTACAGATTCTGCTTTAGTTGAGTTGAAGTCAGCTAGATACACATTTCCTCTTCTCACACCAGTGAGAACCACTTTGTTGTTTTGATTATTAATCACAACACAGGTTTCTTTGTTGAAGGTTACTGAGTTTCCTTTATCACAAAGCTGGTTGATACTCAACAGATTGTGTTTGAGACCATCCACTAAGGCAACTTTTTCAATGATGACATTGTCCTTTGAAATCAAGCCATATCCCACAGTATAACCTTTGCTGTCATCTCCAAAAGTGATACTTGGGCCAGCTCTCTCTTCAAACTCTGTGAGCAGGGTAGAATCACCAGTCATGTGTCTTGAACAACCACTATCCAAGTACCAAAGATTCCTTCTGTTTCCCTGCACACATCAAAATCAAATCAACTTGATTTTGGTACCCAAGTTTCCTTGGGTCCTGCCTTGTTAGCTTTCTTCTTCTGTTTCTTAGGTCTTAACTCATTTGACTTAGGAATTTCAGATTCTTCCTTAGTCATTTGGGTTGGGCCTTTAAAACCACTAGATGCAACAGATTTATTATGCATGTTATGGCTAACAGGAAATGGCATGCTTGGTGCAAACATGTTAATCCAGTAAGGCATGCTAAATGGCATTTGAGGCATATTGTATGCAGCATAATATGGATTAGGTGTAAATGGCATATTAGCAAACTGTGCATTCATGTTCTGTGTAGGCATAGCATTAACAGGCATAGGAGGCATGGCATTCATGTAAGAGAATTGAGGCTGAACAGACATGGGAGTAGGCATGGCAGATTTGCAATTAACAGACAAATGATTTACACTACCACATTTGACACAGATTTTTCTAGGAGCATATTTGTCAGGTGTGTAGTTATTATGTTTGTTAATCCCTACTTTACCATTCGTATTGTTTTTCCTTTTAGTCTCTGTTTTTACCTCTATCTTCTCAAGTCTGTCACTCAACTGTTTGATAGTCATGTGACCAACATTAGCCTTCTTCCCTTTCTTGGCTTGACTTGACTCCCCTGAAACAAAGTTCTTGGAAACAGACCCATACTTTTCATTTAGCTTGGTTAATTTGGCTTTGCTAATGGGTTTGCTCACAGCCGACGGATGAGGATTTTTATCATTCGACGGATAACACATTTTGTTATCCGACGGATAGTCCTCATCATCCGTCGAGTCTACATCTGTCAGCAATCCATCCACCAAAATAGGTTCTAGTTTCTCCTTATTCTTTTTCCAGGCTTCATCACAAAAGGACTCAATTCCTTGAACCTTGGTGATTTGAGCATGAACATCTCTGGATGTTTTCCATGCTTTAATCACCTCCTGTTCACGATCGAGCTGCTTCTTTAAAATTTCTTCCTTTTTCAAGGACTCAGTTAATTCCTCCTTAGCAATTCTACACTCAATTTTTAGTCTCTCAAACTCAACAAACTGAGACTCAAGCACATTATTCCTCTCACTCAAAAACAAGTTGTTTTCTTTGATTTTAGCATTTTCTTTAGTGAGGGACTTAAGTGTAACACGCAAATGATACAATTCTGTAGACATGTCATTTATTGCATCATTACACTCAGCTTTAGATAAATGTGCAAGGTTTGTAGTAATTACCTGATTCCTTTAGGAACTTGTCTCTGTTTCATCCGACTTGGCCATAAGGGCTAGATTGACATAGCTGACATCCTCATCTTCATCCAAACCATCAGTTGCCCAGTCATTCTCTTGTGTAATAAAAGCCCTTTCCTTCTGTTTGAGTAAATCAAAATATTTTTGCTTATAATCCATAGACTCAAATCTTTTCTTACTGGAATCTGACTTTCTACACTCATTTGCAAAATGCCCTGCCAAGCCACATTTGAAACACTTGAATTTTGATTTATCCACCATGTTTCTATTTGGCTTGGCAGCTCCAAAGTTCTTCTTGAACTTGAGCTTGGCAAATCTTCTTGAAAGGAATGCTAGGTGCTCATCAATGTCCTCCATGTCATCTTGACTCAAAGAATCTTCACTTTCTGCAGCTAGCCCTTTACCCTTGCTTTCACAGGCCTTTGAAGTTGATTCCACAGCTTCCATCTTCACTTCCTTCTCCTTTTCCAGTTCAGCCACTAGTGCAATGGATCCTCCTTTCTTCTTTCCTCTCTCCATTCTTTCATCCTGCTCTATTTCAAGCTCATAGGTCTTCAGAATGCCATACAGTCTCTCCAAAGTAAACTCCTTATAATCTTGTGAGTTTCTCAATGAGACTGTCATTGGTTTCCATTCCTTTGGAAGAGATCTGAGAAATTTCAGATTGGAGTCTTTAGTCTGATAGACTCTTCCATGCAATTTAAGAGCATTTAGTAGCTTTTGGAATCTACTAAAAATGTCAGTGAGTGACTCACTTTCTTCATTGTGAAAATACTCATATTGCTGAATCAGGAGCTGTATTTTATTTTCTCTTACTTGCTCAGTACCATCACAGATTATCTGTATTATGTCCCAAACTTCCTTGGCAGTCTTACAGTTGATGATGTTATCAAACATATCTGCATCAACACCATTGAACAGAATGTTCATGGCCTTTTTATCTTTCCTGACTTGTTCAAGATCAGGATCAGACCATTCATGCCTTGGCTTTGGAACTGATGGTTCATTTCCTGTTGCAGCTCTTATTGGAACATGAGGGCCTCTTTCTATGCAGTCCACATAGGCCTCATCTTGAGAAAGCATATGAAGATGCATCTTTACCTTCCAATGATGGTAATTATCTTTATCAAGAAAAGGAATCTTGACTCCAACATCTTTCTTGTTCATCTTGCTGAATTGTTTTGATCTTTAAACTCTTTGTAGATTAAGAGCTTGCTCTGATACCAATTGTTACTCCCTTAACAATATAGCAAGAATTACAGAAGGGGGGTTGAATGGAATTCTTGAACTTTTTCTTTAAGATAAAAATGTTCAACTCGATTATAGATATATTTGTTTTGATTAGCACAATGCGGAATATAAACTTTAATGAATCAAAACAAGAGTAATTAAAAACAAGAGTCTTTAAAACTTTCTGGTGGATTTAAACAATTCCACCAGAGATATATTTAATATATCGAGAGAACTCTGTGTGCAGAAATGCTCACAGCTGCTTATACAAAATAGAACTACTAAGAACACAGGAAATGCTAAAGATAGTGCTTACAAAGATTTCTCTGTTTTGTTTCTTAGCTCTTTTGCTTTTTTTCTATTTGCTACTCTCTTGGTTTATATATTACCAAGATTACAAAGTCAAAAGAACTGAATAAATATAAAATCTAACAGTCTTGATCTTTGCTGCTTTTCGTCCTCTATTACCCAGTTAATGGGCTTCCACAGTGTGTTTGTATCCATCTCGACGGCTGTGTGTCAGCTTTCACTGTTCAACTGATGTTTGAATCTTGATATTATCATCCGTCGACTTTCAGATCATCCGTCGATGACTTACTTGATCATCCGTCGACTGCTATGTTAAACATCCGTTGAAAGTCATTTGATCATCCGTCAAAGCTTTGTTAAGCATCCGTTGATAGCTATTTTGGCACTTGACTTCATTTCACTTATACAGAATTACAAGACATTGCTTATGTACAGTTAATCAACCTATTCTGCATATCTAGTTAAAGTCAACATGACTTATATACTACTACAGATTCTATACAAAGGTGTATACAACACTGTGCTACAAACTCATTATTACATAAGCTACTCAACTCGATGGATAATAAGTTACTTATCAGTCGGGACTAAAATGAGTTATCCGTCAGGACTATAATTCTTATCCGTCGAGTGCTACATTATTTCACTAAGTAAAATCTACTTAGATATTTTGTTTAGGTACTCATCAAGTGCACAACATATTCACAACACCATGCTTGTTTATGAGTGTTGCATTCTGTGTAAAATAAGCAGTCTACACAGCTTCAGCCCAAAAGTAGGTTGGCATCTTTGCTTCATTAAGCATAGTTCGTGCAGCTTCAATGAGAGTCATGTTCTTTCTTTCTACAACTCCATTTTGTTGTGGAGTTCCAGGTGCAGAAAATTCCTGTTTGATTTCATGCTCTTTGCAGAACTCTTCCATGATTGAATTCTTGAACTCAGTGCCATTATCACTTCTTATAATTTTAACAAAATCTTTAACCAACTTATCCAGCTGTCTCACATGATCAGTTAGAGTAAATGCAATTTCATTCTTCTTGTGCAAGAAGTACACCCAAGTGTACCTTGTGAACTCATCCACTATAACTATAGCATATTTCTTCTTTGCAATAGACATGACATTGACTGGACCAAATAGATCAACATGCAGTAGGTGATAAGGCTCAAGAATTGATAACTCAGTTTTGCTCTTGAAATAAGATTTTCTTTGTTTTGCCTTTTGACATGAATCACAAAAGCCATCAGGAGCAAATACTGATTTTGGCAGTCCTCTCACAAGATCTTTCTTTACAAGCTCATTTATATTGTTGAAGTTTAAATGAGAGAGTCTTTTATGCCAATTCCAGCTTTCTTCAATTGATGCTCTACTCAACAGACAGATTACAGAACCATCAGAACTTGTTGAAAGTCTGGCTTCATAAATGTTACCATGCCTGTAACCTTTCAGAACCACTTTGCCTGTAGAATTGCTTACAACTTCACAGTGTTCTTCAAAGAAATCCACATGATAACCTCTATCACAGATTTGACTTACACTCAGCACATTGTGTTTAAGTCCTGAGATAAGAGCTATTGTTTCAATGATGACATTCCCAAGATTAATATTGCCATATCCCAGAGTTTTTCCCATATTTTCATCTCCATACGAAACTCATGGGCCAGCTTTCTCCACAAAGTCTGAGAGCAGGGCTTTATTTCCATTCATATGTCCTGAACATCCATTATCCAGTACTAGGATGTTTTTCCTGTTGCCCTGCAATCACAAAGACCACTAATGGTTAGTTTTAAGGACCCATACTTGCTTGGATCCTTTGGCTTTTTTAAGTTTGTTAGCATTTGCAGCAGATTTAATATCAGAGTTTATGCTAACATGCTGTTTATCAGAACTTAATATCAGACTTTGCATCAGACTTTACACTAGAAGGAATTAAAGTAACTTTCTTCAAAGAAGGTTTTATTTAATAATAATCATAGTACAAACTATGATATTCCTTACAAGTATAAATTGAATGCCATACACTACCACAATGAAAACAAGGATTTTGTGGCTTAAACCTAACAGACTGACTCTTAACTCCTGACTTATGAGGTAAAGAGTTTATATCTTTATTCTTCCTGCAAAAAGAAGCAAGATGGTTAGAGTTTCCACAGTTATAACATTTTTTTCTAGGATCATTAGGAACAGGCATATAATTATTGCTTTTATTCACACCTTCCTTTCCATTCCTATTTTTCCTAGCTGCCTTTACCTTGTTGACATTCCTTATTTCTTTCAGCTTATGTTTAAGCTGCTTCTTTGTCATTAAGCCTATGTTGACTTCAGCTGGTTCATCCTGTTCTAATTTGTCAGAAGTTGACTTCTTCTTAACTTCTGTCACAGACTCTTTCATCTTTTCAAAATCAGACTTTACAGTTTTAGCTACAAACTTAACAAGATTCACCTTTGGCTTAGTATTCTGTTTAACAACACTTGGCTCAATTTGTTCAGTTCCTTTTTCACTTTTATCATCTCCATAACCTAAGCCCTCTTTCCAGTTTCCACAACTTAATAAATTCTGAGTTGTTCTGCCAGAGTTAGTCCAAGTCCTGATAATCTCTCTTTCCTTTTCTAACTCAGTTTTTAGAGATTGATTCAATTTTAGCACTTCATCTCTAACATAAAAAGCATCATCTCTTTCTTTCTGAGTTTGATGGAACTTAACTAACTCATTTTCTAAATAGTCATTCCTTTTCTTATAAGCAAGATTTTCAGAAGTTAATATTTCACATGTTAAAGTTTGATCTCTGTAACTAATGAACATGGTTTTAAGATATAATCTCAACTCGGTAATATTATCAGTATGAAAAGCATAAGTTGTTTGAGGTACCTTCAATTCAGCAGTTTCAGGGCTGCCATCAGTATTTGCCATTAAAGCATAATTCACCTCATCTTCAGAATCTGAAGAGTATGTCCAGCTTTTCTTCTTTGTGACAAGTGCCTTGCCTTTGTCACTCTTTCCTTTCTTGCAGTCAGGAGATATGTGGCCTCTTTCACCACAATTGTAGCATTTGACATTTGAATTGTCTCCTCTATCAGACTTTGCACTTTTGCCTTCATACTTTCTGAACCCTTTCTTATCAGTACTTCCACCTTTCTTGGAAAACTTCTTTCCCCTTCTGAATTTCATGTAGGCTATTTTTATGATACCCTTCACTATAAGAGCACACAATTTTATCATCTCTTCATCAGCATCTATTTTAGGTAAACTTTCAGTTTCTGAATCATCATCATCAGAACTTGATGATTCTGAATCAGATTTTATGATGAGAGTCTTTCCTGATGAGATAGCCATTTTGGGGGATTCATCCTCAGCCTTAAGAGCAACTGTCCTTGACTTTCTCCCATGCCTCTTGCTCCTTTGATCCATCTCAAGTTCATAAGTCTTGAGCATACCATAAATTTCGTCAAGAGTAGTTTCATCAAGAGCATAGTTGTCTCTTATAGTAGTAGACTTCAAATCCCAAGTTTCAGGAAGAGCTAAAAGGAATTTTAGATTTGAATCTTCAAGATCATATTCCTTGTCCACCAGTGACAGATCATTCAAGAGTTTGACAAACCTGTCATATAAGTCAGTTAATGACTCATCAGCTTTTGAGTCAAAGTGTTCATACTCTTGAGTGAATATAGTCCTCATGTTCTTCTTGATTGCATCAGTTCCCTGGAATCTTGTCTCCAAAGCATCCCATATCTCCTTTGCAGTCTTGCAATGAATTTCCCTGTTTGACATGACATTATCAATGGCACTATGTAACAAATGCCTTACCTTTGCATCCTTGGCAATGGATGAGATATCTTCAGTTGTATACTCACTTTTTTCCTTTGGTATGGTCTTTGCTGGCTGATCTGCAACTACAACAGAGAGCTTGGTTGGCTTATGCGGTCCTTCATTATTTCTGTCAAGGTATTCTGGATCTGTAACTTCCAGAAACATAGCCATCTTCACTTTCCATATGGGGTACTCAGAAGGTCTCAGTATGCGAACCCTAATAGTCTCATATCGACCGTAGATTTGAGTGTTTTTAGTTTCTTCAGTTTTGGTGGGCTTGGTTGGATTTTCTGCTTCTTCAGACATGATTGTTTGGATCTTTACTGTATGTTTGTTAACAGATAAGCTCTGATACCAATTGTTAGGTAACACAACACTGTAGAAGGGGGTTGAATACAGTGTTTAATACAATCACATCGATTTCGAACACAAGTAACAGTAAAAAGATATATTCAATATAATAAACTCTGTTACAATGGAACTGTTCTCTCTTAGTGATGAACAAATATCACGAGAGCTGCTAGGTTACAATGATTGATCTTCTCGATAATGATAACTCGTATAGTGCAAACCTATGTCTGTGTTTATATAGTACACAGTTACAAGATAACTTCTAATTGATATGGAATATAATTTTGTCTCCCAAAATATATCAATAAGATATCTTATACAAGTCTTCTTATCTTCTAACTCTTTTCATGCATATCTTCTTTTGTATTAATCTCGATCTTATTTCCTGTAAATCAGCTTCCTTCCTTAACTGTAAGTCCTCCCGTACTTAATTTCTGATATCTATCTTCTGATAACCTAAGTTCTGATATCCTTAAGTTCTGACTTCCAGTAAGTACTGATTCTAGTAAGTACTGATATTTCCTGTTTATTAAGATCTGAAAACTAAACATGAAACATATTAGACATGACATCTCAAATATATCTAACATAATAGATCAGATTACATATGCTACTTTTGTAGAGAATAGAAAAAGTTGAAGTGTGTGAAAATCTGAGAGGGAGATCGATTGGGGAAAAAGCTAGAAACCCTAGAACATCATCTCTCTGGCTCTCTCCCATATATACTTACATAAATTGATTGATTTTCTTTATGAATTGAGGTGTTGGTCGTTGTTGATCCTTCTCGTATATGTGAACGGATCGCTCTAAGTTGTTTTATCCTGGAAGTGATATTGCGGCAACCCAGCACAGCGTAAGTGAGGAAATAATCTCTTCAAGAACAATCAAGTCTTCTCGAGGGCTTGGCGACTCAGCTGATTCTTAATTCTGATAAATCTTCATAGAGCTAAGTGATTTTCTTTAATTTCTTGCCAATTCAGTCTCTAATTATATATTGTTTGTGCCTTCATATTTGTTTTGTTACTTGGTTGAATTTGTTTGTTCTTGTTAATTTGTGATATATAATTGTCCCATTGTTGCACTTATAGTAATATTCCCAAAAATCTTGAAGAGATTATTTGTTATATTGTGTAATTAGCAAGATGGTTAACGAACACGATAATATTCTTAAGAATGTTGAGACTGGTTCTGGCTCTGGTGTTACTGCTACCATTGATTGGACTACGTATTATTTTCCCCAGCCTATTGATTTATGGGGTATGCTTGATAAATTCAGTGGTGGAGCTTCTTTTTTTCGTTGACAGAAAAAGATGAATCTCTGGTTAACGGTTAAGGGTCTATGGTAAGTGGTGCAGTATGATCCTCCTGTGTTGGGTCAAGAGAAAGCTGACTCTATTAAGGCTTATGCTTTGTGGGCTAAGAAGGATGGGGTGGCTAGGGCAGCCATATTGGCAGCCTTGGAGAACACCTTGTTCGATGTTTACTCATCAGATGCATATACTGTTAAAGTCTTATGGGATAAGCTAGACCAAACCCACAATACTGATTCTCAAGGACTTGAGAATTATTATGTGGCTAGGTTTTTTGATTTCAAGCTGGTGGATGGAAAATCCATGATTGAACAGGTTCATGAGTTTGAGATATTGGTTCATGCTTTGGGTGAGTCCGGTATGGTCTTGCCTGAGAAGTTTCGGGTTATATCAGTGATTGAAAAGCTCCCTAAGTCTTGGGAAGAGTTTGCTCTCTCCCTGAAAAGACAGAAATGAGAAATCACATGGACTAACTTGATGTTGGACATCTATGTGCAAGAGCAACACAAGTCCAAACAAGAACATGTGATGCTTGCTGAACATGGAAGCTCGAAGGTAGATGTAGTGACTGTAGGACGGAAAATAAAGGTAGTCACAAAGAAGGCTAACACCAAACCTGACAAGAACAAGGCTAAAAAACTAAAGGCAAACAAACCATGTTGGTCTTGTGGATAGGTTGTTCATTGGAGCAACGACTGTCCAAGTAAGAAAGCTAAGAAAGCTATAGTGGTAGCTCAAGCAAATACAGTGCTTGGACTTGGAACCACGAGTGGGCCTGTAGCTAACATGGTTGTTGGTGAGGTTGTTGCCTCTGAAACCGATGACGGGTATGTTACTTACAATGTTGTACTACTTTCCAATTATCTGTCACATGAGTGGTTGATTGATACTAGAGCTAATGTGCACATTTGTGCTGATATTAGTTTGTTTATATCTTATCAACAGAGTCATGGAGTGACAGTGACGATGGGGAATGTTAGTGTTGCACAAGTGCATGGAATAGGAAACGTGGACCTGAAGTTTGCTTCTGGGCGGATTCTATCTCTCACTAGAGTGCATCATGTGACCTCTATTCGTAGAAATATAATAAGTGGAAGTTGTTTAGTTAAGAATGGCTTTGAACTTTCTTTGAAGTGTAATAAAGTAGTTATTACTCATACTGGTACATTTTTGGCAAGGGTTACTTGTCTGATGGTTTGTTTTTAATAAATGTTGAACCCGTTTTGGGTGATTTTATTAATGATAATGTTGCACATTCTGTTAATTGTGTTGAATCATCTGATTTGTGGCACTTACGACTTGGTCATTTAAATTTTGGTGCTCTAAAAAATATGAGGAATTTAGAGTTAATTCCAAAGTATGCCATTGATAAGAAATATAAGTGCCAAGTGTGTGTAACTGTTAAACAAACAAGGAAGCCTTTTTATAATGTGGCTAGGGATTCAGACTTGTTAGATTTAGTTCAGTCGGGCATATGTGAATTTGATGGTATGTTGACTAAGGATCATTGTAGATATTTCATTACCTTTATAGATGATTGTAGTAGATATTGTTATGTTTATTTGCTTAAACATAAGGATGAAGCACCAGATAAATTCATTATGTATAAAAATGAAGCTGAAACATAAAATGGAAAAGTACTTAAACGTTTGAGGTCTAATAGAGGTGGTGAGTATACGAGTACCTTGTTTAATGAATTTTGCGCAAGCAATGGTATAGTTTATGAGGTTACTCCACCATACACACCTGAGTCTAATGGGGTGGTAGAGCGAAAGAACAGAACTATTAAAGACATTATTAACAATATGCAGATTAATTCTGGGTTGCCTAAGTACATGTGGGGAGAGGCTCTAAATACCGCTTTCCATATTCTGAATAGAGTCCCTCTGAAACATATAGAAAAGACAGCTTATGAATTATGGTGAAAGTATAAGACAAGTTTGAGTTATCTTCGTGTGTGGGGGTGCCTTGTTAAGGTGCTTGTCCCTGAACACAAGAGAAAGAAATTAGGTTCAAAAACTGTTGATTGTATCTTTCTGGGCTATCTTGAAACCACAACTGCTATGAGATTTTTAGTTTTAAAATCTAACATAGATGGGATTGTGACGAATACGATAGTTGAGTTTTGTGATACTACTTTCTTTGAGGAAGTGTTCCCTATGTGGAAAAGATGAAAAATATGGGGGTGGATCCTGGCTCTACTCCTAATGAAGTAGAGGAACCTGGAAGGAGTAAGCGTGCAAAGGTAGTTAAGGACTTTGAAAATGATTTTATCACGTACAATGTCGAGGATGAGCCTTTAACTTTCCATCAAGCCATGGATTCTTCGGAGTCAATGCATTGGAAAGGCGTTGTGAAGAGTGAAATTAACTCAATTGTTTCTAACGGAACATGGAAGTTAGTTGATCTCCCTCCTGGGTGTTCTACTATTGGATGTAAATGGATCTTCAAGAGGAAGCTAAACCCTGATGGCTCAATAGATAAGTACAAGGCTAGGCTAGTGGCTAAGGGCTTTAGGCAAATGGAAGGGGTTGACTATTTTAATACATACTTTCATGTTGCCTGAATGACAACAATCAGTGCTTATTGCATTGGCTTCTGTATATGGTCTTATCATCCATCAAATGGATGTAAAGACAACTTTTCTTTATGGTGACCTTGAAGAAGAGATTTATGTGGATCAGCCTGAGGGATTTGTTGCTTCTGGTAATGAGAGGAAAGTTTGTAGATTAGTCAAGTTCATATATGGCCTTAAACAAGCACCTATAGACTGGTATAAAAAGTTTGATGAAACTTTTTAGACTTCGAGTTTTTAGTTAATGAAAGTGACAAGTTGTCTACTTTAAGGTTAGACGTAATGATTGTGTGACTGTGTGCTTGTATGTATATGATATTCTATTGTTTGGAACTAATATTGAGATTATTAATGAGACAAAGAGTTTCTTGAAGAGACACTTTGAAATGAAGTATATGGGTGAGGCTAGTGTGATTATTGGGATCAAGTTGACTCAGTCAACTGATGGAATAACATACAAGTGTGATGGTTCTAATGATGATCTTGCATGTATTTTGGGTGTATCTTACTGGTGGATTTTAAAAACCTCGCGAATTAACTTGGGTGTCATAGTCTCATTATATAGAGAAATCTATACTCGAGAAGTACGGTTATTCAAATTATTGAAGTACACCACATGATTCAAAAGTTGTCATAGTCAAGAATAGTTCAGGAGTTCCTGTGTCTCAGTTAAGGTATTCTCAGATTATTGGGAGTTTGCAATATCTTGCTATGTGACAAGACCAGATATTTCTTATTATGTGTCTAAGTTAGCTAGATATACAAGTTGTCCAAACAAGACTCATTGAGAGACACTGGATAGAATTCTTAGATATCTCAAGGGAACTATTTCCCTTGGATTACATTACCGGAGATTTTCGGGGGTACTCGAGGGATACAGTGATGCAAGTTGGATAGCTAAGAAATTTGGTTCCAATGGAGTGAATGGATATGTGTTTACCCTTGCGGGTAGAGCAGTGTCCTGGAATTCTAGACATACTTTGATTACTCGGTCTACTTTTGAGGCTGAGTTGTGTGCACTTGATGTTACGGGGACGGAGGCTGAATGGTTACATAGAATCATGAGAATGTTACCTATAGTAAGCAAGCCGCTTCTTGCCATTTCTGTTCATTGTGATAGTCGTACAACTATCAACAAGATCAGAAGTGTTAAGTATAATGCTAAAACAAAGAGACACATCCAATTTAGACTGAAATCTATAAGGGGTCTTGTGTCTGATAGGATTATTGCTATAGAGTTCATATGAACTCAAGATAATATAGTTGATCGGCTGAATAAGGGGCTTAGTATATTGTAGTCCTTAAGTCGAGGTTGGGGATGGGAATCATAATTCATCAACAGCGGGAACCCAATACATCTGAGAGGAGATCCCTCGAAGTGTATTCAATGTGGTAATAACAAGTTGTAAGGATGAATTGGTAGTACCTCTACCATATACATTTAGATACTTATGTATCTGAGTCTATCCCCTGTAAACCTTAAGAGGTACTTGAACTGCTAGTCAGCAAGAGTTTTATTAAACTATGATGGAAACTGTTTTGGATCAGGATTTGATAAATACTGATGGACCAATTATAGTGTCAGGATATATAAATTCTGAATGGGATCAAGTCATAAGACAAGATGTTGGCAGTACATCTTTGGAAATGCCCAGCTAAGCGAATACAATTGTGAGGTCGCAATTAGAGGAAAGGGTTATTCCCTAAAGCATTCAACGAACGGGATCGAGACACGATCATAACATCTCAAAGCCGTAGATCTGCACCATAGCCTTTTGACTTGTCGTCGTTTATGGAGTGTGGTTACACCAAACGGATAGAGATTCAAGGTGAAACATTTCATCTATATCTGGTAGCCATCGAAGTAGGGGACTTAGGAGGGTTCAAACTCAGAAGGGTATCGACTATGAAAAACAAGTCATGATAAAATCTGATATGTATTTCTGTATGGATTTGTGGGAAATTGTTTGAAAATGGAAATTTTATGACACATGTAATATGTGTTCTTGATGTAATTTTCGGATAGTAACAAGTGAAGGTTGTTCCTTACTATAAGGACATAAACTTTCATATTTGGATCTAAGATATTTTCTTAGTGAAATCCATGTAGAAACAAGAGTAAGAATGCTTACTTATATAAGAGTTGTTTCGGTTTTAGCTGAGAAGCATATTGTGAAATTTATGCAATGTTCAGTGCCTGAGGCTAGAGTTTCAGGGCCTAATGATATGCTGAAATAAGTTTCTGTAATGTTCAAGGCCAGAAGTTGGAAGCTCGGGACCTGATGGTATACTGAAAACGTTTCTGGAATGCTCAGGGCCTGAGGCAGGTTCAGGCCTTGAGGTGCTGAAAAGTTTTGGTTTGTTTATGCCTGAGGCTGGTGCTCAGGGCCGAGCTGGAAAGCCAATTGCTAAAACTATATAAACATGTTTTGTATAAATAAGTATATTATATATTAATATTTGAGTGAGGGTTATTATTTATTTAATAATAATTATTATTATTATACTCTTGTACAATATATAATATATCAGATTACATACGATACTTTTACAGAGAATAGAAAAAGTTGAAGTGTGTGAAAATCTGAGAGGGATATCGATTGGGAAAAAGCTAGAAACCCTAGAATATCATTTCTTTGGCTCTCTCCCACATATACTTACATAAATTGATTGATTTTCTTGGTGAATTGAGGTGTTGGTCGTTGTTGAGTCTTCTCGTATCTGTGAACAGATCGCTTTGAGATGTTTTATTCTGAATGTGATATTGCAGCAACCCATCACAGCGTAAGTGGGGCAATAATCTCTTCTAGAACAATCAAGACTTCTCGAGGGCTTGGCGAGTCAGTTGATTCTCTAATTCTGATCAAACTTCCTGGAGCTAAGTGATTTTTTTTAATTTCTTGTCAATTCAGTCTCTAATTATATATTATTTGTGTCTTCGTGTTTGTTTTGTTATTTGATAGAATTTACATTTTCTTGTAAATTTATCATATATAATTGTCTCATTGTTGTGCATATAGTAATATTCTCAACACACCTAACTCGGGAAATCTTTCATTCATCAATTCAAGAAGTTCATCTATTCTGCCCAGGAACGAGGATGCAAACCTGATCTGCACCGTTTATTCTGCAAGTACTGTTCTTGCAACTTGAGCAGGTTTAAATTTATCGAACTAGGTGGCTAGAACTCTAATTTCTAGATCTTTTGGCAGCTTAGGTGCAACGGTTTGGCACTTGTGAACAAGTTAAGTTGCATTTTGTCCTAAAGTCCTAGAGACTTGAAAAACAGTAACAATTTTTGGAACCACAACTAGCCTTATTTGCCAAGACATAACAACACCAAAGCTTGAAGCAACACCTCCTCAAATAGCCCAAAATGAATCTTCACCCACTGATTTTCTATAGAATTCTTCCATCAGCGTTGACAATACGAGCATCAATCACATTATCAGCTGCAAGTCCATATTTTTGTCTCAACAAACCATAGCATCCACCACCAGTGAGTCCACTAACACCAACTGTGGACCAAACTCCACCTGGAAATGCCAGTGTTTTACTTTTATTAGCAATTGCATAGTAAGTTCACCTAATGTCGCCCCAGATTGAACCCATGCTGTTGCATTTGCAACATCAATGTCGATTGATCGATAGTTTATCAGATCGAGCAGGACAAATGGAACATTTGATACATAAAAAGTCACCTCCACAGTGAATCCTAATTTGCATACCATATTCTCTAGAGGAAAATATTACAGTTTGGACTTGAGATTCATCGATTGGTGTCACAAAAATGGATGGCTTAGAGGTCCAAGGTTTTGCAAATCGGAGGTTGTTTATGGAGAAATCCAAAATAGATTTGTAGGAAGAGCTGCTTCTGGTGTAAATGACATTGGACATTGTAGGTGGAGTTTGAAGAAAAAAAGGCATGGCAATGGACAAAATCTCGACAAGAATCATCAGAACTTAAAACTAGTGACAGAAAAGAAGACCTGCAAGAGGAAGAAAGCTGGAAATTCTTGTATCTTCATTTTCAGATTGACTTGTTTACATGTATTGGTGGCTGTGAAGATGATACTAGTTAAAATTACTATATATCCTGTTTCTTAGCACACAGAGCACAACTGATTCACATATAAGATATGATCCTAACTACAGCGTGGTTGCTGAGGATAATATTTCTTCAACCTGGAAATGTAGTGTAGATTGTGATGCAGTCTGGAAAGGACACAAAGGAAAGTATACCATGTCATATACTTGTCCGTGTTGATCCGTGTAATTGATTATAACTGTATATACACTTCATAACACAAATCTTGAATATTATAAACAAATTACCTACCAAAATAAAAGTAATGAATAAAAAGATGCACCAGATTGAGATTAAATTGTGGATTTAGAAAGATTTAAAGACTTTCAAGCAGCTTCAAGGTCTCATCGATATGCTTTTCTGGTTGAAACTGATTATTGTAGATGAGCTGCACCTTTCCAGTTTTGTCTAGGACGTAGGTTTGCCTACCAGGCAATGCACCAAAAAGATCAGATGGCACGCCCCATTCTTTTCTAACCTCGTCCCCTTCATCACTCAGCAAGACATATGGAAGTCTGTACTTCTTTGCAAATTCCTACATCAATATAAGTAACATGTTTTAAGGTCAGTCTAGTTTAACAAGTATAATTTATGCACCTGCAAAATATAAAACAGCCAAAATAAGCAAGTAAAGTTGACTAAAGGCGGTCACAAAAGGAAAATCTGTCAAGAGTAGCTCCAATATCACCATTTGTCTTCGATAAAAGAATACTTGATCATCATCCATCTACAGAATGGACCCTAACCAAGATCTTAATGCATAGTTTCAAAACAAGTAGGGTACCTAGAAGGAATAGACTAGACCACTAGAAGTACACAGAAAACAGTACGAAGAGGTGTCTAAACAAAATTGAGGAATTAAAGAAGCTTCGGTAAACAGGAAGCTATCAAAACTTTAGTAACAGGAAAAATCTGGCACACTGGCCGTGATCACCAACCCATTATAGGCTGCGATATGCAAAGCATCATTTTGTGACTTGTCTGAAGTTATGTTCAGGTTAAATAGCTCCTATGTTTAACAGGACATTTGAGTCAAGGGAGATAATGAAAACGGGAAGCAAGTTCAAGTCAAAAATTAAGGTCTAACATCGTATGAATTCTTGTGAATACGATAAGCTTTTGAGTCTAGCGCAATCAATCGGCCAGATATTGCAAGTTGGAGTTTGCTTAAAAAACAGTTTCCCGCATGGTCTGTAAAATAGTAGCCAAAACCAATATCCTAACAATCATCCACTTCGACCAAATGTACTTTCAGCTAAAGTCTATCTATTGCATACCTGCTTATGTTCTGGAGCATTTTTTCAAACTTATTGTGGTGCTGATTTTGAACAGTTAAAATAATTAATTTGACAATCAATATATAAAACAAAAAAAATTATTTGCATTAAAGTACAACGACAAAAGAAGATTTGTTTCTCCAAAGGAGAAATTTGTATTACCTTGTGTGATGATGGATCATCACCACTTATCCCGACTACTTCAGCTCCAGCTTTCTTAAATTTTTCATACGAGTCCCTGAAAGAACAGGCCTGCGATTTGCACAGTGATTTTGTTAGCGTAACTGATCTAGGCCTGCTTACTATCTTCTTGACCACCCCATTTGATATTGCATTATTTCGTCAGACAAAAACATATAGAAGAAACTTTACGCCCCCAAGAGAAACAACTCTTTTATTTATTGATAAAATTTGAAGATTCTTTTCATCGCACATTTACAAAATAGTCATCTTTTAATTTCTTTGTTGGTTAACAAAACAGTTATGCCATCAAGTTCACAAGTTAAAAAAAGATAACAACTTTACTGGAAAAAAGTACTTAAAAGGTGTTAACAACATCAGGCAGTGAGAATTATATGCCATTACATCCCCTCGGTCCAAAATTAGAAATACAATTTCCTATCAAGCCCATAGAAAAATCAAAAAACATGTCGCTAACATTGAACCAGGAAATAAACATTTCAAATCTATCAATTCATATGATACAAATAGTTAATCACCACCCTTTCCTACTATTCCTATTTGTAAGGTAAGGATTATGACAGTATGAACATAGTTGTCACTTTGAAAACTGTAAATCAAGTTAAGCTATTTTAGTCATCTAGGGTAGGGCGATCGTGCATAAACCACCAAATAGTATCTTTAAAGTTGGTAATCAAAGTTCCATACTTTATAGTGAAGTTACATTAGAAACATCTTTACAGCAAAAAATGAAGAAATGTGCTACGAGCCTACAACATATGCAACTGTCATATGTAACCTGAAGTAATCTTAAGAAAATACAAAGTTATATCCAATACAAGATAATTAACCACCCCCGTACATCACTATTCCGGTTTCCAACCATAAATATCACAAATGAAAAAACTTTAAATCAAATATAATCTATTCAAATAGGGCAATTGTGAATAAACCATAATTTAGTATCTATTAAATTGTAATTGAAGTTCAATAAATTATGGTAAAGCTAAGGGTGAAAACATCTTTACAATGAAAAACGGATAAATGTATTACACCAAAAGCAACTATCATATGCAACATGTAGTAATTAAAAGATAACAATTTTAAGACAATTTTATCTCGAAAAACACAAAAAAATAATTAGAAAGGACCTGTTTAGTGCAGCCAGGGGACTCATCAGCAGGATAAAAATAGACAACCACAGGCTTGCCCCTGTACTTAGATAGACTAACTAATCTCCCATCTTGATCTTTCAATTTAAATGGTGGGGGCACCGTACCTTTCTCCACCTTCAAGAACCAAAACCAACACAAAAAAACTTAAAAAATCACTAACACAATCAATAGCAATTAAACGTGGGAAAGGGTCACGGACAAACTATTGTTAGCAGCATATTATACCACGAAAACTGTATATTGCAACAATCGTATGCTCCTAGCCCCATTAAACATAAGCTATTCATAGATAAAAACATAAACATATTTTAATCAGTGGTGAATGAAAGAAGAATGTACCTTGGCAGCAATGGAAGTCTTGGTAGAGAATGAGGGAGATGGGTAGGAAAGAGAAGAGGAGTGAGAGAGTTTGAGACCATGAAATCTTAATGATTTAGAGAGAATTTGAGAAAATGAAGAAGAGGGTTTGGTAGAGGATTGAAAGGGTAGTAGAGAAGAAACAAGTGTGTGTTTTGGTGGAGATAATGAAATAGCTGCCATTGAAATTTGCTGCATTTGCAACTATGTCTTTGTGAAAGTTTGTTTTTTTTCTTGGTTAATTTTCTAAAAGATAAACAGGACCAAGAATGAGTTTAAAGTGTGCGTGTGTGTGTCAGGAAGTAGAGGTGGCAAATTGTATGGTACACGATCTGTCGGTACAGATCTTTAGTTTAACTTTTGAGAGTTCCGACTTCTGTTGGTGTCCTTTCATCACATCTAGTAAGGGACGTGTTACCCGGTTAAACTTTATCTAATATATTATTTTAGGGGTACGAATGAGACTTCATATCCGAGGAACAATGTTCCTTAACAATCATGTGTTAAAGAGTCATTTATCATTTATCTAACACATTACTTCTCTGTTGTTGGATTAACTTTTTAAAGGTCAGGATTTAATAAAAAGTTTGTTTTTCCGCTCTAAATAAGCGCGGATAGAGAAAGTTAATATATGGGTTCAACTTAAAATATCCCCTAAACCCAAAGACCTAGTTTTACATAGCTGAAACAAAAAATTTAAACAAATTTTACAAATAAGTTTTAAAACTCTATTTTGAAACAACTAATATTACATTAAATATTTTATAAGAATATAAAAAAAATGTTATTATATATTTTTATATGAATATTAAATTATTTTATATTAATATTAAAAGAAGAGTTGCCCTAATTAAATTTGTATTTATTTTACATGTTTTATGTCTAATATATATGTATATATTTGGGTATTCATATTAATATAACTATTCATGATAAAATTATGTATATTGATTACAAAATTTAAATAATAACAAATAAACAACAAGTAATGATATTAAATAAAATATAATATAATATGTAAAATAAAATAAAAATTTATTTTACATGTTTTATATTATTTATTATTTTAAAATAAAACATGTAAAATAGATTTATATTTTATTTTACAAATTTAAAAGATATAAAATAAAATATAAATTTAATTATGGCAACACTTCTTTTAACATTAATATAAAACATTTTAATATTCATATAAAAATATATAATAACATATATAAATTTTTATATCCATATAAAATATTTAATGTAATCTTGGTTGTTTCAAAATAGAGTTTTTGAAACATATTTGTAAAGTTTATTTAAAATTTTTATTTCAGGTGTAAAACTAGGTTTTTGAGTTCCGCGGATATTTTGAGCTGAACCTATTTCTTAACTTTCTCTGTCCGCGTTTATTTATAGCGGAAAGGCAAACTTTTTTTTTAAATCCTGACCTTTAAAAAGTTCATCCAACGATAGAGAAGTAGTGTGTTAGATAAATGACTTTTAACACGTGATTGTTAGGGAACAGGACCCTTATTTTAGACGTCTCTTCGATATATATTTCAAGGATTCAAATATAAGTATTATTTTACCCTTTTACGGAAAATAAGATTTATATTTCAAGGGTTCAGATCTAAAGATTTTTTTATCCTTCTGTAGAAGGCTTTTCTTTTTTCCGATAAAAAACAAAAAAAAAACAAAAAATCTTAATCTGTACTTTAAAAATAATGATAAGCTGTGTGTTAGATATGCCTTATATAATAGAGGATTAGCATCCATCTCATAAAATATACTCCCTCCGTCCTTTTGATTTGTTATCAAAAGAATTGGGTATGAAGATTAAGAAATATATTTAAAGTAATGAAATAGAGAAAGAAAATTTTGTGAAGTGGTGGGGTAAAATTAGTGCGAAAAAAGAAGGAAAAGTGGGGAAATAATGGAACTCGTTGACTATTTTTGGTAAGTTTTGAAATGTAAAAAAAATGAATGAAACATTCCAAAAAGAAAATTGTAAAGAAATGAAAAGGACGGAGGGAGTAAAAGAATGTGGGAAGAAGGAGAAAGTATGTGTTATAAATTTAATATAAAACTACCATCATAACCCGTGCGAGGCACGAGTTATTTTCTAGAGTTTTTTATGCATCATGCAATTATAATGTTCTTAGAGGAACTGCAACACTATCCCTATATAGGCTCTTAAGTCAAAATTTGAAGATTTATCTCCAACAAACTTTATGTTCCCCTCTATAACATTAGGAGTTTCGATTGTTTACTCACTTTTAGGAGTGAATACCCCCTACTCAACTATTATTATATTATATTTTTCTTAGCCTTCTATGTAACATAAATGACTTTAATGAGTAAAAGATAGATAGAGAGTGGGTTTAAGGAGAATTGTTGGAGAAATTGTTTGATTTTGGCTTCTAAATAATTAAGAACTCATTTATTTATTTTATTTGTAGTGAAAATGCAAGGAGGTTGTTGGAGTTGCTCTTAGTTGTTTTCTTATTTGTAAATGTTGTAAATGTCTAACGCATATCAAATAAAAATTGATTGTTTATCAATGTGTATTATTTTCATACAAGACATTACCAAATTACCCAGCGTTATAATATAGCTAATTAAGCAAAATATATATATTCTTGTTTGTGTAAAACTTAATTCGTAGAATGTCGTTATTGTAATTAAAAATAAAAAGTTAAAAATTAATATATATGTTGAATACTGAGTTGATCAAAAATTTTGAATTTATTTATTAAACTATATATACTGGTCTATATTATTACCGAGTTCACTACTAACTTACAATTAACTTACTCAATTTTAAAAGATAAAAAATGCATAACTGAAATTAGAATGACTTGCAATCATAATATACAATAATATAAAATTTACATTACTGTTAATATTAAAGTTGATTTTAATGAAAAATATTAGTTTTTGAAATTCAACTTATGTATGTGTGGGAAAATGTTAGTTTTTTATTTACACTACTGTTAACAAAGTAATATTAAGTTATATGTATGTGTGTGTTAGCATGTAAATTATTGTATGTTATATTTTTAGTAAATTATGATGGTTTCAATTATTTATATGTTATATGCTAAATATCTGATTTATGTACATGTATAATCATTATTAACATATAGTGAGCCAATTGATTACTTAAATAACATGCATTTATAATTATTCAAAAATTAAAATTATGTAATAAATAAATTGTTATAATTTATATATGGTATTTACATTATCACTGACAAATAATCTATATCTATTTTTTACACAACCGACATTCAGTCATGGTTGTAACATAAAAATAAATTATATATTTAAGACTTATTATTAATATCAATGATTTTTTTTTCAAGAATTCGAAGGAAAAATTGTAATTATATCGTTATTTAAACCGTTTTTAAATTTCTTTCATTACGACTCTAATATTTTTTTATATAATAATTTGATAATATTGTATACTATTCTCCTAAAATTAAATATTTTTCAATTAGATTAAGTTTTATAAATATCATTTGAACTGGTTAATTCTTTCAAATTATTGAAAAATATATATTTTTCCTTAAATAATATAAAATGCATTAAATCAAATGCTACAATATAATATAGATATAACTTTTATTTGAATAATTCAAAATATTAAAATAATTCAAAATATGTGTTCAATATTATCTTGATCAATGAATATTACTTATCTACAATTTTTTTTTAAAAAGTTAGTTTTTTTAAAGTGAAAAATAAAAAATAAATTGATTTAATATATCATCGTAGTTTTAACAAATCTCGTGAGATCTCATATCCAATTTCGAATATTCTTAAAATCGGGACAAATCCCAAAAATAATAATGCGTTACGAGTGAAGTTAGTAATTTTAATATAAATAATCAATTGACTTGATCATATAAAGACCTCAAACACATTAATTTATATTAACATAAGATATTAAAAAAATTCACATTATTGGTAAAATATTCTCGCCAAACTTATAATTTAAATTTACTAAACGTAGAATGTGACGATGTTTTTCGGTCAGGTAATGTAGTCAAACTTCGAGTATTTTTTGAATAATGGGTCAAGTTCTGAAATGCATTGACTCATTATAATTCGAACTTATCTAAATATGTAATACCAATATAGATTATTTACATATAAGCGATTCTATTTTTAATATATTTTTTTATCTATATATGTACATTTTAATTACGTTTTATAATAAAAAAATATGTTAAAAATATATGAGATAAATTTTCAAACTAAAAAATGATTAATAAATAAGATAATAATTCATTTATATATCATGCCTAACTTTATATCTGAAATTCAATTCTTTAAAATTAACTATACAAATATTCAAATAATTATCCTTTTTTTGCGGAATTTAAGTAACTATCTTTAAAGTTAAATAAAATATTCCCACACTTACATATTATGTGTATGATAAAAAACACATGTGACAATCTGGTGTACTCGTATGAGTTTGTATAGGTGAATGAAATATCTCTAATTGGATTCTCACTTTTCAATGAGACTTTTTAATCTCATGAATATTATCCCCCAGTTATCATATTATATATAGAAGAAATAATTATTAGTTAAGACTTTTTAATCTTATGAATATTATCCCCCAGTCATATTATATATAGAAGAGATAATAGTTAATAACATCTCCTAGCTTACTCTTTATAAATAATATAAATTATTGACTCTTACTAATTTAATATGGCATCATCTCCGATAGTACTCTTTAAATTAACTTCTTAATCTATTTTTTATTATTAAAAATATATTGAATTCACAAAAAATAAAAATATTAAAAATATGGGCAGTTTAGTCTTTTCAATAAGATTATTTAATCCCATGAATATTATCCCCTCATTCTCATATTATATATAGAAGAGATAATAGTTAATAGCATCTCCTAACTTACTCTTTATAAATAATATAAATTATTGACTCTTATTAATTTAATATGTTATCATCTCCGATAGTACTCTTTAAATTGACTCATTAATCTATTTTTTATTATTAAAAATATATTGAATTCACAAAAAATAAAAATATTAAAAAATGAGGGTAGTTTAGTCTTTTCAATAAGATTATTTAATCTCATGAATATTATCCCCTTAGCATCTCATAACTTGCTCTTTATAGGGTTTACCCAGTGCGCACCCGAAGGGTAGCGGCTGCGGGTTACCTACGATAAAAAAAAAAAGAAAAAAAGAAGAAAAGAATTGATAGGTTTTTTCGCTTGTTCGCCAAGCTTGACTCTTATTAATTTAATATGCTATCATCTCCGATAGTACTCTATAAATTGAATTCTTAATCTATTTTTTATTATTACAAATATATTGAATTCACAAAAAATAAAAGTAAGTGCAAAGAGAAAGATATTGTTGTTAAAAATGTATAATAAAATAATAGTTAATAGTGAAATTTGGATCTTAAATTGAGAAGAGAGATTGGGCTCTTATAAATTCTCCAATTGGTTCTTAGTTCACTCTTTATAAATAATATAAACAATTAATTCTTAGTGATTTAACATATGTTCCTTTCCAACAATATTCTTTATATTGACTTCTAAATTCATCTTTTATTATTAAAAATATCTCAAAACCATAAAAAATATAAAATAAAGTGTAAAAAGAAAGAGAGTATAGTTATGAATATCTATTTCTTTGTGGTGTATATATTTCAGCCATTATTATTTATTTCCATTTTCCAGTTTGATTTAAGTTTCCTCATCATCAGAATTTTCAACTTAATGTCACGGTGACAACAAAGTAATTAAAGTACTGATGCTTGTGACCTGTAACTTTGAGCAAAGAGTTGATGACACTATAATAAAGTGGTACTATCAATTGAAATATAAGGGTCACGAAAATCATGGGCCGGAGGCCTATGAAAGATCATAGGCACAAACTATGCTAGAGTAGGCCCTGAAAGAAGGCTAATATGACACATTACTGGTCTGGAAGTACATATATCATAGATGCATGTAGTAACAGACTAACAGAATTTTAACCGGCGGTAACAAATAGAATTTGATTTTCTTGCTAATCTTGCAGATATATACAGATAATGTGATTGATAATTCTATCTACTGAAAGCAGACCTTTAGTATTTATAAGTTTTTAATATTCCGGTGTAAAATAATACACCGTACCTTCTCTCTAAGGGAGTTATATATTTTTGGTTTAGTTTAATTATCTGCTGGAAATTGAAAAGAAAAATGCTAGGTTTTTCAAATTCCAAAAATTTTCGTAATATAACAAATAACTTTTCTAATATAATACGAGACCTGAGATATTAATATGCACTTACAAATTAAAATATGTCATATTTGTCAAGTCATTTGATAAAAAATTTGTGCAAAAATTTTGGAAATTTTAGCAGTAGTCCCCATCATAAATTAATATTAAAAATTCTTGTGAGCCAGAGCTAGTTTAGTTGATACATTTAAAAGTTAAAACTCGTGAATGCAGCATCATAATTAAAATTAGCCTGAACAGTAATCTTAAATTAGGAATTTTCTTGTCCTCCATTTTTTCATTCTCTCCCTAGCTCCCCCAAAATCTCATTTCCATTTGATTTATTTCTACCTCCTCCGCAGCTCCGACATTCAAAATGGCAACCAACATCTCATAATTCAGGTCTATTTCTATTTATTTACTCATCTCAATCTGCATTATTTGATTTTGTGTAAATAAAAACTTAGTATGCTTGTATAATCACAATTACATGCCATGCAAAAAATATTATTCTTTACGATCTCCTTATGTTGAAACTTTTATCATACAAGTATAGATTGGGATTAAGTTATGTTTATGGTGCATGTGTGTATTGTCCATTTTTTTTATGTTGTTGATTTGAACCATGAGATTTGTTTAATTGCGATCCGATCTTGGTTAATTTTAATTTTTGTTGAATTGGATATATATATTTTGGATTCCATGTTGTTTAATGTTGATGAAGCACCATTTGGATTGTGCAAATGATTCTCTTGCATGTTGCAAGTTTGGATGTACATAATGATTAAAAATAAAATGCATGTGAAAGCTCATCTACAAAACATTGCAGTGAATAAAAGGAAGATCTAAGCAGACAGAACAATCAACTGTAATCGAACAGAACCTAAGAAATCCTGGTTTTTATTGAATTTCGTCGTTGTAGGTAGTTACTTTTAGCCATGGATGACCATGCGAGAGGCAATAAGGTGAATGGAATTCGACAGATTGTTAGGCTTAAGGAACTTCTTCACAAGTGGCATCATGCAACAATTGGTCCCAAGCCCGGTCCTGCTAATCCATCTTCACAAAGTGGAATTTCACAGGCTATTTCTAGGAGATTGAAGGGCTGCAATGTGTATGTCGATTTGGATGAGGACTGTCAAAGCCCGGATCCACCTCCTGATATTCCAAAAGGTTTCTTGGCTGTTTATGTTGGTCCAGAGCAAAGGAGGTTTATAATACCTACTAGCTATCTTAGTGATCCTTTGTTTAAAAAATTGTTGGACAAGGTTGAGGAAGAATTTGGGTTTGATCATAGCGGTGCCCTTGCTATTCCTTGCGAAACTGAGACATTCAAGTATCTTCTTAAATGCATGGAGAATCATCAGAAGGAGCATGGTGTGTGTGACAGTGGTATGTCCCTTTCTTTCCCTCAGATATTGTCTTCTAGTTTTAAGATCCTGCAATTTCGATCAGAGGTAATTTGCTTGTGTTTGGCCTGGTTCTATACTACTCTGACTCTTCAACTGTTATCAAGTACCCGTGTCTCGAATACCTATTTTAGGACAAAACTAAGTAAAATTTTCAAAATATTGTTGAATCTGACGCTTGTACATATATTCATGTTCAACACTTTTAACCGAGTCCGGGTAACATAGCCTCACTGCGCAGCATGGATTTGTGTTGAAAGTTTCATGAGAAGAAACAATTACTCCTCTAATTGTAATGACTGATATTGTTTTTTTTTTCTTTTGCAGCTGAGAGATCATTAGGAAATAAGGTTTAAACAGCCACAACAAATTTTAGAAACCCCGAAACACTTGGGCTATAAATTATAATTGTTGGATCAGAAAATGATTATTGGTCATAGCTAGGTTTCGGGCCTGTTATTATTTGTTTATCGTTTAGCAAGAACATTGGACATCCATGTAAGTATTTTATGGAGTTTGTAATGTTTATTATCAATCATTCACTATTTGTCCAAGGCCGGAGCTATGCAATAGAAGAATATAGGATTGTTAATTATTGATTTCTTGAAGATTGTACATGGCTTCATAACTAAGAATCATCTCAAGATTTTTGTTATCTTCTTAATTGCTTTTGTTGCTTGAACTGCAGATACAATTATTCTTGTTCATTACTTTAGTTGCTTGAACTGCGGATAGAATTATCTATGCAGGAAAAAATCCAAATCATTAAATTTGAAATGTTTGTATCCTGGTATATATTGGGCCTACATATTGTGTGTGTGCATGTCCAATGTGAATAACACGGTCAAGCCTTTCTTCCAATTTACCTTCATCCTGTTTCTGTTACATTATAATTTCAAAGTTCAAGAGAGTCAAGAGTCTACTTTTAATGTTTCTCTCTGTGTTATCCTATTTTAAATATTTTACTAATTTTTAAGGATGCTTTTTTTTTTTTTTTTTTTTTTTTGCCACCTATTTTTAAGGATGCTTAATAGTATTATATTTTAAAAAAATATTACTAAGAGCTGATTACTAAGTCAACATGATTAGCTAAGATTGAGTTAGCGTTATATTTTGAATTATTGTGTGATAAGTTAGCGTTATTTTTTGATTATCACGTGATAAGTCCGCGTTTAAGTTTTTACGCGTATTTACTTAGCGATATCATTCGCATCAATATCACGTGATTATTACATCCGGAGGGCTTGGCTCTTGTAGACACACCAAAAACAGCTTTCTACATTTCTTCTTTCTTTTCTAGAGTCTTCGATGAAGTGAAAGTATTACTTTAAGGTCGTCAAAATATTCAAAGAGATGCTTTTGAGTATTCGTAGTCTTTATATACAAAAGATAGATTGCTCGACCTTTCCTCGCACCGGTAGAGGGAGCAAAACTGCTTTATGAAAAGCTTGTAATTGTTGGGTTACAAGATTTCTGATGATGATCCAAATACAACATAATGGGATTATTACAATAGAATGATTCAATGAGATTGCAACAAAATCAAACCCGAGATTAATGCATTGCAGTTTTCAGAGACATTCTAACACATAAGGTTTAGGGTTTTAATGTACATCCTAATTTGACGGGATATAAACTTCATCTGAATAAATCCTATCTTAAACTTAGTTTGAATCTTTCAAATACTTATTTTTAACTAAGTTTATCCATTTTCAAACACTCTAACAGATTATTATCTTCAGGGCTTTTTCAAATATTTTCAAAACCGTTCTTGATAACATTTATCTCATCACTTGTTTGAAAACAAAATCTGTTAGACTTTGCCTATAATTACAACTCGAGTATTTCAGATTTGGACTAATGCTTTCACGTCTATCTCTTATCATCTGATATATTTTCTTGTTTATTTTTCTCCAAATACAAATCCAGTCGAATAAGATATAATGTGAGTTGTAATCAATTTATTTATTCTTGTACTCGTGTATTCATATCAACTTTGTGCCGTATTGTGGCAATGCTTGATTTCAAAGCATAGTAAGGTAGTTAGAAGGCAAAGGAATAGCAGTGAGCTAGGTAGCAAGGTTAGCTTGGTAAAGGGTTTCTTTCAAGTGCTATATTTGTAATTAAGGAAAAGACTATAAGTTCTTTTATTAAAGTTGATATAATACATTCTCTATGCTAGTTGGCATAAGGACTTTGATGTAGGCCATAGACTAGGTATAAGGGCCGAAACAAGTGAAAACTTCTGGTGTTTTTACTTTATACAGTTTACAACATACTGCATTTATTTTACTGTTATTTTCTTTCTGCAGTTAAAAAAGACTGTCTCATACCTTGTCTCATTCGTAAAGGGACTATCACATTTGCATAAGAGACTGTCACATTTGCTTTGTCAGTTAGAATATAATACATATCTATCGAGCCTTTAAATTTCAATTGGTATCAGAGCAGGTGCATTTAATTTTCTATTTAGTGTTTATTTTGCTAGCGATCCATGGCTCAACCAGATAGGTATTCAAATAATTGTCCACCATTGCTCCAAGGTGCTGAAAACTACAATGACTGGAAATTCTTGATGAAAATCTTCCTCCAGCGTGATGCGTTTGAATGGGATGCTATTAAGAATGGTTTCACGATCCCTATGAAAGATGGCAAGCCTAAATATCTAAAAGAACTATCTCTAAAGGAAGTAAATGCAATGAATTCCAATGCTAAAGATATGAACTCACTTTTTAATGGCATGGTAGCTACCGAGTTACAAAAAGTATCAGCATGTACTACTGCAAAACAGAGCTGGAATACGATCAAAGTCAGCCAAGAAGGCACTTCTAAGGTACGCGAAGTCAAATTAAGTATGCCAATGAGCGATCATGAAGGTTTCAGGTTGGAGAGAGATGAAAGCGTACGAGATGCTCAAGGAAGATTCCTGACACTAATGAACTCTATCTCACTATTGGAAATGATCATTCTTCAATCTGAGATCAATAGGAAAATCCTCAGGGCAATGCAAAAGAAGTTCGCTCCAAAGGTTACCATTCTACAGGATTCAACACTTCTTTCGACTATGGACACTTTAACACTCTTCACTGAATTGGAAGAGTTCGAAAATCAGCTACGCATATATGATGAAGAAGATGAAGCTCCTCGTAAAAAGACTCTTGCACTCAATGCCGAAGCTAATGAGTCTCCTGATGATTTTGACGAGGAAATTGCTCTTCTGACCAAGAAGTTTCATAAATTTCTTGCCAAACGGAACGCCTCTAAACGACCTATGAAGTCACAGTTTCCAAAGAAGGACTTCAAATCTAATCCTAGCAAGGAAAATAAAGCAAATCAAAGCAAGGATACATGCTTTGAATGTGAAAAGAAAGGGCATTTCAAAAAGGACGGCTACAAGCTGAACAATAAAAAGAAGGCATTGATCACTTGGAGTGATGATGAGTCTGATATTGAGATCGATTCAGGTGATGAAGTGGCTCAACTATGTTTTGCTGGACTCGAAGATAGTTCCGGTGACAACGATGAGGTACAAAATGTTCAATATAGTAAACATTCTAATATATCTCAAACTGTACTAACCTTGCAGGATCAGAATAGAAAGTTAAAAGAAAAGAATGCTTATTTGAAACAAGAATTGAGTGAAGTTCTCAGTGAAATGGATGATCCTATGAAAGATGTAACTCTGGCTGCTGAAAATAAATCTTTGGTTGAAAAGATATCTAAGCTTACTGAAGAAAATCAATATCTCAAGAATGAGATTGAGATGAAGGATGTATGTCTTGAAACCTTGAAGAAAGAATCAGTCTCTGTTGATCCAGAAACTGTCAAAAGAGACAGTGTTACTGATCCTTTGGGCCACACTCCAATGAAAAGATTATGTGGTTACAAGCGAGCTCCAATGAAATACAAGATGCCTTATGAGAAATATCGGGATTTTGGCAAATCTGGCCACACTACTTCCGAATCTAGATTATGTGGTATTAAGGGCCACTCTTCTAACTCATCTTATAGATCGTCTACTAGATATAAATCTGCTAATGCCTCAGTTAATATTGTTCAGATGTGGATTAAGAAATCAGATAGACATTTATATAAGATATGTGATACTAACCTAAAAGGACCCAAAGTTAAGTGGGTTCATAAGAGATACAACAACTTTTGCAGGTATGCTTGATGGTCCATGTTCCACGTAATAAATGGATAATCGATAGTGGATGTTCTCGCCATATGACCGGTGATAAAATCAAGTTTCTCTCACTTGTGGCTAAGGAGGGAGGTTTAGTTACACACTGTTCGTATTATTGGTAAAAGAACTATTGAAAATGACAGGTTTGCTATTTCTAATGTTCATCTAGTTGATGGTTTAAATATAATTTGATTAGTGTAAGTCAACTTACTGATGCTGGTCATAAAGTTAACTTTGATAAATATGTATACTATATCGGTACTCAATCTAATGAATTTGCTGTAGTTGCCAAAAGAAAAGGGAATATTCTCGTGTTAGATTTTGATGAACAGCAGGAGGAAATATGTCTTTCTACTGTTCAAGAACAGCAGAATCTTTGGTATCGACGTCTAGGTCATGTTCACATGGATCTTCTTCGAAAGATATCTTCTCATGGTCTGGTACGAGGTCTGCTCAAGCTGAAATACAAGAAGGTTGAACCTTGCTCGGCATGTCAGCTAGGAAAACAGGTGAAAACATCTTTTGTTTAATAAAAAGACTCCTAACATTAATTATTTTCGAGTATTTGGTTCCAAGTGTTTTATTTTAGATACTCAAAAAAATCAAGGCAAGTTCGATGCAAAATCTACGGAAGGAATTTTCTTGGGTTATTCTACAACAAGTGTAATATCTGGGATATATCGTGTAATTATTTTTTCTAATAAATAAATATTATGCATGTTCAGTATTTATTCTGTGAATTATTTGCTAAGTGGTATATGTGTTTGGATGTTTAAAAATAATATAAATTGAGTATTTTAATTTTTATATGTCTAAAATAAAATATAGATAATTATCATATCTTCTAATTTATTTTTATGTTGATTTATGATTTTATAGGAAATTTATGAATTTTATAAATTCTTTTTCCGAATATTTATAAACTATTTTATATAATTGAGAATCAGCCGACTTCAGTCGTTTTACGTTTTTATAACCCGAAACTTTTCCGAGAACTCCTTACTAATCTATTTGCAATATTCCGAGCATTTTCCATGTTTTGACTTTTTTGATCCAGCGTACGGTTTGTCCTGTGCGGGTCCCGGCACAATATTTTCGATACAAAATTCATTCAGTAAATCAATAAAACTCGTATTTTCAATAAACGGAATCTTTTTATTAAACTATTATAATTATCACCTCGTAATACGTGTAACCAGGCGCTGAGACCAAGACCGCTGTACAAATTGTACTGATTTGAATAATTATCCCGAAAACCGGTACCGTTTGGATCCGTTTTTATAAATAAATATACTATTTTATATCCGAAATGATCCAACGGGATACTAATTTTCCGTAATTATAAATAGCCTTTACCGTATTTTATTTCGTACCGAAAATCATTTGCAAACAGTAATTATATAAATTACAGAGAAAATACATATATTCATATAAACCTTCAAGAATCAAACTGCAAAATCAAGGTGTTATTGAAATCTGCTGGGGAAGCTCTAGTAACCAAAATGGAGGCTTTGAAGTGTTCTATCAGATTATCCAAGTTTCAGAACTGCAGAATCAAAGGTTGATTTTCTATATTTTTATTTATTTTTGAATTATTTTGATTAAAATATGAATTTTTGTTCGGATGATTGTTTGAATGATTTGATACTTGCATGTTGTAGAGCTTGTTTTTCTGATGATTTTGATATGTCATATGACTGATTTGGAGTTCAATAACATGTTCAAAACTGAGTTTAATTTTCGAATTTTGAAATTAGGGTTTATAACCCGTATGAATGTTCTTAATTGAAATTTAGGGCTTTTTGTTCCAGGGGTTATTAGATGTTCTAGATGGGTGGGTTTGGTTCCTCTTGAAATTTGCAATCGATTGGTATATAGCTTGTTAACAGACGATCCCTGGTTTGAAGGGAGTTGTCTTTTAAAGTTTTGTCGAGTTCACCGGAAACCGGTGAACTTCCCGGCCATTTTCCGGCCAGTTCTGGGGTTATTAGGATGAATAGATGGTTGGGTTATGTTTCTCATGAATTGTAGATGATATCTGGAGCTCCTGGAGGTGTGACAATTCCGGGACCGCCATCTCCGGCGAACCCCGATCGTTTTCCGGCGAGCCATGTAAAACTTGCAGTTTAGTACCTGTACTTGTGAAGAAGAAACAGTAAAGTCCCTGAGGTTTCCAGAAGTTTCAAAAATTGGATCCCTGTTTTAAAAATATTTAAAAATCATATTTACCATTTATTAAATAATAAAAATTCATTTTTAATTATTAAAAATTCCAAAAATTATTATTTTAATTCCAAAAATTATTTTAAATTCAAAAATAAATCTGAATTAATTAGTTAATTAATTTTAGTTAATAATTAATTGATTAATTGGTCAATTAATTCGAAAATTAATTGATTAATTGATTTAATTAATTATTAATTAATTTTAATTAATTATTCAATTAGATTTAATTATTTATTATTGATTTAAAAATTCTGAAAAATAGTTTTGAGCTTTAAAATATTATTTTAAATTAATTTTAAGGCTCGATAATTATTAGAAAATTATTTTGAAGCCAGATTTGGCCAACCAAACCTTGCTTAGTTTACCCAACGACCCGTTTTAATTCTGAAAAATATTTTAAAAATCATATTAAATACCCGAAAGACTGTTCATGACCCGAAACTTCCTTATAAATGAAATTTCATTGATTGTTTGACGTGATATGTGCTATATGTGACTTGTTTGTTTGACTGTCGGTCTATATGTTCAGTGTTTACTTGTTTTTAGCATAATTTTCAATCCGTTAGTCGGATTTGGGTAAAACGAAGGGTAGATGGAAGTGTATACCAAATAGAATCGTATGAGTTGAGTATTGATAGATACTTATGATATGTGAGCAGAAGAGGCAAGGCATTGGGAAGGGAAACAAGTAATCGAGGAATATGATATTGTGATTGGAAGATAGTGAAGTATAGCAAGCTAATATCGGGCAAGTGTTCTGGACTTTCTCAAGATATATTTTAGATTATTGATAGTCCTGTTTTATATTGCAAGTACTTTGAAGCACTGAACCCTAAACCTTGATTCCATTTATTGATCTTTGAACCGTAAACCTTACTCTTTCTGAACCATTGATTGTTGATTACCCGAATACGAACCACAGATATATGATACTACTCCACAATTACATACAAATTAAATACCAACCACTGAATCAGATTGCTTACATATTCAAACCATTGTACCTTATGCTTTAAAAGGCCAAATCCTTATAACCTTGAAACTTTGATTCCTTTGTTATCCAATTCTTTCACCACCTGATAGCTATTCTTTAAAATTGCCATATTGTTTCCTTATGAAGATTGAAACCCTCTCATGATTGGAAATCCAATATTATTTATGATTCTGTTTATTACTTTACATTATTTATTTTGTTATTGTGATAGAATTAGATTGTTTTATAAAATTATGGACCAGATTCGTGGTCAAACCAGATTGGTGGTCAAGTTAGGCCAATGTGTGCCTTGGATCCTGTAATTAGAGCAGAGCTGTGTGCCTTGCTTGGGGTTAGTGCGTGACTGATCTGCAGCCTAACCTTAGTTTTTAAAATGAAAATATAATATCCAATTCTAAATCATTAATCATTGTTCCCTTGTTACCTTAACTCTTTTCACTTAATGATCATTATTCTCAGTCTTGTCAATATGACTTGCTGAGCTAGTTAGCTCATTTGTGCGATGTTGTTTATGTTCTTTTCCAGTTAAGAAGGAACCTGTTGGTAGCGAGGATCCTCAATCAAGTACGAGAGCTAGGGGTCCAGGTTGATCGAGTTAAGCTAGCTGACAGCTTTTGAAATAGTTTAAGTTTGTGAAGTTTGTAATAATGTTTAATATTCAGCTTTAAGTTTGGATAGTTGGGATTTGGACGTTTGTAATATAAGTATGTGTGTGTGGCTTGTGTACATACTTTAACCTGTTGTGGTCCGTGGTAGTTGGTAAGTAGGGTCACTGCATATTATTATTATCTTTATTATTGTTATAAGCAGGTTATAAATAAGGTGTGTGTGTGTGGACCCCAAACTTCTGACCCGGGTTTGGAGGGCGCCACAGGTTTGGTATCAGAGCTACAGGTTATAAGTCATTGACACAAGCCTAGATTTACCGGAATGGGTAGAGGATTAGGATTAGAAGTAAGCAGTAGAAAAATAGAACGTCGAGAGGTTAAGTGCGATGGTATAACAGGTATTAGTTAATTCGCGTCGTGGTTCGAGATTCTTATATTGCGATATGATTTCCGGATAGCAGCGATGGCCGACTCTTTCATCCCCATATCAGCTGATCACCCGAAGCCCTCAGTTGGAGGACCATCCTCAGATCCACGTCTTGTTGTTCCACCAATGTTGGCTATTTTACCTCCACCTGTGTTGCAGCCCGTACCACTGCAGGCTATTCCACCCCAGGCATGAGGCCACCTATCAGAGAACCCCCACCTGCTGATTCAGGTCTTACTGGTCACTCAGTTATAAGGTGTACCTTTTCAGTTCTCTTCCTATCTTGTCTCATATCATCATTTCGAGGTTTGCCTTATGGAGCAGCGATTCCTACGGGGTCAGATTCAAGAATTATTACATATCATGCGTACCAGAGAGATTGGGAGTGGTGAGAGGCGACTCAGAGAGAGGCTCCAGGTGTTTCATAGAGCAGCTGCTGTGAGGATTGCTGAGGCTGCTCATGAGGATATCACCCCTGATTTTCTTGTGGAGTGGGCTAAGTGGGTTCTAGAGGAGCTTGAGGAGATTGGAGGTCCAGACTTACCATGAGCCAGAGGCACAAAGATGGAGATGATGATCAGTGCTGGAGGTTTAGTATGTACAGTAGTGTGTAGTGTGTATCAGTAGACTTTTGGGTTGTATTTATAGACTAGATCTGCTGACTAGTGAGTAGGTTTGTTGTACCCTTTTGCTTTTACTTCCGAAGCATTTTAACGCTTGTACTACCTAAAAATTTTGATCTATATATATCAGTACCTTTTCCTTTCCAACATTGTCATTTATATTAATGCACCTATTTTACTTTACCTTATTTATTGCACCAGTTATACCACCTGTGATACCATGTACCCTATCCCTTTAACTGTTTACATTCTGTAAAGAAGCATGCAATTTACTTAGTTCAACTGTTACAACTGTTTTCAAAAAGAGATATTTCTATTTTATAAAACTTTTCTTTTATGCAAAGGATTTGATTTAAAAGCTAAATAAGTTGTTTGATTCTTTACAGAAAATGCCTCCCAGAAGAAATACCCGCACCAACACCCAGAATGAAGAAACCAACAACAACAACCAAGATAATACCAACCCGAATGCAAACCCAGGACCCATAGACCCAGCAGTAGCCCAGATTCTTCAAATCTTGGCTCAACAAACAGTTCACTTGACTCAACAACAACAAAGACAAACCAATCCCCAGGTAACTTTCAAAACTTTTCAGGCGGTAAACCCACCAGAATTTAAGAGTTCCTTAGATCCGATTGAAGCAAATGTGTGGCTAAAGGAAATAGATAAGTCGTTTGCTTTAGTTAAAATGAAGGAAGAACAGAAGGTTGAGTTTGCAAGTTATTATTTAAAGAATGAGGCCACCTATTGGTGGGAAACTGTGAAGACATTGGAAGGTACAAATGTTATTACTTGGGAGAGGTTTAAAGAATTATTTCTAGAAAAGTATTTTCCCCAGTTTGTTCAGGATCAAATGGAGCTAAAATTTTTAGAGTTAAAGCAAGAAAATATGTCGGTAGCTAATTATGAAAGTAAGTTTGAAGAGTTATCGAGGTATGTGCCATCATATGTAGATACTGACAGAAAGAAGGCCAAGAGATTCCAGCAAGGTCTGAAGCCATGGAACAGAGGGAAGGTAACCATATTTGAATTGGATACCTATGCAGGAGTTGTACAGAAGGCCATGATTACAGAAACTGAGAGTGAGATGTCCCAGAAAGAAAAGGAAAGTAAGAAGAGGAAGTTTGAAGGAAATGAAGGACAGTCACAACCAGGAAAGTTTCCAAATTTTAATTAGGGCAAGTTTCAGCCAGGGAGAAATTTCAATTTCAAGAAGCAAAATGCAGGCGACGGAGGTCAAGGCAACCGTCCAGTCAATATGAATCAGCCGAATCAGTTGAGGATAACTTTTCCAGATTGCCAGGTATGTGGGAAGAAACATGGAGGAGTTTGTAATAAATTGAATGTAGTTTATTTCAAGTGTAATCAGAAAGGGCACTATTTGAGGGAGTGCCGCAATCAGCCAGCAAGAGAGCAAGTGAATAAGGATCAGTCTACTCGGAATCCAGCAGTTAAGGTTCCGGCTATTGGATTTACATGCTTTAAATATGGGAAGCCATGACATATAGCCAGGGATTGCAAGACACCAGCCCCAGTTAGCAATGCATTGAGAATTATGGGATCTACTCCAGCAGTGAATGAGGCTCCAAGGGCTAGAGTTTTTGATATGTCTGTGAAGGACGCTATCCAGGATACTGATGTCGTGGCAGGTACGCTTAATGTGAATTCTTTATGTGCTAAAGTGTTAATAGATTCGGGAGCAACTCGATCGTTTATTTTTCAAGATTTTGTTCGTAATTTGAATTGTCCATTTGAGTATTTAAATGAAATAATGACTGTGGAATTAGCAAATCAAGAACGTATATCTGTTAATCAAGTTTGTGGGAATTGTGAGATTGAGATTTCTGGTAGTAAATATTGTGTGGATTTGATACCATTTAAGCTAGGAGAGTTTGACGTTATCTTAAGAGTGGATTTGTTATCTAAGCACGATGCCCAGATAGATTGTCGAAATAAGAAGGTAATGGTAAAGACGCCAGACGAAAGGATAGTAACGTTTAAGGGCCAGAAATAAGCAAAGAAGTTCTTAACGATGATCCAAGCTAAAAAGTTATTATGACAAGGATGCGAGCATTTCGTTGCATATGTGATTGATAGAAGCCAGGAGCCAGTAAAACTTAAGGATATTCCGGTAGTCAATAAATTTCCAGACATATTTTTCGATGAGTTACCAGGACTTCCTCCAGATAGAGAAATTGAGTTTGCGATCGACCTAGCACCTGGAATGAAACCAGTATCCAAGGCCCCGTACAGAATGGCGCCCGTTAAGATGAAGGAACTAGCAAAGCAATTGCAAGAGTTGTTAGAGAAAGGAGTAATCAGACCCAGTGTATCTCCGTGGGGTGCACCGGTACTATTTGTCAAGAAGAAGGATGGAAGCATGAGACTGTGCATCGATTATCGAGAGCTCAACAAGCTTACAATCAAGAACAAGTATCTGTTGCATAGGATTGATGATTTGTTTGACCAGTTGAAAGGAGTCAAGTACTTCTCCAAGATCGATTTGAGACCAGGATATCACCAACTAAAGATTAAGCCAGAGGATATACCAAAGATAACTTTCAGAACGAGGTACGGACATTATGAATTTTTAGTGATGTCTTTTGGATTAACTAATGCCCCGACAGCATTCATGGACCTGATGAACAGAATTTTTAAGGAATACCTGGACAAGTTTGTTATTGTGTTTATAGATGATATTTTGATTTATTCAAAGATAGAAGAGGATCATGCAGAACATTTAAGGACAACTTTGGAGATTTTAAGAAAGAAGAAGTTATATGCTAAATTCTCGAAGTGTGAGTTTTGGTTACAGGAAGTCTATTTCTTAGGACACATAGTCAGTAATGAAGGGATCAAAGTGGACCCATCGAAGATTGAAGCAACTACAAATTGGGAAAGACCGAGAACACCAACAGAGGTAAGAAGTTTCTTGGGATTAGCGGAATATTATCTCCGATTCGTTCAAAATTTCTCAAGGATTGCGATACCATTGACAAAGCTTAAGCGGAAGAATGAAAAGTTTATATGGAATGACAAATATGAAGAAAGTTTTCAGGAATTGAAGTGAAGATTAATTATAACACCTGTTTTATCACTTCCAGACGATCAAGGGAATTTTGTGATCTATATCGATGCTTCTCATAAAGGACTCAGATGCGTTCTGATGCAGCACGATAAGGTTATTGCGTATACGTCAAAATAATTGAAACCACACGAACAAAAGTATCCTACTCATGATTTGGAGCTAGCAGCCATAGTATTCGCTTTGAAGATTTGGAGACATTATCTATATGGAGAAAAATGCGAGATTTATCCGGATCACAAAAGCTTGAAGTACATATTCACACAGAAGGAGCTTAATATGAGACAGAGAAGATGGTTAGAGTTGATTAAGGATTACGATTGCACGATTAACTATCATCCCGGTAAAGCAAATGTTATGGCAGACGCGTTAAGTCGGAAAGAAAAGTTGAATTTGTTATCAGTACCCGAGGAGATATATAAGGAATTTCAGAAATTGGAATTGGAGATTAGAGTTTGCAAGTCTGATGAAGCGAAATAGTATAGTAAGAATTTCTAGCTGGAGTTGTTAGAAAAGATAAGGAAGTGTCAAGATGAGATAATGGATCAGGACATTAATCGTTTGGTAGGTGAGGAATTGTGCACACAAAAGGACGATCAAGGTATTCTTAGGGTTTCTTCTAAAATTTGGATTCCACCAGTAACGGAGTTGAAGAATGAAATTTTACAGGAAGCTCATAATTCAAGGTATTCAATCCATCCCGGGAGTACTAATATGTACAGAGATTTAAAGGAAAATTATTGATGGCCAGATATGAAGAGGGAAATTGCAGAATGGGTTAGCAGATGTTATACATGTCAGAGAGTTAAAGCAGAGCACCAGAGACCAAATGGATTGTTGCAGCCATTAGAGATTCCAGAATGGAAGTGGGAGCATATTGCCATGGATTTCATAGTCGGATTACCAAGAACGAAAGCCTATCATGATGCCATTTGGGTTATAGTGGATAGACTTACCAAGTCAGCTCATTTTCTGCCTATAAATGAAAGATTTTCACTAGACAAGTTAGTCCATATGTGCCTGAAAAAAATCGTAGTTCGTCATGGAGTTCCTGTGTCTATCGTATCAGATCGAGATTCGAGGTTTAATTCAAGGTTTTGAAAAAGTTTTCAAGAATGTTTGGGAACAAGACTGAATATGAGTATGGCTTACCATCCACAAACGGACGGCCAGAGTGAAAGAACAATCCAGACAATTGAAGACATGTTACGTGTTTGTGCTATTGATTTCAAAGGAAGTTGGGACGAGCATTTACCCTTGGTAGAATTTGCTTACAACAACAGTTATCATGCCAGTATTGGGATGCCACCCTATGAAGCTCTTTATGGACGTAAATGTCGATCTCCTTTATATTGGGACGAAGTAGGAGAATGCAAAATACTTGGACCTGAATTGGTGCAATAGACGAAAGAAGTTGTTGAAGTTATCCAGAAGAGATTGATAGCAGCACAAGACCGTCAAAGGAAGTATGCAGATCAATCAAGAAAAGATATGGAATTCGAAGAAGGAAATCTGGTATTACTAAAATAATCGCCATGGAAAGGATTGACAAGATTTGGGAAGAAAGGAAAACTGAGCCCTAGATATATTGGACCATTTGAGATTTTAAAGCGCGTTGGCAAAGTAGCTTACGAGTTGACATTACCTCCGCACATGGAGCACATTCACAATGTTTTTCACGTATCGATGCTTAAGAAATATAATCCGGACTCCAGGCATGTAATCGAATACGAGCCAATAGAACTTCAAGCAGATTTGTTATATGTAGAAAGTCCGATAGAGATTCTAGAAGAAAGAGAGAAAGTGTTAAGAAATAAAGTGGTAAAGTTAGTAAGAGTATTGTGGAGAAACCCAAAGGTTGAAGAGTCAACCTGGGAGTTAGAAAGTGATATGAGAGAAAAGTACCCTCATTTGTTTTCTTAGGAGATTCTGAGGACAGAATCCTTTTAAGGAGGGGAAGGATGCAATATCTGGGATATATCGTGTAATTATTTTTGCTAATAAATAAATATTATGCATGTTCAGTATTTATTCTGTGAATTATTTGCTAAGTGGTATACATGTTTGGATGTTTAAAAATAATATAAATTGAGTATTTTAATTTTTATATGTCTAAAATAAAATATAGATAATTATCATATCTTCTTATTTATTTTTATGTTGATTTATGATTTTATAAGAAATTTATGGATTTTATAAATTCTTTTTCCGAATATTTATAAACTATTTTATATAATCGGGAACCAGCCGACTTCACTCGTTTTTACATTTTTATAACCCGAAACTCTTCCGAGAACTCCTTCCTAACCTAATTGCAATATTCCGAGCATTTTCCATGTTTCGACTTTTTCGATCCGGCGTACGGTTTGTCATGTGCGGGTCCCGGCACAATATTTTCGATACAAAATTCGTTTCGGTAAATCAATAAAACTCATATTTTCGAAAAACAGGATCTTTTTATTAAACTATTATAATTATCACCCCGTAATACGTGTAACCAGGCGCTGAGACCAAGACCGCAGTACAAACTGTACTGATTTGGATAATTATCCCGAAAACCGGTACCGCTTGGATCCGTTTTTATAAATAAACGTACTATTTTATATCCGGAATGATCCAATGGGATACTAATTTTCCGTAATTATAAATAGCCTTTACCGTATTATATTTCGTTCCGAAAATCATTTATAAACACTAATTATATAAATTACAGAGAAAATACATATATTCATATAAACCTTCAAGAATCAAACTGCAAAATGAAGGTGTTGTTGAAATCTGCCCGGGAAGCTCTAGTAACCAAAACGGAGGTTTTGAAGTGTTCTTTCAGATTATCCAAGTTTCAGAACTGCAGAATCAAAGGTTCTATATTTTTATTTATTTTCCAATTATTTTGATTAAAAATATGAATTTTTGTTTAGATGATTGTTTGAATGATTTGATGCTTGCATGTTGTAGAGCTTGTTTTCCTGATGATTTTGATATGTCATATGACTGATTTGGAGTTCAATAACATGTTCAAAACTGAGTTTAATTTTCGAATTTTGAAATTAGGGTTTATAACCCGTATGAATGTTCTTAATTGAAATTTAGGGCTTTTTGTTCCAGGGGTTATTAAATATTCTAGATGGGTGGGTTTTGTTCCTCTTGAAATATTCAATTGATTGGTGTATAGCTCGTTAATAAACGATCCATGGTTCGAAGGGAGTTGTCTTTTGAAGTTTTGTCGAGTTCACCAGAAACCGGTGAACTTCCCGGCCATTTTCCGGCCAGTTCTGGGGTTATTAGGATGAATAGATGGTTGGGTTATGTTTCTCATGAATTGTAGATGATATCTGGAGCTCCTGGAGGTGTGACGATTCCAGGAACGCCATCTCCGGCGAACCCCGATCGTTTTCCGGCGAGCCCTGTAAAACTTGCAGTTTAGTACCTGTACTTGTGAAGAAGAAACAGTAAAGTCCCTGAGGTTTTCAGAAGTTTCAAAAATTGGATCCCCATTTTAAAAATCTTTAAAAATCATATTTCCCATTTATTAAATAATAAAAATTCATTTTTAATTATTAAAAATTCCAAAAATTATTATTTTAATTCCAAAAATTATTTTAAATTCAAAAATAAATCTGAATTAATTAGTTAATTAATTTTAGTTAATAATTAATTGATTAATTGGTCAATTAATTCGAAAATTAATTGATTAATTGATTTAATTAATTATTAATTAATTTTAATTAATTATTCAATTAGATTTAATTATTTATTATTATTAGTCCCTTAACAATTCAACAAGAATTACAGAAGGGGGGTTGAATGGAATTCTTGAAACTTTTTCTTAAATAAAATTGTTCTAACTTAAATATATATATATGTCAGTGTGAATTGATATGCAGAGTGCGGTATAATAACGTCAAAAGAATCAAAACACAAGTAATTAAAAATACAAGTCTTTAAAAACTTTCTGGTGGATTTGAATGTATCCACCAGAGATATATAATATATATCGAGAGAACTTTGTGTAGCAAAATGATCACTGCTGCTTACAAATGAAGAACAACTAAGAATGCAGAGAAATCCTAAGAATACATCTTACAAATGTTTCTCTCTTGGTTGCTTAGTTAGTTATTCTATTTGTTGCTTCTTGGTTTATATATCACCAAGATTACAAAGTAATAAGATAGGATAATAAAACAAAAACTATCAAGTCTAATACTATGCTACTTCATTACTCTATTCCAGCATCTTTGAATATCTTCATAATAGCATGGAAATGGCAATGCTTCTTTGTTCTCTAAAACCCAGTTGAATAGGCTTCCACATTCCATTTACATACACTCGACGCATGTGACTGTGTTGTCACTGTCAACAAATGTTTGAATTCTTTATCCGTCGGGTTCATGATCATCCGTCGAGTTATCTAGTTGATCATCCGTCGAATGGAATTGTTGTTTATCCGTCGAGTAGCAATCTGGCACTTGACTTCATTTCATTTATGCAGGATTACAAGACATCATCTATGTACAATTAATCAACCTATTCTGCATATCTAGATAAAGTCAACATGACTGGAGTACTACTTACAGAATCTAAACAATGTTGTATGCAGAAATATGCTACAGACTTATTGTCACATAAGCTACTCACTCAACGGATAATAAATCATCATCCGTCGGGATTATATTGAGTCATCCGTCGGGACTATAATCCTTATCCGTCGAGTGCTCCAATTTTCACTAAGTAAAATCTACCAAAGTGTTTTTTTAATAAAATCATTAAGTTCACAACATATACACAACAATCTCCCCCAATTTATGTCTACTAGAATTGTAGCCATAAATTAAGAGAAACTTGATGATAACAAAACAACCTAAAAATACAACTTTGAAAGTAGATAGATAAAACCGTAAAGTGCTTCAATAATCAAAATGTACAAAGTTTAGCTCACAGTCATTTTCAAGGTGCTCCTCTAGCCTGAGCAGATTTATCTAGTTCCTTGAAGGTCTGGATCTCTTTCCAAGCTTTCTGTTGTTTTCTTCTATCTGATTTTGGAGCTGGCTATGGAATTCCAGTTCATCAGATTCTGAGAGATTTAGTTTTTCTTGCATCTCCAAGAGAGTCTCATTGCTAGAGATGCTCAATTGGTTTTCTAGTCTGAAAAATATTCTCACTCTTTTGTCATCCATGAACTCCATCAGCCAGTAGGTCCTTAGATGCACTCTTCTCCCTGTGTAAGGGATAATTAGAGTCTTTTGGAGTACATCTTTAGCTCTAAAACTCCTCAGTTCTTCAATCTTTTTTAAAACCAATCTTCTTGTAGTTACATTGAACCCAAAATTCTTCTTGAAAGATGAATAAACCTTAATCAGTACGACTTGGCTTTCTTGAAGGATCCTGTGAAGTGGCCATTGAATCTCCTTTCCTCCCTTGTACTTGAAAACTAGCCTTTCAAGTAGGTTTCCGTATGTATCAATTCCTCTCACTTCTTCTAGTTCATCTAGATAGAGATTTAGATCAGAGAATTCCTTGATGTCACACAAGTACATGTAATCTCCCTTATTGACTTTAGATTGAGCTTTGACTAGAGATTTGGATTTGAGAGGTGACAACTTCACTTTCTTGACTGCTCTTGACCTTGTTCTCTTTGGCTTGCTAAGGATTGGCAAATTGAAGTCAGGAATTGGTAGGCTTTCCCAATCTATTGGTTCATCCTTAGGCACAATAGGTTCACCATGAATGTTTCTGTAAGGATCCACCACCTTGATGTCTTCAAATACCACAGTGGGTTTTGACGCTTGAGTTGTAGTTGAAGTGGATTTCTTAGAAAACTGATCCTTCAATTCCTTATCAACAAAATCCAGTTTCCTTTTGGTTCTTTTGGCCAATTCCTTGTGTCTTGGAGATTTCTTCTGTTCAGATTGAACTTGCTTCTGTGGATCCTGAGATTCAGTGATTCCAGATGGCTGAGAAGGAATCTGTTGTGTTGGTTTCACAGCTTGTAGCTTGGCCAAGATAGCAGCTTGCTCTTTCTTTTGCTTACCCTTTTTGGCATCTAGAATAACTTGCTTCTTTTCCTGCTTCAATTTTGCCTTTTCTTCTCTCTTTTCTTGAGCAAATTGAGGATGTCCAGCCACCATACAGATTTCTTTCCCATTCCTGAAAACTTTAGCAATTCTTCTCTTTAAAGCTGAATCAGCTGGATCCTTGTAGAAGGTAATTGACCTTGACAGAAGCTTCTTCTCATCAGGTTTGGGTGTCTCATACACTGTATCCAAAGGATTCTTTAATGATGATTTTGGATAGTTCACCCTTGGCTTCAGAATAATTTCAGCTTTTGGAGATTTGATGCAGGATGGTTGTCCTCTTTCCAGATAGTTCAAGCTCATTTCATTCACAGAGATCTGTTTGACTTCAGAGTGATGAATGGCTGACTTTACTGGCTCCTTTACTAGCCCAAACTTCCTTTGTATGTCCTCATCAATTTTCTCCCAGTTGATTGGCTTCAACTGCTCCTTTTCAGCTTCTCTTAAATTAGCTGCTACTGCATTGATCAGATCTATACTATTTGTTACTGGTGGCTTGGTGAAAGTTATTGTGGACACAATTACTTTACTGATTTGAATTTGAAGCTTCTCCCTCTCACTTGATCCTTTCTCCCCCTTTTTGTTATCATCAAGTTGAGTAGAGGATGAGGATTGAGCAGCCACCAGTTTCTGAAGTAAATCTATATGTTAGGCTTGATAAAGATGAATGGCTGTCAGAGATGCTTCCATAGCTGACATTCTTGTATCCAAAGCATCTATCTTTGTTGCAATATTAGAATTTTTCCTTAGTTGCCTCTTGATGTAAAGCATAGTGGCTTCTGGAAGCTTAGAATCCATTTTGTCTGAAATGGCCTTCTTCATCTCATCAATATCACCCTTGATGGTGTTATCATATCTAGCATGTTGGAAGCCTTGAATATGTTGCAGTTGCAGAGAAGCAAGATGTGCTTGAAGGAGCTTCTTGGTGTTGGCATTTGTAGAGGTTTGAAGAGCAGTATTTGTCTGATTGATTAGTTGAATCAGGGTTGTCTTGAAGTAGTGCTCATCACAGTGCTTTGAAAATGCCCATGATGGCATTCCTGATCTTGAACTTGAACCTACTTCTCCCCTATGTCCAATGCCTCTTCTTCACTATCTCCACCTTCATCACCAAAGAAATCTGCTGAACCACCAGTCTCATAATCCACATCACCAGCTGTAGAAGGCAAAGCTGTGATGGCATCCTTAGCTCTTAGCATTGACTGAGTGGTATGCACTAGATTGAGCATCCTTTCTGCATTGTCATTGCCCTATTCAGCTAAAAGTTGATAAGCTGAAACAGGGTGAGTAAATTCCAAGGGAGGTGGAATTTATAACAGCTTGAGGTTGCTGAGATAGTCCCTCCCTGTCTGCATCCTGGACATTCATTAACTCGCTAGCAATGACATCCATCCTTATAGCTCCTGTACCTGTATTTCTCTCGTGTTCTCTCTTTTGTTGCATCAGGGTCTCACCCTGGCTCCCCACCCTCACACCCTCACCTTCACCATCTAAGGTGGGACTCCTCTCACTTTCTTTTTCCAATTATGAAGAAATGGATTGCATATTTTCACTCTTTTGCTCTCCTTTTTCCTGGGAGCAACCCAGACTCTCACTCATAGCACTCTCTGCCCTCAATCCTAAGAGTGACTGTACAACCACTAATTCTTTTGCACTAGAAATAAATAAAGTTTAAAGCTGTGCAGAGACACTCGACGAATGCGTAATATCCATCGGGTTAGTGGTTTTGTTATCTGACGGATAACTGCTGTTAAGCTTATCCGTCGGGATACAATCACTACTCGACGGATGAGCAATATCCATCGAGAGAGTAGAATTGTATGAACTTGGAATATAAACTATTGTGGACTCTATGCTGATTGATGATATTTTGGGCACAGATGATTTAACAGTTCCTGAAAGAATTGAAAAGTGAGCCAACAAATTATCTAAAAGATGATGCTCACTTGCATTAGATTTTGGCTTCCCCAATAAAGTTAAAGAAGAGGAATCAGGAATTGATGTGTTGATCATATCCACATCCAGAGCGTTTGTGGGAGAATTTGGAGTGTGAAGTGCTTCTATTACTAGAGATTTTGGCTGTGACTCCACATTTATTGGAGCCACATCAAGCTGAATTTGAGAAGGTGCAGTGACTATGTCTTTAGCACCAGTTTGCACAATGTGTGTACCCTGTGCATCCCCAAGGGTTTTGGATTTCTTCTTTCTGGCATAAGTTTGGGGTGAGCTTGTGTCCCTTACCCTCTTAGCATGTGCTCTTGGTTGAGAGTTTTGTTCAATAGTTACATCCTTTTGGGAGGATTTTGCAACTGGCATATTTTGAGAGATACCAGAGAGGGCTTTCTTTGATTTGGGTTTTGAAATTTTTGCAGGTTTGGTAGCTTGGGTGGGCAACTGTTGGGTCATTGACACCGTTGCCATAGCCACACTAGAACTCAAAGAAATTAATGAGGTTGGAATAATGGTAGGGATAGATGAACTTACCTCACTTACCTGAGGTGCATCCATTACAGGGAAATAGAAAAGTGACACTTCTCTGTGATGATTTGCCCTGTTCAAATCTGCAATGATTCTTCTCTCTTGAACCCGATAATCTAATTTGTTGTTAGGGTTCTCAAGCACAATTCCCTCAGAGAGGTGGTTAGCTAACATCATAAAGAATCTAGCATAGTAAACATTTTTGCCTCTCTTATTTAGCTCTCCTAATTTAAAACCCAACTCAAACAGAACAAGGTCACTAAAATTAAAGTACTTATCTGTAACTAGCATGTAGAGCATGTTAAGCATGGAAATATTAACAGAATCAAAATTACTGATTTTCCCAGAAAAGACCTTGGTCACTATATCACACATGAAACTCTATTCCTTCCTAAGACTCAATCTCCTAATGTCACTCAACTTAGAGGTAGAAAGAGCATAGTTCATAGAATTAGGCATATTAACTATATCAGTGTCTGTGTGTGGTGAGGTCTCATTATTGTCAGGAATTTTGAAACATGCTTTGATAACATCACTATTAATACAGAATTCCTTACCTTTAATAGTGAGTGTGATGGTCTTATCTGTTGAGTTGTATGTAGCCGTGGTCCACATTTCTTCAACAACTTCACAAAAGATAGTAGGTGATTCCAGCATGGCATAGTTAAGCTTGCAGTTCTTCACAAAATCCATCATTTTGTGGTAGTCACTAGATTGCTGAATCCCCTTGTTTACTAAAGCTATGAAGTTGTTCTTCTCATAAATGAACCTAGTTTGAGACATAATCTTGACAACATGTACCATTGTTAGAGACTAAGAGCTTGCAGAGAGAGAGTAAGTGCTTTGAAGGAGAAAGAAATTGAAGCAGATGATTTGAGAATGATAAAAGAAAAGTAATGGAAATGAATTTACCTTTTATACTATCTCAAAAATAAATGTCAAAAATAATAAAGTAAATTAAAGTAACCAATGAAAATTGCCCAAAATAGCCGTTTAAAAATAAACTGTAAAAATTTCACCCATTATCCGTCGTGTTATGCTTACAAACTGTAGGTATACTCGATGGATAATGTTCAGGAAATCAACGGCTAAGATTAAGACAATTCGACGGATGAGGATAAACTGTTATCCGTCGAGTTATAAAATATTCCTGAAAAATAATTGATTTTTATTAGCATATAGTATTCCGACGGATGATCAAATTCGATGGATAACGATCATCCGTCGAGATGTAAATTTTGACTTAGCCAAAATTTCAGCCAAGACTGAAAAATTAATTAAATTTCTGGCTTCATTACAACTTGCAAATTATCTCATAAAGATTTAAGGGTGCGTTTGGTACAAGGTATTCAACAAAGGGAAAGGGAAAGAATTTGGGTCATTCCCTTTGTTGATGTTTGTATAGTAAAAACAATCATTCCCTTTCCCCTTTTTTAGTTGTAGGTTTACCCTTTATTCCTCAAACTCCATTCCCTTCTCCCACTAGGTATTTGAACACCCTTTCCCACTTTTATTTTCTTATTTCAATTATAATTTAAATCTTGGACCAAAAAAATACATCAGTATGCAAAATTAATTTTAAAAATTAAAAATGATTTATAATTTAGTTTTTATAAATTAAAAATAATTTTGATATAAATTTATATGTTAAATTATTAAAAAAGTTAATGGTGCTATTGAATAATTAAATTTGTTTATTTATTATAATGTTAATATATTATACTGTTATAATATAAATATATTTGACTATATTGAGATTGTTTAATATTAAAAAATAAAAAATAAATGTAATCATGTAAATTTTCATTCCGTTTCCGGATCTGAACCAAACACGTAAAACAATTCTGGGTCTTTACTTTCCTTTCTCCTCCTTTCCCTTTCTCGATTCCATTCCGTTTCCCCGAGATGAACCAAACGCCCCCTAAGAATAATTGAGCATACCTAACTCACTTACCAACCTTGAAAAGGTGGATTCATCCAGTGGCTTGGTAAAAATATCTGCAAGCTGCTTCTCACTTGGAATAAAATGTAGTTCCACAGTACCATTCATTACATGTTCCCTTATTAAGTGGTACTTGATGTCTATGTGCTTTGTCCTTGAATGTTGTACTGGATTTTCAGTGATGGCAATTGCACTTGTGTTATCATAGAAAATAAGAATCCTTTCAACTTATAAACCATAGTCTAGCAATTGATTTTTATCCACAAAATCTGTGCACAGCAACTGCCAGCAGCAATATATTCAGCTTCAGCTGTAGAAATAGAAAATGAATTTTGCTTTTTACTGAACCAGGACACAAGCTTGTCTCCTAGAAATTGACAGGTTCCTGTTGTACTTTTTCAATTAATTCTACAACCTGCATAGTCTGCATCTGAGTAACCAGTTAGATCAAAACCAGAATCTCTAGGATACCAAATGCCAAGTTTTGGTGTTCCCTTGAGAAATCTGAAAATTCTCTAAATAGCTACTAAGTGAGATTCTCTAGGGTCAGCCTGAAATCTAGCACACAAATATTTATCAAACATTATATCTGGCCTATTAGCTGTTAAGTACAAAAGTGATCCAACCATGCGCCTATAACTTGAAATGTCCACAGACTTTTCAGTAGTATTTAATTAAAGCTTAGTTGCAGTAGCCATGGGAGTTTTTGCAGATGTGCAATCCATTAGATCAAACTTCTTTAAAAGATCAAAAATGTATTTAGTTTGACTAATGAATATTCCATCACTAACTTTCTTAACTTGCGAACCAAGAAAGTAAGTTAGTTCTCCCATCATACTCATTTCATACTTTGCATCAATTTGGAAAACTTTTTGCAAAGTTTCTCATCTGTAGAGCAAAAAATAATGTCATCTACATAAATTTGAACAAGTATGCTAGAGTCATAACATTTCTAAAGAATAAAGTTTTATCTACAGTACCTCTTTTGAAGTTATTTTCCAAAAGGAACTTTGATAAAGAGTCATACCAGGCTCTAGGTGCTTGCGTTTGTCCATAAAGTGCTTTCAAAAGATAATAGACATATTCTGGAAAATTTGGATCTTCAAAACCAGGAGGTTGGCTGACATATACTTCCTCCTCCAAATCTCCATTCAGAAAGGCACTTTTGACATCCATTTGATAGACCTTGAAATTGGCATGGGCTGCATAGGCTAAGAAAATTCTGATGGCTTCAAGTCTTGCAACAGGAGCAAATGTTTCATCAAAATCTATTCCTTCTTGTTGACAATATCCCTTAGCAACCAATCTAGCTTTGTTCCTGACTACCATGCCATTTTCATCCATCTTATTTCTGAATACCCATTTGATGTCTATTGGATTCTTTCCTTTAGGCTTGGGCACCAGCTTCCATACATTATTCCTCTCAAATTGGTTTAGCTCCTCCTGCATAGCTAAAATCCAATTAAGATCCAACAAAGCTTCTTCTACCTTCTATGGTTCTTCCTTGGAAAGAAAGCTGTTGTATAGACATTTTTCTTGAGTTGCTCTCCTGGTTTGAACTCTAGAAGAAACATCACCAATGATGAGCTCAAAGGGGTGATTCTTTTTTCCATTTCCTTTGTTGAGGTAGATTGGCTCTAGATGAAGATACCTCATTGTTGTCTTGATGTGTGATTGAGTTTTGATTATTAGAAACTCCCCCTGAGTTTGTGGATCTTTGATTTGAGAAAGGGGAACTTTCTATAGGTGATCTATTCTGATTTCCAGCTTCTTTTGATAACCCGACGGATGGTGAATTTTGAGTTCCGACGGATGAAGCTGGTTGTCTACCAACGGATAACGCAGATTGTCTCCCGACGGATGAAGCATTTTGTAACTCGACGGATGTTGAATTTTATGCTTCATTAGTGGTAGATTTTTCTGCATTATCCTTTGATACTGTTTTTTGATCACTTTCATCATCACTGTCATCACTAACCATATCCATATTGTCAAATTTGAGGCTCTCATGGTAATCTCCATCTTTCAGTCCTTCAATCTTTTTATCATCAAACATAACATGTATTGATTCCACAACAATGTTGGTTCTTAGATTGTAGACTCTATATGCTTTACCAACAACATATCCAACAAAAATTCCTTCATCTACTTTAGCATCAAACTTCCCATTTTGATCAGTTTAATTTCTCAATATATAGCATTTGCAGCCAAAGACATGAAGAAAATTTAGAGTTGGATTCTTGTTCTTGAACAATTGATAGGGAGTCATGCATCTTCCCTGATTAACTAGGGAAATATTCTGAGTGTAGCATGCAGTGTTTACAGCTTCAGCCCAGAAATATGTTGGCAATTTAGATTCTTCAAGCATTGTTCTGGCAGCTTCAATAAGTGACTTGTTCTTCCTTTCCACTACTCCATTTTGTTGTGGAGTTCTTGCTGCTGAAAATTCATGCAAAATTCCATTCTCTTCACAGAATGCTTTCATGACAGAATTCTTGAACTCAGTTCCATTGTCACTCCTGATTCTTCTAACTTTGAAATCAGGATGGTTATTGACTTGCCTTATGTGATTGATGATGATTTCACTAGCCTCATCTTTAGACTTTAGGAAATATGTCCAAGAGAACTTTGAGAAATTATCTACAATTACTAGGCAATATTTTTTTCTTGAAATAGACAACACATTGACTGGTCCAAACAAATCCATGTGTAGCAGTTACAAAGGTTCTTCAATTGTTGAATCAAGTTTCTTTCTGAATGATGCTTTGATCTGCTTTCCTTTTTGGCAGGCATCACACAATCCATCCTTAGAAAACTCCACTAGAGGAATGCCTCTAACCAGTTCCTTCTTTACTAGCTCATTCATGGTCTTAAAGTTTAAATGGGATAGTTTCTTGTGCCATAACCAACTTTCATCCTGACTTGCTTTGCTGAGAAGACAAGTAACAGATTCTGCATTAGATGAGTTGAAGTCAGCTAGGTACACATTTCCTTTTCTCATACCAGTGAGAACTACTTTGTTGCTCCTCTTGTTAGTCACTACACAGGCTTCAGAGTTGAAGGTTACTGAATTGCCTTTATCACAAAGCTGGATGATACTCAACAAATTGTGCTTGAGACCATCCACTAAGGCAACCTCCTTAATGATGACATTGTCTTTTGAAATCAAGCCATATCCCGCAGTATAACCCTTGCTGTCATCTCCAAAAGTAATACTTGGGCCAGCTCTCTCCTTGAACTCTGTGAGCAGGGTAGAATCACCAGTCATGTGTCTTGAACAACCACTATCCAAGTACCCTAGATTCTTTCTGTTTCCCTGCACACATCAAAATCAAATCAAGTTGATTTTGGTACCCAAGTTTCCTTGGGTCCTGCCTTGTTAGCTTTCTTTTTCTGTTTCTTAGGCTTTATCTCATTTGACTTGGGGATATCAGATTCATCCTTAGTCATTTGAGTTGGGCCTTTGAAACCATTCATCATAACAGAATTATCATGCATACTTTGATTAACAGGGAATGGCATGCTACTAGTGAACATGTTATTCCAATAAGGTATGCTAAATGGCATTTGTGGCATACTAAATGCATCATAATAGGGATTAGGTGCAAATGGCATATTAGCAAACTGTGCATTCATATTCTGTGTAGACATAACATTCATAGGCATAGGAGGCATGGCATTCATGTTGGGAAATTGAGGTGGCACAGATATGGAAGTAGGCATGACAGATTTGCAATTAACAGACAAATGATTTACACTATCACACTTGACATAAATTTTTCTTGGAGCATATATATCAGGTGTGTAGTTTTTGTGTTTGTTAATCCCTACTTTACCATTTTTATTATTCTTCTTTTTAACCTCTGTTTTACCCTCACTCTTTTCAAGTCTGTCACTCAATTGCTTGACAGTCATATGACGAACATTAGCCTTTTTCCCTTTCTTAGCTTGACTCGATTCTCCTGTAACAAAATTCTTGGAAACTGATCCATACTTTTCATTTAACTTAACGAGTTTGGCTTTACTGATAGGCTTGCTCACAGTCGACGGATGAGGATCAACATCACACGACAGATAACCCTTTTTGTTATCCGATGGATGAACCTCATTATCCGTCGAGTCTACATCTGTTAGCTCTCCTTACACTAAATTTGAATCTAGCTTCTCCTTGTTCTTCTTCCAGGCTGCATCACAAAAGGACTCAATCCCTTGAACTTTGGTGATTTGAGCATGAACATCTCTGGATGTTTTCCATGCCTTAATCACCTCTTGTTCACGTTCAAGCTGCTTCATTAAAATTTCTTCTTTCTTCAAGGACTCAGTTAATTCCTCCTTGGCAATCTTATACTCAATTCTTAATTTTTCAAAATCAATGAACTGAGACTCTAGCACATTCTTCCTCTCACTTAAAACCAAATTGTTTTCTTTGATTTTAGTATTTTCTTTAGTAAGAGACTTAAGTGTAACCCGCAAATGATAGAACTCTGTAGACATGTCATTTATAACATCATTACACTCAGCTTTAGATAAATGTGCAAGGTTTATAGTAATTACCTGATTACTTGAAGAACTTGTCTCTATTTCATCAGACTTGGCCATTAGGGCTAGACTGACATAGCTGACATCTTCATCTTCATCCAGACTATCTGCTGCCCAGGCATTTTCCTGTGTAATGAAAGCCCTTTCCTTTTGTTTGAGCAACTCAAAGTATTTCTATTAATAATCCACTGGCTCAAACTTCTTTTTGTTGGAATCTGACTTTCTACACTCACTGGCAAAGTGCCCTGCCAAGCCATATTTGAAACATTTGAATTTTGATTTATCCACCATGTTTCTATTTGGCTTGGCTGCTCCAAAGTTCTTCTTAAACTTGAGCTTGGAAAATCTTCTGGAAAGAAATGCTAGATGTTCATCAATGTCTTCCATGTCATCTTGGCTCAAGGAATCTTCATTTTCAACCACCAGCCCCTTACCCTTGTTTTTACAGACCCTTGAAGTTGATTCAACAGCTTCCATCTTCATCTCCTTCTCTTTTTCTAACTTAGCAACTAGTGCAATAGATCCTCCTTTCTTCTTTCCTCTCTCCATCCTCTCATCTTGCTCTATTTCAAGCTCATAAGTCTTCAGGATTCCATACAGTCTCTCCAAAGTAAACTCCTTATAATCTTGAGAGTTTCTTAATGAGACTGTCATTGGTTTCCATTTCTTTGGAAGAGATCTAAGGAATTTCAGATTGGAGTCTTTTATCTGATAGACCCTTCCATGCAGCTTCAGAGTATTAATAGTTTTTGAAACCTTCTAAAGATGTCAGTGAGAGACTCACTTTCTTCCTTGTGAAAATGCTCATATTGCCGAATCAGTAGTTGCATCTTGTTTTCTCTAACTTGCTCAGTGCCATCACAGATAATATGTATAGTATCCCAAACATCCTTGGCAGTTTTGCAATTGATGATGTTGTCAAACATATCACCATCAACTCCATTGAACAGAATATTCATGGCCTACTTATCTTTCCTGATTTGTTTAATATCAGGATCAGACCATTCATGCCTTGGCTTGGGGACTGATGGCTCATTTCCAGTTGCAGCCCTCATAGGTACATGAGGGCCTCTTTCTATGCAATCTACATAGGCCTCATCTTGAGAAAGTAAATAAAGATGCATCTTTACCTTCCAGTGATGGTAATTATCTTTATCTAGAAAAGGAATCTTGACTCCAACATCCTTCTTGTTCATCTTGTTGTTTTGTTGATCTTTAAACTCTTTGTTTATCAAGAGCGTGCTTTGATACCAATTGTTAGTTCCTTAACAATTCAACAAGAATTATAGAAGGGGGGTTGAATGGAATTCTTGAAACTTTTTCTTAAATAAAATTGTTCTAACTTATATATATATATATATATATTTCAGTATGAATTGATTTGCAGAGTGCGGAATAATAACTTCAAAAGAATCAAAACACAAGTAATTAAAAACACAAGTCTTTAAAAACTTTCTGGTGGATTTGAATGTATCCACCAGAGATATATAATATATATTGAGAGAACTCTGTGTAGCAAAATGCTCACAACTACTTACAAATGAAGAACAACTAAGAATACAGAGAAATACTAAGAATACAGCTTACAAATGTTTCTCTCTTGGTTGCTTAGTTAGTTATTCTATTTGTTGCTTCTTGGTTTATATATCACCAAGATTACAAAGTAATAAGACAGGATAATAAAACAAAAACTATCAAGTCTAATACTATGCTACTTCATTACTCTATTCCAGCATCTTTGAATATCTTCATAATAGCATGGAAATGGCAATGCTTCTTTGTTCTCTAAAACCCAGTTGAATAGGCTTCCACATTCCATTTGCATACACTCGACGCATGTGACTGTGTTGTCACTGTCAACAGATGTTTGAATTCTTTATCCGTCGGGTTCATGATCATCCGTCGAGTTATCTAGTTGATCATCCGTCGAATGGAATTGTTGTTTATCCGTCGGGTAGCAATCTAGCACTTGACTTCATTTTATTTATGCAGGATTACAAGACATCATCTATGTACAATTAATCAACCTATTCTACATATCTAGATAAAGTCAACATAACTTGAGTACTACTTACAGAATCTAAATAATGGTGTATGCAGAAATGTGCTACAGACTTATTATCACATAAGCTACTCACTCAACGGATAATAAATCATCATCCGTCGGGATTATATTGAGTCATCCGTTGGGACTATAATCCTTATCCGTCGAGTGCTCCAATTTTCACTAAGTAAAATCTACCAAGGTGTTTTGTTAATGAAATCATCAAGTTCACAACATACATACAGCAATTATTGATTTAAAAATTCCGAAAAATAGTTTCGAGCTTTAAAATATTATTTTAAATTAATTTCAAGGCTCGATAATTATTAGAAAATTATTTTGAAGCCAGATTTGGCCAACCGAACCCTGCTTATTGCTTTAAAATTTACCCAACGACCCGTTTTAATTCCGAAAAATATTTTAAAAATCATATTAAATGTTAGATATATTTGATAATGTCATGGCTAATATGATTTATGTTTAGTTTTCAGATCTTACTTAAACAGGATAAATCAGTACTTACTGGAAGTCAGGACTTAAGGATATCAGTACTTATATTATCAGGAGATAATCATCAGAAGATGGATATCATAACTTAAGTGCTGAAGGACGTTCAGATAAGGACATCAGCTGATTAAAGGAAAGAAGATCGAGATAAATATAAGAAGAGATATGCATGAAGAAGAAATTCTATAAAGAATAGAATACTTGGAAGAAAAGATATTTAATTGATATATTTTAGGAAGCAGAATTATATTCCATATCAATTAGCGATTATCTTGTAACTGTGTAGTATATAAACATAGACATAGGGTTTACACTATAAGTGTTATCATATTCGAGAAGATTATTCGTAGTAACCCTAGCAGCTCTCGTGATATTTGTTCATCACTGAGAGGTAACAGTTCCATACTGTAACAGAGTTTATTGTTTCAATAAAGTTTATTTTCTGTTACTTGAGATATTAAAGTTCGATTAGATTGTACTTGATACCACTTGTTAGGTCACACACACTGTAGAGGGGGTGAATACAGTGTAAAGTACAATCAAATCGAACTTTAATAACTCAAGTAACAGAAAACAAACTTTATTGAAACAATGAACTCTGTTACAGTATGGAACTGTTACCTCTCGGTGATGAACAAATATCACGAGAGCTGCTAGAGTTATATTGAATAATCTTCTCGAATATGATAACACTTATAGTGTAAACCCTATGTCTGTGTTTATATACTACACAGTTACAAGATAATCGCTAACTGATATGGAATATAATTCTGCTTCCTAAAATATATCAATCAGATATCTTTTCTTCCAAGCATTCTATTCTTCATAGAACTCCTTCATCATGCATATCTCTTCTTATGCTTATCTCGATCTTCTTTCCTTTAATCAGCTGTTGTCCTTATCTGAACGTCCTTCAGTACTTAAGTTCTGATATCCATCTTCTGATGATTATCTCCTGATAATATAAGTACTGATATCCTTAAGTCCTGACTTCCGGTAGGTACTGATTTATCCTGTTTAAGTAAGATCTGAAAACTAAACATAAATCATATTAGCCATGACATTATCAAATATATCTAACAATCTCCCCTAACTTGTAAATTAGCATAATATACAAGTTTAATAGATATTTGATGATGTCAAAAACATTAAGTACAAATGCATGAGAATTAGACTAGATAACTACAACTTACAGTCCTTAAAGCTTTACCAACATTTAACTTCTGATAACAGCTTCAGTCTGTACAAATATCAGAATTTAATCAGTTATAGATCTTGACTTGGCTTCATCTTCTGATCTCTCTGATATCAGGAGTTGTTCTGAAATAATTCTTCAACAAACATCTCTCAGCATATCTAAGTTCATCAATCATCCTCCTTTTAGCATCTTTAAGCTCTGCATTATCTTCACCAATTTGAAAGATTGCAGCCCTGAGATCATTAATCTTTGCTTTTCTTATATCCTGATCTAGTCTGATCAAATAAGCTTTATCAGACTCAAGATTGAATTCCACAGCCCTGTAACCCAGAAAGGTAGTTATAATTTTAGCAGTGTTGGGCTTCATTTCAACTATATCACCCTTGTGATCTCTGTACTTTGGAACATATGTGCTGTCAGACTTAACAGAATAAAGCCTTTTCTGTCTCTGAATCTGATCCTTCAAATAATTTGCAGCACTTCCTGTCAATCTGTCATCCACTATAAGTAAGAATAGTACATGCTCCAATTCTTCAAAATACTTCAATGGAATGGCATTTTGCCTTATATGATAAACCCTACCATCTGTCATGAAGTACAACAAGATATGTTCTTTCAAGTAGGTATGGTAAACCATTTGTACAGATTCTAGTTGATTCAATCTCTCAGGAGTTGCTCCAATACCTGGTTCACTCAAGGAAGTCAGATCATTGGTAGTGTTCTGTATTCTTCTTTCATCAGCACTTCCCAATCCAGTTTTATCTCTTACTTCCTTTCCAGTAACTACTCTTGCTTCAAAACCACTTGCAGCAGTCTTCAAAGGTTGAGTCTGTTTTGCTTTAGTGAATCCTGGTAGGAGTGTCTTTGATCTATCTTCTAATATCAAGTTAACTTGAGCTATGTCAGAGGTTACTTGCTTCTTTGAAATATCATAACTTACTGTCTCTTGACTCTGAACAACTTGAGCCATGTCAGAGGTTGTTTTAAGAACTTTTCTTGAAGTCAGAGCAAGATCATCCTTTTCATCAGTGATTTCTTCATTCTCAGGAGGCACATAAACCTTGATAGGTTCACCAACCTTTTCTTTACCCTTGGATCTTGGATCTATCTGTGGTTGTGATTTAGCCAATGTTGCTTCAGTATTTGTCCTTTCTTTTATCACAATGCCTTCGAGTTTTGGAAGTGTCTTTTTACCAGAAGCTTCAGATTTAGATGTGACTTTTTTTGATTTAAGTCTGGCTTCTTCTTCCATTAAACTCTCCAAGTCCATTCCTGGATTTTCCTGAAGAAATAACTGTCTTAACAATTCTTCATCAAGATCTAAAAGTTCATCAGAACTTATCCTTTTACCAGTAGCAGAACTAATTCTTTTCCCAGTATCAGAACTTATCCTGTAACTTGTGATTTCAGCTTTTCTTGATGAGAAACCTCTACCTTGACTATGACCTCTACCCATTCCAGAGTTTCCTTGATCATCCTTTTCATCATCCTTCCCTTTCAGTGTCTTGCCAGTCTTGCATTTGGACTTAATTACTTTCTCCCCCCTTTTGGCATCAGCAGGTAGGAGAAGAGAGACAAGCAATTCCACTGAAGCTTGGATTTCAGTAAGTTGAGATTGCTGAGAAGCTTGATTTTTCAGAATATCATCAATCTGAGCTTGTTGTTTCTCTTGAGTCTTCTCAATATAAGCAATCTGTCAAAGGTAGGTTGGAAGAACTTTTTCTTGTCAATTTTCTGAATTTGGTCCTGTTTGATGAATTCTTCCTGAATCTTGTGTAGCTCTGCATGAGTAGTTGAATGGAGACCTTGTAGATGTTTAGTACTCAATGCAGTGACTCTAAGCTGGGTTTTGAAATCATCAGAAATTAACATTTCATCAGCTTATGTCAAGTGCTCAGCAAGATGCTTTGCAGTTGGAACACAGGAAACTGAGTTCCATTCCTTAGTCCACTCCTGTCCTGCAGGAGTTTCACTCCAAGGCACTGGTGCTTCTCTGGTAACAAACTTCTTAACAAGTTCAGATTTAAGAATAGTTTGTTGAGGAGCATGTCCTGAAGGACCTGCTTCATCAACATCTACATTTGGAGCAGCATCACCAGTATCTCCAGCATTTGCAGCATCAGAACTTACAGAATCAGTATCTTCTGATAAAACAACAGTGTGAGTAGCAATGGAGGCTTCAACATCCTCTAAGTACTGATCTGGTTCTAAGTTCTGATCAACAACCATATCCTGATGCTCACCTATATTCTGATCATCAGCATCTAGATGCAGAGAAGGTGTAGTAGATAACGCTGGAGTTTGAACAACACCAGTAACAGGTGTTGTTGATGGATTAGTTGCTGTTGGAGCTTCTAGGAGAATTACTTCAGGCACAACCAAGTTCTGAACATCAATTTCAATATTGGTGCCTGTAGTAACAGGAGAGACAGACTTTTGAACAGGAGACATAGATGGTGTGTTGGCCTGTTCAGGAACAGCCTCCTGAGATGGAGTTGATGAAGAAGAAGTGACTTTAGCAAATTCCTTTTCTTGTGAGATCAGAAAATTCCTGATCTCCTTCCTTAGCTGCTGCTTCTTCATCTGAAACTGGCCTTTTTTTCCTCTATTTCTTGTATCTCTTTGTAGATATGGATTCCTTGGGAGTTTCAGGAACAGTCATTCTTCTAAGCCTCTTGAGAAGCCTAGATCCCCCAATTTCAGAATCCTTCTGAGAAGTCACTGTCTCAGCTTCTTGGACAACAGGTTCTGATGTAGAAACCTGTTCCTCACTGTCAAACTCATCTCTCAAAGCAATCCTCCTTCTCTTTTGAGGTGTTTGAGGAACAGTCTTTGTCCTCTTAGGTTTGGAAGATGAAGGCTTCACAGTAGGTACTGAGGATGAGGGTTGAACTGTCTGTGAAGTGGAGAGATAGGATTTGATATATTGCCTAAGGGTTGGTTGAGTAGTATGGGTGGTATGTTCTGATGGTTGTTGTGGTGTTTGGGAGGTGTTTGTTGGTTGGACATCAGGATAAACAGATCTGTAGGAATCAGGATCAGCATTTACTAAGATCTGTTTCACAGACTGAGGAATCTGTAAAGGTCTAACCACTGGTTTCTTAGTGTCAGCATTTACCAGGTCATTAAAGTATCGTTTTGCAAACTTAAAAGGTGGAGTTAAGGAACTAACTAAGTGAGGTGCATCAGTATAAAAAGTATATATAAGTTGACAGAATCTAGCAAAGTAGACAACATTCCTATCCTCTGTCATCCTATCCCCAATAAAACCTATTATAGCCGTTGCAAAATCAAAATGAGTTTGGTTTATAATGGCATACCCGATGTACTGACTCATTATAGGGATGACATCAAAATTCGAACACTTGTTCCCAAAAGCTTTAGTGATGCAGTCGAATAAGAAACTCCATTCCCTTCTGATATGAGCCCGTTTCAACTGCCCAAGCTTTGCCAAACTCTGTTCATACCCCAAACTGGCCATTAACTCCTGAAGAGCCGATTCCTCTGGAATTGAAAAAGTACATCCTTCTGGGAGATGTAGAGCCTTGCGTATTGTACCAGGAGTGACTGCATATGAAGAATCACCCACTTCGAAAACAATACTAGGAGTACCATTTGGACCACCATTATCAAAGTTTCCAGTCCTCCAAAGTGTCAGAACTTGTTGGCTTGAGAATACTGAAGGTTGGGTCAATGCATACCCGATTTCACTGTGTGCAAGAAGATCTTGCACAAAATGCAATTCAGACGAAACTTCAGCATTATCAAGAATAGCAGCATAATTGTTTGGAACAAATTTAGCTCCATCAATGATTAAATCCTTAGGTGCCATGAAAGTAATCGAGAAGTTTAAGTGCCTGTTAGGTGTTTGATAGAATGTCTATATGAAAAACCAACGTTAGAAGAAGAAAGAGAGTAAAAGCAAGTAGAGAGAAAAAGTATGAAAGGAAATAAAAGATAAAAAAAAAATTTCTCTCTGTCTTACTTATACTTGTGAAAGAGAAAAAATGTAACCGTTGGACACCTGTCAGACATGCAGTAAAAACGAATAGTTAATGGGCACGAGAAAACAGTAACCATTACTTACCCACTTGCAGTTTTTCAAGGAAAAACCGTTCCACTTACCCAGTTATGCCATTAATCAAGGTGAAACAGTTTTAATTCAAAATGGAAACTGTTCCCACTTATTTAATTATTTTTCACTGCAACATCAATATTCTGAAAAAAATTGAGTGAAAATGACCATAATAAATCGGACGAGCAAGTACTGATAAAAGAAAATCAGAATTTAAGTTAAAACAGAATTTATATGGTCATCAGAATATGAATATGTATCAGGATTTATCAATACATTACAAAATATCTCAGAGACAAGATCTTGAAACAAAAACAAATTTCATTAATATATCAAGAGAATACATTCATGAAATTGAAATTACATCAGAACTTGTACAAGATTTCCCTAAGTTGCTAAACCTAACGTCAACAGTCTTAGTCTTTGATCAAGAAGCAGGGCAAGGCTGATGATGAAGAAAAATAGGAAGAAGAAAATAAATTATTTCTTCTTCCTACTCTCGACAAACAGAATAGCGAGTCGAATGATTCGCTCTTGCTGGCGGAGAGCTTCTAGCCTTTCCTCCTCCAATCGCTCCAGATGGCGATGGTAGTCCATGTAGAAGAACAGGAGGTGGGTAAGTACCTCCTGGGGAACGGAGTCCCATATCTCATCAGGAATGGCAGTGACGTTCCATTCCTGTTGCCAATCGGCACAGCTCAGCTCCATGTTGAATGTTTCATAGTTCAAAAACATATTGTAATTGACCATGGTGTTTTTGATAGAAAAAGTATGAAGGTGAGTTTGTGATAAAAGTGGTGATGGGAAGGCTGATGTGATGTGGTTGTTTATATAGGCAAGAGAATGCCAGGAGACGCAAAGAAATTTAAAGCTGACAGGTGGAATTAATTCCACCTCGTCTCCCCAGACTTGGAAAAAGAAAAACATTTATTTGAAAGAGAAAACATGGTTTAATGCGCACAAGAAACAAGTAAAAATTGACTGTTCATGTACGAGTACCATTATCCCTAACTATAGTGACTATTAATCTTCCACTTCAACAGTATTCAGGTTTAAACTGAGACTGTTGTCAAATTTTATCCAAAAATAAGTCAAGTAAAGAATCAGACTGTAATATCAGAACTTAGACTTATATCAGAACTTAACAGTCATCAGAACATAATTTCTTAACTCGAAAAAGGAATGCCTATTTTAGTAAGTCCACACACAAATTCTGATTTATATTCTTCAGAACTTAATCATCAGAACATGCAATCAGAACTTGTCCTCAGAATTTGTGCAATGTGACACGATGACTGTTCATCTAAAACAACATAGATCCCCCCAGTGATTTTCATCATTCATATGGAGTGGTTAGTGTGTGCATTAAGCTAAATATCAGACAAAGAGAAAAGTCTGATTCACTTCAGTACATCTTAGAAATAAGGCATAACTAAAACTTTACTAAAAACCTGTCAATATTCTGAAACCTACTATTGAATGAATTCATGCTTGAGTCCACCTCAACTATTTTGTGCTAATTTTGTGCATCTTTTTAAATTCTATTTTACAGTGGCTTCTCAGTGTAAGTGAGCCACGACTGCTTATCAGAATTTATGCTATTATCAGAGTATTTCTCCAGTAATCATTGAGTGTGAAAAGTCACCAAGAAAATATTTTATTTGCTTTTCTGATGCATATTACTTAATAACAGCAATGCACTTGGGTCTTCCCTTCCATATTTTTACTCTAGATCTCAAAGGAGTACCTGATTTTTAATCCTTATTTCTCTTTCTTTTTCTTTCGATAAGTGAGGTTTATCAGCACTTAGTACATTCAACAGATTTACTAGCATCAAAATTTAACAGATGAGTAACATTATTCTAGTTTGTGACTTAGTAATAAGATAGACAAAGTAAACTCAACTAAGCTCAATTATCAGAATCTGCTTGTGTCAATATATTTCCACAGAAATAATTACTTCTTACATGGGATCCCTTGTTTATTGAAGACTACTAGGTCAGCATCTAGCACAGTTATCCTCATAGGATTGAATAGTTACCTAAACAGACATATCTCTATCAGAGTTTAGAAACATTGATCAGACAACAGTCAGTACTTAAACATATTTTTCAATTAAGCACAGAATACACAAAGAGATTGAATTCTGTAAATACTGATCATAAAGTATGATGTAATAGAACAAAACTAAGAAGATTTAGAGAAAGAACCTGAAACCATTCCAAGTTCATTTACCAATCTTGTAAAAGTAGCTTCACACAATGGTTTTGTGAAGATATCTGCTAGTTGTTGATCTGTTGGAACAAAGTACAATTCCACTGTACCTTTATCTACATGTTCCCTGATGAAGTGGTACCTGATGCTGATGTGCTTTGTCATAGAGTGTTGAACTGGATTACCTGTCATAGCAATAACACTTTGATTATCACTGTAAATAGGGATTTTGAAATAAGTTAACTCATAATCCAGTAACTGATTCTTCATCCAAAGAATCTGTGCACAACAGCTTCCTGCAGCAAAATATTCTGCTTCTGCAGTTGATGTGGAAATTGAATTTTGTTTCTTGCTAAACCAAGAAACCAATCTGCCTTCAAGAAATTGGCAGCTTCCACTTGTGCTTTTCCTGTCAATTTTTCAACCTGCAAAATCTGCATCTGAGTAACCTATTAGTTTAAAATCTGATTCTCTGGGATACCATAATCCCAGATCAGCTGTTCCCTTAAGATACTTGAAAATTCTTTTCACAGCTGTTAAGTGAGGTTCTCTTGGATCTGCTTGAAATCTTGTACAAAGACAGGTAGCATACATGATATCAGGTCTACTAGCAGTTAGATAGAGTAGAGAGCCAATCATACCTCTGTAATCAGTAATATCTACTGATTTACCAGTATCCTTATCCAGTTTTGTTGCAGTGGCCATGGGAGTGGATGCACTTGAACAATCTTGCATTCCAAATTTCTTCAGCAAGTTTCTGGTGTACTTAGTTTGACAAATAAAGGTGCCTTCTTCATTTTTCTTGACTTGAAGGCCCATAAAATAGCTAAATTCCCCCATCATACTCATCTGATACCTTGACTACATCAGTTTGGCAAACTTCTTGCAAAGTCTGTCATTTGTAGACCCAAAAATGATATCATCAACATAAATCTGGACCAGAAGTAAGTCCTTTCCATGATTGAGGTAGAACAGTGTTTTGTCTATAGTTCCTCTGTTGAATCCACTTTCCAGAAGAAACTGAGCTAAAGTCTCATACCATGCTCTAGGAGTTTGCTTAAGTCCATAAAGTGCTTTATCAAGCCTGTAGACATAATCTGGATGTTTGGAATCTACAAAGCCTGGAGGTTGTTCAACATATACTTCCTCCTCCAATTCTCCATTGAGAAAAGCACTTTTCACATCCATTTGAAAGACAGTAAACTTTTTGTGAGCAGCATAAGCCAAAAATATCCTTATGGCTTCTAACCTAGCAACTGGTGCAAATGTTTTATCATAATCAATTCCCTCCTGTTGAGAATATCCTTTTGCTACCAGCCTTGCCTTATTCCTTGTAATTATGCCATCACTGTCAGTTTTGTTTCTGAATACCCACTTTGTACCAACAACAGATCTATTCTTTGGTCTTGGCACTAGGGTCCAGACTTCGTTTCTTTCAAATTCATTTAACTCTTCCTGCATTGCTTGCACCCAATCAGCATCTTGAAGAGCTTCTTCCACTTTTTTTGGCTCAGTCTAAGAGAGAAAAGAATTGTAAAGACATTCGTTTGAAGTACCTGTTCTAGTTCCGACACCTGCATCAGGATTTCCAATTATCAAATCAAGTGTATGTGATTTAGTCCACTTCCTTGCAGATGGAAGGTTTTCTATAGAACTGGATGCTCCCCCATGATCCATGTTGTCTTCATTTTCATTTTCCGATACTCCCCCTGAAACTATGCTCTCTGAGTTGGATTCTTCAGAATTTAGATTTTCAGAACTATCAGAACTTGGCTTATCAGAACTTGACGAATCAGAACTTGAAGAGCCAGATGTATGTTCTGATGCTTCTTGAGATGTGGTATGATCTTGAGTATGCTTCCCCTGTATAGGTGTATCTTCCTTTGGTGTAGTCACCACAGTTTCAATAACATCAGAGTTTAATCCATCAGAGTTTACAGTATCAGGACTTAGACTGTCAGAATTTTCAGTATCAGAATTTGAGTCTTCATTTTCAAATCTCAGTTGATCATGATCAATAAAATCTTCAAGACCAGTAATATTCTTGTCATCAAAAGAGACATTAATAGATTCCATGACCACTCTTGTTCTCAAATTGTTATTCCCAGTGGACTAACAATGAGATTTACAGAAGGGGGGTTGAATGTAAATCTCAAAACTTTTTCAAGTTTTGAGTAGTTTCTAAGGCTAAGTGTTTTAGTGAGCAAATATGTGTGAATGGCTTGAAGCTAATACAGACAGATATATATTCAAAAACAAATGTAAAGAACACAAAGAACTTAAAAACTTTTCTGGTGGATTTGTTGTTCCACTAGAGATGTGTTATTTCAGAAAATCTGTGATTCAAAGAATTAAATCACAGCTGCTTCCTAGTACAAACTAGATGATTTTCTCTCTGGATTTTTCTAAACATCTATGGAAAATTCACACCTAATTACTAGCTGCTACTTGGTTTATTTATCACCAAGTTTACAAGTGAAGACAAAACTGTAAAATACAATTAAAAAGGCTCTTCACATGTTTCTTCTTCATTTCTCTATCCAATGCAATTTAGGCTTAGCTGTTAATCTTTGAATACTTCCTTGTTTGCACCAGAATGAAAATGCTGCATTTTCTTGATTCCTCCTAGAGGCTTCCACATTCCAGTTTGTCTCTGTCAACCCATGTGCCTCTGTCAGCTTATGAATTGTCACTATCAACTGCTAATGAACTAAGCATCCGTTGAAGCTTTCATCCGTTGATGCCTTATCCGTTGAGGCTTTATCCGTTGAAGCTTTATCCGTTGATGCATTAGCAGTTGAAGTCTTTATCCGTTGAAGCACTTATCCGTTGATTGATATTATCCGTTGAAGCTTTAGAGACATCCGTTGAAGCTTTGTTTCTTATCCGTTGAAGGTCTTCAATATCAGTTGATACTTCTTCACTTATACAAAATTACAAGGCATGAAATATTTACAATTAGCCCTCCTATTTGCATATCCACTAGTAGTCAACATGACTGATAATTTCCTACAACATCTAAGAATTACAACTTGAATCCAGAGAATGAAATGTGCTACAATACTAAACTTCTTGCTAAGTAAAGCTACTCCTTCAACGGATAGCCAAGATGGTCTTATCCGTTGAGGCTACAAACACTAGATTTCTACTTAAGTGTTTTGTATAACTTATCATCAAACTAATACACATATTCCTAACAATCTCCCCCTATTTATGTCTACTAGAACTGTAGGCATAAATTTGGGTTTAGCTTGATGATAACAAAACACTTGACAAATATATTAACTGTAATAAAGCAGTAATGTTCTAGGCAAGGCATTGGGCTCCCACCAAGTTTTCCTTATGTTGGCAATCTTGTTGAGAATCTCAGTCTTGGCAGTCCTGGTAAAGCCAGAATCCCTTTGTATGGCTGAGTAGACTCTAACCAAAGTAGAGTAGCCTTCATTCAGAATCCTGTAGAGAGGCCAAGTTCTTTCCCCACTTCCTTTGTATTTGAACACTAGTCTTTCTGGTAGCTGTCTGTAGGCAACTATTCCCCTTACTTCCTCCAGCTCATCCAGATAGAGTTCAATGTCTGAAAATTCTTTTATGTCACAAATGTGAACATAATCATCCTTAGAGGCTTGTGGCTTAGGCTTAGGCTTCTGAGTGAATTTGATTGAGATTTTATAAGGTGTTGATTTGATTCTTCTTTTCTGCTTCTTTGATGGTGGAGAAGAGGTTAAGAAGGTGGGCAATTTGATGGTGTCCCAATCAATTGGTTCCTCCTTAGGAATGATTGTTTCACCATGAATGTTTATAAAGGGGTCAGGCACAATGGGTTCAGGAATAGAAGGTAGTGGTTTGGATTTTGATTGGGTTTCTTCAGTCTCATCTACCAACTTTCTCTTTGCATTGGCCTTCTTTCTGTTCCCTTTCTGCCATTCCTCTCTTTCCTTACTTCTTTCTTCCATATCATTATCAATCATGTCCCTCATACCTTCATCTTCACTTTTGTCTTCAATTTCTTTCTTTTCTTCAGCTTAACTTGACTTTAGCTATTTTTCAAGCTTTGCTTGTGCTCTTTTGTCAGCCTTTAGCTTTTTGGCTTCTTCCTTCAACCTTCTGGTTTCTTCCCTCTTGGCTATTGGGAATTTGGGATGTCCTTGCATCACACAAATGCTCTTTCTCTCTCTAAAGATAATAGCCATGTTCCTCCTTTCAACCACATCCATGGTCTCTTTGTGCTTTATGATACTTCCACCCAAAACCTTGTCTTCATCAGGCTTTGGAAGAGGAAAGTCCACTTCTTTCAACTGAGCAAGGCTTAGAGGGTTCTTTGTAGAGTCCTTGTTGGATCTGTTGTTGGGCTTGAGAACCATAGGTTTCAGATTCTTGGAAGAAGTCTATCCAACTTTATTCCTCCTTACTGGCTTGAGCTCCATAATAATTGGTTCCACCTTTGTGCTATGCTTCACAGATTGTGATTTAGAAGTTGTAGAACCAAAAATTTGTTGCATCTTTTCATCAATTTTCCTCCTTTGCTCTTTGACTTGCAATTCATCTGCTGCTATCTGGATTAGATCAATTCCATCAAGCTTTCCTTTGATTTGAATAGTTGGAGAAGTGGTGATGGCAGGAACTAGCACTTGAGATATTTGAACTGTTGTTGATGGCTCTCCTTCCCCTTTCCCTTTATTCTCCCCCTTTTGTTATCATCAAGGGTAGGGGTCAAGCCTTGTGCTTTTGCCAGCTGCATTAGTAGATTTGTCTGAGTTTGTTGATTCTGAAGAATAGTGACCATAGAGTCTTCAATGATCTGAACTCTGTCTTCCAACCTGGCCAGCCTCTTGTCAGCATCAGATGCTTTCCTCAGTCTCCCCAACAAATCTTGCATAGTACCATAAGGCATGACTGAATCCATCTTCTCAGCATTGTAGGATTTCAGATCAGCAATGTCCTGCTTGAGTTCATCCACACTTAGATTCTGTTTGAAATGCTGCAACTGCAAGAGATGCAGAGAGTCCAGATGAGCTTAAAGAATTGCCTTGGTACCAGCATCTGTAGTCTACTGAAGGGCCTTCTGAATAGTCATTACTTGGTGTAGATGCCTTTGCCCATGCCCAATCAGGGAGAACTGGAACAGAACTTGGGCCTGCTTCTCCCCCTAAGTTCATGCTCTCATCCAAAGAATCAGAGTCATCATCATTAGAATTTACTCCAAATTCTTCAGATGGTTCACCAGCTTGAGAATGCAGCCTGTTAACAGCAGCTTTATCTCTGAGAAGAGATTCTGAAGTGTGTACAATGTTTAAAGTCTGTTCTGCCTCCACATTGCCCTGAGCAGCCAATAATTGATAGGCTGGAACAGGGTGAGTAAAAGTGTCAGCATCCAAGGAAATGTTATCAGTTACAGCTTTGTAATGTTGCTGAAATTATCTTTCCTTTTCTGCATCATCCACTATCATTGACTCACTAGCAATGGCTGGATCCACCCTTATAGCTTCTGTACCTGCCTTTCTCTATTTTCTTGCATCAGGGGCTCCTCCTGGCTCACACACACCCTCACACCCTCACCCTCACCTTCTAAGGTGGCACTCCCCTCACTCACTTTTTCCATGCTGGAAGAAATAGCATGCATATGATGACTCTCAACCTCTCCTTTTGCCTGGGAGCAACCCAGCCTCTCACTCAAATTATCACTGCCTTCCCTCAAACCTAAAAGTGATTGTACAGTAACCATATCCTCTACAGTTGGAATTGTTTCTGTTATATGTGTAGAGACCATCAACGGATAGGGAGTATCCGTTGAAGTGGAAACTGATGGTATCAACGGGTAACTGCTGTTAAGCTTATCCGTCGAAGAACAACCACTTGTCAACGGATGAGAGATATCCGTTGAAGAAGGAAAAGATATAGATATTGAAAGTGACATAATTGTTGAATCTGTGTGAATTGATTTTAAGTGAGGTGACACAGATTCTTCAACTATATCTGAAAGAATTGGCTGATGATCCAACAAATCATCTAAAAGATGATGATCATCAGGTTTTGAGTGGGGCTCCTCCCTGATTTTTAATGAGGGAGAATCAGGAATTGATGTGAATATCATATCCACATCCAGAGAGGGTGATGGAGAGTTTGATGATTGATGTGTTTCTATTATGAGAGAATGGGGATGTGACTCCACATTTGCTGGAGTCACATCAAGCTGAATTTGAGAAGGCAAAGATACAGGTGGATGTATCTGTGCTGTGTGTGCCCCTTATGTGGAAACTAGGGTCTTGGCCTTTTTCTTCCTTGAAAAGGCTTTGATTGGTGAATGTGTGGTTTCAGTGTCCCTCCCTCTTTTGTTCTGTGTCCCTGGTTGGGGACTATTTTAAATAGTTGCACCCTTTTGGGAGGATGCAACTAGGGATGTGTTTGACTCCTTTTGAACCACCACAGTCTTTTGAGAGACTGTGGTTTGGCTGGCTGGGGTACCACTCACCTCTCCCACCTTATCCTGGGGGTTTTCTTGATGTTCACCCCTCCCCTCACCACTCACACCCTGTTCACTCCCTTCAGGGTTTATGGTAGTTGTTACAACTGTTGACTTTTGAGAGACAACAGAGGTGGTTTTCTTTGGCTTATGTTTTGAAATTTTAGTTTTGGTGGCTTTGGTAGGAACCTGTTTGGACAAAGACACAGATTCCATTGCCACAATGGAAGGCAAAGAAACAATGGGGTTGGAAACAGTAGGAGTTATAAAAGTGTTTACCTCACTTACCTGTGGTGCATTCATGATTGGCAAATATACCAATGGCACCTGGCTATTGAGGTTGATTCTCAAAAGGTCTGCAAGGACCCTTTTCTCTTGTGCCCATCATTTGAGTTTATTGTTCTCATTAGATATAACCAATCATTCAGCAACATGGTTAGCCAATAACATAAAGAATCTACATAGTAGATGTTATGTGGTCTATTAGCTTTGTTACCTAATCTGGAACCTAATTCTAGCATGACATAGTTGTTAAAATTAAAGTACCTATCAGAAACTAGCATATAGAGCATATTAACAAGAGATGAAGTTATGGCATCAAAATTGCTAATCTTCCCAGAGAAAACCTTGATAAAGGCATCTCCAAGAAAACTCCATTCTTTCCTAAGGCCCTTCCTTCTAATACTACCTAAGCTAGCAGAATCAAAAGCATAGCCTATGGAATCTAACATAGCAGATACATCTTTATCAGTGTGTGATGTCATGACATTATTCTCTGGCAACTTAAAGCAAGACTGTATATCATCACAGTTAATGCAATAATCCTTACCTTTGAGAGAGAAGGCAATAGTCATATCTGTGGAGTTGAACTCTACAGTTGTCCAAATCTCCTCAATCACCTCACAGTAGATAGTTGGGGCTTCCAGCATTGCATAGCATAGTTTACAGTTTTTGATGAAGTCCATCATCTTGTGATAATCAGAATGGGCTTCATTCTTTTCAACCAAGGCTACGAAATTATTCTTTTCATAAACAAATCCAGATTGAGACATAATTTTGACTACTGGTGCCATTGTTGTGAGTAGAGGTTGCAGAGAAAAACTTGAGAATTTTGGGAGAGAAGGAGAATAAAAATTGCAAGAAAGCGTAAAGTGAAAATAAGAATTCAATGGGCTTTTATACTTTCTTGAATTAAAACGTAAATAAAATGATTAAATGATACTTTTAAACAAATTATAGCCGTTTAAGAATAAAGAAAACTGTAGAAATTCTAAAAACTGCCTTTAATACAAATACATACAATAGTGTATATCTGTATCAACGGTTAAGGAAAAGAATCAACGGCTGTGACTCACTTAAAATAACTGATGTGACACTTCAACGGATAAGGTAAATAGTTATCCGTTGATGATCAACACTATTTTATCCGTTGAGGGATAAAATTACCAGAAATGTATTTGTCTTTCAACGGATAATAAACATCCGTTGATAGAACAATTTTGGCTTTCAACGGATAGGGAATATCCGTTAATAGAATAAGTCTTACTTAAAGCCAACTTTGTTCTTGCAGCAAATTCATTTCAGGCTTCAGGGCAGATTATATAGAGGACATAAATTTATGAATAATTAAGCATACCTAGCTCACTTACTAATCTTGTGAATGTTGATTTATCAATTGGCTTGGTAAATATGTCTGCAATCTGCTTTTCACTTGGAACAAAATGAAGTTCCACTGTACCTTTCATCACATGTTCCCTAATGAAGTGGTACTTGATGTCAATGTGCTTTGTTCTTGAGTGCTGCACTGGATTTTCAGTAATGGCAATGGCACTTGTGTTGTCACAGAATATAGGAATTTTGTCAACAGTTAGTCCATAGTCAAATAGTTGATTCCTCATCCATAGTATCTGTGCACAGCAACTACCAGCAGCAATGTACTCAGCTTCAGCTGTTGATGTAGAAACATAATTTTGCTTCTTGCTGAACCATGACACAAGCTTGTTCCCTAGAAATTGACAGGTGCCAGTTGTGCTTTTCCTGTCTATTTTGCAGCCTGCATAATCTGCATCTGAGTAGCCAATTAGATCAAAACCAGACTCTAGGGTACCAAATTCCTAGATTTGGAGTCCCTTTGAGATATCTGAAGATTCTTTTAATAGCCACTAAGTGAGATTCTTTGGGGTCAGCTTGAAATCTAGCACAGAGACATGTAGAAAACATTATATCAGGTCTACTAGCAGTTAAATATAAAAGTGAGCCAACCATGCCTCTATAACTTGAAATGTCCACAGACTTTTCAGCCTTGTTTAATTCAAGCTTGGTGGCAGTGGTCATGGGAGTTTTTACAGATGAACAGTCCATTAAGTCAAACTTCTTTAAAAGATCATAAATATATTTAGTTTGACTAATGAAAATTCCACCACTAACTTGTTTAACTTGTAAACCAAGAAAATAAGTTAGCTCTCCCATCATGCTCATTTCATATTTACTTTGCATTAACTTAGCAAACTTTTTACAAAGCTTATCATCTGTAGATCCAAATATAATATCATCTACATAAATTTGAACAAGTATTGTAGAGTCATTAACATTTCTAAAGAAAAGAGTTTTGTCAACAGTAACTCTTGTGAAGTGATTATCTAAAAGAAATTTTGACAAAGTCTCATACCAGGCTCTAGGTGCTTGCTTTAGTCCATAGAGTGCTTTCAACAGATAATACACATAGTCTGGAAAGTTTGGATCTTCAAATCCTGGAGGTTGGCTTACATAAACTTCTTCCTCCAATTCCCCATTTAGAAATGCACTCTTGACATCCATTTGATAGACTTTGAAATTGGCATGGGCTGCATAGGCTAGAAAGATTCTGATGGCCTCAAGTCTGGCAACTGGAGCAAATGTTTCATCAAAATCTATTCCCTCTTGTTGAGAATAGCCTTTAGCAACCAATCTGGCTTTATTCCTTATGACAATGCCATTTTCATCCATCTTGTTTCTGAATACCCATTTTGTGTCAATAGAACTCTTGTTCTTTGGCTTGGGTACCAGCTTCCATACTTTGTTCCTCTCAAATTGGTTTAGCTCCTCTTGCATTGCTAAAATCCAATCTGGATCCAATAGAGCTTCTTCCACTCTCTTAGGTTCCTCCTGTGATAGAAAGCTACTATACAGACATTCATCTTGAGTAGCCCTTCTAGTTTGCACTTTAGATGTAGCATCACCAATGATCAGTTCAAAAGGGTGATTCTTGGTCCATTTCCTTTGAGGTGGTAGATTAGCTCTAGATGAGGTTGCCTCAGCATTGTCATGATGTGAGATAGAATGTTGATTGGTTGAAACTCCCTCTGAGTTGCTGATCCTTTGAAAGGAATTGGGAGCTCTATCAACTGATGAAGTGAGTTGATTATCCGTTGACAGACTGTGATCAACGGATGCTTCATTATGAACTTCAACGGATGATGAACTTTGTCTTTCAACGGATGCTGCATTGCTTCTTTCAACGGAAGCTGAATTATGACTTTCAACGGATGCAGCATTCTGTGCATTATCCAAAGGCAGATTTTGAATTCTTCTTGAGATGCCTTCTTCATCATTCTCATCTTCACTATCATCACAATATATCTCAATATTGTCAAATTTGAGTCCTTCATGATGTCCCTCATCTGTTAGTCCATCAATCTTTTTATCATCAAACACAACATGCACAGATTCCATGACAATGTTGGTTCTTAGATTGTAGACCCTATATGATTTTCCAACAGAATAACCAACAAATATTCCTTCATCAGCCTTTGCATCAAAATTCACTTTGTGATCAGATTGATTCCTTAAGATGTAACATTTGCAACCAAAGACATGCAAAAAGTTTAAAGTTGGTTTTCTTCTTTTGAATAATTGATAGAGAGTCATGCCTTTTGCCTGATTGATTAGAGAAATATTCTGAGTGTAACATGCACAGTTAACAGCCTCAGCCCAAAAGTAAGTTGGGAGTTTTGACTCTTCAAGCATTGTCCTTGCAGCTTCAATTAGTGATCTGTTCTTCCTTTCCACCACACCATTTAGTTGTGGGGTCCTTGGAGCTGAGAACTCATGCATGATCCCATTTTCTTCACAGAACAACTTCATGGTTGAATTCTTGAACTCAGTTCCATTGTCACTCCTAATATTCCTTACTTTGAAATCAGGATGATTGTTGACTTGCTTGATATGATTGATAATGATTTCACTAGCTTCATCCTTTAATCCAAGAAAATAAACCCATGAAAACTTTAAGAAATCATCTACAATCACTAGGCAATATTTTTTCCTTGAAATTGACAATACATTGACTGGTCCAAAAAGATCCATGTGTAGCAGTTGTAATGGTTCATCAATTACAGATTCAAGCTTCTTACTGAATGATACTTTCTTTTGCTTTCCTTTCTGACAAGCATCACACAGTCCATCCCTTGTGAATTCTACTAGAGGTATTCCTCTGACTAAGTCCTTTTTGACTAGATCATTCATTGTCTTGAAATTTAAATGGGACAGCTTCTTGTGTCATAGCCAACTTTCAACTGAGCTTGCTTTGCTGAGAAGACAAGTAATAGATTCTGCATCTGTAGAGTTGAATTCAGCTAAGTACACATTCCCTTTTCTAACTCCAGTTAGAACCACTTTATTGTCCTTCTTACTTGTGACAATACAGGCTTCAGAATTGAAGGAAACAGTATTCCCTCTGTCACATAGTTGACTGATGCTCAATAAGTTGTGTTTGAGACCATCAACCAATGCAACTTCATCAATGATGACATTTTCTTTTGAAATCAAGCCATATCCCATAGTGAATCCTTTGCTGTCATCTCCAAAGGTTATGCTAGGGCCAGCTCTCTCCTTAAACTCTGTGAGCAGGGTGAAATCTCCAGTCATGTGTCTTGAACAGCCACTGTCCAAGTACCATAGATTCCTTCTTTTTCCCTGCACACAAAAAAATCAATCAAGTTGATTTTGGTACCCAAGTTTCCTTAGGTCCAGCCTTGTTAGTCTTTTTCCTAGACTTCATTCCTCCTGCATCTTTTGACTTAGGTAACTTTGGGTCAACCTTGATCTCAGATGTGGTTGGTTGAAGTGTAGGGTTAGTCACAGAATCATTTAGCACATTTGATTGAATTTGATAAGGCATAGATTGTGCAAACATGTTATTCCACATAGGCATATTGTATGGCATTTGAGGCATACTAAATACAGTAAAATAAGGATTATTAATATATGGCATGTTTACAAAATGTGCATGGGGATTCTGATGAGACATAACAGGCATAGCATGCAGAGGTGACATAGACATGTTAGGCATAGAGGGATTTGAAGGCATGGGAGCATTTTTAACAGATTTGCAATTATCAGATAGGTGATTAACACTTTTACAATGCACACAGCTTTTTCTAGGAGCATACCTATCAGGTGTGTAATTGTTATGTTTATTAATCCCTACCTTCCCATTTCTTTTAGATTTTCTTTTAGTTTCCTTCTTATCCTCAACCAACTTAAGCCTATTTTTCAGCTGATCTAAAGTCATGTGTCCTATATTCACCTTACTGGCATCTTTGGATGTGCTAGCTCCTTCTTTGACAAAGTTCTTGAAAGTTGAATCATCCTTCTTATTGAGATTTTTAATTTTAAAATTACTTGCCTGTTTTAATTGATGAGCCTTCAACGGATGCTCTTTTTCTTCCTTTAACGGATAACTTTCATCATCCGTTGATTCCACATCCGTTGACAATCCATCAATTAATTCTAACTCCTTTTTGTTTTTCTTCCAGGCATCCTCAAAACTTTTTCAAAACTTTTTCAAGTTTTGAGTAGTTTCTAAGGCTAAGTGTTTTAGTGAGCAAATGTGTGTGAATGGCTTGAAGCTAATATAGACAGATATATATTCAAACACAAATGTAAAGAACACAAAGAACTTAAAAACTTTTCTGGTGGATTTGTTGTTCCACCAGAGATGTGTTATTTCAGAAAATCTGTGATTCAAAGAATTAAATCACAGCTGCTTCCTAGTACAAACTAGATGATTTTCTCTCTGGATTTTTCTAAACAGCTCTGGAAAATTCACACCTAATTACTAGCTGCTACTTGGTTTATATATCACCAAGTTTACAAGTGAAGACAAAACTGTAAAATACAATTAAAAAGGCTCTTCACATGTTTTTTCTTCATTTCTCTATCCAATGCAATTTAGGCTTAGCTGTTAATCTTTGAATACTTCCTTGTTTGCACCAGAATGGAAATGCTGCATTTTCTTGATTCCTCCTAGAGGCTTCCACATTCCAGTTTGTCTCTGTCAACCCATGTGCCTCTGTCAGCTTATGAATTGTCACTATCAACTGCTAATGAACTAAGCATCCGTTGAAGCTTTCATCCGTTGATGCCTTATCCGTTGAGGCTTTATCCGTTGAAGCTTTATCCGTTGATGCATTAGCAGTTGAAGTCTTTATCCGTTGAAGCACTTATCCGTTGATGGATATTATCCGTTGAAGCTTTAGAGACATCCGTTGAAGCTTTGTTTCTTATCCGTTGAAGGTCTTCAATATCAGTTGATACTTCTTCACTTATACAAAATTACAAGGCATGAAATATTTACAATTAGCCCTCCTATTTGCATATCCACTAGTAGTCAACATGACTGATAATTTCCTACAACATCTAAGAATTACAACTTGAATCCAGAGAATGAAATGTGCTACAATACTAAACTTATTGCTAAGTAAAGCTACTCCTTCAACGGATAGCCAAGATGGTCTTATCCGTTGAGGCTACAAACACTAGATTTCTAGTTAAGTGTTTTGTATAACTTATCATCAAACTAATACACATATTCCTAACACAAATTATAGACTCTGAAGGCTTTTGTGGAAAGTGGATATCCAACAAAGATTCCTTCATCAGCTTTTAGATCAAATTTAGATAGCTGTTCAGGATGAGTCTTGAGAACAAAACACTTGCATCCAAATACATGAAAGTACTTCAGATTTGGCTTCTTTTTCTTCACCATCTCATATGGTGTTTTTCCTTGCTTGTTAATGAGTGTTGCATTTTGAGTAAAACAAGCAGTCTGCACAGCTTCAGCCCAGAAATAGGTTGGAAGCTTTGCTTCTTCAAGCATTGTACGTGCAGCTTTAATGAGAGTTCTATTCTTCCTTTCAACAACTCCATTTTGCTGTGGAGTTCCAGGAGCAGAAAAATCCTGCTTAATTCCATGGTTTTTGCAGAACTCTTCCATTATCAAATTCTTGAACTCAGTGCCATTATCACTCCTTATGGTTTTCACAGAATCTTTGACCAATTTATCCAGATGTTTGACATGATCAATCAAGATAGATGCAGTTTCACTTTTTGTGTGCAAGAAATACACCCATGTGTATCTGGTGAACTCATCCACTATGACCAACGCATATTTCTTCTTTGCAATAGACATGACATTCACTGGACCAAATAGATCAACATGTAGTAGATGATATGGCTCAAGAATTGATGATACAGTCTTGCTCTTGAATGAAGATTTTCTTTGTTTGGCCTTCTGACAAGAATCACAAAGGCCATCAGGAGCAAATACTGACTTTGGCAGTCCTCTCACAAGATCTTTCTTGACTAGTTCATTTATATTGTTGAAATTTAAATGAGAGAGTTTCTTGTGCCAATTCCAGCTTTCTTCAATTGATGCTCTACTCATCAGACAGATTGCAGAACCATCAGTACTCATTGAAAGCCTAGCTTCATAAATGTTACCACGCCTGTATCCTTTTAGAACAACTTTGCCTTTGGATTTACTCACAACTTCACAGTGTTCTTCAAAGAAATCAACATGATAACCTCTGTCACATATTTGACTTATACTCAGCAGATTGTGTTTAAGTCCTGAGACCAGAGCTACTTCTCTAATGATGACATTCCCAAGATTAATATTGCCATATCCCAATGTTTTTCCAATATTGCCATCTCCATAAGAAACACTTGGGCCAGCTTTCTCCACAAAGTCTGATAGCAGGGCTTTATTTCCAGTCATATATCCTGAACATCCACTGTCCAGAACTAGAATATTTTTCCTGTTGCCCTGCAATCACAAAGACCACTAATGATTAGTTTTAAGGACCCAGACTTGCTTGGATCCTTTGGCCTTATCAAGTTTGTTAACATTTGCAGCGGATTTAGCATCAGAGTTTATGTTAACATTTTTCTTATCAGAACTTACACTATCAGACTTTGAATCAGAATTTACACTAGAATGAACAATGGAAACTTTCTTCAAAGAAGGTTTTATTTGATAATAATCATAGTACAAACTATGATATTCCTTACAAGTATAAATGGAATGCCATAAACAACCACAATGAAAACAAGGATTTTGTGGTTTATATCTAACAGACTGACTCTTAACTCCTGATTTTGAAGGTAAGGAGTTTTTGTTCTTATTCTTCCTGCAAAAAGAAGCCAGATGGTTAGAACTTCCACAGTTATGACATGTTTTCCTAGGAGCATCAGGAACAGGCCTATAATCATTGCTTTTATTTACACCTTCCTTTTCATTCCTATTTTTCCTAGGTGATTTTACCTTGTTTGCATTCTTAACATCTTTCAGCTTATGCTTAAGCTGCTTCTTAGTCATTAAGCCTATGTTTACTTCAACTGTCTTTTCCTGTTTTAGTTTGTCAGAAGTTAATTCCTCTTTAACTTCTGATTTCTCATTATCAGACTTTACAGTTACAAACTTAACAGGTTTTAATTTTGGCTTTTGCTTAGCAACAGGCTTAATTTTTATAGTTCCTTTATCATTCTTATCCTCTCCATAACCTAAGCCCTCTTTCCAATTTTCACTACTTAGCAAATTTTGAGTTGTTCTGCCAGAGTTAGTCCAAGTCCTGATAATCTCTTTTTCCTTTTCTAACTCAGTTTTTAGAGATTCATTCATTTTTAGCACTTCATCCCTAACATAAAAATCATCATCTCTATCCTTCTGAGTTTGATGGAACATAACTAACTCTTTTTCTAAGAAATCATTTCTTTTCTTAAAAGCAAGATTTTCAGAAGTTAATCTTTCACATGTTAAAGTTTGATCTCTATAACTAACAAACATGGTTTTAAGATATCTTCTCAACTCATTAATATCATCAGTATGAAAAGCATAAGTAGTCTGAGGTACCTTTATTTCAGCAGCTTCAGAACTGCTCTCAGCACTTTCTTTATCAGCATTTGCCATCAACGCATAGTTCTCCTCACTTTCAGAGTCTGAGGTGTCTGTCCAGCTTTTCTTCTTTGTGACAAGAGCCTTGCCTTTGTCACCCTTTACTTTCTTGCAATCAGGAGATATGTGGCATTTCTCACCATAATTATAACATTTGACATTGGTATAATCTCCTCTATCAGACTTTCCTCCTCTGCCCTCAGATCTTCTGAAATTCTTCTTATCAGAACTTGTGCCTTTCCTGGAAAACTTCTTTCCCTTCCTGAACTTCCTGTATGCAATCTTTGTGATCCCTTTCACCATAAGAGCACATAGCTTCATCATCTCCTCATCAGCATCAGTCTCAAGCAAGCTTTCAGAATCCGAGTCATCATCACTTTCAGAACTTGATGACTCAGTATCAGACTTTGTGAAAAGAGCTTTACCCTTGTCTTTCCTTGAGGTAGCTGCCTTGGGGAATTCTTCTTCAGCCTTAAGAGCAACTGTCCTTGACTTTCCTCCTTTCCTCTTGCTTCTTTGTTCCATCTCAAGTTCATGAGTCTTGAGCATTCCATAAATTTCATCAAGAGTTGTTTCATCAAGATTGTAGTTGTCTCTTATTGTTGTTGCCTTCAAATCCCAGCATTCAGGAAGAGCTAACAGGAATTTAAGGTTTGAATCTTCAAGTTCATACTCCTTATCAACCAATGACAAATCATTCAAGAGTTTGACAAATCTATCATATAAATCAGTCAATGACTCATTAGCCTTTGAGTCAAAGTGTTCATACTCTTGAGTGAGTATTGTCTTCCTATTCTTCTTAATTGTATCGGTTCCCTGAAACCTTGTTTCCAGAGCATCCCATATCTCCTTAGCAGTCTTGCAGTTAATTACCCTATTTGACATTACATTATCAATGGCACTATGCAGTAAGTGTCGTACCTTAGCATCCTTAGCAATTGATGCTATATCTTCAGCAGTATAATCACTCTTCTCCTTTGGTACGGTCTTTGCTGCTTCACCTGCAACTGCAACAACGAGCTTGGTTGGTTTGTGAGGCCCTTCCTTGATTCTATCAAGATATTCTGGATCTGTTGCTTCCAGGAACATGGTCATCCTCACCTTCCATATGGAATATTCAGATGGTCTCAGTATGGGAACTCTGATGGTCTCATACCGACTTTGAATTTGTGTCTTTGGTGGTTCTTCAGTTTTGGTAGGCTTAGTTGGAGTTTCTGTGTCAGACATGATTGTGTTTGGATCTTTAACTGTATGTGCGTTAATAGATAGGCTCTGATACCACTTGTTAGGTCACACACACTGTAGAGGGGGTGAATACAGTGTAAAGTACAATCATTAAATACCCGAAAGACTGTTCATGACCTGAGAAACTTCCTTATAAATGAAATTTCATAGATTATTTGACGTGCTATGTGCTATATGTGACTTGTTTGTTTGACTGTCGGTCTATATGTTCAGTGTTTACTTGTTTTAGCGTAACTTTCTATCCGTTGGTCGGATTTGGGTAATACGAAGGGTAGATGGAAATGTATACCAAATAGAATCGTATGAGTTGAGTATTGATAGATACTTATGATATGTGAGCAGAAGAGGCAAGGCGTAGGAAAGGGAAACAAGTAATCGAGGAATAGGAGATTGTGATTGGAAGATGGTGAAGTATAGCAAGCTAATATCAGGCAAGTGTTCTGGACTTTCTCAAGATATATTGTAGATTATTGATTGTCCTGTTTTATATTGCAAGTGCTTTGAAGCACTGAACCCTAAACCTTGATTCCAGTTATTGATCTTTGAACCGTAAACCTTACTCTTTCTGAACCATTGATTGTTGATTACCCGAATACGAACCACAGTTTTATGATACTACTCCACAAATACATACAAACTAAATACCAGCCACTGAATCAGATTGCTTACATATTCAAACCATTGTACCTTATGCTTTGAAAGGCCAAATCCTTATAACCTTGAAACTTTGATTCCTTTGTTATCCAATTCTTTCACCACCTGATAGCCATTCTTTAAAATTGCCATATTGTTTCCTTGTGAAGATTGAAACCCTCTCATGATTGGAAATCCAATATTGTTTATGATTTTGTTTATTGCTTTACATTTATATTCTGTTATTGTGATAGAATTGGATTGTTTTATAGAATTGTGGACCAGATTTGTGGTCAGACCAGATTGGTGGTCAAGTTAGGCCAATGTGTGCCTTGGATCCAGTAATTTGAGCAGAGCAGTGTGCCTTGCTCGGGGTTAGTGCGTGACTCAGCCTAATCTTAGTTTTTAAAATGAAAATATAATATCCAATTATAAATCATTAATCATTGGTCCCTTATTACCTTAACTCTTTTCACTTGATGATCATTATTCTCAGTCTTGTCAATGTGACTTGCTGAGCTAGTTAGCTCATTTGTGCGATGTTGTTTATGTTCTTTTCCAGTTAAGAAAGAACCTGTTGGTAGCGAGGATCCCCAATCCAGTGCGAGAGCTAGGGGTCCAGGTTGATCGAGTTAAGCTAGCTGACAGCTTTTGGAATAGTTTAAGTTTGTGAAGTTTGTAATAATGTTTAATATTCGGCTTTAAGTTTGGATAGTTGGGATTTGGACGTTTGTAATATAAGTGTGTATGTGGCTTGTGTATATACTTTAACCTATTTCGGTCTGTGGTAGTTGGTAAGTAGGGTCACTGCATATTATTATTATCTTTATTATGGTTATAAACAGGTTATAAATAAGGTGTGTGTGTGTGTGGACCCCAAACTTCTGACCCGGGTTTGGAGGGCGCCACAACAAGCAACACTTATCGAGTTTTTAATTCTATCAAGAACAAAGTAGAAGAATCCATAAATATTGCTTTCAATGAATCTTCAAGCAATATATCTCAAATTGACGAAGACACTGCGGATCAATCGTCTCATTTCCAAATGCGACAGTCTCATTCTGAAAAGAGTCAGTCTCATTTGGACAAATCGAGCAGTCAAGACTCTCCAGGTCCATCGCAGTCTTCTAATAATGCTTCAGGTTCTTCTCAAGATTTAGATAAATCTTCTGGCTCTCCAAAGACTCCTGATAGTGTCTCTAATGTGTTCTCTACTACTCCTCCGGATAAATCTTCACAATCGGAAATGAGACAGTCTCTTTTGAATGAGACAACTCATATTCATTTCCAGAAAGACAACTCTAATGAGGAAGAGATGAGTAATATTCTTCTTCCTATGTCATCTAGAACTGTGAAGAATCATCCACCAGATAATCTTCTCACTGATCTAGATCAAGGAATCTCTACACGAAATAGACTTCACAATTTATGTGCATTCTGTGCATTTGTTGCTGAGTTTGAACCGAAAAATGCTCAAGAAGCAGTTGCAGACGAACATTGGTTTGTGATAATGTAGGAAGAATTGAACCAGTTCGAACGTTGTAATGTTTGGGAACTCGTTCCACCTCCTCAGAATGCTAAAGTCATTTGAACGCGTTGGGTTTTCAAGAACAAGAAGGATGAAGATGGAAATATCATTCGTAATAAAGCTCATTTAGTTGCTCAGGGATACAATCAACATGAAAAGATCAATTATGACGAGAAATATGCCTCTGTAGCTCGTCTGGAAGCTATTCGAATACTTATGGCATTTGCAGCTCACAAGAAATTCAAGCTATATCAGATGGACGTCAAGAGCGCTTTTCTTAATGGCTATCTTAAGGAAGAAGTATTTGTGAAGCAGCCTCCATGTTTTATTCATGAAAAGTACCCTAACTATGTTTACAGGCTCAAGAAATCTGTCTATGGATTGAGACAGTCCCCTCATTGTTGGTACGAACGTCTCAATCAGTTTCTTGTAAACAATGGCTTCACTCGCGGTACACTCGATCCAACTCTCATTATATTTCATAAACCTGATAACTTGCTTTTAGTTCAGGTTTATGTAGATGATATAGTATTTGGATCTTCTAATGAATCTTCGTGTAAGTGGTTTTCTGACTGCATGCATAAGGAATTTGATATAACTTTGATGGGTGAATTGCAGTACTTTCTAGTTTGCAAATTAATCAGTCTAATGCAAGAATATTCATTCACCGAGGCAAATATATTAAGGACCTACTCAAAAGGTTTGCATTTGAACATGTCACACCTAAATCGACTCCAATGAGTACTCCAGTTAAGCTCACAAAGGATGAACAAGGTACACCTGTAGATGTCACTAAATTTTGAGGTATGGTTGGTTCATTGTTATATTTAACTACCTCATGACCTGATAATATGTATAGTGTATGCTTGTGTGCACGTTTTCAGTCTCAACCTAAGGAATCACATTTGAATGCCGTTAAACGCATCTTTAAATATCTAAAGGGTACGAGTAACTTGGGATTATTTTATCCTAGTTCCTCTTCCTTTGACTTAATCAGTTTTTCAGATGCTGACTATGCAGGGTCACATGTTGATAGAAAAAGCACAAGTGGTGTTTGTGAATTTTTAGGAGATTGTTTGGTTGCATAGCATAGCAAAAAGCAAACCTCCGTAGCTCTTTCTACAGCAGAAGGAGAGTACGTTGCAGCTGGAAGTTGTTGTGCTCAAATTTTATGGAGATAATGTTTCTAAAGGTAACATTGAGTTAATTTATATATCTACCGAGAAACAGCGTACAGATATATTCACTAAGCCCTTAGTTGAAGATCGTTTTTGTATAATGCGTCGTGAATTAGGTATGTGTTCAATGTAATTTTTTACGTGATCATTTGTGAATTATTTCATGATATTTATGTGTTTTATGGTATCTTTTGTTAGGTAATGAATTACACACAGAGGGGGGTGAATGTGTTTTTATGTTTTTATGCTTTTCTTGAACTATTTTGGTTATGAACAAAGTAAATCAATTGTTATAGTGAAATATGTTCATGCAGAAATTAAACATGCAATAATGAAGAACACATATCTTTCAAAACTCACTTAATTTTATATTAAAAATTAAGAATATTTTGCAACAGAATTTCTAGGCTCTTTGATGAAGAGCTTAGTTGTTTTCTTGAGAGAATACAAGAGTTCCTAATCTTAGTGTTACATCTAACAAAGGACCAGTGTTAACTTTATAATTTAGTTGACTGCTGGTTTACACAGTGTATAATAAGATATGCTATTAATTTTAGTAAACTGTCACTTGTCATTTCCATTTAAGGAAAAGTATATCTTCCATTTCTGGCTTAGCATATCCTTGAATACTGTGTTAACTTTGATCTTCCTTTGTCAGTTATTCTTCACCATTGATCTTGCACACTCTTCAAGCTGCTTTTTGTAGATTTGTCAATCCATCTGGTTGAATTGTTTGTTGATTGTTAATCTTGGATATTGAACTAGTCTACAAATTGTACTTTGAGATTTTACCTCGAGATCTCCAGTTTAGTCTGTAGAGAACTTGACATCTTGATAAGTATAATGGCTTATTGAGATCTCTAATACTTCATTGTAAATTTCACTTGTAGAGGTCTTTGAGTTCTCTATAAGAGAATTTGGTTTATCGAGATCTATAGTCTTTATATCTTCACTTTAACTTATCAATATCTCTGAGTTCTCTAGTGGCTTATTGACTTATCGATAACTCAGAGTTCTCTAGTCAAATTTGACTTGTTGATAACTTAGAGTTCTCTAGTGAATTTTGGCTTATCGATATCTCCAATCTTCATGTCTTCAATTTAGCTTGTCGATATCTCAGAGTTCTCTAATAGCTTTCCTGACTTCTCGATAAGTCATTTGGAGTTCTCGAATGACTTCTCTAAAACACTAAATCTGTGACTTGTAGAGATCTTGACTTAGAACATTTTTCCCAAAACAGATTTATTCAACTCCAAGCTTCTTCATAATTCTTCTGAGGCATGATCTTCTTGATCTTTCTCTCTTTCTCTTTTAACCTTTCTCCTTCCAATGGCTAGACAAAACACCCGTTCTCGTTTAGCCGCACCTAGGCCGTCTAGTGCTCATGCTTCAAGCTCGAAGCGTCGCCGGGTCACCAAAGCCGAATCGGAAGTATTAAGTCGCGATTCTCGTGAGTCTTCACATGTGCCTGCAACACTTGGGTCTTCAAAGATCATAGTCAAACCGATTTTAAAAGAACAAATGTGTGATGTGGAGTTGTTTAGTCGTATTGGAGTTCTTGAATTGTTCAAGTTTCAAGGATGTGAATCACTTTTATCGCCGGCCGAAGTTGTCTACCCCGAATTGGTTTGAGAGTTTTATGCTAATCTCCAGCTGTTACAAGATGATTTGGTGTTTTCTGTTGTTCGTGGTACTCCGGTCGTATTCAAGGCCGATATGCTTGCTCGTATTGGAGATCTATCTGAAAAAGGTGTTTGCCCTTATACGACACATCAAGCTTTCATGGATGTTCCTGGATTGCAGTATGAAGAGCAGTTAAAAGCACTTATTGGTGAGAACTTCATTGATGTGTCCGTGAAGCCCTCGGTATCAGACTTAACCCCTCTTTCTTTATTATTGTTTAAATTATATCATACAAACGTTTTGCCTCGTAAAGGTGGTAGAGACCGAGTGACTTTTCACGATTCCATTTTATTGTCTATGTTTGTTAAGAAAATCCCTTGTGATGTTGCATCATTAATTATCACCGGCCGAAGTTGTCTACCCCGAATTGGTTTGAGAGTTTTATGCTAATCTCCAGCTGTTACAAGATGATTTGGTGTTTTCTGTTGTTCGTGGTACTCCGGTCGTATTCAAGGCCGATATGCTTGCTCGTATTGGAGATCTATCTGAAAAAGGTGTTTGCCCTTATACGACACATCAAGCTTTCATGGATGTTCCTGGATTGCAGTATGAAGAGCAGTTAAAAGCACTTATTGGTGAGAACTTCATTGATGTGTCCGTGAAGCCCTCGGTATCAGACTTAACCCCTCTTTCTTTGTTATTGTTTAAATTATATCATACAAACGTTTTGCCTCGTAAAGGTGGTAGAGACCGAGTGACTTTTCACGATTCCATTTTATTGTCTATGTTTGTTAAGAAAATCCCTTGTGATGTTGCATTATTAATTATCAAAAACATGAGTCACTGTTCGAAACATGAATCCATGCACCTTCTTTATCCAGCCCTGTTGACAAAGATTTTTACTTACTTTTGTGTTCCTTTTGAGTCTATTAAGTCAGAAAAGATAAATGTTATTTTTGATATATCGATTTTGACTGCAAATGGTCTCGTAATCTCTGATTCAAATGATTTACTCTTTGATGATGCCCATCGATCGTTTGGTGGGTTGCCCAAATCACCATACTATGCTTCTGAGCCAAATGACCAGGATAATTTATTGTCCTTAACTCTTTGTTAGCCAAATTGAATGAGAATTTTGTTGCTTTAGCCTCATTAAATCAGCACTTTGCTTCAGTAGAGTCATTAGGATCCCTCACTTCTCAGGTTAGCATGATGCGAGTTTCTTATAAATTATTTAATAAATAAGTTTGTCAGTCACTCGATGCTATCAACTCTAAGCTTGATGTTTTGTATGCTCACGATAAAAGATTGGAAAAGACAATAGATTTTGAGTTTGGTTCTTTGCAAGAGGTTATGTGCACCACAGCCAAAGCATGGGAGAAGGAATTTGTCAAGTTGTTCTTTCAGCTAGGATCCGAGACTAAGTTCATGTCTCAGCAGTTGTCTCCGATGCGGACAAGGATAAGATGTACTGGCACCGTAAGAAAGATTGGATATGAGACTGTAAGCTTGAAGAGATTACTGCTCCTCTGCCTTTACCAGCCATTCCTCCTCCATCTGTTTTTGGGATGACCAGGGAAAAATAAAAGACAAAGATTTTTGATTGGCTTCGAGAGCGTGATGGTAAAGTTCCTGATCAAGATGCGTTTGACAAGTTATTTTCAGAGTTTGGTGCAAAACCTGTTTTCCCATCCAAGAAGGATGCGGAGAAGGACAAGAAAGGCAAGGCTCCTGTGATTGTCTCTGATTCAGACTGAGAGCCCTTTTACGATGATGAAGGGGGAGAAAAAGTTTACATGGCTTGTTTGAATGTTTGTTGTTTGCTTGTTTTTGTTTAAGACTGTTTGTTTTTGTTTAAGACTCTGTTTATGTTGGTTTGATGAATGATTCTGAATGTTTTTAAAGACAACTAGACACCATGGTTGAATGGTGGGTTGTTCTTTAGCTGGGTTTATCAAGTTTTTATGATTGGGATTGTCTCATTATATTTTATGCTTACAGTCTCATTCATTCATATATTGAGTCTCATTTGGTTGTCTCATTCGCACTGTTGCATTCATATCATATTTGTTATATATTCTGTTGCTACTAATTCTTTCCTTCGGGTCTTAAAGTGTTTTTGATAGGGGAGCAATTTGTCATCATCATAAAAGGGGAGAATGTTGGCTTACAAGGTTTCTGATGATGATCCAAATACAATATAATTGGATTATTACAACAGAATGATTCAACGAGATTGTAACAGAATCAAACCCGAGATTAATGCATTGCAGTTTTCATAGATATTTTAGCAGATAAGGTTTGGGATTTTAATGTACATCTTAGTTTGACTGGATATAAACTTCTTCTGAACAAACTCTATCTTAAACTTAGTTTGAATCTTTCAAATACTTATCTTTAACTAATTTTATCCATTTCCAAACACTTTAACAGATTATTATCTTCAGGACTTTTTCAAATGTTTTCAAAATCGTTCTTGATAACGTTTATCTCATCACTTGTTTGAAAACAAGATCTGTTAGACTTTGCCTATAAATACAACTCGAGTATTTCAGATTTGGACTAATGTTTTCACGTCTATCTCTTATCATCTGATATATTTTCTTGTTCATTTTTCTCCAAACACAAATCCAGTTGAACAAGATATAGTGTGAGTTGTAATCAATTTGTTTATTCTTGTACTCGTGTATTCATATCAACTTTGTGCCGGGTTGTGGTAAGTCTTAATTTCAAAGTATAGCAAGGTAGCTAGAAGGCTAAGGAATAGCAAAGAGCTACATAGCAAGGTTAGCTTGAGAGAGGGTTTCTTTCAAGTGCTATATTTGTAATCAAGGAAAAAACTGTAAGTTCTTTTATTAAAATTGATATAATGCATTCTCTATGTTAGTTGGCATAGAGATTTGGATGTAGGCCATAGACTAGGTATAAGGGCCGAACCAAGTGAAAACTTCTGGTGTTTTTACTTTATACAGTTTACAGCATACTGTATTTATTTTACAGTTATTTTCTTTCTGCGGTTAAAAAAAACTGTCTCATACCTTTTCTCATTTATAAAGGGATTGTTTTATTTGCATAAGAGGCTGTCGCATTTACTTTGTCGGTTAGAATATAATACATATCTATCGAGTTTTAAAATTTCAGTAATGCGTGCTAGACTTTCCTCGTTACCATTATTGATATTGGTAATATTTTACAATAATCACAATCTTATTCTTCATTTTTATTTTTGTACGTGTCTTCTTCGTATATACTATGTTTTAGTATTGTTAATCTTTTATCCCCCAAAATTTGGTACTCCCAGAACTTTTACCTACAAACTAAAACTAACGTTAGCTTTACTTGGAGAAAGAATATATTATTCAAGTTCGAATAGTACATATAAAATCAAAACAACTAAAAGAAAGAAGACAGAAGTAAATCGCCGAAATACTAAAAACCTCCTTCAAGTAGTAGACATTGTTTTAAAAATCGAATAATTCCCTACAAAGTATCTGTCCGATTCGATTTTTAAAATTCGATTTATTTTTACGAATTTTTTTTATTACAGTATATATAATTATTTATTAAAATTAAAATACTATATTAATTTAAAAATAAATAATTATAGAAATTATGATATAATAAATATATATTTGTTAATAAATAACTAATATAATCATAATAATATATTAAATATACTTTTAATATTATGATACATCCGATTTTTACTCCGATTAATCCTTCCGATTAATCTCTGATTTTCGATTAATCCTAAATTGGTAATTAGACCGATCTTTCCCGATTCCCGATTTTTACAACACTGGTAATATATAAGAATGTCTTTTTTTAATATCGAGGAATCATACAAATTTAATAGACTCGTATATAGATGCACAAAAGGCCCACCGGATCAGGTTTTGATTGGGCCTTAAAAAGTCCGGGATTTTCGGGATTTGACTTTGATCGGGCCGGGCCGGGCTTTCTGGAAATGTCAAAGCCCGTTTGGGCCCTCGAGGCGGGCCTAGCTGGACTTTTTTTCGGGCCGGATCGGATCGGGCCGGATTTTTTTCTAATTTAAATCGGATCGAGTATTATTAGAGATTCTGAAGAATACATGTGTTAGCAACTAAATTATCGTAAAAATGTATTAGTTTACATGAAATATTTTATGAAAACATTATTTCGTTGAAAACATTTAAGTTTGGGAAAAAATAAACATGTTTATATAATATATTTTATCATTGTTATGATAACAATGATAACAATGATATCATTGTTATGATAACAATGATATCCAAATATTCATAACAATGATATCCAAATATATATAGTGTACTTATTATATCTTCTTTCATTATTTATGCAACGAAGTATATAAATAATATTATTAATCACAAATATGTAAATATATATGTGTTTAAAGTATTATTTATATTTATAGTAAATGTGAATTTATAAATATATAAGAAAATTTATTAGAATAAAGATTATAACCGGGCTTTTTCGGGCTTTTAATCGGGCCGGGCCGAAGCCCGGACTTTTAACCGGGCCGGACTTTGCCTAAAAATATAGGGTGCGTCGAGGCCCGAAACCCGGGCCGGGACCGGGCCGGGTTTTGACCGAACCGGGCTTGACCGGGTTTTGACCGGATCGGACCGGGCCAGATTTTCGGGCCCGGACTTTTTGTGCAGACTCGTACACAAATGTATAAGTTTACACGGTATGATTTGGGGGCTTTAAATCAGCACATAGGTTTTGAAGTGAGGTGGGGGGATGGCCAATGGAATGGTGGCCGTGGGAATCGATCCTGGGGGGCAATGCATCACATGTCATGTCGTTATGCTTTTTATCATCTCCTCATTACTACCATGCCCATTCATTCCGAAGTACGTCAAACCCTCTTGTAGTACATTACATATAATCCTGTGCACTCACTCCTATCATAAAGTGGACTGTTTCTTCATCCTCATAGATTTATAAAATGGCTGATATAATGACTTAAGTTCACACGATAATTCCAACCTGATTTCGTCGCTCAACAATTGAATACAATAACCATGTCAACAGGATGCTTTTAAGGGATGAACTTGTTAAATGACCAACGCAATGACGTAGACGCAGTCGCAAACTTGCAAAAAGAAAATGTGCCCTAAAATTACAGCTATAAAAACATTTCTTTCTAATTGATTTTGGTAATAAGCCACATTGTCCCTTCTTGAAAAAATGACAAAAATACCTCTTTTTTTAGAGTTTGTGACAAAAATACCTCTTTTTAAAATTTTGGCCAAAAATACCCGTCTAATACGCATTTAAAAAATATGAGATACGCATTCACAAAATGCGTATCACCTATTTGATTCTGGTGATACGCATTTGTGATATGCGTATCACATGTTCTGCACTTTTTTTTTATTTTTTTATGTAATACCCATTTTTCAGATGCGTAATATATTTACCCATTTTTAAAATGCGTATTAGAAGGGTATTTTTGGCCATAAACTCTAAAAAGTGGTATTCTTGTTACAATTTCTAAAAAAAATGTATTTTTGGCCAAAATTTCTCTATGCATACAACGGATACCCACATAAAGGTTTGTAAATACTATATATGGGGCATGCTAAGTTTTGAGCTAATTAAGCTCCTCCACTGGTCGAAGATATAATCTCGCGTTCCATGTTACCCTTTGGGAAATTGGTTAAGTGTATGATTTAGGTCTTTTCATTTCCCCGCCCCACAAAGATTTGTGTACGGCTGTTATATATTTCCTTCACGTTCAAAATCATGATTATGCCGACCTACTTGGTTGCGATTATAATTGTCATATATTGCTGTCATATCAAATCATATGTTCAGTTCACATATCGTTTCGGAATGAGTAAAAATCATAATGATAACTTGAAACGACAATCAATAATTATTAGTATTATTCTTATTTTATCGTCTATTATCTCACCTTGTTTATAAAAATATTTAAATACAATTTTTTTTTAAATAAGATATAATTATATATTTTATGAATCAGAACTAATTGAGTATCGATTTTTATTTATCATGTGAATTTTAATTAGTTCATAATTTTTTGATGATTTAACAAATTATTCAAATAATTTTTTTTATCGATTTTTAATCCGACTGATCCATGAACAGAAACATTAACTAAATCAAATTGCATTAGTTTATTTTTAGGATAATAAAGTGAAATCAAGGGGTCAGATTCGGCTATGGGAGGAGCAGCCATACACTAGGTCCACTTGGCTAGACTGCTAAAACAAACTGTGGGCTGGTTGACCCAAACTCCAACCATTTGTACTCTTTTCCAAATAATTTTGATAATAATCATGCTAGAATGTTTACTAAATTATATGGCTAGAGCATACACCAATGGTGGATTCATGCAGAGCCAAAAGATAAAGATTAGTATTCTCTCTATTTTTATATATTTATCTTTTAACTTTTCTGCATGTTTTGATCGGTTAGTAAAAATAATTATTTTTAAAATTTTATTTTTCTGAATAAAAATATATAACTTATACTAAAATTCATAAAAAAATTAAAAAATAATTATTTTAACTACACCGTCAATTCACTTTAAACTACGTGCACAAAAGTCAAACGACAAACATATAAAAACAGAGGGAGTAACTTTTTATCAAAATTTTAAATTACAAATATGAATATTTTGTAAAATGCTCCCCCTAAATAATAGTAAGTTCCCCTATTATGTTAGTAAAATTTCATAATTTAAATCAAGTTTAATTTTATTTAGAGTTATATGATTATAAATTAGCTCAGATGCTAATTCTTAGCACTTAAATATAAAAAAAATCAAAAAGTATAGTAAAAATGATCAAAAGAATTTTGAATTTAACTAAGGACTCGTAACATATTTATTTGAGTATAGGATGACCGAGAGTACACGGTGTCCCAGAGTACACGGTGTCCCAGAGATCTGAGACTCTGGATCCGCAACTGCATACAGCCAAGTGCTAAACATTCTTCGTAGATACAAAAGTTGTATTTTGATTACTTCATTCACAGAACTTACCATGTATTGAATAATATTTGAAAAATGAAATTCCATGTTCTGAAAATGTGATGAATTTAAAGACAAAACACAAGCAACAAATAAACATGGACTCACAAGATGGGCCCTTTTCACAGAAGCAAATATAACTATTAGTAGATTGCTTGGCCCACTCATACGTGGGCTGATTTTTACAGACAACTCTACTACCCCTACCTATGTTTCACGGAAACTACTATTAAATTAAGATGAATTTATTTTTGGTATATGAAAAATCTCAAGTTACAACTTGCAAACCTAACCCAAGGCCCAAGCATGCATCGTTAATCGTTTCATACTTAACCACCCTTGTAGCATGTGTTTGTACACAACTATATACATTATCATGTACCTGCAAGTCTGCAATACATGATCGGTAATGGTTGGTAACTCGATATCTTACTAGCTATTAAAAACCCGCATCACCCTGTTGTAGTCTTCCGATTTCCACTTGCAAAATTCAAGTGTGTCCAACTTCTTATATTATTTGTTAGTTGGCATCAAGCTTTTAGTTTCACTAGCAGTCTACCACTAAGCAGAGGCAAGGGTCAATTTCCTTGGCACTTAACCGGCTTTTTGAAGTATCAAAATGATTATTATATTACAAATTTGAAAGTCGGATCACAAAACTGCTAAACTGGATTAAGTTCCGGCGCAACTTTGTTATTTACTCTTCCGTATAGTAAAGTGTTAACCCATTTCTTGAAATATTGAAGCTATTAACGTGCATTCCACTAAGTGTTAATCTGCATCAGTTATGACTTTCTATGTCATTGATTTTAATTAACAATTGTGAAGAAGTCCTCATATGTGTAGGGGCATTTGAAAGCTTTATGTTACAACAAACCGGAAATAATAAAACGAAAAGTTGGTATGCCCAGAGCATCTCTAACTACCAATCATTTGCAGCATAGTAAACTATTATAGGGCTATATTATTACTTTTAAAGTATTTTAATTTAATAAGGGTGCAGAGTATTCTATTCAATGGTATAACCCTTTCTAATAAACAAATTATTTCACGAGGTATGTGTGTGGCTCCTGCAAAGTTGCTTGACTTGCTCTGCGTTATATATGAACTTTTGTGTATAAAGTAATAGAAAAAACAAATAATATCAGCAACCTCATTTCAAGAGATTGTTATTATAAAGTTAGAATATGTATGCCCATACAAAACTGTAATGTCAAAGAATACAGATTGTGATCAGCCGAATGCTTGAAATCAGTACCAGATTTTATTCTTGGCCTTGCAGAATATAAATAGGAAATATGAAAAATTATTATATATTAATTTCTTTATAATAGAGCATGTTTATTGTTGATCCAGGACTTGTTCAAGACAATATATACCAAGCTTGCATATAATTTGTACATTATATTATATCCTACATATAATTGGTGTAAGGAAGTTTATGTGATACTAAAATGATATGGTCGTCAAGATTAAGATTGTAAATCTCTCTAGATTTAAATCACTTTTTATTAGTTGTATTAGTAGAGTCTCCATTGTTCAATGCAAAACAAACAACAGCTAGCAAAAAAAATAATATAAGGTATACTAGATTTGTAAAAAAAAAGTCCTAATAAGATAAACTGAAAAAAGAAAAAAATATAAAAATCACATTAAACTATAATAATTTTTTTAAAAAAAATAATAACAATAATAAACATAATCTATAAAAGAAGAATTCAAGTTTAATTGGACGTCAAACCAAATTTCACCTATAAATTTTTTAATAAAAAATTTTTACTATAAAAAGTAAATTGTAATTCACAATATTTATCATCTAAAAAAATTATAGAGTGAAAAATAGAAAATTTTATTTAATTAAAAATTATAAAAAACATAAATTTTATGAGTAAAGCAAGTAAAGCAAATAAATCCAAATTAATATTATTAAAAAGAATATTAACAACTTGTTTATGATAATTATAATTCTCATATTTTCTATTTTTATCTTAATATTATATTAGATCCTATACATAATTGGAGTAAATAACAAAAATAAAAATTTAATTGTATATGATATAATAAATTTATTAAATGAATATATATATAAATTTAATAATTTTAAAATTAGAAAAATATGAAATTTTAAGCAAAAAATAAAAAAAATAAAAAAAATATGTTAATTAAATAAGTTTTAGCAATTAATTAGAGTTAAAAATGTCATTTTATAATTTTTCCAAAAAAATAAATAAATTAAAATTAATTTAAAGATTCATAAAAATATTTATAAGATATCTATCAATTGCATAAGTATAAAGTTAGTATCATTAGTATGACGTCCGAACAGGTATAACCCTAGATAAAATGTTATTGTCTTGACATAAATTTGCTTTCAACCGGTACCCCTATCTCAAAATAACCCGAAAAATATGAAATTATTTTTGAAAAAATTAGTTATTTTATGTCACTCTTTTATGTAAGAATAAATAAAACAGAATATATTATATTTATCAACCTTTATGCAAGAGATTGTCAAACAAATAAACTCGGTCTCAAAGTAACAAGGGTTTAAAGTATAGACCCAGCAAATAATAAATTGGATATTGTTTTGGAAGTATATCGTGTGATTTGTGACTAGATGTCACACGCAATAGCGATATTTGTCCAGGGAAAAATGCCTGAAAAGAATAGATGTTTTTTGGCCTACATTATCTTCTCGATTTAGTGTAATGATAGGTATTTCTGTATCTCAACGCAGCCATCTAATAAAAATTGGTGATATCGTTGTCAACATAAGTAATATTAAAATTATGATGGAAACATAAGTGGGTGCAATTTTTTATTTAAATTAAGTTAATCTTTTAATATTTTAAAAGAATGTTAAACTTAAAAAGTAATTTATTATTTACATGTTCGATTTTTTTCAAACTTTTAATTTATTATGCATGTGTGACTTATTTGAACACAACGTTATTAATTAAGTAATAAGAAATATAATGAAATGAAAAGTGATATTCTAAGTTTCTAGGAAAATGTATCGAAATAATGGTGAAATTTCAATTTTCCCAACAGTTATATATCTGTTCTTTTCCTCTTGTTCCGTTCTTATAATTATGATTCTTTCTTATACCGGGTCGGTCTTTCAGTCAACAACCAGTCAGGACTCAGGAGTCTATCAAATCAAACTAGTTCGAAAATTATATTATTGTCCACATTGAGAGCCGTGCATAATTTCGTAGAACACTTTAATTTTTTCGGATCACTTTTCTCAAAAACACTTGCATGAATGGAGCCCCTAAAGGTTCAGAGGATGTGGTGTGTCAATTGTGACATTCATAATATATTCCGGGTTTAAAACATTTACGACAAAATCGAAACTTAAAAGAATTTACAAAATCAGTTATTAGAGATGATGAAGTTCATGTCGATAAAAACAAATCAAGTCAAGATCAGTGTCACAATTAAGTAATGATTTAGTAGTTGTATATGTGTTGTAGTTTCCTTATGTAGTCTGCTAAAATATTGTCATATTGATATCTGTGATAATGTAATTGCCTGACAATCTGTATATATGTATTCATTGACAAGTGAATGAGAATTATTCTTTCTCAATCTTTACATGGTATCAGCCTTCAACTGATCCTCTATCTCTCTAATTTCTTTGTCTTCTCTGTATTCTTCTTCATGACCAACAATGGAGATTCATCTTTTATTTCTAATACTCAAGAACCAACCAAACCTCTTACTGTCATAACTTTTTAACAACTCTATCAAACTTACACCAACAAATTACCTTGCCTGGAAAACACAGATTGAGGCTATTCTCATAGGCTTCGATTTATACCAATTTATTGATGGCACTACTCCATGTCCTCCCTCTACAATCACATCTGATTCTAAGATTACACCTAACCCTGCTTATTCCACCTGGGTTCGTCAAGACAAACTCATTTTTGGTGCACTTGTTGGCACACTTACACCCACACTAGTTCCTCTCATCGCTCAAGCATCAACATCCCGTGCTGTCTGGCAAACTCTTGCATCAACCTATGCCAATCCATCACGTGGTCATATCAATCAACTCAAGGACCGACTCAGTAATATAACAAAATCTCCCACTCAATCCATCACCGAATACATGCAATCCATCAAAGCCTGCACCGACCAACTTGCACTTCTTGGAAAACCTATAGATCTTGAAGACATCATTGAAAAAGTTCTCAAAGGCCTTGAATATGAAGTCTTTAAACCCATCATTGATGCTGTGAATGCACGCGATACACCCATCCTTTTTGAAGAACTTCATGAGAAACTTATTAATCTTGAACTTACTATCAAAAATCAACAAAACACCAACAACTCATCTTTCCCAGCCACCGTCCATGCAACTCAAACTCGATTCTTCAACCAGAATCGTTCCTCGCGTCCTTCATATGATGGCTTACTTCCCACCCCTCCACATGGCTCCTCAACTCGTCTACCTCGCAAATATGAAGGTACTTGTCAGTGGTGTCGTACTCGAGGTCATTATGCATCTCAGTGTCCTGTCTTTAAGCAACTATTTCCTAATATTGTCTTTCCATCCGGACATACCACTACTCCCAGTGTTCGTCCCAATCGACAACCTCGTGTCACTCAACCTGGGCTTCAGGCTCCACAAGCCCATCAGTCTCCTCAAGTGCATGCTGCCACAACCATGTTCGCTCCCTCATCATCGTGGCTATTGGATAGTGGAGCATCACACCATGTCACTAATGATTTGAACAATCTAGCACTGCATGCTCCCTATGATGACACTAATGAACTCGTTATTGGTGATGGGTCCTCACTTCCAATCTCTCATACCGGTTCTTTCCAAATTCTTACTCCATCTAAAACCTTTAATTTTTCTAATGTCTTATATGTCCCATCTATATCTCGCAATATTATATCTATATCTCAATTTTGTCGAGATAATAATGCTTTTATTGAATTCTTACCATCTTCTTTTTGTGCAAAGGAGCTTTTTACGGGGAAAATTCTTCTAAAGGGTTCAACCAAACATGGCGTATATGAGTGGTGTCCCTCCTCTCCAACTATCAACTCTACAATAAAAGAATCGGTGTCTAATTGGCACCACCGTCTAGGCCATCCTTCCAGCTCCATCGTTAAGAGCTTATCTACTGTTTTCCCATTTCAAATTCCTAATTCGTGCCATAGTGGAAAAAAAATTTAATCGAAAAATAATACAATTCTTTTCTGATAATGGTGGTGAATATCAAAAACTTACTCCATATCTATCGATTAATGGCATATCTCACTTAACATCTCCGCCCCATACACCTGAACACAACGGCTATGCCGAACGTAGGCACCGTCATATAGTAGAAACTGGTCTAACTCTTCTTTCTTACGCCAACATGCATACGAGTTATTGACCTCTAGCTTTTACTACAGCTGTTTATCTAATAAATCGGCTTCCCACCCCGACTCTACAAAATCAATCTCCTTATCTCAAAATTTTTAAAGAGCCCCCCAACTACAGAAAATTACGGAGTTTGGATGCCTATGTTACCTTTGGCTCCGACCATACACCCATCACAGACTTGAACCCCACTCACAAGCCTGTATTTTTGTAGGATATTCGGCTTCTCAAAGTGCATATCATCGTCTTGAACCGAAAACTAACAAAATATACACATCTCGTCATGTAAAATTTGTTGAAAATGAATTTCCTTTCAGGGCATTGACAACTAACTCCTTCCCTACACAAAATATTAATCTCGATGACTGGTGTCCACTTATCTTATCCATTATGCCACTAACCCATCATGTCTCTACTAATTATAATCATCCAGTGTCCTCCTCGTCATCAGATTCTACATCCTCAAATAGTACAGTGTTTGACCAGGCCTCTCCCTCACCATCGTCAAGTAACAAGTCATCATCTTCTGCATCTCCTTCATCATTATCATTCCCACTTTCCCCGCCTCAATCACCACCCACACGTAATATAGTCACTCGACTTCAAAATAATATTCGAAAACCCAATCCTAAATACAATATGCATTTTGCTAACTCTTCTCAACCTACTGAGCCTCGTACCATTTCTGAAGCTCTTAAACATCCTCAATGGAGGCAAGTTATGACTGATGAATATAACGCACTTACTCGAAATAATACATGGTGTTTGGTTCCTCCTCATCCTTCACAAAATATTGTTGGGTGTAAATGGGTTCATAGAGTGAAATACAATGCTGATGGTTCTGTGGAACGCCTTAAATCTCGATTTGTTGCCAAAGGTTTTCATCAAAGGCCTGGGATTGACTATTCAGACACCTTCAGTCCAGTAATCAAACCTGCTACACTCAGACTCATCCTCTCTCTTGCAGTGTCCAGTGGTTGGTCTTTGCGACAACTTGATATAAATAATGCTTTCTTACAAGGTACTCTTACAGAAGATGTCTATATGTCTCAACCCCCTGTATTCATTGATCCACAATTTCCAAATTACGTCTGTAAATTGATAAAAGCCATTTATGGTCTAAAACAGGCCCCTCGCGCCTGGTACAATGAACTCAAGTCATTTTTACTCAATTTCGGGTTTACAAAATCAATCTCGGATCCCTCACTATTTCTTTACAAAAAGGGAACCACAATATACCTTCTAGTATATGTAGATGATATTATCATCACTGGGCCTTCTCTTCCGCATCTTAATAGCTTCATTTCTACTCTCTCACAACGATTCTCTCTTAAGGACCTTGGTCCACTTTCTTATTTTCTCGGTGTTGAAGTGGTTCCTACACCCTCTGGACTATTTTTAAATCAAACTAAATATATAAATGACATTCTCACTCGCTCGAATATGACCGGGGCAAAACCTATCAGCACCCCTATGATTCTCACTCCTTCACTTACTCTCACCGGTGGTAAACCTCTTGCTTCTTCTACTGAATATCGAGCTCTTGTTGGTTCCTTACAATATCTCTCTCTTACTCGACGCGATGTGGCTTTCTCGGTTAACAAGTTGTCTCAGTTTATGCATTGTCCTACAGATGATCATTGGCATGCTCTTAAAAGGCTACTACGTTATTTAAATGGTACTGCTCATCATGGTCTTTTATTTCGTTATGACTCTCCTCTGCAGTTTCATGCCTTTACCGATGCCGACTGGGCAGGTGACAAAGATCAATACATCTCCACTACTGGTTACATTACGTATCTTGGGAGTAACCCTATATCATGGAGTGCTAAAATGCAAAGAGCTTTAGCTAGATCATCTACTGAAGCTGAATTCAAGGCAGTAGCCGATACTACAGCTGAAGTATTATGGTTAAAGTCATTAATGCTTGAGCTTGGTTATAATTCCGTGAACACTCTACCTATTTATTGTGACAACCTGGGTGCTACACATTACTCAGCCAACCCAATATTTCACTCTCGTATGAAACATCTGGCATTAGCATTCTACTTTGTGCGTGAACAAATTAATTTCGGATCAGTACGTGTGACTCATATATCAGGTGATGATCAATTGACGGATGTTCTCACTAAACCCTTAATGGCTTCTCGCTTTCATTCTTTACTCTCCAAGACCGGACTCGTTCCTCGATCGTCCGTCTTGCGGGGGCGTATTAGAGATAATGAAGTTCATGCTGATAAAAACAAATCAAGTCAAGATCAGTGTCACAATTAAGCAATGATTTAGTAGTTGTATATGTGTTGTAGTTTCCTTATGTAGTCTGCTAAAATATTATCAGACTGATATCTGTGATAATGTAATTGATATAGCAGCTGTAAATTAGCAGTAATTTAGCTTGACAATCTGTATATATGTATTCATTGACAAGTGAATGAGAATTAGTCTTTCTCAATCTTTACATCAATTTGTATGCTCAAATTTTAGCCAGGTTGTGATTCTTCAATATTCTGGTGAGATATTAGTATTTAGAAATACATTATCATTGCTATAGAATAAAAGGTATATTCAGAAATTCAGTCACAGATTTGGAGTCCGACTGTTGTGGATGTATTATGTACTTAAATGATTATGTTAGGCGTTAATGATTTAAATTTAATAATTTTTGATACATTTTCACTAGATGTTTTTTTAATATTTTATATTTAAGTGCTTAAAATTAGTGTTTCAACTTTCAACTAATTGATTTTCAATTTATGACCATATATCTATATAAAACTAAATATGACTGAAATTATAAAAAATTTAATAGCATTATAGATGGCATATCCTTTTTTCAAGGAGGACACTTTAAATTTTATATCTATATCTTAAATTTTTAATAAAAAATTAATAATTTTTTGTTCTTTAAGAACACATGTGCCCGTTAGTCCTTGCATAAACAGAAATTTGAATATCAAACTCCCTCCTACTTCTCAAAAAAAAAAAAACTCACTCACTCGGTTTATAAGCTTTGGACGCTTATAACCCTCTCACTGGTCATTAATTAAAATTAGTTGTGTCAGTTAGTTCAAAAGGACTGTTTATCATGCGATCTAGTCCAGTTAATGAAATGAGGTTCTATATACATTTTTTAGTTAAATCTAAATTTTATTATCATTAAATGAGTTGAAATTCTATTATCCAAATATCGCCTAAATCTACGAACAATATGGATATCATTTTCATAATTATTCGCTTAATAAGTAGGGTAATCTACACAGGTCATTTGTTTATTCCTATAATCCGCATCAATTATAAATGGATAACTTTTTTTTCATTAGAGGATAAAGATACATCTAAATTCTAAAATACTTCATGCAGTACTCGTTTATAGGTTCGAATAAAGCAGGCAATATGGTGCTCTAAATTTAAAACGTGATACATTTTATTTTATTTTTGACGAATAAACATGATACATTATAATTATATAATCAACTTTGAATAACTTTTATAATTTACTTTTCTGGAGTTAAGACTTTTAGCTTTGTAATCTTATTATGACAAATGATGGGTAAATAAAATCGAATGATTAATTGCCTAATATTTCAAGTTTCCTCCCCTTTTAAGTGGAACCCGAAAATTTTGAACTACACGGTATTTACATAACGTCCTATTTGCTAGTATTTCGAAATGATGATGGGATAAAAATTTCAAGGTCATTTTCAACTATTTTGATTTAAAAATTTAAATTTGGATTAACAATTGATTTAAACTCTGATTTAAAATATAATTCTAATCATCCAAATTTCTGACAAATACTAACAGCTTGATCTATAGATGCACAAAAAACTTATCGGGGCCGTAACGATTGTCTCAGTTGGTTAAACAGGAGTATATCCCACAGGGACAAACCCAATGCGCACCTGAAGGTTAGCGGCTGCGGGTTATCTACGATAAAAAAAAAACTTATTGGGCCAGACTTTATTCGGGTTTTAAAAAGCCGGTTTTTTTATAACTGATCGGGCCGGGATTTTTTAAAAATCGGCCCGAATCGGGCTTCCAAAGAAATATAAGGGCCGTTTTAGGACCGCGGGTCGGGCCGGGTAGGGCCGAACCGGGCTTTATCCGAGTTTTTTTATATATTAAAAAAATATTTTAATATTTTATAACTCGAATTATGAGTAGTTTAAATACCGGAGAAAATAATATCTTGATATATCAGATAGAACAGTTTAGAAACTGAAATAAAGAATTATTTTTTAATATAATCTATAAATAATCATATATACCTTAATTGCTTCTAATATGATAATATAATATTTTAAAAATCATAAAAAGTATTGTATATTTTCAAATTTTATATAAAAATTGGTTTTTTAATCGGTTTTTTCAAAAAGCCCGAGTTTTGATCAGGGCCGAACCAGGATTTTATCCGAGCTTTTATTCGGATTTTTTTAGATTCGGGCTTTTTTAGATCCGAGGATTTTATCCGGATTTTTGAGAAAAAAGGAGATCCATTTAAGGCCTGCGGGCCATGCCGTATTTTTTTCTGGATATGACTTTTCGGGATTTTTTCCGGATCGGATCGGATTTCGGGTTTCAGATTTTTTGAACATCTCTAGTCTGATCAAATTACTTTTTGTCTATTATAATTAAATATTAAATTAAACTCTAGTGTGATCCAAATTACTTCAAGTTCAGGTTCAGCTCAAGCTCAAGCACTCTAACATGTTTAGTCAATGGACAATCTCAAATGTAAACACATGCAACATTGCCAATTTCAAGGTTGATAAGAAAAATATTGTCTCCTCTGCTCTTACAAATCTTACATAGTTGCTTGCATACATTATACTAACAAAACTAGTGTCCCTAGACACATCAGACATGCACTGAAATTATAAACACCGCAAACTAAACGAAGTTGTAAAAAATACTAAATTTTATAAATAAATAAAAAATTAACAAACACCCAATAATAACATTAACCAAATGCAAAATGGGTGTGGTAGTATAATTCTCCAAATGTCACATTCTCTCTCTCCTCTATACAATCTTTACATTTCCCCTACCATGCTACATATCGTATGCCTGTACTTGTAATCTTTACTTCTAGCAAGCAAAATTTCATTTTATTTTTCTTTCTGATTTACCAAGAAATTGAAAATGGAGGAGAGGTTAAAAATGTAATTTCAACTCAACAATCATAAAACTCAACAAGTTCATCTAGTGATTCTGGTTGAGGATCAGCATTTTCAAGCATCCATAACAGATGTTCGAACAGGACAACTTCACATGATACAACAATGTTGTCATCCTCATCACCTGACCTTTCGATAAGTTCACGAAAAACTGGGTGCTCCAATACTTCCGAGTTGACCAGATACCGTCTACGAGATTTTCCAACATAAACTGGAAAATTGTCTTGACTAGATATTTGATCGAAAGATGAATCCTCGTCGGAAAATGAAGTGTTTGCTGCTGCTATTGAGCTGTTGGACCGGCCTAGCTTCCCGAATGACTGCCATTTCTTGAGAACTGACTTGATTTTTGTTAATTTTCCGGTTATTGCCATTGATTTTGTGGAGGTTTTGTAGTTGTAGGGACTAGTGAGAGATGAAAGAAGAGAGATTAAGGGGGGTTTTGAGTATTTTAGAGGTGTTTGATGAGTTGAGAAAGTGTAAAGGAAGGTTCGTTTATATAACAGAGAACATGAAGGGGTAATATGGTAAACTGGTTGATGAGTCTTCAAGTTGGGAAGTGGGCTCATATGGGAAAACCAGCTGAACTTTTTGGGCGTTTGTTTTTGTGCAGTGTAACACTAGACACATAAAAAAGATACAAAAATCTCATGTTGCTGTATTGTTCAATTTAATTAGTGATCCTGGTATGAATGTGGATGTAAGAGATTATTTTCATTAATAAATAAAAGTTTGATACATGATATTTTGTCATTATTTTGAAAATAAATTTTGTACACTAAAATTTTCATGTATGTAGTGTGGTTAAACTACTGTTTGCAAGTGTCCTTCTTAAGCTTTTAATTACAGAATGACCTCTTTTCTTTCATTTTATATTATTTGTTAATCTATGCAAATATCCAATGTATTATCACTATTATGTATTCAGCTTGAGCTTGGATAACTTTTTTGATTGTCAAGATAATCCCTAGTGTCACTACAATGTACTCCACTGCTAATCCAGTTGCTTTTGACTTGATTGAACTTGATAACATATAGTGTTAAGGTTTGTAAATATTGTATGTGCTGAAAAATATTTTATTTTGAGGTCAAACCGAAATTAAGAAAAAATTATGTTTTAAATTTCCGGTGACATCCTGGTAAATTTATAATATTAATATCACATTTTAGTACAATTAAATTGGACAGTGACATTTAGCAAAAAAAAAAAAAAAAAAAAATTGGACAGTGACCGTGAGTTTGTTCATGGTTAAAAAGCAGTGACAGAAAAAACAGTAGCGTCGTCATCTCTATGTTGGACAAAAGATAAGTCGTAATCATAAGTGGATAAATCAACCAACTCAAGTTCGGCTGGAAGTAACAACAATGTTTGTGCTGGACGAATACCAAAATATTTGGAGACTTGGAAAAGAGGTTAAAGATCAGATTACAGTAAACTGGTTTTAGAGAATTAGTAAGTTCAAAATGCACAATTAATCTGTCAGTGTTGTTAGAAGCGTTATTATACCAAAAATTGTTCATAAAAATGTTTCCAAATAAATGATAAGTTTGTCATTAAATTTTTATATTTTTGCTCATTAATTATATAAATCTTACGTGTATTAATATAAATTTCACAAATAATAAGTAATTACTAGCCGCACTAAAATATTAAGGTGTTAGAATAATTTCCGAACGTGATCGTATACTATTACTCTTTAGCACTCCACTCAATCCTACAATTCATTTTCATACGATTCACAACACAAATATAATCAATATCCAAATTAATAATACATATTTAAATTAAATAAATGAGGGTGAACTCTCTAAACCAAACTTTCATACTAAATAATCACAATAAAATCTTAAAGTGTAAGAGTAATGTCCAACCAAGACACTTATTCTAATTTGGGAGCTATATCAATATTTTGTTTTCAATGATGATGTAAAGTTCACTGAGTCCTATGTTTCTGATCACATATATACTTAACTATAATTAAACAATTAAGAGACTAATCAAGGCTAAAACAAAAACCACTTTGTCAAGATCTAATAAACAATTCAAATAACCTATTCAATCCAAGCTCGACGTAATCTTGGCTTAAATTTCGGTGCTAGGACCCATTGCCAGCTTCAAGCTACTTCACTTTTCTACTTTTCCAGTTTACAATTGTTTAATTAAGCAAATCAATTAATTAGATATGTAAGCAAACAAATTAAATGATAAAAAATAATACAAAGAAAATTAATTTTGTTGAGATTCATGTACCTACTAGAAATTTATATACAAAAGTTGGTCGTCTCTGATTTTAATTTTCCTGACATGTTTTTCTATTACTTTCTTCCCCGCCCACCGAATACATTGTTGCTGAAAATGACAGACATGTTTGCACTATCATTTTTTTTAAAAAAATATTATTTTAATTTATTTTATATATGTACAAAACTTATATGAAGCTAATATAAGACTCTTTCTTGTCTTGTTGATTTTGTAAAATCATATAATTTGCTGCAATGCGGTTGGTGATAGAATATACAAGCTTAATTAATACAGTATGTAACTGAAACAAGTAGCAATAGAATCTCGATTTTAAACAAACATAACGTTAGATTAGCAGCTTGGGGCTTTTCTTCTGAGTTTTCTAGGGAAGGGAAGTGAATAAGTAGTTAAACTATTTGTATTCAATTTTGTAGTGAAAATTTTGGATGAAAAATATGTTAAATTTATATTTAATATCACTTGTTTTCGTTTTTCTAAAAACTCAAAAGAATTTATTATTTTTACTAATTATTCCCATACTTTCTTTCCTTTTTAAAATTTGAGAGTAACATATAACGAAAATGGCAAGTGACTAATCAATTTTATAAAGAAATTATTTAAATAAGCCACAAACGCAATACAAAGTTTAAATGGAGCCGAAATTTAGGAGTGTCGGAATTGAGTCAAACATTGTCAAGTTTGGCTCGATCTCGATTAAAAAATTTGGACTCAAGTTCCGCCATTTCTTTAATTTCAAAATCGAAGTTCGGCTTGTAAAAAATTCGATAGGCTCCAGTCTGGTTCGAAATACCGAATCAATTTTTCCAAATATTGACGAAATATGATCGATTCAAATTGAGTTCGATTTAATTAAATATATTAATATTTATATAAAAACATAATTATTGTAAAAAAAAAAGAATAACAGAGGCTCAATAATACTTGTGAACCTTGCGAGTGGAGTAATTTGTAACATGAGCTCGGTTCGAGAAAAAATTCAAATAGGCCGATCTTGAATGATTATTATCAGGCCGAATTTAAATATTTTGTGAACTGAATTTAAGTAAACTAATCAAGAGTTTGACTACCGGTACCAAAAACGAACCTGTGACCTATTTCATTTCATATATTACTATATAATGGTTTAAAATATATAAATAAATACAACTATAAGTATATTATATATTGATACAGTTTCCGGTACAATTAGTAATACTGAAAAATATTTTGAAACTATGTTAGATTGAAATTCGATTAAATCATGGCTTTTTATTGGAATTTAGAATTAGACCTCCTCGCAATATATTTATACAAATTTCATGGAGGAATATATGGACCAACCAGCGGTAACCACTGCTAATTTAAAATTAGGTAGAAGACAAAAGACAGTTTAAGAAGAAACATCAAACATAACTACATGGTTGTAAACAAAAGCACAGAAGGCTTAATGCTTATTGATTCTATATATTTGTCTACGGGTTTGTTGGATTTAAATTTAAATACTCCGACTTGATTCTTTTAATTCTATATTTTTTTTTGTTTGTTCACGAGAGATTCTATACTGTTAGCTTGAACTCGTCCACATGCATTATATTATAGTATATATATATATAATTGAATTGATATAATTAAGTTAAGTTTGGTGTCTCTGGCAGCTATGTCACAATTGTCAACAGATTACATTTGAATTTATCTTGTTTTCGTTTTTACCGATGCTTGACGGAGGAATCTGGTAACAACAAAATTTGAGATTTCTCGCCAGAATCAAGATATGTGATGGTGGTTATTTGTCGTAAAATCAAGCGGTGTGTGGTGGTTGTTCGTTAATTGGTGGCTGAGATTGATTAGGTTAAGTGGTGGCTCCTTATCAGTTCTCAATTTCTTACCCTCTCAATGTGCTTACGTACCCTTTATATAGGGATCAAGCCTGACGTAGTTCTTAGGGAACAAGAAATCTAATGGGCTTAAACTTCTCATTCCAAGGCCCGGTAGAAGTCCCTCCATAATTTATCTTTCGCTAGCGTTAGGAATGTCCGACTATGAGGCCCAACTGCGAAGGCCCAAGGCTCGCTCGTAATCGTAGGAATTCACGGATAGTGCATCTCCCTGCGCAAGGATAAAACTCCGCTACAGTTATCTCCCTTGATTTACGAACGCAGGTATAGCCACGGTTATCCACAAATGCCGGACGCGTCCCTGTCCCCCGAATGAGGATAACCCACCAGATAGCAGGACAGGTAATCTCAAGCTCTTGGGTGCAAAGTGCAGTATGACTCCAAAGTTCTCCAACGAGGACACCTGTTGAATATAAGAACAGAGTTCCCAAATCACACACCAAAGTTAACCCCGCATCCCCAACGAGGACACCCGTTGAATACAGGAAGAGGCCTTCAATCATCAGGCATACCTCTAGAGGCCTTCAAACTTTTTATGGACACCCCCCTCCTTGAACGTCTCAAGGAAGGAATTCTTTAAAGAGTACCTGCAACAAATACATTAGTGAAAACAATCCCCATCCTTTTTCCATACTTGCCTTGTCCTTAAAATGTCCCTATTTGCCTTATCCTACATGAGGAGAAGCCCAACTATTCAAAAGTATGCATCTCCCAAGGACAGGACGTGTCCTCTTCCTGTAGAATGTACATGTTTCCTTTGTATTGCAATCCCAGCATGTGGGCAATCTATCTTGTTAACTCTATTCATTCAAGGCGCGCCCTGCATCCTAGACGCGTCCTAGACGCATTGAGATTTCCTCCACAGTCCTTGGAATGACAACCTCGACCTCAAACGACCCAAATCACACAGTCCACTCAATGTTTGTACGTGTCCTATATATAGAGGGCGCGTCCTCCCTTAGTACATTGCAGCCTACAACTTAATCCTTCATCTCTTTGCCCCAATTCTAATTCCAATTGACCCATTCTTGACCCGAAATGACTAGATGCCAACTTTTGGCTATAACAACTACCCCCCAAATTCCATACGCAGCTGAAAACAAAGTTGAAATTTTAATCCTTAAAAATATCAGTGAAATTTGGTTTGCTACCCTCCAAACTCCAAGACGCGTCTTTATAGGAGGACGCGTCCTTCCTTCGTACGAACACCATTCAAAACTAAACCACTTCATAGCCGCTGCGCTATTGCTGTCACATACGTCATCATTACCACTCCTCAATAATTAACCACACATTTACTCACTCTCTCTCTCTCTCTCTCTCTCTCTCTCTCTCTCTCTCTCTCTCTCTCTCTCTCTCTCCTCAGAACCGCCATCTCCGCCGCTGCACACTACTAGAAAAAGTAGCATATACATCGCCTCTTAGACATCGGTTGATGTTGGCACTGATGTAAAAAGAATTTTTTACATCGATTTTATCCAACTGATGTCTTTGTGTATAATAGACATCAGTTTTTTCAACCCAACCGATGATACAAGTATGTTTTAAAAAAAATGATCCCGCACTCTTCTCATTTCCCCCCTTAACCAAATAATTCATTCCCTCTTTAAAATTCCCCCCGTTTTTTGCCTTAACAAAATTTCAAGCCTAAAATCTTCCCCCCATCTTTTGGACTTTACACATAAGATTAAAATTAAATTAGAAATTAAAATACATATACATACAACATCTTTTCAAACATTAAATATAAAACATAAAATCAAAAACCTTCAACTCTCTCCTCTTTCTCTTTACTCGACCGAAGAACAACCCATCTAATCAACCTGCTCATCTCTCACTCTGCTTGACCGCTCTCTCCGCTGTCTCCACTCTCTGTGCGCTCTCTCTCTCGCTCGCTCGCTCGCTGTCTCTCTCTCTCTGAAAAGGTCGTCAGAGTTTGTTCAAGTCGGAGTTTAAAGCTCAAATTGGAATATAAAGCTCAAGTCGGAGGTTAAAGCTAATTCAGAGGTCTAAGCTTGAATTGGGTAAACATTAAACCCTGACTTTTAAATTGGGGATTTTTAATTGAAACCCTAATTTTTTGATTTATTGATAAATATTAAAATTTGTGGGTTTTGTTTTGATTGTGATTGGGGTTTAATTTTATTTGATTATAAAATTGGGTTACACTGTTAAAGTAATTAGTATATATGTTAATCATCTTTTCCTAGACCTAAGTATTACGCGCGTGTCTATATTTTTCAACTCGTGATGATTATTAATTAACCTAAATGCTTTGCTTTTTCTTATCATTTTCTGAATGATTATTGTATGAATCAGACTTGAACTTTTGAACTATAAATATAACAAGTTTCTGTATCATACTTTACATTATGTGAACCTTTATTTTTACTAATTTCTATTATGTAATGTTACCATTATAGAGTTTGATTTATTTTACGTCTTTTGTGTGGTGTGTTATAGAATTACATTACTTTTGGGGCTCCAATGAGTGAGGCATGGATAGAAGTCTGTTAATTATTCTTCCTTACAACTTTCTGGGGAAAGTCTATTTCAACAGTTTTCCATATATCTTTGCCTATTATTTCATTATGGATGCACCAGGGACCTGAGTATTCTGCATTTCTGATTAACGTTCATGAACTAATAATTTAGCACATTCATAGGATGATTCAACAGATTAACTTAAGCAGGTTATCTGAAACTGAAAGCACTGCTTTTTCGGTTGATCCAATCATTAAAATTGTGTTCTATAATACTCATATTATTTAAGTTACTTTACTAGCAGGTTAAATTCTTGGCTCCTGGAAAGGAAAATCCCTTTACATTTGAATGATTACTGACTCTTCTATTTGAATAAGTATGACCATAATCAGTATTACTGGGATTTCACTTGAGAGTCATTTGCAGAATATATATTTTTCGTACGGGATGGCATACGATGGAGATGAATTTGCTATAAGTTATCCATTAACTAAGGCTCTTGTTAAAATGCAGGACGAATGTATTCAGAGATATCCTGGATTGTATGGCTCTGATGATAGAATGCGGGCTTGTATGGAGGAACTCGGTGTTCCACTCACTAAAGAACTTGGATTTCACCAGGTTTAATTATTCACATGGTCCTTATTTTATTATTCACATTAATGTGACTTGTATGCTTATAAAGTTATAATAAGCAATTTCAAAAAAAACAGAATTTTATTATATTTATAACTTAAAATATAAATTTGTGCTATATTTGTGTGTTGTCTCTAGGGTTGAAGATGCAAATAGAGATGATTCACTCAAGGTCTTTGTTGCCAAAATTAATCAGAGTATGCTTAAACTTTAGAATGTAAATATATACCATATGTATGTATGCATAAATCCCCCTGTTTTTAGAATGTCATTTATTAAACTCATTTGTTCAAGTCTCTTAGGTCAAGGTGTGTGTGTGCATATGTATGTATAAATTATGAGTGTATTGAAATGAATGTGATGCTTTCTGAATAACTTAAATAAAGCGCACTGCAATTATTCATGATATCTTCCGAGTTCCCACCACTCACTGTTTTCATTGGAATTAGTTGTTTACTCTTACCAAATATGCTCTTCCAGTGGAGCGACTGGAAATCTGGAAAGCTGTTGTTTCTTATTCTCTCCCTTGATGGTCCTGTATGTTCATAGTTATACATAGAATTGCAGTCACCTGCATAAGTGCGTGTTTTTTCTTTCCAGTATCCTTATTGTGCTTAAATAGGTGTTTAGTTAATTGGTCTGCCAAATTATGCACAAACATCTAGTCTATCTGAATTTTACGAAGTTTGTGAAGGTCTGGAGCATGCTAGAAATTTCCAGTTGCCTGTATTGAGAGAGGTAAATACAACACTTTGTCGAACATATATGTATGAGCTTTGCCAGAAATCAAATCTATCTGCCTAAATGAAAAAGGATAATGCTTTAATATTTTCATTCAATGTTATAGTTGGATTTTACGTGATACTATTTTGACACTTACTTTTGCCTTTTTCAGCCCCACAGTCTTTTCTTGTGACCATAGAAGAGTATATTAGAGAAGCACCTAGAATGGTCACTGTTCCAGCAGTGCCACTGGTGAGCTTATCAATTTAAGCAGCAGCAGTATTGGAAATGCACAAAAGTTTGCTTATTGTAGCCTTTTATTATATTAACATACACTTATATTAGCTCATAAAGATGATTGCTGCTTAACCAGGAATTTCCGGAGAGGCTTCAGTTAACATATAAACCAGAAGGGGATGATGCTTCACCTTCTAAAGAGACACAATCACCTAGTAACGAATCTAAACCCGCGGGTCTGGATATCGTGGAGGTTTCATCTGTTGAAGATTCTGCCCCAACTACTGTATCCCCTCTTGCAAAGATGAAAAGCATAGACAAGAGAAGATTAAAGCAGAAGAAGAGGTATCTATAGGTGCAGGCTAAACTTGAAGCTGAAAAGAAGAGGGAAGAAGAAGCTTTGGAATCTCAAAGAGCAGCAAAAGAAGCAGCCTAGTCAAAATGATGTTGATCCAGGCTTTCACTGCAACAGGTATGGTAACTTTATCCAACGTTATTTAGTCGTAGTCTCTATGTGGATCTCTACGCTATAGACAGGAAGGACTGTGCCATACCATATCTTATTAATCTTCCATTTCCTCCTATAACATGGGTTATTTAATTTGACTTGTTCAAGTTAATATCTGCTTTCTTAGTCAGTGGTTGGCGGCGGTTATCCATTGTACCTTTTTAGCAAAATGAGAAGATTTCAGTGCTTAATAATGCAAAGTACAAGATTATATCCTAGAAACTTTTCGTGTATGGACATACCTGTGTCAAATAGGTAGTAAGTTCAGTCTTCTGTATCTCTTTCACATAGATTTTTGAATCTGGTGGACTTTTTAGCCATAAGAATATTTCTTTTATTTCTTACCTATGATCTTTATTGGCGCCCCTGCTGCATAATGATTATGTTACACTTTTATATTCTTCTTAATCATTATGTTTAACTAGCTTAAAATTTGGTTGGAAATTGATATTCATAATTATGAAGGAAGTTAATAGGGGTAAGATATTTGAACAAAGGTTATGCTGCTCTTGTTGGAGCTTTTGATTCATCCTATGACTCAACACGTGATACAGTAGGACATGGATCACACACCTTATCGATAGCTGGTGGTAGTTTTGTGCATGGGCAAACATTTTTGGTTATGGTTATGACATCCACTGAGCATAAAGACGAAAAATAGAAATGAACGGTGTTTCAAAGGCGGATCTAAGGGCAATCCCTGGACCAACCATTCAGAGTTGTTATACTTGGAATCTTTTCTTTTTGAATTTTTTCTATCCTTTCATATACAATTGCCAAGTGTTCATCATTTAGATGAATTGATTTTTGACCTTGATATGCGCAGAATAATGATACTCTAGGGAATACAGATGCCCATGTTTTTAGGACTCAACGACCTAGCTCAACTGCATTGATACCTGAAGAACCAGTGACCAGAATACATTCGTTTGAGCATTGTATGAAATATATTATAGGTGTGAGAATTAAAAGTTTTTAGTTTTTTCATTATTGTAAGACTTGATTGGTTTGATCTGGTAATGATAATTAGAGTTTGATTTTAGTAGTTTCTTCTTTTGACAGTTTTTTTGGCATCTATATTTTTAAAATGTGTAACATTTATTTCAATGAAAAATGATGTTAATTTAATATAATAACATCAGTTTTAGGAGTATATATACACCAGTTCATCAAGAAAAACTGATCTTAAATACCACAACAGAAAAATGCTTTAGATTAAATAACCTATGATAAAGAGTACATTAGATAGCATTTGCTTACAAAATAGTGATGTTAATTATACTGATAGACATCAGTTTCATCTACTATAGAAATCAGTTTTTTAAAAAAACTGATATTAAAACTATTAGTAACATCATTTTATTATGAAACCCGATGTCAAAATTATTAGTAACATCAGTTTTAACTAAATTATACCGGTCAGAGGAAAAATTATTGCTTATCCCACATATCTTTAAGTTGATAAAAATATCATATTATAGTAATATATAAATGATAGATTTGCATTAAAAATTTAACATCAAGAAATAGATACCGGTTTCATATTAAAAACCGATGTTATATGTCCCATTTCACATCAGTTTAAAACCGATGTTAAATGGAGGGGTCTTTAACATCACCCACGAAGACATCAGATTTTTTTATTCATAGACATCGGTTTTTAGCCGATGTCTATTGACGTTTTTCTAGTAGTGAAAGAAGAAAATATACAAGATGAAGATTGTATAAAATATAATAAAAAAATAATTAAAAAAATATATACGATGAGGTGTATGAGCGAGAAATTGAAAATATCATGCAAGAAGACGCGTCCTAGGAGTCCTATGTGGTAATATTGATGATCGATTAAGAGAGAATAAGGTGCATGACACGTTCTAAACTAAAGACGAGCCCATGGTATCTTGACGAAATAGTCTAATCTACATCAATTAAGTTATGCAATGAACAAACGGTAGGACGCACCATGTGTGGTAGACGCGTCCCACGTAATCAAAATATAAAAGAATTCCAACCGATTTTGTTCGATGTGGGAAAATTATTATAAAACCTAAAAACATTTAATTAGGAAACAAAGGAGCAAAATGTGTTGATTTAATCAATATATACACATGCATACAATTGTTTTGCCTAATATGGTCGATTTACTCGATGAAATAGAAAAATAAAAGAAGATTCATGTACCTTGAAACTTGGAGGGTTGATTGGATGTAAAAACTCGAGAAATGCCCGATTGAATCGCCGAATTTTTTAGCAAAACTTCTTGCCACTACTAGAAAAACGTCAATAGACATCGGCTAAAAATCGAGGTCTATGAATAAAAAAATCCGATGTCTTCGTGGGTGATGTTAAAGACCCCCCCATTTAACATCGGTTTTAAACTGATGTGAAATGGGACATATAACATCGGTTTTTAATATGAAACCGGTATCTATTTCTTGATGTTAAATTTTTAATGCAAATCTATCATTTATATATTACTATAATATGATATTTTTATCAACTTAAAGATATGTGGGATAAGCAATAATTTTTCCTCTGACCAGTATAATTTAGTTAAAACTGATGTTACTAATAATTTTGACATCGGTTTTCATAATAAAATGATGTTACTAATAGTTTTAATATCAGTTTTTTTAAAAAACTGATTTCTATAGCAGATGAAACTGATGTCTATCAGTATAATTAACATCACTATTTTGTAAGCAAATGCTGTCTAATGTACTCTTTATCATCGGTTATTTAATCTAAAGCATTTTTCTGTTGTGGTATTTAAGATCAGTTTTTCTTGATGAACTGGTGTATATATACTACTAAAACTGATGTTATTATATTAAATTAACATCATTTTTCATTGAAATAAATGTTACACATTTTAAAAATATAGATGCCAAAAAAACTGTCAAAAGAAGAAACTACTAAAATCAAACTCTAATTATCATTACCAGATCAAACCAATCAAGTCTTACAACAATGAAAAAACTAAAAACTTTTAATTCTCACACCTATAATATATTTAATACAATGCTCAAACGAATGTATTCTGGTCACTGGTTCTTCAGGTATCAATGCAGTTGAGCTAGGTCGTTGAGTCCTAAAAACATGGGCATCTGTCTTCCCTAAAGTATCATTATTCTGCGCATATCAAGGTCAAAAATCAATTCATCTAAATGATGAACACTTGGCAATTGTATATGAAAGGATAGAAAAAATTCAAAAAGAAAAGATTCCAAGTATAACAACTCTGAATGGTTGGTCCAGGAATGGCCCTTAGATCCGCCTTTGAAATACCGTTCATTTCTATTTTTCGTCTTTATGCTCAGTGGATGTCATAACCATAACCAAAAATGTTTGTCCATGCACAAAACTACCACCAGCTATCGATAAGGTGTGTGATCCATGTCCTACTGTATCACGTGTTGAGTCATAGGATGAATCAAAAGCTCCAACAAGAGCAGCATAACCTTTGTTCAAATATCTTGCCCATATTAACTTCCTTCATAATTATGAATATCAATTTCCAACCAAATTTTAAGCTAGTTAAACATAATGCTTAAGAAGAATATAAAAGTGTAACATAATCATTATGCAGCGGGGGCGCCAATAAAGATCATAGGTAAGAAATAAACGAAATATTCTTATGGCTAAAAAGTCCACCAGATTCAAAAATCTATGTGAAAGAGATACAGAAGACTGAACTTACTACCTATTTGACACAGGTATGTCCATACACGAAAAGTTTCTAGGACATAATCTTGTACTTTGCATTATTAAGCACTGAAATCTTCTTATTTTGCTAAAAAGGTACAATGGATAACCGCCGCCAACCACTGAGTAAGAAATCATATATTAACTTGAACAAGTCAAATTAAATAACCCATGTTATAGGAGGAAATGGAAGATTAATAAGACATGGTATGGCACAGTCCTTCCTGTCTATAGCGTAGAGATCCACATAGAGACTACGACTAAATAACGTTGGATAAAGTTACCATACCTGTTGCAGTGAAAGCTTGGATCAACATCATTTTGACTCCGCTGCTTCTTTTGCTGCTCTTTGAGATTCCAAAGCTTCTTCTTCCCTCTTCTTTTCAGCTTCAAGTTTAGCCTGCACCTATAGATACCTCTTCTTCTGCTTTAATCTTCTCTTGTCTATGCTTTTCATCTTTGCAAGAGGGGATACAGTAGTTGGGGCAGAATCTTCAACAGATGAAACCTCCACGATATCCCGACCCGCGGGTTTATATTCGTTACTAGGTGATTGTGTCTCTTTAGAAGGTGAAGCATCATCCCCTTCTGGTTTATATGTTAACTGAAGCCTCTCCGGAAATTCCTGGTTAAGCAGCAATCATCTTTATGAGCTAATATAAGTGTATGTTAATATAATAAAAGGCTACAATAAGTAAACTTTTGTGCATTTCCATTACTGCTGATGCTTAAATTGATAGGCTCACCAGTGGCACTGCTGGAACAGTGACCATTCTAGGTGCTTCTCTAATATACTCTTCTATGGTCACAAGAAAAAACTGTGGGGCTGAAAAAGGCAAAAGTAAGTGTCAAAATAGTATCACGTAAAATCCAACTATAACATTGAATGAAAATATTAAAGCATTATCCTTTTTCATTTAGGCAGATAGATATGATTTCTGGCAAAGCTCATACATATATGTTCGACAAAGTGTTGTATTTACCTCTCTCAATACAGGCAACTGGAAATTTCTAGCATGCTCCAGACCTTCACACAAACTTCGTAAAATTCAGACAGACTAGATGCTTGTGCATAATTTGGCAGACCAATTAACTAAACACCTATTTAAGCACAATAAGGATACTGGGAAGAAAAAACACGCACTTATGCAGGTGACCGCAATTCTATGTATAACTATGAACATACAGGACCATCAAGGGAGAGAATAAGAAACAACAGCTTTCCAGATTTCCAGTCGCTCCACTAGAAGAGCATATTTGGTAAGAGTAAACAACTAATTCCAATGAAAATAGTGAGTGGTGGGAACTCGGAAGATATCATGAATAATTGCAGTGCGCTTTATTTAAGTTATTCAGAAAGCATCACATTCATTTCAATACACTCACAATTTATACATACATATGCACACACACACCTTGACCTAAGAGACTTGAACAAATGAGTTTAATAACTGATATTCTAAAAACAGGGGGATGTATGCATACATACATATGGTATATATTTACATTCTAAAGTTTAAGCATACTCTGATTAATTTTGGCAACAAAGACCTTGAGTGAATCATCTCTATTTGCATCTTCAACCCTAGAGACAACACACAAATATAGCACAAATTTATATTTTAAGTTATAAATATAATAAAATTCTGTTTTCTTTGAAATTGCTTATCATAACTTTATAAGCATACAAGTCACATTAATGTGAATAATAAAATAAGGGCCATGTGAATAATTAAACCTGGTGAAATCCAAGTTCTTTAGTGAGTGGAACACCGATTTCCTCCATACAAGCCCGCATTCTATCATCAGAGCCATACAATCCAGGATATCTCTGAATACATTCGTCCTGCATTTTAACAAGAGCCTTAGTTAATGGATAACTTATAGCAAATTCATCTCCATCGTATGCCATCCCGTACGAAAAATATATATTCTGCAAATGACTCTCAAGTGAAATCCCAGTAATACTGATTATGGTCATACTTATTCAAATAGAAGAGTCAGTAATCATTCAAATGTAAAGGGATTTTCCTTTCCAGGAGCCAAGAATTTAACCTGCTAGTAAAGTAACTTAAATAATATGAGTATTATAGAACACAATTTTAATGATTGGATCAACCGAAAAAGCAGTGCTTTCAGTTTCAGATAACCTGCTTAAGTTAATCTGCTGAATCATCCTATGAATGTGCTAAATTATTGGTTCATGAACGTTAATCAGAAATGCAGAATACTCAGGTCCCTGGTGCATCCATAATGAAATAATAGGCAAAGATATATGGAAAACTGTTGAAATAGACTTTCCCCATAAAGTTGTAAGGAAGAATAGTTAACAGACTTCTATCCATGCCTCACTCATTGGAGCCCCAAAAGTAATGTAATTCTATAACACACCACACAAAAGACGTAAAATAAATCAAACTCTATAATTGTAACATTACATAATAAAAATTAGCAGAAATAAAGGTTCACATAATGTAAAGTATGATACAGAAACTTGTTATATTTATAGTTCAAAAGTTCAAGTCTGATTCATACAATAATCATTCAGAAAATGATAAGAAAAAGCAAAGCATTTAGGTTAATTAATAATCATCACGAGTTGAAAAATATAGACACGCGCGTAATACTTAGGTCTAGGAAAAGATAATTAACATATATACTAATTACTTTAACAGTGTAACCCAATTTTATAATCAAATAAAATTAAACCCCAATCACAATCAAAACAAAACCCACAAATTTTAATATTTATCAATAAATCAAAAAATTAGGGTTTCAATTAAAAATCCTTAATTTAAAAGTCAGGGTTTAATGTTTACCCAATTCAAGCTTAGACCTCTAAATTAGCTTTAACCTCCGACTTGAGCTTTATATTCCAATTTGAGCTTTAAACTCCGACTTGAACAAACTCTGACGACCTTTTCAGAGAGAGAGAGAGACAGCGAGCGAGCGAGCGAGCGAGAGAGAGAGCGCACAGAGAGTGGAGAGAGCGGAGAGAGCGGTCAAGCAGAGTGAGAGATGAGCAGGTTGATTAGATGGGTTGTTCTTCGGTCGAGTAAAGAGAAAGAGGAGAGAGTTGAGGGTTTTTGATTTTATGTTTTATATTTAATGTTTGAAGAGATGTTGTATGTATATGTATTTTAATTTCTAATTTAATTTTAATCTTATGTGTAAAGTCCAAAAGATGGGGGGAAGATTTTAGGCTTGAAATTTTGTTAAGGCAAAAAACGGGGGGAATTTTAAAGAGGGAATGAATTATTTTTTTTAAAACATACTTGTATCATCGGTTGGGTTGAAAAAACTGATGTCTATTATACACAAAGACATCAGTTGGATAAAATTGATGTAAAAAATTCTTTTTACATCAGTGCCAACATCAACCGATGTCTAAGAGGCGATGTCTATTCTACTTTTTCTAGTAGTGTTTAAACCGTGAAAGCGTCCTCGGAACCTTTTTCTTACTTTCTTTTCAGCTAGAGGACGCGTCTTCATCTTCTCCATTACATCCATTCAAAGTCCTCAATAAGCGCCTTGGAATTTATACTCCACCTTCCACTTCCTTCACACCTAAACCATCTGAGTCCCATAAAACTACTTCATTCCTTGAGGTGGAGGCACGTGTCTTTGAAGAACTTAAGTCAAAGAGCTCTATTATGTTGAACTCAAGTACTGAGTCTATGAATGACATTCCTCTAAGCACAAGGAGTACAGAATTGAAACATAAAAGAACTCCACAAGCCAAAACTAGCTTAGACATAGAAGATTGGACCGATGATTAGATCGTCCCCACAACCAGCCAAGCACCCTCTCGCGTGATCGTCTCTGATGATGACGCGTCTTCTTCACAGGGCGCATCTCTTCACAGCGAGAGCGAGTTCGAAAAGAGGGTTCCTGATCATGAAAAATATCTTGTATCTCCACAGAAATCTGACTTCCCCCTCGAACATTGGGAGCCATCTGATGCTGAATTGGATTTTAATTGGAAAGAGCTCGACCACCTCCTCGATGCAGAGAAGAATGTTTGGAGAAAGAAAGAGCATAAGTTGACATGTGTTGGTCTTGATTCCACCGCAACAGATCTGAAGATAGGATGTAATATGAAATATTATGACATGGTGGGTAAATGGGCGCGTCCTCATCACAAAATGAGGCCACATATCTTCAAAGTGGCAAACCTTAGAATCCCCAGGATTGTGTTTACTCCAAAATTGGTTTCCCTGGGCGTGGGCGCGCCCTTGCACCCTTATATTAAGAAAATCTTGAAATGCTATGATGTTACCTCAGTTCAACTATCCCCAAATTCATAAAAATTAGCATAAACTTTGTACATCATGTACCATGACCTTGAGCTGGGCGCGCATCCTTTGAAGGAGTTCAGCTATTTTTTCAGCATCAGGAAATCCATTCCAGGCTACCACTTCTTCGTTGTCAATAAATGGTTGAACAATAAAAGTTTTAATGAAGGCAAAAGCAGCCATGAGCGAGACTGGAAGGAACCTTTCTTCTATATTTATGATGTGAAGAGGGCCTGTGTGCGTTTCAACCTGGAGCCAATCAAGTAATACTGGCAGGGCGCGTCCTCATTATGTGACACGCCCTTCTTTTTAACTTTCTTTCCTTTTTTCCTGATTCTGATATCCCTGTTTCTTTTAAGATAAAAGGACTCAAAGTGAATTAACTGGAAAGAGAAAGAAAATGGTAGAAAAAGGTGTTGAGAAATGCTGAAAAACATTTCAATCTTAAAGAGATGATCACAAAGTCCAACCTCAAGAGGGTTGGTGCACTGTCTGTAAGAGTGGGCTCCCTCTGCAAGTATCGTGACTTTCACAATGGAAAACTTATCCTTACTACTTTCGAAAAGGCTAAGGGACTAAATGCCACAGAGATGGTTCAGCTTGATATCAGTAAACAATTAGACTTAGAGGAAGGTAAGTTCATAGTACAAAGGACGTGTCATATTAGTTCATAGGACACGTCCATGTTGCATGTAATATTTGTTCCATCACAGTATTCATTTCTCTTATAAGTCATACAAGATGCGTCATAGTATTAAGGTCGTGTTAACTATAACATTACTTGTTAACATACTTAGATCTGTTTTATTTTTGACTTTTTGAACGCATGTGGCCTAGAAGGCACGTCTTAATTTTAATTACTTGTTTAACTGAATATTATTTGGACGCGTCCTCCTCCAGTTAATTACTTGTTTAATAATTTATGTCATGAATTGTTGGACGCGTCTTCCATATTGGGCCCGTCCTTTGACTGAAATTTGTCAACATGACTTCACTCCCAAATGGGTTTGCTATTGGTGCTTCCATAAAACAGAAAGCTGGGAGGACCAAGCATTGTGCTGCAAAAACTGATCCAAAAACCAAGGATCCTCCAACTACTGTGGCCCCTTCTCCTCCTCCAAAGATTATTGATACAACTCTGGTGGAAATATCAGACAGGGAGGACGCGCCCTCTAAGCGCCAGAAGACTGTTCCGGATAATTAATCATTCGTTCTCAGATACTTGGGCGCGTCCTCTTCTGGATTTTTCTCTGAAGAGGAGGTGAAAGGATGGACTTTCAGGACAGAAGAGCAGACTGAGCAGGCTATGGTGATGGCTGCAGCTAATCTGCACCTTCACTCAAGGAAAAATGCTAATATGGATGTCAGATTGAGGGTGCGTCTTACTGTTGCAGATGATGCTAAAAGCAAAGCTCAAGAAAAAAAATCAGATCTTTGGAGAAAAGCATCACATTGCTTACCAAGGAAAAAGATGCTGAAATCCTTGTATTGCAGCTGGACAAGGCGCGTCTTGATGGGCATGTCACTGCTATGGAGAAGGCTGTTGATGAAGTTACTGCTGCAAACTCTAAAATGCAATTAGACTTGGATATTCTCAATGATGACAAAGTGCATGGCTAGAGAGAAGAAAAGAATTTGGTGCACCAGGATGGATTCACAGCTGGTTTTGAGGAATGGTGCTCTGATTTTATTACAAATGATCCAGAATACACCTTTTCTAAGTTGGATGAAGAAACCCAAAAATGGGTGAATGATTTCAAGATTAGAGCTGCAGACTCCATCAAAAACAAGATAATCATTCTTGGATTAGAGGAGGAGGACACGTCTCCTATGCCTTCTCCACTACAAGCTCAACCTCCATAATCTCCTCCCAAAGACCAAGATAAGCCACAGGACGCGCCTCCCGCTTAAGACGCATCTTTTTTATAATGAAATTTTCTGAACAACTTAAGGGTGCAGGTCCCTTCAAGCCTTGGAACTTGTAATATTATGACTTGATATCTCTAGATTTTGTTTAATGATACTTTCTCAAGGTCTTATTCCTTGAATAATCTTTTATGCACGTTTTCTTTTATGTTTACCCTTTATCAATTTCCTTTAACAAAATACTTTTTGTTAAAGTACGGTGGGCGCGTCTTCGTGTCAAAACGCATCTTTATTTATCTAAGATAACTCTCAAAATACCTTCACAAATGAGGACGCATCCCCATTACAGCTGCATCCAAATTTTCCTTAGTTTTTCTTATATATAAGTCTTTTTTACTGTTAACCCCTCGTTACTATAAGATAAAGGTTTTACTGTAAGGGTGCGTCCTCATTTCAGGAGGCATCTACCTTACTAATTTAATTCAAGAGTCATAAACTGTCATCAACATCAAGAGGGATATGAGGGCGCGTCCTCATGCTTTTCATGCAAGTTATCATCACATAACTCTATTTCCAGGACGTGTCTTTTTTTGATGACGCGTCATATATTTTTTGAACACTTTGTCTTGCAATAAATCAATCAAACAATAATTGACAAATTTTGAAGAAATTTCCAAAGTCTTTATTAATAATACACTCCAGTGTCAAAAGTGCACCGGTCCCATGGCTACTATGCTCTGTGGCGCCCTCCAAACCCGGGTCAGAAGTTTGGGGTCCACACAAACCTTATTTATAACCTGTTTATAACAATAATAAAGATAATAATAATATGCAATGACCCTACTTACCAACTACCACGGACCGCAACAGGTTAAAGTATGCACACAAGCCAAACACACTATTATATTACAAACCGTTCAAATCCCATCTATTCAAACTCAAAACTGAGTATTAAGCATTATTACAAACTTTTACAACTTAAATTATCCAAAAGAAGCCTACTAGCTCAGCTTCCTCAACCTGAACCCCTAGCTCTCGCGCTGGACTGGGGATCCTCACTACCAACTGGTTCTTTTTTAACTGGAAAGAACATAAACAACATCGCACAAATGAGCTAACTAGCTCAGCAAGTCACAATGACAAAACTGAGAATAATGATCATCATGTGAATATGGTTATGACATCAAGTGAACAATGAATTATGATTTAGAATTGGATATTATATTTTTATTTTAAAAACCAAGGTTAGGCTGCTGATCAGTCACGCACTAACCCCGAGCAAAGCACACACCATTGCTCTAACTACTGGATCCAAGGCACACATTGGCCTAACTTGACCATTATATGGTCTGACCACGAATCTGGTCCACAATTTTATAAAAACAATCCAATTCTAACATAATAACAGAATAAGCAATAATAAACAATAAACATAATCATTACCAACATTGGATGTTCCATAATGAAATGGTTTCAGTTTTCATGAGGATCAATATGGCCTTTTCAAAGCTTGGATGCTGGGTAATGAAAGAATTGGATAACAAAGGAATCAACGTTTTAGGGTTTTAAGGATTTGGTCTTTCAAAGCATAAGATACAATAGTTTGACTATGTAGGTAATTCGATTCAGTGTTTGGTATTTAGTTTGTATGTATTGGTAGAGTAGTATCGTATATTTATGGTTCGTATTTGGGTATACAACAATCAATGGTCTAGAAAGAATCAGGTTTACGGCTCAAGATCAATAACTGGATTCATGGTTAGGGTTCAGTGCTTTAAAGCACTTGCAATATAAAACAGGACTATCAATCACTACAATATCTCGAGAAAGTTCAGAACACTTGTCTGGTATTAGCTTACTACACTGCACTCGCTTCCAATCACAATCGTCTTACTCCTCAACTACCTGTTTCCCTTTCCTACGTCTTGCCTCTTCTACTCACATATCATAAGCATATATCAATATTCAACTCATAGGATTCTATTCAACACATATTCCTATCTACCCTTCGTTTTACCCAAATCCGATTAACGGATTGAAAGTTACGCAATAAACATGTAAACATCGAATATACAGACCGACAGTCAACTAACAAGTCACATATAACACATAACACTTCACATAATCAATGATTATCATTTATAAAGAAGTCTCGGGTCATAAATAGGCTTCCGGGTACTTAAAATGATTTTTAAAGCACTTTTCGGAATTAAAACGGGTCGTTGGATCAATTTCGGAGTAATAAATAGGGTTCGGTTGGCCAATTCTGGCTTCAAAACAATTTTATAATAATTATCGAGCCTTGAAAATAATTTAGAATAATATTTAAAGCTCGAAACTATTTTTCGGAATTTTTAAATCATTTTTAAATCATTTTTAAATAATTAAATCTAATTAAATAATTAATTAAAATAAATTAATAATTAATTAAATCAATTAATCAGTTAATTTTCGAATTAATTGACCAATTAATTAATTAAAAATTAACTGAAATTAATTAACTAATTAATTCAGATTTATTTTTGAATTAAAAATAATTTTCGGAATCAAAATAATAATTTTTAGAATTTTCAGAAATTAAAAACGAATTTTTATAATAAAAATAAATAGGACAATATGATTTTTAAATAATTTGTAAACAGGAATCCTAAATTTGCAAGTTCTGGAAACCTGGGGGACCAAACTGTATCGTTTTTAAAACTACAGGTAATAAACTGTAATTTTCCAGGGGGGTCACCGGAAAACATTTTGTCTCGCCGGAGAAGACGATCCCGGCATCCTCACCCCACCAACACCTCCAGATCAACACTACACAACACCAGGAACACAACCATGCAATCAATTCCTCCTAACAATCCCTGAGTTGGCCGGAAAATGGCCGGGTAGTTCGCCGGTTTCCGGCGAACTCGACGTAACTTTAAAATCACAATTCCCTTCTCTACAGACCTCGTTAGTTTGTGAAACTTATACGACTGGATTGCAAATTTCACAGAGAACACAACCCACTATATCACAACATCTATCTATCCCGAAATAAAAAACCCCCAAATTTCAATTAAGAACATTCATACGGGTTATAAACCCTAATTTCATAATTTGAAAATTAAACCCACTTTTGAGCATGTTATTGAACTCCAAATCAGACGTATAATATATCAAAATCATCAGGAAAACAAGCTCTACAACATGCAATCATCAAATCATACAAACAATCATCCGAACAAAAATTCATATTTTTAATAAAATTAATTCGAAAATAAATAAAAATATAGAAAATAAACCTAGATTTCTGCAGTAAAACGAAGCTCAGAATCTGGTAGAACACTTCAAGACCTTTGGATTGAGTACTCGAGCTTTGAAAACAGAGATCAATAACACCTTCGTTTTGCTATTTGATTCTTGGAAGTTTATATGAATATAAGATTTTTCTCTGAAAAATTATATAATTATCTGTCTGCAAATGATTTTGATACGAAATAAAATACGGTAAAAGGCTATTTATATTTACGGAAAATTAGCATCCTGTTGGATCATTCCGGATATAAAATGGTACGTTTATTTATAAAAACTGATCCAAACGGTACGGTTTTCGGGATAATTATCCAAATCAGTACAATTTGTACTGCGGTCTTGGTCTCAGCGCCTGGTTACACGTATTACGAGGTGATAATTGTGATAGTTTACTAAAAAGCTCCCGTTTATCGAAAATACGAGTTTTATTGATTTACCGAAATGAATATTGTATCGAAAATGTTACACCGGAACCCGCGCAGGACAAACCGTACGCCAGATCGAAAAAGTCGAAACATGGAATATGCTCGGAATACTACAATGAGGTTAGGAAGGAGTTCTCGGAAGAGTTTCGGGTTCCAAAAACGTAACAACGGATGGCGTCGGTCGGTTCCCGTTTTTATAAAATAGATTTTAAATACCGGAAAAAGATTTTATAAAATTCATATGATTACTATATATTCATAAATCAACATAAAAATAATTAGGAAGATATGACAATTATCTATATTTTATTTTGGACATATAAAAATTAAAATACCCAATTAATAATATTTTTAAACATCCAAACACATTTATCACTTAACAATTAATTCACGGAATAAACACTGAACACATATAATAATTATTTATTAGCAAAAATAATTACATGATATATCCCGGATATTACATCCTTCCCCCCTTAAAAGGATTCTGTCCTCAGAATCTCCTAAGAAAACAAACTAAGAAAACAAATGAGGGTATTTTTTTCTCATATCACTTTCTAACTCCCAGGTTGACTCTTCCACCTTTGGGTTTCTCCATAACACTCTTACTAGTTTTACCACTTTATTCCTCAATACTTTTTCTCTTTCCTCTGGAATCTCTATTGGGCTCTCTACATATGAGAAATCTGCCTGAAGCTCTATTGGCTCATATTCTATTACATGCATGGAGTCTGAATTATATTTCTTAAGCATAGATACGTGAAAAACATTGTGAATATGCTCCATGTGCGGAGGTAACGCCAACTCGTAAGCTACTTTTCCAACGCGCTTTAGAATCTTAAAAGGTCCGACATATCTTGGGCTCAGCTTTCCTTTCTTTCCAAACCTCGTTAGTCCTTTCCACGGTGATACTTTCAGTAATACCAAGCTTCCTTCTTCGAAGTCCATGTCTTTCCTTGACTGGTCTACATATTTCCGTTAACAGTCTTGTGCTGCTATCAATCTTTTCTGGATTACTTCAACAACTTCCTTTGTCTGCTGCACCAATTCAGGTCCAAGTATTTTACGTTCTCCTACTTCGTCCCAATATACTGGAGATCTATATTTGCGTCCATAAAGGGCTTCATAGGGTGGCATCCCAATGCTGGCGTGGTAACTATTGTTATATGCAAACTCTACCAGGGGTAAATACTCATCCCAACTTCCTTTGAAATCAATAACACAAACACGTAACATGTCCTCGATTGTCTGGATCGTTCTTTCACTTTGGCTGTCCGTCTGGGGGTGATAGGCCGTACTCATATTCAGTCTCGTTCAAAAACATTCTTAAAAACTCTTCCAAAATCTCGAATTAAATCTTGGATCTCGATCGGATACGATAGACACAGGGACTCCATGACGAACTACAATTTCCTTCAGGTACATATGGACCAACTTATCGAGCGAAAATCTTTCATTTATAGGCAGAAAATGAGCTGACTTGGTAAGTCTGTCCACTATAGCCCAAATGGCATCATGATTAGCTCTTGTCCTTGGTAATCCAACTATGAAATCCATGGCAATATGTTCCCACTTCCATTCTGGAATTTCCAACGGCTATAGCAATCCACTTGGTCTCTGATGCTCGGCTTTAACTCTCTAACATGTATAACATCTGCTAACCCATTCCCTAATTTCCCTCTTCATATCTGGCCACCAATAATTCTCCTTTAAATCTCTGTACATTTTGGTACTTCCTGGATGGATTGAATATTTTGAACTATGTGCTTCCTGTAAAATTTCATTCTTCAGCTCCGTTACTGGTGGAATCCACAATTTCTAGAAGAAAACCTCAGAATACCTTGCTCATCCTTTTGCATGCATAATTCTTCACCTACAAAATGATTTATATCTTGATCCATTACATCTTCCTGACATTTCTTTATTTTCTCCAACAACTCCGGCTGGAAAGTCATACTGTACACTTTTGTTTCATCAGGCTTGTGAACTCTAATCTCCAATTCCAATTTCTGAAATTCCTTATATATCTCTTCAGGTACTGATAACACATTTAACCTTTCCTTCCTACTTAATGCATCTGCTACAACATTCACTTTAACGGGATGATAATTAATCGAACAATCATAATCCTTGATTAATTCTAACCATCTCCTTTGCCTCATATTAAGTTCCTTCTAGGTGAATATGTACTTTAAACTTTTGTGATCCGTATAAATCTCACACTTCTCTCCATACATGTAATGTCTCCAAATCTTCAAAGCGAAAACTATGACTTCTAGTTCAAAATCATGAGTAGGATACTTCTGTTCGTGTGGTTTCAATTGCCTTGACGCATACGCAATCACCTTATCGTGCTGCATTAGAACACAACCTAGTCCCTTATGAGAAATATCGCTATAAATTACAAAATTCCCTTGATCGTCTGGAAGTGACAAAACAGGTGCCGTGATTAATCGTTGCTTCAATTTCTGAAAACTTTCTTCGCACTTGTCGTTCCATGTAAACTTTTCATTCTTTCGTGTAAGCTTTGTCAATGGTGTTGCAATCCTTGAGAAATTTTGAACGAATCGACGATAATATCCTGCCAATCCCAAGAAACTCCTTACTTCGGTGGGTGTTCTCGGTCTTTCCCAATTTATAATTGCCTTGATCTTTGCTGGGTCCACTTTGATCCCTTCGTTACTGACTATGTGCCCTAAGAACTGAACCTCTTGTAACCAAAACTCACACTTCGAGAATTTAGCATATAACTTCTTTTTCCTTAAAATCTCCAAAGCTGTTCTCAAATGTTCCGCATGATCCTCTTCCGTTTTTGAATAAATTAAAATATCGTCTATAAACACAATAATGCACTTGTCCAAATACTCCTTAAAAATTCTATTCATCAGGTCCAGAAATGCTGTCGGGGCATTGGTCAATCCAAAAGACATCACTAAAAACTCGTAATGTTCATACCTTGTTCTGAAAGCTGTCTTTGGTATATCTTCTGGCTTAATCTTCAGTTGGTGATATCCCGATCTTAAATCAATCTTGGAGAAGTACTTGGCTCCCTTCAATTGGTCAAACAAATTATCAATTCTAGGTAACGGATACTTGTTCTTGATTGTAAGCTTATTGAGCTCCCTATAGTCGATGCATAGTCTCATGCTTCCATCTTTCTTCTTGACAAATAATACCGGGGCTCCCCACGGGGATACACTGGGTCTGATTACTCCTTTCTCTAACAACTCTTGCAATTGGTTCGCTAGCTCTTTCATCTCAACGGGCGCCATTCTGTACGGGGCCTTAGATACTGGTTCTGCTCCATGTGCTAATTCGATCGCAAATTCAATTTCTCTATCTGGAGGAAGTCCTGGTAACTCATCGGGAAACACGTCTGGAAATTCATTCACTACTGGAATATCTTCAAGTTTTGCTGGCTCCTGACTTCTGTCGATCACATATGCTACGAAATGCTCGCATCCTTGCCGTAATAACTTCTTGGCTTGAATCATTGTTAAGAACTTCTTTACTTGCTTCTGGCCCTTGAACATTACTATTCTTTCATCTGGCGTCTTCACCATTACCTTCTTATCTTGACAATCTATCTGGGCATCGTGCTTAGATAACCAATCCATTCCTAATATAACATCAAATTCTCCTAACTTAAATGGTATCAAATCTACACAAAACTTACTACCAGAAATTTCAATCTCACAATTCCCACAAACTTGGTTAATAGATACACGTTCTTGATTTGATAATTCCACAGTCATTATTTCATTTAAATACTGAACTGGACAATTTAACTTACTAACAAAATCTTGTGAAACAAATGATCGAGTTGTTCTCGAATCTATTAACACTTTGGCATATAAAGAATTCACATGAAGCGTACCTGCCACAACATCTGTATCCTAGATAGCATCCTTCACAGACATGTCAAAAACTCTAGCCCTTGGAGTCTCATTCACTGTTGGGGTAGATCCCATAATCCTCAGTGCATTACTGACTGGGGCTGGTGTCTTGCAATCCCTGGCCATATGTCCTGGCTTTCCACATTTAAAGTACGTAAATCCAATGGTTGGAACCTTCACTGCTGGATTCCGGATAGGCTGATCCTTATTTGTTGGCTCTCTTGCTGGCTGATTTCGACACTCCCTTGAATAGTGCCCTTTCTGATTGCACTTGAAACAAACTACATTCAACTTATTACAAACTCCCCCATGCTTCTTTCCACATACTTGACAGTCTGGAAAAGTTAATCTCAACTGATTTGGCTGATTCGCATTGACTGGACGGTTGCCCTGGCCTCTGTCGCCTGCATTCTGTCTCTTAAAATTAAAATTTCTTCCTGGATGAAATTTGCCCTTCTTAAAATTTGGATACTTCCCTGATTGTGACTGACTCTCATTCCCTTCCAATCTCCTTTTCTTGCTTTCCTTCTCCTTCTGTGACATTTCACTCTCTGTCTCCGCGATCATAGCCTTCTGTACCACTCCTGCATAGGTATCCAATTCAAAAATGGCTACCTTCCCTCTGATCCATGGTTTCAAACCTTGCTGGAATCTCTTAGCCTTCTTCCTGTCAGTATCCACATATGACGGCACATACCTTGATAATTCCTCAAACTTACTCTCATAATCTGTCACCGACATGTTTCCTTGCTTTAGTTCTAAAAACTTCAACTCCATCTGATCCTGGACAAACTGAGGGAAATATTTTTCTAAAAACAATTCCTTAAACCTCTACAAGTAATAACATCTGTACCTTCCAATGTCTTCACCATCTCCCACCAATAGGTGGCCTCATTCTTCAGATGGTAACTTGCAAACTCAACCTTCTGCTCCTCTTTTACATTTGCTAAGGTAAATGCCTTCTCTATTTATTTTAACCAAACATTTGTATCAATCGGCTCTAAGAATCCTTGAATTCTGGTGGGTTTACTGCCTGAAAAGTTTTGAAAGTTACCTGGGGATTGGTCTGCCTTTATTGTTGTTGTGCCAGGTGAACTGTTTGTTGGGCCAAGATTTGAAGAATCTGGGCTATTGCTGGGTCTATGGGTCCTGGGTTTGCATTCTGGTTTGTATCATCTTGGTTGTTATTGTTGTTGTTGTTGTCGGTTTCTTCATTCTGGGTGTTGGTGCGGGTATTTCTTCTGGGAGGCATTTTTCTGTAAAGAATCAAACAACTTATTTAGCTTTTAAACTAAATTCTTTGTAGAAAAGAAAAGTTTTGTAAAACAGAAATATCTCCTTTTTGAAAACAGTTATAACTAAGTAAATTGCATGCTTCTTTACAGAATATAAACAGTTATGAAAAACAGGGTACATGGTATCACAGGGGTATAACTGGTGCAATAAATAAGGTAAAGTAAAATAGGTGCAATAAAATAAATGACAGTGCTGGAAAGGAAAAGGTATTGATATATATAGATCAAAAGTTTTGGGTAGTACAAGCATAAAGATGCTTCGGAAGTAAAAGCAAAAGGGTGCAACAACCTACTCACTAGTCAGCATAGCTAGTCTATAAATACTACTCAAAAGTCTACTGATACACACTACACACTACTATACATACTATATAACCATCACAATACTGCTCAACATCTCCATTTCTGGATCTCTGACTCAACTCCAAGGAAACTCTGGTCCTGCCAGCCTCTCAAAGTCCTACATCACCTCAGTAGCCCAGCCCATCAGTACATCAGGGCCTCTGCCGGGTAGTGTAGCTCCATGTAGCCTAGCCTCAAGAACCCTCCGTGTCACATGAATCTCTTCTCGAAGGTCCCTCACACCACGATCAACATCAGTAGTCCTAATGATATGTCGTAGTTCTCTGATCTGGGCCAACAAAGAATCACATTCCAATAGAAGAGCCTCATACCGGTAGTAAGGCACTGGGGGCAATGTAGACGGGAATGGGGCACTCGCAACTGAAAGCCCAGTGGAATCGGAATCAGCTGGTGGAGGTCCTCTGATAGGTGGCCTCATGCCTGGAGGTGGAATAGCCTGCAGTGGTACGGGCTGCAACACAGGTGGAGGTAGAATAACCAATGCTGGTGGAATAACAGAACGTGGATCTGATGATGGTGCTCCAACTGAAGGCTCTGAGTGATCAGCTGATACGGGGATAAAAGAGTCGGCCATCGCTGCTATCTGAAATTATATCACAATATAAGAATCTCGAACCATCGCGAATTATACTAGTACCTATTATACCGAAGCACTCAACCTCTCGACATTCTATCTTTTTATTCCTTACTTCTAATCCTAACCCTCTACCCATTCCCGTTATCCTAGGCTTGTGTCAGTGACTTATAACCTGTAGCTCTGATACCAAACCTGTGGCGCCCTCCAAATCCAGGTCAGAAGTTTGGGGTCCACACACACCTTATTTATAATCTGTTTATAACAATAATAAAGATAATAATAATATGCAATGACCCTACTTACCAACTACCACGGACCGCAACAGGTTAAAGTATGCACATAAGCCAAACACACTATTATATTACAAACCGTTCAAATCCCATCTATTCAAACTCAAAACTGAGTATTAAACATTATTATAAACTTTTACAACTTAAATTATCCAAAAGAAGCCTACTAGCTCAGCTTCCTCAACCTGAACCCCTAGCTCTCGCGCTGGACTGGGGATCCTCGCTACCAACTGGTTCCTTTTTAACTGGAAAGAACATAAATAACATCGCACAAATGAGCTAACTAGCTCAGCAAGTCACAATGACAAAACTGAGAATAATGATCATAAGGTGAATATGGTTATGACATCAAGTGAACAATGAATTATGATTTAGAATTGGATATTATACTTTTATTTTAAAAACCAAGGTTAGGCTGCTGATCAGTCACGCACTAACCCCGAGCAAAGTACACATCATTGCTCTAACTACTGGATCCAAGGCACACATTGGCCTAACTTGACCATTATATGGTCTGACCACGAATCTGGTCCACAATTTTATAAAAACAATCCAATTCTAACATAATAACAGAATAAGCAATAATAAACAATAAACAGAATCATTAACAACAATGGATGTTCCATAATGAAATGGTTTCAGTTTTCATGAGGATCAATATGGCCTTTTCAAAGCTTGGATGCTGGGTAATGAAAGAATTGGATAACAAAGGAATCAACGTTTCAGGGTTTCAAGGATTTGGTCTTTCAAAGCATAAGATACAATGGTTTGAGTATGTAGGTAATTCGATTCAGTGTTTGGTATTTAGTTTGTATGTATTGGTAGAGTAGTATCGTATATTTATGGTTCGTATTTGGGTATACAACAATCAATGGTCTAGAAAGAATCAGGTTTACGGCTCAAGATCAATAACTGGATTCATGGTTAGGGTTTAGTGCTTCAAAGCACTTGCAATATAAAACAGGACTATCAATCACTATAATATCTCGAGAAAGTTCAGAACACTTGTCTGGTATTAGCTTACTACACTGCACTCGCTTCCAATCACAATCGTCTTACTCCTCAACTACCTGTTTCCCTTTCCTACGTCTTGCCTCTTCTTCTCACATATCATAAGCATCTATCAATATTCAACTCATAGGATTCTATTCAACAAATACTCCTATCTACCCTTCGTTTTACCCAAATCCGATTAACGGATTGAAAGTTACGCAATAAACATGTAAACATCGAATATACAGACCGACAGTCAACTAACAAGTCACATATAACACATAAAACTTCACATAATCAATGATATATCATTTATAAAGAAGTCTCGGGTCATAAATAGGCTTTTGGGTACTTAAAATGATTTTTAAAGCACATTTCGGAATTAAAACGGGTCGTTGGATCAATTTCAGAGTAATAAATAGGGTTCGGTTGGCCAATTCTGGCTTCAAAACAATGTTATAATAATTATCGAGCCTTGAAAATAATTTAGAATAATATTTTAAAGCTCGAAACTATTTTTCAGAATTTTTAAATCATTTTTAAATAATTAAATCTAATTAAATAATTAATTAAAATAAATTAATAATTAATTAAATCAATTAATCAATTAATTTTTGAATTAATTGACCAATTAATCAATTAAAAATTAACTGAAATTAATTAACTAATTAATTCACATTATTTTTGAATTAAAAATAATTTTCGGAATTAAAATAATAATTTTTAGAATTTTCAGAAATTAAAAACGAATTTTTATAATAAAAATAAATAGGAAATATGATTTTTAAATAATTTGTAAACAGGAATCCTAAATTTGCAAGTTCTGGAAACCTGGGGGACCAAACTGTATCGTTTTTAAAACTACAGGTAATAAACTGTAATTTTCCAGGGGGGTCGCCGGAAAACGTTCTGTCTCGCAGGAGAAAACGATCCCGGCGTCCTCACCCCACCAACACCTCCAGATCAACACTACACAACACCAGGAACACAACCATGCAATCAATTCCTCCTAACAATCCCCGAGTTGGCCGGAAAATGGTCGGGAAGCGAACTCGACGTAACTTTAAAATCACAACTCCCTTCTCTACAGACCTCATTGGTTTGTGAAACTTATACGACTGGATTGCAAATTTCACAGAGAACACAACCCACTATACCACAACATCTATCTATCCCGAAATAAGAAACCCCCAAATTTCAATTAAGAACATTCATATGGGTTATAAACCCTAATTTCACAATTCGAAAATTAAACCCACTTTTGAGCATGTTATTGAACTCCAAATCAGACGTATAATATATCAAAATCATCAGGAAAATAAGCTCTACAACATGCAATCATCAAATCATACAAACAATCATCCGAACAAAAATTCATATTTTTAATAAAATTAATTCGAAAATAAATAAAAATATAGAAAATAAACCTAGATTTCTGCAGTAAAACGAAGCTCAGAATCTGGTAGAACACTTCAAGACCTTTGGATTGAGTACTCGAGCTTTGAAAACAGAGATCAATAACACCTTCGTTTTGCTATTTGATTCTTGGAAGTTTATATGAATATAAGATTTTTCTCTGAAAAATTATATAATTATCTGTCTGCAAATGATTTTGATACGAAATAAAATACGGTAAAAGGCTATTTATATTTACGGAAAATTAGTATTTCTTTGGATCATTCCGGATATAAAACGGTACGTTTATTTATAAAAACTGATCCAAATGGTATCGATTTTCGGGATAATTATCCAAATCAGTACAATTTGTACCGCGGTCTTGGTCTCAACGCCTGGTTACACGTATTACGAGGTGATAATTGTGATAGTTTACTAAAAAGCTCCCATTTATCAAAAATAAGAGTTTTACTGATTTACCGAAATGAATATTGTATCGAAAATGTTGCGCCGGGACCCGCGCAGGACAAACCGTACGCCAGATCGAAAAAGTCGAAACATGGAATATGCTCGGAATATTACCATTAGATTAGGAAGGAGTTCTCGGAAGAGTTTCGGGTTCCAAAAACATAACAACGGATGACGTCGGTCGGTTCCCGTTTTTATAAAATAGATTTTAAATACCCGGAAAAAGATTTTATAAAATTTATATGATTCCTATATATTCATAAATCAACATAAAAATAATTAGAAAGATATGACAATTATCTATATTTTATTTTGGACATATAAAAATTAAAATACTCAATTAATAATATTTTTAAACATCCAAATACATTTATCACTTAATAATTAATTTACGGAATAAACACTGAACACAGATAATAATTATTTATTAGCAAAAATAATTACACGATATATCCCGGATATTACATGCTCTATGGGGAATTTATTTGAAAACACGGTCCTTGAACTAATTCTAAAGTAAGATATTACATGCACTACCCCTCTAGGCTATGAGGAATTTTATTGCTTCTAGTCTATACTTAAATCAACTGAAAATATAAATAATATGTAAGGTGCCACAACCGCGCCTTACTGAGTATACTTTCGGAGGTGCTCCGCATTTCATGCTCGCGAAACAAGCTTTCCTTCCAAGTCTTCACGGTGGTATGTCCCCTTCCACAAGATTGCCTTTATTTTTGTTTGGTCCTTCCAATTAGCTCCAACAATCCATGTCCGGGATTCTTTGTGTTTGGCATCACCTTTCTAAGCACCAGATCTCCTACGTTTAGCAACGGTCCCTTTACTTTCTTGTTGTGATCCAAGTGAAGTCTCTCTTTGATTTCTGGATCTTCCTCCGCATAATGAACTCTGCGAAGTGATCCCGAACCAACTTCTATGGGAACCATAACCTCGTACCTGTAAGTGAGCATAAATGGAGATTCCCCCGTAGTAGACCTTGGAGTTGTGTTGCCAATTTCCTTTGCATTCCTACAGCTTGGTCTTGAGGGTATGCTTTATTATCTTGTTGACAGCCTCTGTTTGTACATTGCTCTGAGGATGATAGACTACTGCGAATTCCTTCTTAATCTTCAAATCCTCACATAGCTATCGCAACGCCTTGCTATCAAACTACTTTTCGTTGTCAGAAACAAGTTTGTAAGGAATTCCAAATCTGCATACAATAGAGTTGAACACAAAGTCTTTGATTTTCTTCGCAGTGATAGTTGGCAATGGCAAAGCCTCGGCCCACTTAGTAAAGTAATCGACTACGACCACTACATACTTGACATCTCCTTTCGGTTTTTCTCCAATAAGATCAATTCCCCACATGGAAAATGGCCATGAACTCGCCATAAGTGTCAAAATTGTTGCTGGAATAGATGAGTAATTTACAAAATGTTGGCAACGATCGCATGCTCTAACGAAGTTCATAGCATCCGCCTTCATCGTAGGCCGATAATAACCTTGGCGTAGAACCTTCATCGCCAATGAGTTACCCCCCGAGTGATTACCACAAATTTCTTAATGTACCTCCCTTAAGATGTAATTTCCCCTTTCTTTATCGACACATCTGAGCAGAGGTTGATTGAAGCCTCTCTTATACAAAACTACGTTATATACCACATATTTCGCAGCCTGGTAGCGGAGTCGTCGAGCTTTAAATTTATCCTCGGTGAGTGTTCCCTTGTGAATGTATGCAAGGATAGGCGTCATCCATGTTTCCTTGGGAGCCTCATCTACTTGCATCATATCTACCTCTGGAATACTAGGAATCTTCTGGATTTCCAAGGGTATAAATCCCAATAACACGGCTTCGTGTTGGGACCCCATTTTTGCCAGAGCATCCGCGTTATTATTCTTTTATCGTGGTACATACTCCTGTATAACCTCCTTGAACTTTCTAGTCAGACGCTGCGTGTAATTCAAGTACAATTCCATTCGCGGTCCTCGAGCTTGAAATCCCCCATTTACTTGGTTTACCACCAACTCTGAATCACTTTTCGCAATTAGATTCCGCACTCCCATTTCCAAAGCAATCTCCAGGTCATTAATCAGGGCTTCATACTCCGCATTATTGTTCATAGCATAGAACTTAAAGTGAATCACGCTCATCAGATGATGGCCTTCCGGAGATACAAGCACTATGCCCGTGCCTGTACCTCCATTGTTAACTGCTCCATCCACATGCAGAATCCACCACGGGTGTGGAAGCTCTTCTTTCGGAAATAAGTCTAATACTTCCTCACGACAAGGAGGATGTAACACTACCAGAGCTTTATCATCAATTTCAGAATCAAACTCCAAATGGAAATCAGCTAGAGCTTGTCCTTTGATTGTTGTGTGAGGCATGTATTCCAAGTCAAACTGCCTCAATTCCACGGCCCATTTTAACATCCTTCCCGATGATTCTGGTTAGTGAAGGACTTGCCGCAGAGGATATGTTGTACTAACTTCAATTCTGTGAGCTTGAAAATACGGGCATAACCTCCTCGATGTGAGGGTCAACGCATAGACTAACTTCTCCATGCTGGTATAGCGAGTCTCAGCATCTTGCAGTCGCTTACTCATATAATATACTGGTGACTGTTGTGCATCCTCTTCTCGCACCAGCACTGCGCTGATTGAATACTCCGAGACTGCAAGGTATAGAATCAGAGACTCTCCATCCAATAGCATGGGAGGGTTCCCCTATTGTTCCTTGATCCTTCTGAAAGCTTCCTCACACTTCGGTGTCCACACAAAATCTTTCCCTGCCACTTTAATCGCCTTAAAGAATTCCTTGCATCTTTCAGATGATTTTTTTACAAATCGATTCAGCGCTACAATTCTTTCGGTTAAGCATTGCACTTGCTTTATACTCATGAGAGACTTCATGTCTAGAAACGCTTTAATTTTAGCAGGGTTGACCTCAATTCCTCAGTGATTGACAATGAATCCAAGGAACTTGCCCGACTCCACACCAAACACACATTTTTACGGGTTTAACTTCATGCGAAACCTCCTTAGGATATTGAACATCTTCATTAGATGCTTGACATGGTCGTTTGCCTCCTTTGATTTGACTAGCATGTCATCAACATATACTTCCATTGTCCTTCCAATCTGATTTTTGAACATCATGTTCACCAACCGCTGGTAAGCTGCGCCCGCGTTGATTAACCCAAATGGCACCCCTATATAGCAATATAATCCTCTATCGGTGATGAAGGATGTATGTTCCTGATTGGTTCTATATATTGACCTAAGTACGCATCCATGAAGCTCAGTAGGGCGTGCCCCGCTATTGCATCAACAAACTGATCAATTCTTGGGAGCGGGAAACTATGCTTCGAACAAGCTTTGTTAAGATCTGTGAAATCTACACACGTCCTCCATTTCCCATTTGGTTTTTTTACAAGCACCGGATTTGCGAGCCACTCGGGGTAGAAAGATTCCTTGATTAGCCCAACTTCCAACAGCCGATCTACCTCTTCTTTTAATGCTATTTCCTCCCCGCTAACTGGGCGACACTTTTGTCGTATGCCCGTGCAATTAGGAAAGATGTTCAAACGATGACACATTACTCTCGGGTCAATCCCAACTCTGAATGGCTCCATGCAAAGACATAGAGATTCTTTAGCAAAAAACGGATGAGCCTTCCTCTCATCTCATAGCTTAACTGAGATCCCACCTTCAATATCTTGCTCGGATCATCCTTGTCGATAGGAATAGATATCGTGTCCTCAGCTGGCCCTGTTTTTTCAGCAGGCATAGGGATCCTAGGATCCAGATCAAAATCAAAGTCCGGGGGGTCTTCCACTTCCATTCATGTACTTGAAGGCGCGTCCTTATAGAGCATCCACCTCAGGACAAGGCATACTTTCACACACTGCAGATGAAGAGGGCGCATACTTCTTTTAAGGAGCATCAACCTCTCGTACATTTTCATTCTCCATGGACGCGTCCTCCTTTTAAGAAGCATCTACCTTGGAGTCAATTTTTAAGATTTGAAAGGTTTCACTCCTTTCTTCCAATCTTTCTCCATTAACTTCTCTTTGCACAATGTTTCCTTCATGATTCACCATGACTTCTTCCACACTATGAATTCTCGAAACATTCCCTAGCACCAAAGTAGAGGTGTTGGCCACACAATCTTCTTCCTCCTCCTGGTCTTCCAAAATGTAGTTGGCGTGAACTTCTACATCTGGATTTACTTGGATATCTGTCGTATCCTCTTCGGGATGGCCCTTTCCTTTATATCTTCTCTTACGGAATTCTTTAACAGCCTTGTGGTAACAGTCACATGATTCTTATTGTGATCCCCTCAGGCTGTCTACTCCGTTAGGCGTATGGAACTTTATCATTAAGTGATGTATCGAGGTTATCACTCTGAAGGCCCGTAACCAAGGTCTACCCACCAGCACATTGTGTACGGATTCTTGATCCAATACTTTGAATTCTATCATTTGAGTAATAGACAAGGCTCCTTCCCTAAGCGTGACAGGAAGTCTAATTGAACCCATAACCCTCACTGCTTCTCCGTAAAACCATAGACATGCGCATCTTCAAAATTTATATCACTGTCTGGGAAACCCAATTTCTTGTACGTGCTATAGTACAAGATGTTCGCAGAGCTCCCGTTGTCTAGGAAGACCCGATGCACGTTCATTGTCCCAATAAGCATAGTTATCACCAACGCATCATTATTGAGATGATGCACCCATCTTGACTCTCTTTCCCTGAAAGTAATATCAGCAGACTCCATTTTGAATATTTTCGGTGGTCTGTCCTCCAAGCTATGAATGTGGGTCAGTGGTTGATGTCGCGCTTCTCTTGCGTTCCTCTCCAACGCCCGATTAATATCACCAATAAATAGATGTCCCCAGAAAATTGCTCTAATACTTACAGCTCTTTGGAACTTGACATATGTTGGCTTTTCATTAACATTTGCTTGTGAGGGATGCCTTTCATCTTTCCCCTTGTCATCGTTTCCTTTGCGTCGCTTCACCTTGTCAATCCGCTCTCCCAAATACCCGACCTTGATCAACTCTTTAATTTCATCTTTTAGGTGACGACATTCGTGGGTATCGTGACTGCTAGACTCATGGTATTCATAATATTTCTTCTTATCCCTGCTTTGCCACGAGGTCAAGCGTTCTGGCTTCTTGAAGATTCCCCTATCCGTGTTCACCTCAAAGATGTGATCAAGGACGCCGCCAAAGGAGTATAGTTGCTCACTCACTTTTCATAATTCGACGGTGGACTCCACTCTCTTCGCATGCTCATGGCATTTACCCTGTTAGGACTTCGAGCATTCCGTCGATACTCTGAACTCGCAGACCTATCTCTCCTCTTAGCTCGCCCCTTTCAGCTGTTGGTGTTATCATTCTTTCTCGTCTCAGCAAGCGACTGCTTGATCGTCTTGAAGGATTCAGCCTGCGCAAGTACGTCAGCCAACGACCCAGGGTCGTTTCCTTGCAAATGTTTCCAGAAATCTGTTCCCACACGCAGAACAACTATAAGAAGTATTTTCAGTGTCTCGTCAATTGTGTCTCACACCAAGGTAGACTCTGCATTGAACCTTTTGAAGTACGACGTCAAGCTTTCTCCTTCCTTCCGTTTCATATTTGCCAGTGTGGTGACAGGTGGGGTATACTTCATTGCAGCTTAGAACTGAGTCAAAAACAAAGTTTTCATTTGTTCCCACGACGTGATAATCCCCGGACCAAGTTACCACTGTTAAGCACCTTCTCTAAAGGTGGATTCCAAAAGACGACACCGTGCCAAATAAGGTACTCGATATACATCCATTTCAATGTTAAAGCGCCCCAAGAATTCCCTGGAGTTAGTGTTTCCGTGAAAACGTAAGTCATTGGTCGTGTTCCTGTACCCAACAGGTATCTACGCTTCCCTTACAACTGCAGAGAAGGGAGATGGGTCTTGCGCGGTTGCTGCGACCCTTCATCCTTCGAGATGGTTGAGCAACCTTTTAAGATCGTCCACATTGAACGTTCCCACTCCAGGGATGGTTTGAACATTTAGTTACTGGGGTTGTTGTTGTTCCCCCTGGTTACCCCCAGGGTGTATCAGTGGATCTTGCCGCCCCTCGCCCTGAGGCTGCGGTTGTGGTATATTACCATCCTAATTCAGAACCTCCCCTTATACACGACGTATCTCCTGATCGCGTCCTGGGGCCTCATCATTATTTTGCAACCTTCCTTGAATTCAGATATCATCACCACCACGAAGACGCATCCTTGATCCATACGAATAATGATGGGAGCTTCTTCAGTTGAGGGCGCGTCCTCACGCCTTCCATGATATGACGCCCTTCTCTGCTGATATTCCACCCTTCCCCGACCATTCCTTTGGTAACTCCGGCTGTTGTGGATAAAAAACTAAGGTTATTACTTGCTGTATTTAATACTAAGATTCGGGAGCTCAAGGCCTTTAATGGCTGCTCTCGTGTTTCGTGGCTCAAATCTGCCTTTACGAGATGCCTACGTATCTCTGTATATTAGAGAATCAAGCCAAAAAACGTAGTTCTGATTGGTGGGGGTGAGACCCCTTATATAGATGTTGGGAGTCCTTGAATTGGACTTGGTATAGGAGACTTGGTGGGCAAGTCTCATAATTAGAATGGACTTTGGAGTCCTAGATAGTAGGAAACTGATTCCTTATCCTCTTAGGTCCCCTTGAGGCTAATCTCCAAGGATTTATATCCTTATCGGGACTCTTTTCAATATCTGATTTGTCCCTTATTAATTAATTACGAAATTAATTAATAATCAGGGCTTTTGGGCCTTTTTTTATTCCATCAGGCCTGATCTGGTCCATCAGGCTTAACCTTTCTGGTCTGAGTATCATATATCTTTTTATTGGGCCTAGCAGCTCACAACTTGTACAATTAATGCAGTATTTAATTATACAAGCATAATTTATTTATCCCTATCATTTGCCCCCCAACTTTTGGGAAACATTGATTAGGTTTCGCAGAAGTTAAGTCTATTCGTTCCCTTACAGGGTTTCGTTTTTCCGTAAAGTGTGGAGCGACCTACACATTTACAATGAATTTTTCCTTTTATTCAGGAATTATCTTAATTTCCAGGAATTTTTCCCTTATTTCCGGGATTTTTTCCTTATTTTCTGGATTTTCCCCTAATTTTCTGGGATTTTCCCTAATTTTCTGGAATTTTCCCTAATTTTCTGGGATTTTTCCCTAATTTTCTAGGATTTTTCCCTAATTTTCTGGGATTTTCCCTAATTTTCTGGGATTTTTCCCTAATTTTCTGGGATTTTCCCTATTTTTCAGATTTCCAGCCCGTTTTCGACCAGGATCCAGGTCGAAATTTCGACCTGGATCCTAGTCGAAAATAGGGGTCAGCCTTGCCATCCTGGTCGAAAGAATTCGACTAGGATCCACGACCTGGAATTCGACCAGGATCCTAGTCGAAATTTCGACCTGGATCTAGGACCTGGAATTCGACCAGGATCCTAGTCGAAAATTCGACCTGGATCTAGGTCGAAAATTCCACCTCTTTTTTTTTTTTTTTTTTTTTAGCTTCTTGCCATGAGCCTATCGACTAGGATTTCGACTAGGATTCTAGTCGATATTTCGACCTGAATCCTGTTCGAAAATTCTTTGATTTTCTTGCTTCCTGGTCGAAGGATTTCGACTAGGATTCACGACCTGGAATTCGACCAGGATCCTAGTCGAACTTCGACCTGAGTTTTTAATCCCCTTAGATGCTTGGTTTATTCGACCTCATTCCTGGTCGAAGTTTCGACCTCAATTCAGTCCCGTTATTCCAGCTACTTGCCATGAGCCTATCGACTAGGATTTCGACTAGGATTCTAGTCGATATTTCGACCTGAATCCTGTTCGAAAATTCTTTGATTTTCTTGCTTCCTGGTCGAAGGATTTCGACTAGGATTCACGACCTGGAATTCGACCTGGATTCTGGTCTTTTTACCCGTTATTTTCGGGTGTCTGCTCGAAAGATTTCGGGCAGGATTTACGACCTGGAATTCGACCTGGATTCTGGTCTTTTTTACCCGTTATTTTCGGGTGTCTGCTCGAAAGATTTCGGGCAGGATTCACGACCTGGATTTCGACCTGGTTCCTGGTCTTCCACTAGCCTTCTTTATTTAGCTTTAATTTAGGGTATTGTATTTTCCAAATCCTAATTGGATTTGGGCCTGGCCTTTTTTGTTGGGCCTTATTAAATTTTACTGAGCCTCTATTATTGGGCTTTTCCAAATCTTATTGGGCCTCTTTGATTGGGCCTTTTCAAAATCTTATTGGGCCTCTTTTATTGATCTGGGCTTAATACACCCTGTTTAGAATGCTCTAGAATTCCTAGGAATATTCTGGAATATTCTTTTTTCTGGGCCTTTTCCTATGGGCTTTTGTCCTCAATGGGCTTTTCGTCCCTTCAACTTCCTTTTCCTCTTATATAAAGGAATGAGGAAAGGCTATTACTCCTCACTTTCTCATTTCTTAGTTTTCTTCTTCATCTTCTTGCTAAGATTCTCAGAGGAATAACAGCAAGTCGGAGCTCAAAGCCTTTTTCAGGAGCGCTTCTTCAGGTAAGATTCCTCCCTTTGCTTTTCGTGTCTATTTTTCCATTGTGTGCCACTTTAAGATAGCCTATTTACGTGCCCCTTACTTTTTTTCAGATGGCTGACAAAAGAATGACCCGTTTGGCCAAGATGAACGTGGCTAGAAAGTCCAACGATTTTCCTATTCGATCAAGGTATACTTCCTTAATCGACATGATCAACACTCGAGGGGACGAGTATCCGTCTGATGCGCATCTGGATGCGCACGATCATATCAGTGCGTTACGGGATCCCAAGGAGCTGGAAAAGTTGAGCAGCTGCTTCAAAATCAAGGAGCCTTTTAAGCTGGTTCTTGCGGGTCCGGCCGACAGGGCCTGTTAGTGGAAGAAGGACGCGCTATGCGTCTATAGGGATACTCTAAGGGCAGGTATTAGACTCCCTTTTCATCCATTCATTCCTTTTCTACTGGCTGATGTGGGCATCAGCCCTTGCCAACTTCCCCCTAATTCCTGGAGGTTGATTCTGTGCTATCTGTCGCAATGGCCAAGCACAACGTCCCCACATCTGTTGCTGTCTTCAGGAAGATTTTTCAGTTCAAAAACAGCCCTGATAAAAGTCCGGGTTGTGTTTCTATCAACCAGCGCCCCACTATCCCCCATATCGTGAATGGGAAGTCCATCCCTGACAACAACTTGGGGTGGAAGAAAGATTTTTTGTTTGTTATTTGGGAAGGTGGAGATTGGGGCTCCCTGTTTCGATCATCCTTTGGGCTGGCCGTGGACGGGAGCCCGAATGACATAACTTTGTCTGAGGAGGAGGCTAGAGGTTTCAACCTCCTTACGCAAGACAACGGCACTTCTCATTGTTGGGACCTTATCCGGGAGACCGTCCTGGTAGAACGCGGCCTTTCGCCCGTTAATAAGAAAAGTAAGTTCTCCTTTATTTCCTGTACTTTTATTTCATTGATTTTCAACTGACTTTGTTTGTTGCAGTGGCTGAGAAGATTGAGGAGGCTACCAAGCCGAAGGACCTGGAGACAACCAGGATGAAGAGGGCCGGGAAGATCTTTAAGGACCCTCGACTGGGTGACCGCTTCCCGGAGTTCCTTCTTCAGGCAACGGAGCCAGATGAGGAAGGCCCCAGCCAAGTTCTGCGCACCAAGCAGAGGTCAGGTGCCTATTTTCAACCTGCTTGGGGGATCCGGGGCAAGGACTCAATTGTGGGCAGCACGGCGCTGTCCAAGGAATGTTCTAAGCATTCCATTTCCCCGGTGGATTATCAAGATTTTGTCCTTCAACAGGACTTGGAGGGGAATGAGCTGTTTGGAGCCCAAGCTCTGGCGACGGTACGTACTTTACTTATGCCTTTTACAATTCTCTTTTCTTTCTTTTCTAAACCTTTGCTGTTTTCTCTTGCAGGCTAACGCCCATTTTCAAGGGGCAATTCACCAAGCCAAGCCTTGGAAGGTTGGCCTGGAAGATGCCAACAAGAAGTTGGAGGAGGCCAACCAAAAAATTGAGGCCCTTGAAGCTCAATTGGCCTCTTCCACTTCTGACCTGGAGACGGCCCGGGCTGAAAATGTCATCTTGAAGGCGCAGAAGGAAAAAGCCTTTGATGGCTGGATGGACACTCAAGAATTCAAAGATTTGATGGTGGAGCATGACGCCCTTCTTCATCCTGTTAGCTATAAGGAAGGCTGGGACGCTGCTGTGGAGGCCATCCAGGATGAGTTTCCCGAGGTCCTTGAGCAGTCGCCCTTTCCTTGCCCAGTGCGGGTTCCAAAGCTTGGAGGTGTTACTGAAAAGCTTGCTGGCATGATCAAGGATGGAGAGGAGGAAGATTCCTCCGAGGAGGAATTCGAGCCTGTCGCTAAGAAGGCCAGGGTGGAAGAATCTCCCAAAGCAGCGCCTCAACAGCCATCATCTCCTGCAGAGGGAACTTCTACAGGGACTTCGGAGGGGACGACCGAGACGTCCGAAAAAACGACTGAAACTTCCGAAGAGACTTCGGATAGTGGTTCTGAGGAATTTCAGCCTTCCAAGGCCTAGATTTTTTTATATCTTCTTTTTGAACTTTATTTATATTAGAACTTGTTACCCTTCGGGGTTATGTTTTATACGTTGCTTTTCTTGCCTTTTTCTGTTTTAACTTTACAATCTTAATATGCATTTGAACCTTAAACATCCTTGGATTGAAATAATTTCAAGCTCTTTAATATGAAGTCTGGTTTTTCAAAACCTTACACAGCATGGGTTCGACCCTAATCAACAATAACTAGACAATGTAAATTCTACTGGAATATAAAATCCTACACAAGCAAAGCTTCATGGTGCTTTTAAACCTACTTGTCAATGACAAGTGAAAATCGTACTTCACCTATCTTACACGTAATAAACCTTCAGGTTTTGTGCGTGCCAGGTCCTCGGGACTTCAAAACCTTCCATAGTTTCCAGCTTGTAGGTTCCTCTACCCTGAACGCTCTTGACTCTGTACGGCCCTTCCCAATTCGGGGCAAGCTTTCCTTTCTGTCCAACACCAGAAGCCTCTATTTTTCTCAAGACTAGATCTCCTTGTTTAAAAAATCTCTCTTTAACCCTTATGTTGTAATAGAATGAAGCCTTTTTCTGATATTCTACTATCTTTGCATGTGCCTCATCTCGCACTTCATCAATTAGATCCAGGGCTAACCTCTGCCCTTCCTCATTTTCTACAGCATTGAAAGTCTGAATCCTTGGAGAGGAATGCGATATCTCCACGGGAACTACTGCTTCTGCCCCATATGCCAACATGAAAGGAGTTGCTCCTGTCGTGACTCTACAGGTAGTCCTATAGGCCCATAATATTGGAAGTATCTCATCCACCCAATTATTTCTTGACTTCCCGATCCTCTTTTTTAGTCCATCCAGGATTATCCGATTTGCTACCTCTGCTTGCCCATTGGCTTGCGGGTGAGCCACAGAGGTGAATCGTAACTCAATTTCATTTTCTTCACAATACTTCTTGAATTCCTCATTGTTGAATTGTGTTCCATTGTCAGTGACGAGGATACGGGGAATTCCATATCGGCACATAATGTTTTCCCACAGGAATTGTGCAACCTGCTTAGTTGTGATTTTGGCCAAGGGTTTGGCTTCGATCCACTTGGTGAAATAATCAATGGCTACAATCAGAAATTTCCTTTGTGCCGTGGCCATAGAAAAAGGCCCTAGAATATCCATCCCCCACATGGCAAAGGGAATAGGCGAGTTGATAGAGGTCAGCATCTCGGGGGGTTGTCTAACAACTGGTGCATGCTTCTGACAGCGATCACACTTCTTCACATATTCTTTGGCATCAGCCATCATTTCTGGCCAATAGAAGCCTAAACGAGTTATCTTATGAGCCAAGGCCCTGCCCCCCAAGTGTTGTCCACAAATACCTTCATGCACTTCTTCAAGAGCCAAGCGTGCCTCATCGGGCCTGAGACACCTCAAGTAGGGAACCACGAAAGATCTTTTGTAAAGAATCCCATCTATCAAAGAGTACCTTAGTGCCCGAACAGTTAACTTCTGTGCTTCAGTTGCATCACTTGGCAACCAACCGATCTGAATGTGAGCCTTGATGGGATCAATCCATGACGTCCCCAAGCCTATGGGAGCCAGCAGCATAACATCTATGCTTCGTGTCTTCAAAACACGGAAGTACACACTTCCTGAACTTTCTTCAATCTCAGACGAAGCGAACTTTGATAGCGCATCTGCCTTAACATTTTCTTCCCTTGGAATGTGTTCAACATGGCACTCATTAAATTGGGTCATCACAACCCTTACTAGGCGGACATACTTAGCCATCGTATCATCCCTTGCCTCAAATTCTCCCTTTACCTGGGATATGATCAGCTTCGAGTCTCCACGGACCTTTAAGTTTTTGACTCTAAGTGTCCCAGCTAGACCAAGGCCAGCTATCAGGGCTTCATACTCTGCCTCATTGTTTGTGGTTGGAAAATCTAGCTTCATAGCATACTCAATTAAGAACCCATCAGGGCTTTGCAAAACCAACCCTGCTCCACTGGAATTTGTTTTTGATGCTCCATCAAAATAGAGAACCCAATATTCTTTCTCCTTGTCATTCTTCTCTCTGTCCCCATTGTCGACTCCCTTGTCTTGAGGTATGGTATCTTCCTGCCCCCCGACTTCTTGGTTGGGTATGGTACATTCCACCACGAAGTCAGCTAGTGCCTGGGCTTTTATGGCCGTACGTGGCTTATACTTGAGATCGAACTCTCCCAACTCTATTGCCCACTTAATCAGTCTCCCACTTGCCTTGGGACTGTGAATGATATTTCTCAGTGGCTGATTTGTTAGCACTTCAATTTGGTGAGCTTGAAAATAAGGACGCAACTTTCTTGAAGCCATTACCAAGGCTAAAGTGAATTTCTCAATGGCTGAATAATTCAACTCAGCACCATGAAAAATTTTGCTGACATAGTATACGGGTTTCTGGACTTTCAGTTCCTCCTTAACCAACACCGCGCTCAAGGCGCTCTCTAAAACAGCCAAGTACAAGAATAAAACTTCATTCAGAACTGGCTTGGCCAACAACGGGGCCTGGCCCATATACTTCTTTAACTCTTCAAATGCCTTCTGATTTTCCTCACTCCATACAAAGTCTTTGATGTTCTTTAGTGACTTGAAAAATGACAAGCACTTGTCTCCTGACTTGGAGATGAATCGTCCTAACGCAGCAACCCTTCCTGTGAGCTTCTGAACATCCTTGACAGTTTTGGGGGGTTCCATGTCCAGGATTGCCTTTATTTTATCGGGGTTTGCCTCAATTCCCCTCTTCGAGACCATCAATCCCAAGAATTTTCCAGATCCTACTCCGAAAGCACACTTCGTCGGATTCAACATCATCTTGTGGTACCTCATGACCTCAAAAGCTTCCCTTAAATGGGCTATATGATCAGTCTTTACTAGACTCTTGACTAACATGTCATCAACATAGACTTCCATAGTCTTACCAATAAGATCCTTAAAAATTCTATTCACCAACCTTTGATAGGTGGCTCCTGCATTCTTGAGACCAAACGCCATAACAAGATAACAATAAACACCAAAGTCAGTGATAAATGATACCTTTGGAATGTCATCCTTATGCATTTTGATCTGGTTGTATCCGCTAAACCCATCCATGAAACTCAGCATCTCATGTCCAGCGGTGGCATCAATCAAAGTATCAATTCTAGGCAGCGGAAAACAGTCTTTGGGGCATGCATCATTCAGATCGGTGAAGTCTATACACATCCTCCACTTTCCATTAGCCTTCTTCACCATTACAGGGTTTTCTAACCACTCCGGAAATTGAATCTCCTCAATGAAACCAGCCTCTAAGAGCTTTTCCACTTCCTGCTTTATAGCCTCTTGTCTTTCCGGGGCAAAATTTCTTTTCTTTTGTTTCACTGTCTTCCGGCTTGGATCTACGTTTAGCTTGTGAGTAATTAACTCCGGGTCTATGCCTGGCATATCAGCTGCTGACCATGCAAACACATCACTATTTTCTTGTAAAAATTTCACTAACTTGCCTCTAAGGGGCTCCTCTAATGTGGCTCCAATGAAAGTCGTCCTCTCAGGATTCTCGGGGTCTAAAGGAACCGAAACCAATTCTTCTGCTGGCCTTCCTCTATTCTCATCATTTTCTCGAACATCCATATCTTCAATAGGAAGAACCTGCCCCCCGACTCCATCTGCCCTCAGAGAGGCCACATAACAGCTTCTAGCCATTTTTTGATCTCCTCTCTCTTCTCCAATCCCGTTTCGGGTGGGAAACTTCATGACTGAATGGTAGGAAGAGGGGACTGCCTTGAAGGCATGTATCCCTGTTCTCCCCATGATAGCATTATAAGTTGAACTAGCCTTTACCACCACGAAATCCAGCATCTGCGTTGCTTGCCTTGGCTCCGTACCTATGGTGGTTGGCAATTTAATTATCCCTTCCACAGGACATTCTACTCCAGCAAATCCATATATCGACATGTCAGTTGGTGTTAACTGGGAGTCGTTATACCCCATCCTTAGAAAGGTGTCGTGGAGCAAGATATCCACAGAAGCACCATTATCCACAAGGACCCTCTTAACCGGGCTATTTCCTATTATTGGTGTTATGACCAGCGGGTCGTCATGGGGAAACTTCACACCCTCTAGGTCGGAATCATCAAAAGCCAATGTTACTTCTGTCCTGGCCCTCTTCGGAGCTTCTCCAACAATATGCATAACCTCTCTAGTATATGCCTTTCTGGAATTTTTGGACAATCCAGCAGCAGTTGGACCTCCAAAGATCATGTTTATCACAGGCCCTCGAGGTCTCGGCCCTCCATAAATGGTGTTTATAACTGGTCCTCTAGGCTGGGGGTTTCGCCCCTGATCGTCTTGGTCCCTCCTACGATCTTCAAAGTTCTTCCTTCCATTATTATTTATGTCCCCTCCATCTCCAGTATACTTGTTCAATCTTCCTTTTCGAATCAAAAACTCAATTTCATATTTCAATTGCCTACACTCATCGGTGTCATGGCCAACATCTTTGTGAAACCTGCAATACTTGCCCTTATCTAGCTTGGCGGGATCAGCCTTCAAGGGCTTAGGCCAGCGAATATCTCTGTCTTTCTCAATCTCCATCAAAATCTGACTTCTGGGAGCATTCAGCTTAGCGTATTCAGTGAAATTTTGCCCAGGTCCTCCCTTCTTGGGGGTTGAATCAGGGTTTTGTTCGGTTCTAGGATATTTGTCCTTAGCGATATACTCCAAATCAGTTTTTCGTTTCTTGCCTCCAGTGGGCTCATTACTTACTACGGTCTTCCTCATACTTTCTTCAACCTTGATATACTTCCCTGCCCTCTCTTGGAGCTGCAACATGCTCTCAGGGGGTCGTTTGGCCAAAGACATCTTGAAAAACTCATCCCTAGTTCCTTGTTGCAGTGCTATCATGGCTACCTTATCATCAAGGTCTGGGACTTTTAAAGCCTCCTTTGTAAAACGATTCAGGTAATCTCTTAAGGATTCCTTAGCTCCCTGCACAAGACTCATAAGAGATGCTGAACTTTTCTCATGGACTCTTCCACTGATGAATTTCTTAATAAAAGCCTGACTTAATTCTCTGAACGATCCAATAGAATTTGGGGGTAGGCGACTGTACCATCTTTGAGCCATACCCGACAGGGTTTGAGGGAAGGCCCGACATTTTATAGCATCATTCACGGGTTGCAGCAGCAGTGCATTAGAGAATGTCCTAACATGATTAGCGGGGTCTCCCGTGCCATCATAGGCTTTGATAGTGGGCATCTTGAATTTCCTTGAGATATGGGAATTCATTATCTCTTCTGTGAAGGGTGGAGTTGGATCATCAGGATCTCCAAGGGGAAGGAGATTGCTTGGATCAGTTCTTGGGACAGCAGCCCTTCTTCTTACTGGACCATCCAGGTCTATGATAGGAGGAGGATTTCTCCCCCTAGGAGGTATGTGGGGTCTGGTGGCTTGGTGAGCCTCCAAATCACGCCTCAGCCTTTGGATTTCAGCCTCATGAGCCCTGATCCTTTCCTGCACTTCTTGGGGATTCGCCCCTGGGGTGCTTTGGGGGCGTTGCCTTCCATCGGCCATTGGCTCTTTTCCAGGACGCCTCCTTCTCGGGGCCACTTCATCATCCGAAGATTCGGAGTCTCTCTCAGTGTATGGACCAGAAAATTCCCGATCCTCAGGGATAGGATCCAAACCTCGTATATAGGGGGGCGACCGCCCTCGTGCTTCGCTTCGCCCAGCATATCCGCTTCCTCCAACCTCGGGGTGAAGGGGCATCCCATAAGGGGGGTTAGTAGTAACAATAGTTGAATATTCATACCCGACGGGTCGAGAATTCACAGGTATATGTATTTGTTGAACTTGAGGATTCGTACCTTGAATCGGGGGAGTTGTCCCTTGTAGCTGGGGTTGAGTTACCCCTGTCTGGGCTTCCTCCTGAGTAGATGCATAAGTTGAATGGGGAGGAACCTCCACGGTTGATGAAATCACCTGGGTTGTCTCTAATGGTGTTCCTTCCTCTAGAGCTCCAATTGTTCTCCGTGTTCTCGCCATGGTTGTTGTTGTGTTTCCCACAGACGGCGCCAAATGTTGTGGATAAAAAACTAAGGTTATTACTTGCTGTATTTAATACTAAGATTCGGGAGCTCAAGGCCTTTAATGGCTGCTCTCGTGTTTCGTGGCTCAAATCTGCCTTTACGAGATGCCTACGTATCTCTGTATATTAGAGAATCAAGCCAAAAAACGTAGTTCTGATTGGTGGGGGTGAGACCCCTTATATAGATGTTGGGAGTCCTTGAATTGGACTTGGTATAGGAGACTTGGTGGGCAAGTCTCATAATTAGAATGGACTTTGGAGTCCTAGATAGTAGGAAACTGATTCCTTATCCTCTTAGGTCCCCTTGAGGCTAATCTCCAAGGATTTATATCCTTATCGGGACTCTTTTCAATATCTGATTTGTCCCTTATTAATTAATTACGAAATTAATTAATAATCAGGGCTTTTGGGCCTTTTTTTATTCCATCAGGCCTGATCTGGTCCATCAGGCTTAACCTTTCTGGTCTGAGTATCATATATCTTTTTATTGGGCCTAGCAGCTCACAACTTGTATAATTAATACAGTATTTAATTATACAAGCATAATTTATTTATCCCTATCACCGGCCATAACTTCCAAATCTTCCACGTTGAGGGGCACGCTCGTGTTCGCAGTGTCGCGTCCTACAATTCCTTAGGTATGCATGGGGAATACGCGTTGTATCACAGGGGCTTGCTTCTCCAGTGTTACCTTCCTTTTTCCATTCCAACAGTAACATCCTCATATCATCATCCCCCAAGCTTATGCAAAGTCTTCTCTTCAGGGTTGAAAAATCTCTTCTTTCTTCATCCTGGTTCTGGATATTCTCCGCATGATGACGCTCATCCATCGTACGCCCAGACCTATGTGGACGCGGAACAACCTGACTGTCGATACGAGGTCTCTCTCTCCCATCAGTGTCCTCATCAATAAGCTCCACAATAGGCTCGACATCGTCAGAGTATTCCAAGCGCCGCAGAGTGATTTGAAGGTTTCCTCCATTAGCTTGGCTGCGAACATCTTGGGGGTCTTCTTCTACCATGGGAGCTTTCCCCACGGCGTGACCATGGCGTGGTAAACGACAACCCCCTCCTTGTTTTATGACGCTCCACCGTGCTCAACCTTGAGTTAAAGTTGTTCAGAGTGTCCCCCATGTGATACAACTGATCCAAGATATCAGCATTGCTGATGAGAACTGGTGGTGTTCCTCCCACATCTGAAGCTCGCGGAGGATCCGTTATGTTTCGGGGTACGTAGGGTTTATCCTGAGTATAGCATCCCTCGCCATCTCCTTCAGATTTGTTATCACTTCCATCATAAGAACTTCCATCATGATTGTAAGACATCTTTTCCTCCTAAGATAATGATCTTGATCAGCAGCCCTTCTTCTAGCGCCAATTTGTTGACGGAGGAATCTGGTAACAACAAAGTTTGAGGTTTCTTTCCAGAATCAAGATCTGTGACGGTGGTTCTTTATCGTAAAATCAAGCGATGTGTGGTGGTTGTGCGTTAATTGGTGGCTGAGATTGATTAGGGTAAGTGGTGACTCCTTATCAGTTCTCAACTTCTTACCCTCTCAATGTGCCTACGAACCCTTTATATAGGGATCAAGCCTGACATAGTTATTGGGGAACAAGAAATCTAATGGGCTTAGACTTCTCATTCCTAGGCCCGATAGAAATCCCTCCAGAATCCATCTTCCGCTAGCTTTAGGAATGTCCAACTATGAGGCCCAACCGTGAAGGCCCAAGGCTCGCTCATAATCATAGGAATTCACGGATAGTGCATCTCCCTGCGCAAGGATAACACTCCGCTATAATTATCTCCCTTGATTTACGAACGCAGGTATAGCCAAGGTTCACCCCAAATGATGGACGCGTCCTTGTCCCCTTAATGAGAATACCCCACCAGATAGCATGACAGGTGATCCCAAGCTCTTGGGTACAAAGTGCAGGATGACTCCAAAGTTTTCCAAGGAGGACACTCGTTGAATAAAAGAACAGAGTTCCCAAAGCACACACCAAAGTTAACCCCGCATTCCCAACGAGGACACCCGTTGAATACATGAGGAGGCCTTCGATCATTAGGCATACCCCTGGAGGCCTTCAAGCTTTTCACGGACATCCCCCTCCTTGACAGTCTCAAGGAGGGAATTATTCAAAGACAACCTGCAATAAATATATTAGTGAAAACAATCCCTATATCTCTATCCATGCTTGCCTTGTCCTCGAAATGTCCCTGTTTTCTTTGTCCTAGATGAGGACAATCCCAACTACTTAAAAGTATGCATCTCCCAAGGGCAGAACGCGTCCTCTTCCTGTATAATGCACATGTTTCCTTTGTACTACAATCCCAACATGTGGATAATCTATCTTGTTAACTCTATTCATTCAAGGCGCGCCCTGCATCCTAAACGCGTCCTAGACGAATTGAGATTTCCTCCACAGCCCTTGGCTGTTGGGTTTCGAGCACATAAACGTAATGGAAACAGTAATTAAAAACGTAAAAAATCAGAATTTTCGAAACCCGTCGCAGGATCTATGCGAAAAACATATATTTAATTCGTAGATAAGATTGTTTACCTTAAGAAGCTTTACCAATTGGTTGACTAATGGAGATCCAAAGCTTGTTCAATCACCACGCATCCCGCTCTCGCGATCTACGCTCTATCGGTATCCACACGAATGCTTGAACTCAAGGATTGGATGTGTACTAGCACAAACTCGTTTCTTCTTGCTCTCTCCATCTTCTCTCTTGGTGGCTAGGGTTTTTAGTAAAAGTCTTTTTTAACCAAAAATCAGCCACACAAGAGATATTATATAGAGAGTAGAAAAACGAATTATAACTCTTAACTAATTAGGAGTTATTATTAATTCAAAATTGCTATTTGTATTATAATAAGTCTCACTTAATTATTTAACAAATAAATTTCATAATTAATATTAGTAAATTCTAATATCATTATTTATCTAATTAATTAAGTCAAACTTAATTAATATTATAAATAATTCAAATTACTTTAATTTAATTTAAATCCAATTTAAATTAAATAATCCTTCAAGAATTTTTTTTTGTGACCCTATAGGTTATTATTACGTTGACAACGAATTTTAAATCTAATTAAAAATCATAAATAATGAGCGGCATCTAGTAATACATCATTGCTACCCAAGTAATAATAATTAAATCGGTGATCGATTAAACCTTTCATAAATAATGTACAATGTAATATAATCCCTTTTAACCAAATATTATAGATTAAACTAGAGGCATGTAATGTGTCATCCTCATCATAGTTTAATCCAAGTTTCCTTGATCAATGAGTAGACTATCATATCAAATCAAAATTTGAGCGTGACCACGCATTTCATAGTCTAGCTCACACAAGAGGCCAATAATATCACTCATAAAATAGGAATGTTAAATCCCATCTAGATCATTCAAATTTCTCATACGATTCATAATATACCCAATGTCCACTTTTATCATTACCTGGTCGATGATAACTTTTAATGGAATCAATGTATATTAATTCTCGTATAGAAATATAATGACTTCAGTTCTAAAGACCATTACATCATTATCACTGTGAGAATTACTTATGACACAACGGACATCTAGAATCTCACATTGGGTCTGTCCAACACCATGTACATATACATCTTTCTTTGTTTTTGACTTTAGTATCACTATACCTATGATCAATGAGATGTGATCATCAATCAACAAACACACCGGTCTTAATGCATTATTATTGTCCCTTAATAATAATACTCGACTAGGGACCTTAAGGAATATTGATACTATTCTCATAATCTCATTTCTAAGTCACGTACTTAGAGATATAGAATTGCATATCATATTCCAAGGACATTTATTAATCTAACATTTATATCGCAGTAAATTAAGAATTAATAAATCATAAAGAGAATAATTGATAGAACATAAACATTAATAATCCTAATATCTTACACTAAAACATCATAGTGTTGTCTCTAGGGCACAAACACTAACAATCTCCCACTTGCACTAGAGCCAATCACCCATGTATCTAATACTCATAAAACTAGTATGATTATCGCACTTCTGCTGCGATAAAGTCTTAGTCAGTGGGTTTGCAACACTATCATTACTATGCACTTTACATTTATATCTCCTTAATCATTAATCTCATTAATAAGGCGATATTGCCTAAGGACATGCCTAAACAGTCTCCATGGCCATTTCAAAAAAATATCAATATATTCGGCGTCCTTTATAGAATCATCAATGTTCTTGCTGTGAACTATTCCAGCTAACATCACTTATATTTAGACAAAACACAAACTAGACATAGACACATAATCATCCTTGTCTATTCAGAAATTAGGTTAAGAAACTATTATCAGTGTAACCCTTTACAACCAGTTCCCTATCTTCTCCATACACCAAAAATAAATCTTTAGTCCTCTTTAAGTACTTAAGAATATTCTTGAAAATTATCCAGTGACCCTCACCTGGATTAGACTGGTATCTGCTCGTCATGCTCAAAGCATACGCAACATCAGGATAAATATATATCATTGTACACATTATAGATCCAATTGCTAAAGCATATGGAGCTTTCTCAAACAGCCCTTATCATCTAATAATTTAGAGGGCAATTATCTTTTGAGATCACTATCCCATGAGACATCGAAACATATTCTTTCTTTATCTCCAGCATCCTAAAATGATGCAACATTTTATCAATGTATGTACTCCGACTAGGTCGATTAATCTTTTCAATCTATCTCTATAGATCTTGATCCCTAATATATAGGTAGCATCGCCTAAGTATTTCACCGAGAAACTATTTCTCAACCAAGTCTTAACAGCCTGTAGAGAAGGTATGTCATTCCTTATTTGTTATATGCCATCTATATATAATACTAGGAATGTCACATGGCTCCCACTAACTTTCTTGTAAACACATGGTTCATCTTCGTTTTAAATAAATCCAGACTCTTTGACCGTTTCATCAAAATGAATATTCATTCTCCTTGAGGCTTGCTTTAATCTATAAATAGATATAAGCAACTTACAAACTATCTTAGCAAACTTTGGATCAACAAAACACTCAGGTTGTATCATATATACATCATCTTTAAGGCTCCCATATAAGAAAGCAGTTTTGACATCCATTTGCCAAATCTCACAGTCAAAGTAAGCAACTATTGCTAACAAAATCCTGATGGACTTGACCATAGTAACCGATGAAAAAGTCTCATCATAGTCTATACCATGAATCTGTTTGAAACTTTTTGCCACTAGTCGCGTCTTATAAGTCTGTACTTTACCATCCATGTCAGTTTTCTTCTTGAAAACCCACTTGCACCCTATAAGTTTTACCCCTTCGAGTGGATCAACTAAAGTCAGTACTTTATTTTGATACATGGATTCCATCTCGGATTTCATGGCATCTAGCCATCTCTTGAAGTCTGAACTGTTCATAGCATCTTGGTAGGTGAGAGGCTTATCATTATCCGTAAGCATCACATCACCATCTTGAGTCAAAAGAAATTCATAATTTCTCCCGAGCTCATGGTGAATCCTACTAGATCTATGAATAACCTGTGTTTCTTGGACATGACTACTTTCAACATTTTGATGTACATCCTGATCTTATTCCAACTCTGGTTCAATTTTATCATGTGGTTCTCGATCTTCATCAAGATGTATTATCCTCCCACTGATTTTCTTAGAAAGTAGTTCTCCCTCAAGAAATACAGCAGCTCGAGTAACAAACACTTAATTCCCAGAAGGATTATAAAAACTATACCCTAGTCTCACTTGGGTATCCCATAAAATAGCATCTATCTAATTTTAGTCCAAGCTTGTTAGAGGCTAAACATTTTACAAACGCTTTACGTCCCCAAATTTTCATAAATGACATGCTTTGACATTTATCACTCTATATCTCATACGGAGTATTTTGAACCGCTTTAGTCGTAACTTGGTTAAGTGTATATGCAGCCGTTTCTAGAGCATAACCCTAGAAACTGAATGGAAGATCCACTTGACTCATCATCGATCGCACTATATCCAACAAGGTACGATTTCTCCTCTCAGAATCTCTATTTTATTGAGGTGTTACTGAAGGAGTAAGTTATGATACACTATCACACTCCTTCAAGAAACTCTTGAAATTGAGGTTTAAGTATTCTCCTCCACGATCTGATCGTAAAACTTTTATACTTTTCCCTTGTTTTCTTTTCTACTTCGGCCTTATATTCTTTGAACATTTTAAAAGAATCGGATTTGTTCTTCATAAGAACCACATATCCATATCTACTGAAATCATCAGTAAATGTTATGAAGTAGTATAAGCCCCCTTGCCATCATACACATTCGACCACATACATCATTATGTATAAGTTATAATCGTTCGGTAGCCCTTTTACCTGATCAGGTAAAAGAAGCTTTAGTCATTTTGCCAATGAGTCAAAGTTCGCATCTTCCGTATGATTCAAAATCAAACTTATCCAAGTATTCATTTATTTGTAACTCAGAAATGCGTTTCTCATTAATATGGCTTAACCACAATGCTAGAGGTAATGTTTGATTTGAGTCAACTTAGAACATATAAATTGTTAATTAATTATGCAACATTATAAGTCTTATCATTGAAATAGAATAAACAACTATTGTTTATTTAATTAAAATGAAAACCTTTCTTATCCTGACAAGAAATTGACTTAATGTATCTGCTAAAGGCAGGCACGTAATAACAATTTATCAAGTTCTCAATCTCGCCTTATGGGCAACAATAAGTATCGAGTTCCTTCAACTAGAGCAACAACTTTTGCTCCAATTCTAACCCTATAACTGAAGCTTGACCATTTCTAGTCTTCTTTTTTAGATCTTCCAAATAAGCTCGACAATCTAACTTCCATTCATCTGGTTATTTCCATAGAAATGACAATCATCTCATTTAGCAACACCACTATTAGGCTTCAAAAGCCCTTTGGGATTGGACTTTGGTTTGGCACCGAATAAGATCAAATCTTCGCCTTGCCTGTCCACTTTCCTTTCCCATTTGCATTCCATGTGTACATGATCAATATGGATGTAATTCATGCCTTTATCGTGTTATTTTCAGCAGTTTTAAACATGCTTAACAACTCAGTGAGTGTTCTGTCTATCTCATTCATTTTGTTCTTAACAAAATGAGAATAGAAGTTGTTCAAAGATCGTTTGATAAAATCAAGATGAGTCTCTAGACCATTCTTGAAATCCAAAATATCAAGGTACATATGCCTATCACCTTAAGAACATGTGGTCCAACCGGATATGATTCTCCCATTAATGCAAAAATATGGTGCCTTATTATTGTCAAATCTTTCTGACAAGCCTATCCTTCAAACATCTTTTGAAGGTGCTCAATCATATCATAAGCATCATTATGCTCTTATTACTTCTAAAGCTCAGCACTCATAATTACAAGCATGAGATATGAAATATCAGTTGCATAATTAATTTGCTTCTGGTAAGCATTTTGTTCTACACATGTTTCATTCTCAGCTAGAAGAAATAAGGGAGGGGTTTGAGTGACATCCTTGAACCCGAGGATAATCCTCAAGGTCTCATGTCAATCGAGGAAATTATTTCATGTCAGCTTGTCCTTCTCAAGGACTATTACATAGAGAAGTTATTTATCTTATTTATCATTTGATATCTATAATATTAAAGTGCATAAAATGACTTAGTCTACAGATGATCATTAAATTATGTTCAAGTAATTATTCATATATATTCACAATATATATCTCCCACTATTTTTATCATTTCAATAGCCCTAACTATTAATTCGGAAAAAATATCTTCAATATCCTTTCTAATGAGCCAAGATCCATATTTCACCACGCGTTAGGTCAGCTTTGGCTTTTATCCTAAAACATTATTATTTAGGTAGACAATATTTGTCAATTATATCAACTATATAACTCTTGGATAGCTTGGTGGAACAACATTTGTCATATTTATCTAATAAATCGCCAAACTCTATGCATCTAAGTTCACAATCCTATTGTAATAACTTAGTTAAGTCAAACCCAATAGTCAAAAAGTATCAATATAATTCAACACATCTCCCATGATCGATAGGAGTACTTCGTTTTGGCGAACCCACTCATGGTCGATCTAGGGGTTAACGCATTGGACTTATTAGAAAGCATCTGATCAACTTAATATTAACTTTAGGGTTTTGTTAATTTTAAAACGATCATGATCCCATCATAAAGAGATTCCCAATATTTCCTTGAATAAAATACTTCAAATTAATATTCCCCAATGGTTCGATTTCCAGGTAGTGAGGGAGTCACAACGGTCTCGCTTAAAACCCACAACCTTACAAGTTCAAAGAACCCGCTTTTGACAAAATCGCCCCATGTCAGAAATAAAGAAAATTTGTATTTTATTCTGTGTTTCATAAATATGAGAATCTCATAATCGTTTGTTCATTTTTAAAATCTTGAGTCGTTAGAGATTTTATCTTATTTAGAAAGCATGATATGGGTGCCGTATCTAATACATACATCCTTAATCTAATTAAGCATGCATCTTAATAAACTACTCTACACATACATTCATCATATGCTCATATATATGTAAAGTGCAATAAATAAATGTGGTTGGTTATGGCTTTATCCTATGTGATCTTCATCAAGCTAATGACCAAGATCTATATCAATCTAAGGTGAAAAATAAATACAGGCTAACTATTACATGTCTTCTTGCTTGTATTGCTTCCTTGGATGGCCTCCATGTGAGATTACCCTTCCTTGATCTTCAAATCTTCATGTCTTCATGTACATTACACGAATGAAAAATAAAAAACTAATCTAATGTACTTACAATAAGAACTCGAGTTACATTCAAGATTTAATAATTACAAGATCAAACGACATGCAAGCCGTATTTAAAAAACCAAAACCATTAACCTAAAGTCATAAGCCATAACCATCCACCATGATCAATTAACACATAAGAACATGTTAAAACACATAATATGATCTTAACATATCATACCCATCATGATCTAATCATAAAAACCAAATATAGCTCTCTCCATCTTCTCTCTTGGTGACTAGGGTTTTTAGTAAAAGTCTTTTTTTTACCCAAAAATCAGCCACACAAGAGATATTATATAGAGAGTAGAAAAATGAATTATAACTCTTAACTAATTAGGAGTTATTATTAATTCGAAATTCCTATTTGTATTATAATAAGTCTCACTTAATTATTTAACAAATAAATTTCATAATTAATATTAGTAAATTCAAATATCATTATTTATCTAATTAATTAAGTCAAACTTAATTAATATTATAAATAATTCAAATTACTTTAATTTAATTTAAATCCAATTTAAATTAAATAATCCTTCAAGCATTCTTTGTGTGTGACCCTATAGGTTATTATTACGTTGGCAACGAGTTTTAAATCTAATTAAAAATCGTAAACAATGAGCGGCATCTAGTAATACATCATTGCTACCCAAGTAATAATAATTAAATCGGTGATCGATTAAACCTTTCATGAATAATGTACAATGTAATATAATCCCTTTAACCAAATATTATAGATTAAACTAGAGGCATGTAATGTGTCATCCTCATCAGAGTTTAAACCAAGTTTCCTTGATCAATAAGTAGACTATCATATCAAATCAACATTTTAGCGTGGCTACGCATTTCATAGTCTAGCTCACACAAGAGGCCAATAATATCACTCCTAAAATAGGAGGGTTAAATCACATCTAGATCATTCATATTTCTCATACGATTCATAATATACCCAATGTCCACTTTTATCATTACCCGGTCAAGGATAACTTTTAATGGATCAATGTATATTAATTCTAGTATAGAAATATAATGACTTCAGGTCTAAGGACCATTACATCATTATCACTGTGAGAATTACTTATGACACAACAGACATGTAGAATCTCACATTGGGTTTGTCCAGCACCATGTACATATACATTTGCCTGTGTTTTTGACTTTAGTATCACTATACCTATGATCAATGAGATGTGATCATCAGTCAACAAACACACCAGTCTTAATGCATTATTATTGTCCCTTAATAATAATACTCGACTAGGGACCTTAAGAAATATTGGTACTATTCTCATAATCTCATTTCTAAGTCATATACTTAGAGATATAGAATTGCATATCATATTCTAAGGACATTTATTAATCTAACATTTATATCGCAGTAAATTAAGAATTAATAAATAATAAAGAGAATAATCGATAAAACATTAATAATCCTAATGTCTTAAATTAAAACATCATGGTGTTGTCTCTAGGGCACAAACACTAACATTGACATGGCAACCTCGACCTCAAACGAACCAAATCACATAGTCCACTAAATGTTTGGACGCGTCCTATATATAGAGGGCGCGTCCTCCCTTAGTACATTGCAGCCTACAACTTAATCCTTCTTCTCTTTGCCTCAATTCTATTTCCAACTGACCCATTCTTGACCCGAAATGACCCGATGCCAAATTTTGGCTATAACACTAATTAAGCTTGTAATCGTGTACTATTGACAAAAAAACGTGTAATTGTACTATAATTTATTCTTGAGAAAATCGATTTTTTCGTCACCCAACTTACTGTGTGTTTAGAAATTTACCACTAAACTATAAATTGTTTTGTTTTACTCACTAATGTTAGGTTCGCATTTTTTTAGTTCTTAACGTTAGGTTTAGATTTGATTATTAGTATTTTCTCAACTTTTTGTAGCATTTTTAAAACATAGTGTAACTAGTACAAAAAGTGTCAAATGCGTCATATAAGAAAACTTATATGCGTTTGAGTTTGACAGATGCATATGGAGGAGTCGTATAATGTCTGATTTATATATGTCTGTTGTAGGAATGACACATATTGTTTTTAACATCTGGTCAGAACAAATATATATACATTATAAAGAGACGCATAAAATCAGATCATATACGTCTGTTATTTTTTAGGTGGGGTAGTAAGCTCAAAACCAAAATTATTAGGAAGAGATATCTCAATCCGTCAACCATGCTAATATAATCATAATAGGAGCAACAAGTCCACAAATATTTTGGCCTTTTAAGATTAAGAGGAATATTTAACTACTACATATACAAGGTTGAAGATACTATTAAAATTTCTAGGAGATTTCTTTAACTGAAGTAAGAGATTTGGGAAATAAGAAAATAAAAAAATCAATACAATTAAATTAGCAAACTAATCATAAAGTACTAAAAACATTAAAAAGTTACATATTGTTAGATATATTTGATAATGTCATGTCTAATATGATTTGTGTTTAGTTTTCAGATCTTACTTAAACAGGACAAATCAGTACTTAACTGAAATCAGCACTTATACTGAAGTCAGAACTTAAGTTATCAGTACTTAAGGTTCAGGAGATATTTATCAGGAGATAATATCAGGACTTAAAGGAAACTTTCAGATAAGGAAGGCGGCTAATTGAAAGGAAAGAAGATCAAGACAAACGCAAGAAAATATATGCATGAAGAAGGAATTCTATGAAGGAAAAAATACTTGGAAGAAAAGATATTTGATTGATATATTTTAGGAAGCAGAATTATATTCCATATCAATTAGCGTTTATCTTGTAACTGTGTAATATATAAACACAGACATAGGATTTACACTATAAGTGTTATCATTATCGAGAATATTATTCATTGTAACCCTAGCAGCTCTTGTGATATTTTGTTCATCACTGAGAGAGGACAGTTCTACATTGTAACAGAGATTAATAAAGTTTGTTTTCTGTTACTTGTGTTCTTTGAATTCGATTTAATTGTGCTATACACTGTATTCAACCCCCTTCTACAGTGTGTGTGACCTAACAAGTGGTATCAGAGCCTATCTGTTAACACACAAACAGTTTAAGATCCAAAAACAATCATGTTTGAAGCAGAAACTCCAACCAAGCCCACCAAAACTGAAGAACCTCCAAAGACTCAAATCCATAGTCGATATGAGGCTATTAGAGTTCCTATAATGAAACCATCTGAATATCCCATATGGAAGGTGAGGATGACTATGTTTCTGGAAGCTACAGATCCTGAATATCTTGATATAATCAATGAAGGACCTCACAAGCCAACAAAACTCGCTGTTGTAGTTGTAGGTGAAGCAACAAAGTCTGTACCAAAGGAGAAGAATGATTACACTGCTGAAGATATCGCATCAATTGCTAAGGATGCTAAGGTACGACACTTGCTGCATAGTGCCATTGATAATGTAATGTCAAACAGGGTAATTAACTGCAAGACTGCAAAGGAGATATGTGATGCCTTGGAGATAAGATGCCAGGGAACTGATTTGATTAAGAAGAACAGGAAGACTATACTTACTCAAGAGTATGAACACTTTGACTCAAAGCCTAATGAGTCATTGACTGATTTATATGACAGATTTGTCAAACTCTTGAATGATTTGTCACAAGTTGATAAGGAGTATGATCTTGAAGATTCAAATCTTAAATTCCTGTTAGCTCTTCCTGAAAGTTGGGATTTAAAGGCCACAATTATAAGAGACAACTATAATCTTGAAGAAACAACTCTTGATGAAATTTATGGGATGCTCAAGACTCATGAACTTGAGATGGAACAAAGAAGCAAGAGAAAAGGAGGAAAGTCAAGGACAATTGCTCTTAAGGCTGAGGAAGAATCCCCCAAGGCAACTACCTCAAGGAACTGCAAGGGAAAAGCGCTCATCACAAAGTCTGATACTGAGTCATCAAGTTCTGATAGTGATGATGACTCAGAAACTGAAAGCTTGCCTTAGATGGATGCTGATGAAGAGATGATGAAGCTGTGTACTCTTATGGTGAAAGGAATCACAAGGATTGCATACAGAAAGTTCAGGAAAGGAAAGAAGTTTTCCAGGAAAGGTGCAAGTTCTGATAAGAAGAGTTTCAAAAAATCTGAAGGCAAAGGAGGGAAGTCTGACAGAGGAGATTACACAAATGTAAAATGCTATAACTGTGGTGAGATAGGCCACATATCACCTGATTGCAAGAAAGTGAAGAGTGACAAAGGCAAAGCTCTTGTCACAAAGAAGAAAAGCTGGACAGATACTTCAAATTCTGAAAGTGAGGTGAACTATGCCTTGATGGCAAATGCTGATAGCAGTTCTGAAGCTGCTGAGTTAAAGGTACCTTAAACTACTTATGCTTTTCATACTGATGACATTAATGAGTTGAGAAGATATCTTAAAACCATGTTCATTAGTTATAGAGATCAAACTTTAACATGTGAAAGATTAACTTCTGAAAATCTTGCTTGTAAAAAGAGGAATGATTATTTAGAAAAAGAGTTAGTCATGTTCCATCAAACTCAGAAAGATAGAGAAGATGCTTTCTATGTTAGGGATGAAGTACTTAAAATGAATGAATCTCTAAAAACTGACTTAGAAAAGGAAAGAGAGATTATCAGGACTTGGACTAACTCTGGCAGAACAACTCAGAATTTGTTAAGTATTGGAAACTGGAAAGAGGGCTTAGGTTATGGAGATGATAAGAATGATAAAGGAACTGTAGAAATTAAGCCTATAGTTGTTAAACAAAAGCCAAAGTTAAAACCTGTTAAGTTTGTAGCTGTAAAGTCTGATACTGAGAAATTAGAAGCTAAAGAGGAATTAACTTCTGACAAACTAAAACAGGAAAAGACAACTGAAGTTAATGTAGGCTTAATGACAAAGAAGCAGCTTAAGCATAAGCTGAAAGATGTTAAGAATGTAAACAAGGTAAAGTCACCTAGGAAAAATAGGAATGGAAAGGAAGGTGTGAATAAAAGCAATGATTATAAGCCTGTTCCTAATGCTCCTAAAAAAACATGTCATAACTGTGGAAGTTCTAACCATCTGGCTTCTTTTTGAAGGAAGAATAAAAACATAAACTCCTTACCTTCAAAGTCAGGAGTTAAGAGTCAGTCTGTTAGACATAGGCCACAAAATCCTTATTTTTATTGTGGTAGTTTATGGCATTCCATTTATACTTGTAAGGAATATCATAGTTTGTACTATGATTATTATTAAATAAAACCTTCTTTAAAGAAAGTTAGCATTGTTCCTTCTAGTGTAAGTTCTGATACAAAGTCTGATAGTGTAAATGCTGATAAGAAAAATGTTAACATAAATTATGGTGCTAAATCTGCTGTAAATATTAACAAACTTAATAAGGCCAAAGGATCCAAGCAAGTCTGGGTCCTTAAAACTAATCATTAGTGGTCTTTGTGATTGCAGGGCAACAGGAAAAACATCCTAGTTCTGGACAGTGGATGTTCAGGACATATGACTGGAAATAAAGCCCTGCTATCAGACTTTGTGGAGAAGGCTGGCCCAAGTGTTTCTTAAGGAGATGACAACATTGGAAAAACACTGGGATATGGCAATATCAATCTTGGGAATGTCATCATTAAAGAAGTAGCTCTGGTCTCAGGACTTAAACACAATCTGCTGAGTGTTAGTCAAATCTGTGACAGAGGTTATCATATGGATTTCTTTGAAGAACACTGTGAAGTTATAAGCAAATCTACAGGCAAAGTTGTTCTGAAAGGATACAGGCATGGTAACATTTATGAAGCCAAGCTCTCAACAAGTACTGATGGTTCTGCAATCTATCTGTTAAGTAGAGCATCAATTGAAAAAAGCTGGAATTGGCACAAGAAACTCTCTCATTTAAATTTCAACTGTTACGACCGGCATTTTATGTAATATTATTTGTGGATTGGGTATAATATTAAAGTCAAATGAAAATATATTCAATGATTGTACGCTAGTGTGAGTGAAAATTTCTGCAATATAAATTTGCTTTGTGTAGTATATGATTTTTTTTCAAAGCAAGATTTTATTTAATTTCTTTATTATTGATTTATAAGGAATATTCTAAGCTTTGGAAAAATTTTTTTTTAAAAGGAATTTTGTTCACAAATTTTGAAAATGATTTTATAAAGTCTCTAAAAATCCAAGTTATTTTATGGTATAAATTTTATAATTTTTGAACTTGTATTTTATTTTATAAAAATAAATCATTATAAATTTTAGTTGTCATATTTAGAAAATTACAAGAAAGCCCTTGCATGCAAACCACCCTCTCATTCTTTTCAAGGACAAAGAGGACAATTCCAACCCCACTAACTCTTATTTTTTAGCCAATTTCCTTCTTTACCCTTGCATGCAAAATGCACCAAGTATAAGTGAAGGGATAGACTTGTCAATTCTCCTTTCCACTCAAATTTTGTCAAATCAAATACTATAAAAACAAGCAAATGTCATGATCATTCTCATACTCCACCCACACCTCACTCTCTCCTCCCTCCCCTCCCCCTCACTCTCGGCCTTTAGCCGAGAACCACCCCTCCCCATTTTTCTTCATTTCTCCACCAAGCTTCTACTCTTTATACAAGTAAATGTTATCTCCCATACCATGATCATTCATATTCCAAAGAGTTTTGAGTAGAAAGTTTAAGTTTAAGGGTTGCATGTAAAGGTTTTAGTGAAACTCAAAATACAATCTTGATTCTTATGGATTTAAGTTTGTTTTTGAGAGGACTACAATGAATGGATAAGTGCTAAGTCTTGAGAAGGAAACTCTTGATGATTTAATGGCCATTTCCATCCATTTCATTCGGCCATGACCATATGGGAGCCGAATGAATGGTCCTTGAAATCATTCTTACTGTTTTGATCAATTTTTGCATGTTTATGTGATAATGACTTGAATTTTGTGGTGAAAATTTGATAAAACTCCTTGCATGCTAAGTGATCATCTAGGTATACCTTATGCTAGGCTTGCATGTCAATTTTAAGATGGAATATATGTAGAAAATATGTTGTTTTGGTTTGAAAAACCCGAAGGCATGCATGCATGAGGATTTCTCTTAAAATGTTGTAAGATTTTGATCATTTGGAAAGATTTTATTAGTGAGCCTTAATTTCAGTAGGAATAATGCGTTAATATTGATTTATGTTCCTTGTTGCATGGTAATAATTTGTGGTTATCTTTTATAAAAATATATATATCTTGTTGTTTCAAAAGCATGAAGATTTGTGATTTGTGAAATGTAGTCTCTTTTGTTTTGCCATAATTGTACCTTAGGTAAGGATGATCTCACCAAGGTTATTTTGAGAAAAAGGGAGTTATTTCAGTAGAATACCATGTATAAGTCTTGGTTTAAGTATTTAGTTGTTGTTAGTTGGGCTTGTCAAGTCAAAACCTTGGAAAATGAGAGTTATAGTTTCTGCAGAAAAATCAGTATAGCACCCTGAGGTTTAGAGTGAGTTTTGACCATGTCATTGGTGTGCACTTTGAGGCCCAAGCTACCAGAAATTAGTATTGGGAGTATATAATAGGTTTTAGGAGTTGGTTGGAGGTTTGCATGTCATTTGGTTAGGTGCACAAGTAGAATCACAAAATCTGTCCAGCAGGGGACAGTTTTGTTGCAACTTGGAAATAGGGAGATTTGACCATGTCATGGGTAGGCCCTCATTAGGCCCAATTGGGCCTTAGTTAGAGGGTATGTCAGAGAAGTTTTCCAACCATAGTTCATAGGATATGAGCTAGAACCATGTGTCACAAGTTAATTCAAGTCAGGGTATTTTCTGCCCAGAAAAACAGGGGAACCTTGGACTTTTAGCTTAGGCCCAAGAAGGCCCAAGCCAGGCCCTTGAGCCACATCAAGTTTGTGAGATGCCCTTAGGTCAGGAGAGTCTTGTGTAAAAGTTTTGAAGAAAAACTTGTAGTTTAAGAGTGTCTAATGTACTCAAGAAACCATAGTTGTCATTCTGAAATTTGCACCAGTGAGCACTATCACTTATCACATAGTTTTAGAACACTTAGAAGTGAGTATTAGGTCGACCACCATAGTTGTAAGATAGTATAAGGTTATTAGAGCAAAAGGCATAAGTGAGGGTCAATAGGTTTTGGATAATTTAGGAAAGGCACATCGAGTTAGGAAGCCAAAATTAGAAGACTATGTCTAGTTTAGCGACCAAGTGACTTAAGTGGTGAGTCGAGATCATCCAAGCCTAGTGTTGCATTATGGTATATATGGTGTTATTTGGTGTTAATATATGATATGTGAATATGTGGCTATGTGTGTGCAATTATAATTTAAAAGTGAATATAAATTAAGTGCATATAGGCCTAAGTGCCATCCGTGTTTAATTTCGAGTTGTAAATAGGTTAGGTTGGTGAGAATATATTATAATGAGGATTATTATTATTTATGTAGGATCTCGAGACGAGGGAAAACTTGCCATAAAAGTCGAGTGAAGCTCCAGTTGTTGCTCCTACCAGTCAGACCAGACCAGCCTATCTCAAGGCAAGTGATTCAACTTGACCTTCGTATTTACTAAAATCAGTTCATATATATATCGATGCAATTATCCTGAGTCATTTGATATATTTAAATCAAGCGTATCTTTTGTTTATCTTTGAGTTACATAGAGATGCCATGAACCCTCGAGTACGTATTGCAAGTAGTTCAAAAGTCTTTCATGATAGTTTAATGCCATGATAAAATGAAGAGTTGATATATTACTTGATGGATCCTCTTGATTAACATGTTGATGTTTCCTAAGTATTAATATCTCATCCTGATACTTGAACCCCTATAGAACCTTACTTTGAATTCTGATAGTCAGATACTTACCAGCTTGATTCCTCATTGATTGATACCCTCTTTCTTATCCTAAAGCTTGACAATTCTGATATGTCCTGAGTTAAAGATCATTCTTCATACCTTAACACCCTTAGTATTCATGAAGCTTACCTTCTTGATGATCCAGCACTTGAACCTTGATGAGAAACCATTGCTTTGAGCCCAAATTGGCATTACCCTTCATATTATCCATTAGCCTCACTAAATCCTCTTGTCCAATCTTTGATATATGAAAACCATTCAATTACTTGAATAGAGAATAGTTTTGTGAATCATGGCTCTGATATTCAGTACCTTGTTTCCCGTATTTCAAGTTGATCTATAATCCCTTGATAAAAATGTTTACAGTCAAAAGAGATTTTGTCATAAATCGGCATCAGTTTTTAAAATGATTAAAATGTGGGTTTTTAGTCCCAAAGGGGGATAAATGTTTTCTTGAATAATGGATCTGGACTGAGACGCGAGTCCTTTCCACACTTATATTAGGCTTAAAAGTTGCCTAGGGATTCCCATTAATGTTTTAGAACCCAGCGAGGTTCGGGATTACTTCGCGGCTGATCACCGGCTGTAATCCGTAGCGTTATAAAATGATTTTGATTAAGACATGACTTTAAAATTATTTTGATGCAAGCAAAATGATGTCATCTCACATAGTTTTTTTTATCTCTCGTTACCTTTGGTTATGTCTTTCCATTGTCATTCTTAAAAGTATATCTCAATTTATGTTTTGTGTCGTACTGTTAGCACTTGTTGAGCATTTGGCTTACTTCTTGCTTTACCCTTATATTACAGCTAGCAGCTATGGTTAGATTCAAGCAGACTGCCCGTAAGACCTGTGATGCTGATGCTTATGTTCAAGCTCAGGTAGAATAAGTAATAATAGTTGTATGAGGACTCGGTATTTGTAATCAGATGTAATAGCTGGTAGTGTTGGGCTGTTCCAAACCCTAAACTGTAAGATCTTGGAGTTGGTTGTGTATTCTTCATTTAAAATATTGTAATAGCTATATCTATTTTGCTATTTAAGTTGGGGGTGTGACAGGTTTTGGTATCAGAGCTACGGTTTAGAGTCCCTGGACAACCCAAATAGGTTATAGGATTTGTGTGTAGGTTATAGATATTATGCGAGAGAGTAGGTTAAGTAAATTATTAATACTCCTCTTATTGGTTGTCAGCAAAGGGCGCATTCCTCGTCATCCTCTGGGTCAGACGACACTATTGCTTTCTCCGTGTATGCTGAGTTGAGGCGCGAGTTCGACATGCTTCAGGGCAAGTACGATCGACTGATAGACCGACTGAAGAACGTGTATCCGAACAGCCGAAACTACGAAGGGAAGCCCAAGGAGCAGATGACTGCGAGACTTGAGACCTTGGTTCAGTACGTCAACACTAAGCTTGAGGAGATGCCAGCGCACCGGGACCGTACCAGCCAGTATGTCATTCAGATGGTGGCAGATGAGCTCCAGAGCATTGTGAAGACGCTTCGAGAGGAAAAGACTACCAAGCCCCGTTCAGATGGAGTGGAGCCTTAGTTCTTTCCATTTACCTTTCATGTTGTTGTACTATCAAACTCTATGGAATCCCCAGTTGTTTCCGTTTTCCTTTAAATAATCCTGTTATTCCTAGAATCAGACTATGTCCCAATCCTATGTACTGTGACCTTTAAAATTTCAATAATTATGTGTTATTGTTCCATTTGCTCTCAACTGTTATTTTATGTTTTTATCATCATATCTGCTTAATTTGGAAACTTGACCCCATATGAAAATGAGAATGCCATGCGATACCCTCGAATCATTTTATCATTCATATCTGTTTTGACACAACTCTTATTTCAGGATCATGCCTCCCAAAAAGAAGAACCCAACAACCACCTTCACCACATACCCAAATATTCTTCGACTACTGGAAACCTTGCAATAGCAAACCAATGCTATAGCTCAACAACAACTAACTCTTCAACAACGAATTGAAAACCAAGATAACCGTGAGCCACACCAACCACCTGAACCACCAGTACCACCTAGACAAATTGTCACTTTCAAGGCTTTTCAGAATGTGAATCCACCTGTATTTCATGATACCACTGATCCAGTGATAGCTAACACATGGATCAAGGAGATGGAAAGGGCTTTTGAGTTGGTGCAGTTAGGAGACGATCAGAAGACGCCGTATGCTACATACTTCTTGAAGGGAGAAGTCATCTATTGGTGGGAATCAGTAAAGGCCATGGAAGTCACTCAGCAGGTTTCTTGGAAGAGATTTAAAAAGTTATTTCTGGACAAGTATTACCCTAAGTACATGCAGAATCAGATGGAGCTAAAATTTCTGGAGTTGAAACAAGGGAATATGACTGTATTGGAGTATGGGAAGAAGTTCACTGAGTTGTCAAGGTTTGTGACAAAGTATACCAGCACTGAGGAGGAAAAAGCAAAGAAATTTCAGCAAGGATTGGAGCCTTGGATAAGAGATAGGGTGGCTATGTTTGAGCTTGAAACTTATGCGGGAGTAGTACAGAAAGCTGCTCTGATTGAGAATAATGGGATGCAGTCAAGGAAAGAGAGGGATAACAAGAAGAGGAAGGTTCCATTTTATGGAGAAAAGTCTGAAGCTGGAAGTTCGCAAGATCGGAATGTAAAGAGGATTGGTTTTCAGAATGGCGGAAATTTTCAAAAGAAGGGAAATTTGGGCAAAAGGAAAGAATCAAAAGGAAACAACCAGGCAAGCCAAGGGCAAGTTGGAGAAAACAGGTTCCAGAGACCGGAATGCAAGCACTGTGGAAGAAGGCACCCCGGAGTATGCAATAAGCTGAGCATGACCTGTTATAGGTGCAATCAGAAGGGACATTTGGCAAATGAGTGCAAGATGCCGAAGCCAGGAGTTACGTGCTACAAATGTGGGAAGACTGGACACATGGCTAGGGAGTGTAAGGCAACAGGACCGGTCAAAGTTCTGATGAACGTGGCAAGTACCAGTGCAAGCGTGCCAGCTGAGGTATTGGCATTACCTCCACCACCCGCACCAACCCCGCAAGCAACAGCAAGGACATTTGATCTAAAGATGAAAGATGCTGTTCAGAATTCTGAGGTGATAGCAGGTACACTTTTACTCAATAATGTCAAAGCTAAAGTATTGATTGATTCGGGAGCAACAAGATCTTTCATATCAGAATCTTTTGTTGATAAGCTCCAATGTGATAAAATGGTTATGAGTGAGGTAGTAAATGTGGTAATTGCGAACCAAGAGAAGATTCCTGTGAATCAATTTTGTCCAAAGTGTGAGATCGATATTTCGGGATATAAGTTTTCAGCCGACTTGATACTCTTCAAGTTGGGAGAGTTTGATATAATTTTAGGAATGGATTGGTTAGGAGAGAATAGCGCTCAGATTAATTGTAAGACCAAGAGAGTGTATTTAAAGACGAAGAGTGGAGAGAAGGTAGTATTAAAGGGGCAGAGGCAAGAGCAACTATTTCTTACAATCGTTCAGGCTAAGAAGTTGCTTAGAAAAGGTTGTGAGTCGTTCCTAGCATATGTAGTGGATTCAGAGAGAGGCAGCCTCAGCATGGAAGATATTCCTGTAGTTAGTGAGTTCCCCGATGTGTTTCCTGACGAACTACCAGGCTTACCACCAGATCGACAAATTGAGTTCGAGATCAACCTTGCTCCAGGCATGGAACCAGTTTCAAAGGCCCCATATAGGATGGCACCAGCAGAAATGAAAGAGTTGGCGAGCCAGCTACAAGAATTATTGGATAAAGGAGTGATACGACCAAGTATGTCGCCATGGGGAGCACCTGTTCTGTTTGTAAAGAAGAAATATGGGAGTATGCGTCTATGCATAGATTACCGGGAGCTGAATAAGGTGATGATCAAGAACCGTTACCCGCTACCAAGGATAGATGACCTTTTTGATCAGTTGAAGGGAGCAAAATGCTTTTCGAAGATTGATTTGAGATCGGGATACCATCAATTAAAGATCAAAGAAGAAGATATTCCTAAGACCGCATTCAGGACCAGATATGGGCATTATGAATTCCTAGTAATGCCGTTTGGATTGACCAACGCTCCGGCCGCATTTATGGATCTGATGAATCGGGTATTTAAGAAGTATTTGGACAAATTTGTCGTGGTATTCATTGATGACATCCTTATTTATTCTAAGTCGGAAGAAGAACATAAGCAGCACCTCTAGATAGCATTGGAGATACTCCGACAAGAGAAGTTGTATGCCAAGTTCACCAAATGTGAGTTTTGGTTAAAGGAAGTTCAATTTTTGGGGCATGTTATTGGAAATGAGAGAGTTAAAGTGGATCTGGCAAAGATTGAGGCAGTTATGAGTTGGGAGAGGCCAAAGACTCCTACGGAAGTGCGAAGTTTTCTAGGATTGGCCGGATACTATAGAAGATTCATCAAGGATTTCTCGAAGATTGCCACGCCATTGACCAAGTTAACCATAAAGAATCAAAAGTTTGAATGGAGTGCAGAATGTGAAGATAGCTTTCAAGAATTAAAGCAGAAGTTGGTAACAACTCCGGTGTTGGTACTTCCAGATGATCAAGGGAATTTTGTAATATTCAGCGACGCTTCACATAAGGGTTTGGGTTGTGTGTTGATGCAACACAGTAAAGTGATCGTATATGCGTCAAGACAGTTGAAGCCGCATGAGTTAAAGTACCCGACGCATGACTTGGAACTAGCCGCCATAGTGTTCGCACTTAAGATCTGGAGACATTACCTCTATGGAGAGAAGTGTGAAATCTACACGGATCACAAGAGTTTAAAGTACATTTTTATTCAGAAAGAGCTCAATATGAGGCAGAGGAGATGGCTGGAACTGATCAAGGACTATGACTGCTCGATAAATTACCATCCTGGAAAGGCGAACGTAGTGGCCGATGCTCTGAGTAGGAAGGAGAGATTGAATATGATGATAACATCAAAAGAGTTAACTGGAGAAATCGAAAAATTAGAATTGGAACTTTGTGCTTATGGAAAAGTTGAGGAAGTTTGTCGTGCAATGACCTTTCAGCCAATATTAGTGGAAAAGATAAAGAAGTGTCAAGAGGAAGTAATGGAAAAAGAGAAGAAACAGTTATCTGGAGAGGAGATTAATACTCAAAGGGATGAGCAAGGGATACTAAGGTTTTCATCCAGAATATGGATTCCCCGTGTACCTGAATTAAAGAATGAGATCCTCCATGAAGCCCATAATTCGAAATTTTCAATCCACCCGGGAAGCACCAAGATGTATCGAGACTTAAAGAAGAACTTTTGGTGGCCAAATATGAAGCGAGACGTGGCAGAATGGGTTGCAAAGTGCTATACTTGTCAGAAAGTAAAGGCAGAACATCAACGACCAAGCAGATTAATTCAGCCCCTGAAGATTCCAGAATGGAAATGGGAAAATATCGCTATGGACTTTATAGTAGGACTACCGCGAACGAAATCCGGACATGACGCAATATGGTTTATAGTTGATCGTCTTACGAAGTCGGCACATTTCCTTCCAATAAACGAGAAGTCGTCATTGGACAAGTTGGTTCATTTGTATGTGCGCAAAATCGTAATAAGGCATGGAGTACCCGTATCAATAGTTTCAGACAGAGATCCCCGATTTAACTCGAGATTCTGGAAGCAATTTCAGGAATGTCTTGGCACGAAGTTGAATATGAGCACGGCGTACCACCCCCAGACTGATGGCCAGAGTGAAAGGACAATTCAAACAATTGAAGACATGTTGCGCAGTTGTGCAATCGATTTTGCTGGAAGTTGGGACAACCATTTGCCATTGATTGAATTCTCTTACAACAACAGCTATCATTCCAGTATCGGCATGCCACCATACGAAGCTTTGTACGGGCGAAAATGTAGATCACCAACAAGTTGGGATGAAGTAGGAGAAGGAAGAATTCTCGGCTCGGATTTGGTACAACAGTTGCATGACTCGGTCAAGTTAATTCAGAAAAGATTGCTTGCTGCTCAAGATAGACAGAGGAAGTATGCGGATCCAGCGCGTAAGGACGTTCAATTCCAAATTGGCGAAGCTGTGTTGCTGAAGGTGTCACCTAGAAAAGGGTTGATAAGATTTGGCAAGAAAGGGAAGTTAGCACCTAGATACATAGGTCCTTTTGAGATTTTGAGTCAAGTGGGAAAGGTGGACTACGAGTTGGCCTTACCACCTCAGTATCGGCATGTGCATAATGTATTCCATGTGTCGTTACTTAAGAAGTACAATCCTGACGCTAGCCATGTGATAGAATATGAACCTGTAGAAATTCAGGCAGACCTGTCATTTATGGAGCAACTGGTTAAATACTCGACTGGCAAGTAAAGAGTCTTAGAAATAAATCAGTAAAGTTAGTAAAAGTACTTTGGAGGAACCCTAAGGTCGAAAAGTCGACTTGGGAGTTAGAGTCTGATATGCGTTCCCGGCATCCTCATCTTTTCTCTTAGATTCTGGGGACAGAATCCCTTAAGGGGGAGAGGATGTTACGACCGGCATTTTATGTAATATTATTTGTGGATTGGGTATAATATTAAAGTCAAATGAAAATATATTCAATGATTGTACGCTAGTGTGAGTGAAAATTTCTGCATTATAAATTTGCTTTGTGTAGTATATGATTTTTTTTCAAAGCAAGAGTTTATTTAATTTCTTTATTATTGATTTATAAGGAATATTCTAAGCTTTGGAAAAATTTTCTTTTAAAAGGAATTTTGTTCACAAATTTTGAAAATGATTTTATAAAGTCTCTAAAAATCCAAGTTATTTTATGGTATAAATTTTATAATTTTTGAACTTGTATTTTATTTTATAAAAATAAATCATTATAAATTTTAGTTGTCATATTTAGCAAATTACAAGAAAGCCCTTGCATGCAAACCACCCTCTCATTCTTTTCAAGGACAAAGAGGGCAATTCCAACCCCACTAACTCTTATTTTTTAGCCAATTTCCTTCTTTACCCTTGCATGCAAAATGCACCAAGTATAAGTGAAGGGATAGACTTGTCAATTCTCCTTTCCACTCAAATTTTGTCAAATCAAATACTATAAAAACAAGCAAATGTCATGATCATTCTCATACTCCACCCACACCTCACTCTCTCCTCCCTCCCCTCCCCCTCACTCTCGGCCTTTAGCCGAGAACCACCCCTCCCCATTTTTCTTCATTTCTCCACCAAGCTTCTACTCTTTATACAAGTAAATGTTATCTCCCATACCATGATCATTCATATTCCAAAGAGTTTTGAGTAGAAAGTTTAAGTTTAAGGGTTGCATGTAAAGGTTTTAGTGAAACTCAAAATACAATCTTGATTCTTATGGATTTAAGGTTGTTTTTGAGAGGACTACAATGAATGGATAAGTGCCAAGTCTTGAGAAGGAAACTCTTGATGATTTAATGGCCATTTCCATCCATTTCATTCGGCCATGACCATATGGGAGCCGAATGAATGGTCCTTGAAATCATTCTTGCTGTTTTGATCAATTTTTGCATGTTTATGTGATAATGACTTGAATTTTGTGGTGAAAATTTGATAAAACTTCTTGCATGCTAAGTGATCATCTAGGTATACCTTATGCTAGGATTGCATGTCAATTTTAAGATGGAATATATGTAGAAAATATGTTGTTTTGGTTTGAAAAACCCGAAGGCATGCATGCATGAGGATTTCTCTTAGAATGTTGTAAGATTTTGATCATTTGGAAAGATTTTATTAGTGAGCCTTAATTTCAGTAGGAATAATGCGTTAATATTGATTTATGCTTCTTGTTGCATGGTAATAATTCGTGGTTATCTTTTATAAAAAAATATATATCTTGTTGTTTCAAAAGCATGAAGATTTGTGATTTGTGAAGTTTAGTCTCTTTTGTTTTGCCATAATTGTACCTTAGGTAAGGATGATCTCACCAAGGTTATTTTGAGAAAAAGGGAGTTAGTTCAGTAGAATACCATGTATAAGTCTTGGTTTAAGTATTTAGTTGTTGTTAGTTGGGCTTGTCAAGTCAAAACCTTGGAAAATGAGAGTTATAGTTTCTGCAGAAAAATCAGTATAGCACCCTGAGGTTTAGAGTGAGTTTTGACCATGTCATTGGTGTGCACTTTGAGCCCCAAGCTACCAGAAGTTAGTATTGGGAGTATATAATAGGTTTTAGGAGTTGGTTGGAGGTTTGCATGTCATTTGGTTAGGTGCACAAGTAGAATCACAAAATCTGTCCAGCAGGGGACAGTTTTGTTGCAACTTGGAAATAGGGAGATTTGACCATGTCATGGGTAGGCCCTCATTAGGCCCAATTGGGCCTTTGTTAGAGGGTATGTCAGAGAAGTTTTCCAACCATAGTTCATAGGATATGAGCTAGAACCATGTGTCACAAGTTAATTCAAGTCAGGGCATTTTCTGCCCAGAAAAACAGGGGAACCTTGGACTTTTAGCTTAGGCCCAAGAAGGCCCAAGACAGGCCCTTGAGCCACATCAAGTTTGTGAGATGCCTTTAGGTCAGGAGAGTCTTTTGTAAAACTTTTGAAGAAAAACTTGTAGTTTAAGAGTATCTAATGTACTCAAGAAACCATAGTTGTCATTCTGAAATTTGCACCAGTGAGCACTATCACTTATCACATAGTTTTAGAACACTTAGAAGTGAGTATTAGGTCGACCACCATAGTTGTAAGATAGTATAAGGTTATTAGAGCAAAAGGCACAAGTGAGGGTCAATAGGTTTTGGATAATTTAGGAAAGGCACATCGAGTTAGGAAGCCAAAATTAGAAGACTATGTCTAGTTTAGCGACCAAGTGACTTAAGTGGTGAGTCGAGATCATCCAAGCCTAGTGTTGCATTATGGTATATATGGTGTTATTTGGTGTTAATATATGATATGTGAATATGTGGCTATGTGTGTGCAATTATAATTTAAAAGTGAATATAAATTAAGTGCATATAGGCCTAAGTGCCATCCGTGTTTAATTTCGAGTTGTAAATTGGTTAGGTTGGTGAGAATATATTATAATGAGGATTATTATTATTTATGTAGGATCTCGAGACGAGGGAAAACTTGCCATAAAAGTTGAGTGAAGCTCCAGTTATTGCTCCTACCAGTCAGACCAGACCAGCCTATCTCAAGGCAAGTGATTCAACTTGACCTTCGTATTTACTAAAATCAGTTCATATATATCGATGCAATTATCCTGAGTCATTTGATATATTTAAATCAAGCGTATCTTTTGTTTATCTTTGAGTTACATAGAGATGCCATGAACCCTCGAGTACGTATTGCAAGTAGTTCAAAAGTCTTTCATGATAGTTTAATGCCATGATAAAATGAAGAGTTGATATATTACTTGATGGATCCTCTTGATTAACATGTTGATGTTTCCTAAGTATTAATATCTCATCCTGATACTTGAACCCCTATAGAACCTTACTTTGAATTCTGATAGTCAGATACTTACCAGCTTGATTCCTCATTGATTGATACCCTCTTTCTTATCCTAAAGCTTGACAATTCTGATATGTCCTGAGTTAAAGATCATTCTTCATACCTTAACACCCTTAGTATTCATGAAGCTTACCTTCTTGATGATCCAGCACTTGAACCTTGATGAGAAATCATTGCTTTGAGCCCAAATTGGCATTACCCTTCATATTATCCATTAGCCTCACTAAATCCTCTTGTCCAATCTTTGATATATGAAAACCATTCAATTACTTGAATAGAGAATAGTTTTGTGAATCATGGCTCTGATATTCAGTACCTTGTTTCCCGTGTTTCAAGTTGATCTATAATCCCTTGATAAAAATGTTTACAGTCAAAAGAGATTTTGTCATAAATCGGCATCAGTTTTTAAAATGATTAAAATGTGAGTTTTTAGTCCCAAAGGGGGATAAATGTTTTCTTGAATAGTGGATCTGGACTGAGACGCGAGTCCTTTCCACACTTATATTAGGCTTAAAAGTTGCCTAGGGATTCCCATTAATGTTTTAGAACCCAGCGAGGTTCGGGATTACTTCGCGGCTGATCACCGGCTATAATCCGTAGCGTCATAAAATGATTTTGATTAAGACATGACTTTAAAATTGTTTTGATGCAAGCAAAATGATGTCATCTCACATAGTTTTTTTTTATCTCTCGTTACCTTTGGTTATGTCTTTCCATTGTCATTCTTAAAAGTATATCTCAATTTATGTTTTGTGTCGTACTGTTAGCACTTGTTGAGCATTTGGCTCACTTCTTGCTTTACCCTTATATTACAGCTAGCAGCTATGATTAGATTCAAGCAGACTGCCCGTAAGACCTGTGATGCTGATGCTTATGTTCGACCTCAGGTAGAATAAGTAATAATAGTTGTGTGAGGACTCGGTATTTGTAATCAGATGTAATAGCTGGTAGTGTTGGGCTGTTCCAAACCCTAAACTGTAAGATCTTGGAGTTGGTTGTGTATTCTTCATTTAAAATATTGTAATAGCTATATCTATTTTGCTATTTAAGTTGGGGGTGTGACATCAACAATATAAATGAACTAGTCAAGAAAGATCTTGTGAGAGGACTTCCAGAATCAGTATTTGCTCCTGATGGCCTTTGTGATTCATGTCAGAAGGCTAAACAAAGAAAATCTTCATTCAAGAGCAAGACTGAATCATCAATTCTTGAGCCTTATCACCTACTACATGTAGATCTATTTGGTCCAGTGAATGTCATGTCTATTGCAAAGAAGAAATATGCTATGGTCATAGTGGATGAGTTCACCAGATACACATGGGTGTATTTCTTGCACACAAAAAGTGAAACTGCATCTATCTTGATTGATCATGTCAAGCAACTGGATAAATTGGTCAAAGATTCTGTGAAGATAATAAGAAGTGATAATGGCACTGAGTTCAAGAATTTGATCATGGAAGAGTTCTGCAAAGACCATGGAATCAAGCAGGAATTTTCTGCTCCTGGAACTCCACAGCAAAATGGAGTTGTTGAAAGAAAAAATAGAACTCTTATTGAAGCTGCACGAACTATGCTTGATGAAGCAAAGCTACCAACCTATTTTTGGGCTGAAGCTGTGCAGACTGCTTGTTTTACTCAGAATGCAACACTCATTAACAAGCATGGAAAGACACCTTATGAGATGGTGAAGAAAAAGAAGCCAAATCTGAAGTATTATTATGTATTTGGATGCAAGTGTTTTATTCTTAAGACTCACCCTGAACAGCTATCCAAATTTGATTTAAAAGCTGATGAAGGATTTTTTGTTGGATATCCACTTTCCACAAAAGCCTTCAGAGTCTATAATTTAAGAACGAGGGTTTTCATGGAATCTATCAATGTCTCCTTTGATGATAAGAAGATTACTGGGCTTGAAGATTTCAATGATCATGATCAGCTGAGATTTGAAAATGAAGACTTAAATTCTGATACTGAAAATCCTGACAGTCTAAATCCTGATACTGCAAACTCTGATGGATTAAACTCTGATGTTATTAAAACTGTCGTGACTACGCCAAAGGAAGATGCACCTGTGCAGGGGGAGCATACTGAAGATACAACCACATCTCAAGAAGCATCAGAACATACAACTGGCTCTTTAAGTTCTGATTCATCAAGTTCTGATAAGCCAAGTTCTGATAATTCTAAAAACTCAAATTCTGAAGGATCCAACTCAGAGAGCATAATTTCAGGGGGAGCATCATAAAATGTTGATGAAGACAGCATGGATCATGGGGGAGCATCCAGTTCTAGAGAAAACCTTTCATCTGCAAGGAAGTGGACTAAATCACATACACCTGATTTAATAATTGGAAATCATGACGCAGGTGTCAGAACTAGAACAGCTACTTCAAGTGAATGTCTCTATAATTCTTTTCTTTCTCATACTGGACCAAAGAAAGTGGAAGAAGCTCTTCAAGATGTTGATTGGGTGCAAGCAATGCAGGAAGAGTTAAATGAATTTGAAAGAAACAAAGTCTGGACCATAGTGCCAAAACCAAAGAATAGATCTATTGTTGGTACAAAGTGGGTGTTCAGAAACAAAACTGATAGTGATGGTTGCAAAAGGATATTCTCAACAGGAGGGAATTGATTATGATGAAACATTTGCACCAGTTGCTAGATTGGAAGCCATAAGGATATTTTTGGCTTATGCTGCTCACAAAAAGTTTACTGTCTTTCAAATGGATGTGAAAAGTGCTTTTCTCAATAGAGAATTGGAAGAGGAAGTATGTTGAACCACCTCCAGGCTTTGTAGATTCCAAATTTCCAAATCATGTCTACAGGCTTGATAAAGCACTTTATGGCCTTAAGCAAGCTCCAAGAGCATGGTATGAGACTTTAGCTCAGTTTCTTCTGGAAAGTGGATTTAACATAGGAACTATTGACAAAACACTGTTCTACCTCAACCATGTAAATGACTTACTTTTGGTGCAGATATATGTTGATGATGTCATTTTTGGTTCTACAAATGACAGACTTTACAAGAAGTTTGCCAAACTGATGCAGTCAAGATATCAAATGAGTATGATGGGGGAACTTAGCTATATTCTGGGTCTTCAAGTGAAGCAAAATGAAGAAGGCACTTTTATTTGTCAATCCAAGTACACCAGAAATTTGCTGAAGAAATTTGGAATACAAGATTGTTCAAGTGCGTTCACTCCCATGGCCACTGTAACAAAATTTGATAAGGATACTGGTAAATCAGTAGATATTACTGATTACAGAGGTATGATTGGCTCTCTACTCTATCTAACTGCTAGTAGACCTGATATCATGTATGTTACCTATCTTTGTACAAGATTTCAAGCAGATCCAAGAGAACCTCACTTAACAGCTGTGAAAAGAATTTTCAAGTATCTTAAGGGAATAGCTGATCTGGGATTGTGGTATCCCAGAGAATCAGATTTTAAACTAATAGGTTACTCAGATGCAGATTTCACAGGATGCAAAATTGACAGGAAAAGTACAAGTGGAAGCTGCCAATTTCTTGAAGGCGGATTTGTTTCTTGGTTTAGCAAGAAACAAAAGTAAATTTCCACATCAACTACAGAAGTAGAGTACATTGCTGCAGGAAGCTGTTGTGCACAAATTCTTTGGATGAAGAATCAGTTACTGGATTATGGGTTAAGATATTTTAAAATCCCTATTTACTGTGATAATCAAAGTGTTATTGCTATGACAGGTAATCCAGTTCAAAACTCTATGACAAAGCACATCAGCATTAGGTACCACTTCATAAGGGAACATGTGGATGAAGGTACAGTGGAATTGCACTTTGTTCTAACAGATCAACAACTAGCAGATATCTTCACAAAACCTCTATGTGAAGCTACTTTTACAAGATTGGTAAATGAACTTGGAATGGTTTCAGGTTTTTTCTCTAAATCTGCTTAGTTTTTGTTCTGATGCATCAGATTTTATGATCAGTATGTACAGATATTACTATCTTTGTGTATTCTGTGCTTAATTGAAAATTGCTCAAGTAGTTATTGTTGTCTGATGTGAATTTCTAAACTCTGATAGTGAGATGGATGTTTCTGTGACCATTCAATCCAATGAGGATAACTTTGCTAGATGTTGACCTAGTAGTCTTTAATATACTAAAGATCCCATGTTTGAAGTAATTGTTTATATGGAAATCTCTTAACACAAGCAAATTCCGATACTGAGCTTAGTTGAAGTTTACTTTGTGTATCTCATTACTAAGTCACAAACTGGAATAGTGCTTCTTATCTGTTAAGTTCTGATGTTAGTAAATCTGATGGATGTACTAAGTGCTGATAAACCTCACTTATCAAAAGAAAAAGAAAGAGAAATTAAAATCAGGTACTCCTTTGAGATCTAGAGTAAAAATTGTGGAAGGGAGGACCCAAGTGCATTGCTGGTATTAAGTAATATGCATCAGAAAAGCAAAATAAATATTTTATTGGTGACTTTTCACACTCTATAATTACTTGAGAAATACTCTGATAATAGCATAAATTCTGATAAGTAGTCGTGACTCACTTACACTGAGAAGCCACTGTAAAATAGAATTTCAAAAGATGCATAAAATGAGCACAAAACAGTTGAGGTTGACTCATGCATGAACTCATTCTAAAGTAGACTTCACAATCATGACATATTTTGAGCAAAGTTCTTAGTTATGTCTTATTTATAAGATGTACTGAAGTGAATCAGACTTTAATCTTTATCTGATATTAAGCTTACTGCACACACATACACTCCATATGAATGATGAAAATTACTGTGGTGATAAATGTTCTTTTAGATGAACAGTGTAAGTGTCAGTTGCATAAATTCTGAGGACAAGTTCTGATGGAAGTTCTAATGATTAAGTTCTGAAGAAACGAAATCAGAATTTGTGTGAAGAAATACAAGAATGGGCATTCACTTCTCGAGTTAAGAAATCATATTCTGATGACTGGTAAGTTCTGATATAAGTCTAAAATCTGATATTAAACTCTGAAACAGTCTTATTTAAAATCAGAATATGTTTGGGTGAGATATTAACAGTCAACATAATTTGGGTTAGTGGTACTCGTCTATGCACAGTAATTTTTACTTGTTTCGTGTGCGCATTAAATCCTGTTTTAAACTTCCAATGGCTATTATTATTATCATCAGTCTAGGGAGACGAGGTAGAATTATTTCTACCTGTAACCATTCAATTTTCCTTACGTCTCTTGGTATTCTATTGGCTATATAAACCAACGCCTCATTCCAGCCAACACATCTCTCATTTTCTCTCAAACTCAATTTTTTTTCTCATCACAAACATGGTTCACTTTAACTTAGTTCTGAACTATGACACTTTCACTATCAATTTGAGGTGTACTGAATGGCAACAGGAATGACATGTCACTGCCATTCCTGATGAAATCTGGGACTCAGTTCCCCAAGAGGTCCTCACAGACCTCTTGTTCTTCTACATGGACTATCATCGCCATCTTCAGCGTCTGGAAGAGGAACGGAGAGAAGCTCTCCAACAGCAGGAGCGAATCATTTGTCTCGCTGTTCTTTTTGTTGAGAGTAGGAAGAAGAAATAATTGCTGCTATCTGTTTCTCTTCACCGTCAGCTTTGTCTGGCTTCTTAGCTTAGGACTAAAGCTGTTGATGTTAGGATTTGTAGCTTAGGACAATCTTGTAATTTTAAGCATGTAATTTAAATTTCATGAAATGTATTTGCTCAATATATTAATGAAATTTTATATGTATGCAAGATTTTGTCTCTGAGTCATTTGATATTCTGATAACATTTTAAATCATGATACTAACCATATTCTGATGACCTTTTTAGCTCTGATACAAATCAAGTTCTGATTCTGACGAGGCAGTATTTGTTTACTTGGTTTATTAATGGTCATTCTATCATTGATCATATTTTTACAAAATATTGGTCAAGCAGTGATAAAAATTTATTAAGTGGGAACAGTTTTAAAATTTAAAATAAAACTGAACGACCTTGATTAATGGGATTACTTGGTAAGTGGAACGGTTTTTCCTTGAAAAACTTCATGTGATAAGTAATGATTACTGAATACCCGTGCCCATTAATTATCTTTTACTGCTGCATGTCTGACAAGTGTCTCAACGGTTACTTTTTCTACCGTGTATAAGTAAAAGAGAGAAAAGATTGTAAAATCTTTTATTTACTTTCATATTTTATCTCTCTCTTTTTACTTTTATTCTCTCTCATCTACTAACGATTTTTCATATAGACATTCTATCAAACACCTTACAGGCAATTTTCTTTCTCACGAATTTCTCATGGCACCCAAGGACATAATTTTCGATGGAGCTACGTTTGTTCCTAATAACTTCTCTGCTATTCTTAGCAAGTCAGAAGCCCCATCCGAACTTCACTTTATTCAGGACTTTCTTGCTAGTTCTGATATTGGGTATGCTCTGACCGAACCCGAAGCAGTCTCTAGTACTCAAGTCCTGGAGTTCTGGAGAAGCGGTGTATATGATGATGGTGGTGCTCAAGGGTCCCCAAGTATTATTTTTTCATCAGGGGAGGATGAGTATATTGTGACATTGTCTACGGCTCGACAAGCACTGCAGCTACCTGAGAACTGTGTTTATTCTACTACTGACGAGCCAGTTCTTCAAAACATGATGGCCAGTCTGGGATATGAGAGGACATTGGCAAAGCTGGGCCAGTTGAAGAGATCTTTTATAAGGAGGGAATGGAGTTTCTTCTTTGATTGCATACCTAAAGCTTTTGCAAACAAATGTTCCAATTTTGATACCATTCCCATATTCAGCCAACAAATCGGGTATGCTCTCATAAATCGAACTAATTTTGACTATGCCAGTGTTGTTTTAGGTTTTATTGGGGACAGAATGAATGAAGATAGGTCTACCGTTTATTTTGCTAGATTCTGTCAGCTTATCTATAGTTTCTGTTGTGATAATAAGCCCCAAAATGCTGATGAATTAATTTCATCATTCAGAATAGCTAAAAGAGCTTTTACTGACTTATTTTCTACTGATAATAAGAAGGCTGTGTTAAGACCCCTCTTAATTCATTTATCTGTCAAACAAGCCTTAATAACCTATGATCATGTTAAGTACACTGCACTATATCCTGATGTTCAACCATCTGAACCTCATCCATCAGCACCCACCACCTCTACTCAACCACCACAAACTTCTCAACCTCAACCTTCAGATCCTACAGTGCAGCCTTCATCTTCCAAACCTAAGAGGACTAAGAAAGTACCTCAAACACAACAGAAGAGAAGGAGATTCATTCTGCGAGATGAATCAGATGCTGAGGAACAGGTTCCTATTTCAGAACCTGTTCTAGAAGCTGAGAAGGTCTCTTCTCAGGAGGATGTTGATATTGGGAGTTCTAGGCCCCTAACAAGGCTTAGAAAGCATAATTCTGATGATACAGCTCATAAAGTCACCTTAAAAGCTAAAAGATTTAAAACATTGGCAAAAAGGCCTGAAGATTCTGGTAAATGAACGGAAGCAGCTGCTAAGGAAGGGGATCAGGAATCTCTGATCTCACAAGACCCTGTTGAAGCTCACAATTCTCCTAGTGCTGATCCAGACCCTCATGCAACTCATCACTCTCCACTACATGAGCCAGAAACTACTCACATTCCTACACCTCCAGTATCTCCAGTACATGCTGATAACCAGGGGCCAAGTGATGAAATTGACTTACATAACTTGGAAGTGCCTCAGGTTTTGTATCCAGAAGCTCCATCAACTCAAGTCACTCCACCAACAACACCAATTCCTGATGCTGATTTTAATCCAGAATTGCCTACAACACCTTCTCTGCATCTAGATACTGAAGATCAGATTTTAGGTGAGCATCAGAATATGGATGTTGATCAGAACTTAGTTGGAGATCAGCCCTTAGAGGATGATGTTGAAGCCTCCATAGCTTCTCATACTGTTCTTTTATCAGAGGATGCTGAAGATGTTGCCTCTGTAAGTTCTGATGCTGCAAATGTTGATGCTACTGGTAATGCTGCTATAAATTTAGATGCTGATGCAGCTGGTCCTTCTGGACATGCACCTCTACAAACTCCTTCAAAGGCCGAGATAGTCAAAAAGTTTGTTACAGGGGAAGCACCAGTACCTTAGAGTGAAACTCCTAGAGGACAGGAGTGGACTAAGGAATGGAACACAGTTACCTTTGTTCCTACTGAAAAGATTCTTGCTGATCACTTGGAAAAAGCTGATGAGATTTTAGTCAATGATGATTTCAAGGCACAGCTAAGAGTTACTGCACTTAGTACAAGGCACCTTCAAGGTCAACACTCTGTAACTCAGGCCAAGGTGGACAAGATTCAAGAAACCTTAATACAGCAAGATACAGTTGTCAAGTTGGACAAGAAAAGGTTTTTCAAACCTTCCTTTGATAAAATTACCAACATTGAGAAAACCCAAGAGAAGCAACAGTCTAAGATTGATGAATCAAGCTTCTCAGCAATCTCAACTCAATAAGATCCAATCCTCAGTGGAATTGCTTCTCTCTCTTCTTTTACCTGCTGATGCCAAAAAGGGGGAGAAAGTAATTAAGTCCAAATGCAAACCGACACTGAAGAAAAAGGATGATGGTAATGACCCGGGAAACTCTGGAATGGGTGGAGGTCATGGTCAAGGTGGAGGTCTCTCATCAAGTAGAACTGGAACTACAAGTCATATAACAAGTTCTGATACAGGGAGAAGAATAACTTCTGATACTGGTAAAAGGATAAGTTCTGATGAACTGTTGGAACTTGATGAAAAAATTTCAAGACAGTTATTTCTGAAAGAAATTCCAGGAATGGACTTTGAGAGTCTAATGAAAGAAGAAGCTAGACATAAGTTAGAAAAAGTCAACTCCAAATCTGAAGCTTCTGTTGTTAAAAAGAAACTTCCTACGGCTAAAGGCATTGTGATAAAAGAAAGGACAAATCCTGTGGAAACTAAAGCCAAATCATAATTGCAGATAGATCCAAGGTCCAAGGGCAAAGAAAAAGTTGGTGAACCTGTAAAGGTTTATGTGCCTCCTATGGATGAAGAATTTTATGATGAAGATGCTAATCTTACTCTGACTTCAAGGAATATTTCTAAGACAACCTCTAACATGGCTCAAGTTGTTCAGAGTCAAGATATAGTTAGTTCTGATATAACAATGAAGCAAGCAACCTCTGACATAGCTCAAGTTGGCTTGATATCAGAAGATAAGTCAAAGGAAATCTCTGACATTGCTCATGTTAAATCCTCAAAGTTACTCCTACCAGGATTCACTAAAGCCAAACAGACTCAACCTTTGAAGACTGCAGCAAGTGGTTTTGAAGCAAGAGTGGTTATTAGAAATGAAGCAAGAGATAAATCTGGATTGGGTAGTGCTGATGAAAGAAGAATGCAGAACACAACCAATGATCCAACTTTCTTAAGTGAACCAGGTATTGGAGCAACTCCTGAAAGATTGAATCAACTAGAATCTGTACAGATGGTCTATCATACCTTCTTGAAAGAACACATCTTGTTATATTTCATGACAGATGGAAGGGTTTACCATATAAGGGAAAATGCTATACCACTGAAGTATTTTGAGGAACTAGAACATGTTTTATTCTTACTTCAAGTGAAGGACATAACAGAAAGTGCTGCAAATTATTTGAAGACTCAAATTCAGAGACAGAAGAAGCTTTATTCTGTGAAGTCTGACAGCACATACTGTCCCAAGTACAGAGATCACAAGGGTGATATTGTTGATATGAAGCCTAATACTGCAAAGATCAGAACATATCTTGGTATTAAGGGACTTGAATTCAATCTAGAGTCTGGCAAAGCCTATGTCATAAGACTAGATCAGGAGTTGAGAAAATAAAAAATTAATGATCTCAGATATGCTATCTTCCATACTGGTGAAGATACTGCAGAGCTTAAAGATGCTAAAAGAAGGATGATTGATGAATTCAGATATGCTGAGAGATGTTTGTTAAAGAACTATCTCAGAACAACTCCTGACATCGAAGAGATCAGAAAGTGAAGCAAAGTCAAGATCTACAACTGATCAAATTCTGATATGTATACAGACTGAAGTTGTTATCAGAAGTTAAAGTTGGTAAAGCTTTAAGGACTGTAAGTTATAGTTATCTAGTCAATTTCTCATGCATTTGTACTTAATGTTTTTGACATCATCAAATATCTCTTGAACTTGTATATTATGCTAATTTACAAGTTGGGGGAGATTGTTAGATATATTTGATAATGTCATGTCTAATATGATTTGTGTTTAGTTTTCAGATCTTACTTAAACAGGACAAATCAGTATTTAACTGAAATCAGCACTTATACTGAAGTCAGAACTTAAGTTATCGGTACTTAAGGTTCAGGAGATATTTATCAGGAGATAATATCAGGACTTAAAGGAAACTTTCAGATAAGGAAAGCGGTTGATTGAAAGGAAAGAAGATCAAGACAAACGCAAGAAGAGATATGCATGAAGAAGGAATTCTATGAAAAATATAATACTTGAAAGAAAAGATATCTGATTGATATATTTTAGGAAGCAGAATTATATTCCATATCAATTAGCGATTATCTTGTAACTGTGTAATATATAAACACAGACATAGGGTTTATACTATAAGTGTTATCATTATCGAGAATATTATTCATTGTAACCCTAGCAGCTCTCGTGATATTTTATTCATCACTGAGAGAGGACAGTTCTACATTGTAACAGAGTTTAATAAAGTTTGTTTTCTGTTACTTGTGTTCTTTGAATTCGATTTGATTGTGATATACACTGTATTCAACCCCATTCTACAGTGTGTGTGACCTAACACATATATCAAGGTAAACGTCTTAGGGAACATATATCAAATCATTAAAATACTATAGACTACCATTATATTTTAATAATGCTACAAAAAATTGATATAATGCTAATAATCAAATCCAAACCTACCGTTAGTGACTAAAAAATATGAAGATAACATTAGTGAGTAAAATAAAAAAAAATATAGTTGAATGCTAATTTTTTAAAGACATGATAAGTTGATTGACGAAAAAATTCATTTTCCCTCTATTCTTTTCGTTCATACGTATTTTTGTTTTAGCGGATTCAGTCATTTTGAACAACCTAAATTGAACATAAAATAATAAAACCGACATAATTTTAGGTTCTAAGCAAGGATATAAAAAAATCGTAATTTTATCATTAAATAAATATTATTATTTGATGTTTCCCTCATAATCTATACTACTTATTAATAAACAAAATCATGTATAGAAGTATCAAAGTACCAAATTTTGGTATTTACCTACCATAAGTTAACTTATATTCTCTATAAAATTTATTTTCAACATAAATCGACTTCTATTATCTATAAACTCTATTTTCTTTTAGTTAGTGTTCATCCAATCGTCTATTTACTTTTTTAAAATATTTTTTTTGATCAAATTAATGAATTATACTAAAAATTTATTAAGTTACGTTAAATTAAGTAAAATAACATATATTTACTTTTAATTTGAAAAACTACTAATTACTAAGTCAACTACTAACACGAATTGACTTTTATTCTCTATAAACTTTATTTCCTATTAGGTAGTGTCAATCCTAGCGTAAGTTCACTTTTAAATTAGATAATATTATTTTAAAAATAATTAAACAATAGCAATGACTTTATTAACATTTATTAACTTTTAAACTGAAAATTATTGGTTTAACGGTTCTATCTGTTACTGTCTATCATAACGTTTATTTATTTTTTAATAAAAACATTTTTAATGGTAACAAATTTATGGGTTGTATTTATATTATATTATGTAATATTTAATTAAGTATAATAACATCTATTTACTATTAATTTGAAAATTAATTTTTATCGATAATTAAGTAATATGTAATAAACTATATTGAAAAAAAAATTATAAGATAATTATTAAATAATATTAATTAATCTTAAATTATCTAATGTAACAAATATTTGGTTCATAAGATAAATTTACAATTCATTTTACAAAAATAAAACTAATATATTAGATTTTTATATCAAGTAAAACGATGCAGAACTAGAACTATAATGAGAAATTTCATAACTGATTCGATTCCTTTTAATCACGTAACTTTTTTTTGCAAATACCATATTAATATTTGATATTAATATACTAATTTCAATTCGTGTTTCGCACGAATTATGAATTTTATTTTCTACAAATACTAATTCCATATTTTTAATCTCGGGTCTGTGTTCCGCACGGGTTATCAACTATCTATACTAATAAGCGAAACCATATTATTTTAAAACAAAAGAGGTCCCAAATCTTGGTACTCACTAGAAACTTATACAACTATTTTTAAATTTTATGTAATTAAATATCAACTAACACAAATTAACTTTTACTCTCACAAAAAACTTATACAACTATTTTTAAAATTTTATGTAATTAAATCTCAACTAACACAAATTAACTTCTACTCTCTGTTAACTTTATTTTTACTTCAATTTTTATTTGTTAGTGTACTTCCAAGAGTCAGTTTACTTTTAGATAATTGTATTAGTAAAAGATAACATGTTAGATTTATATAAGTAAAAAACTAGGTGCATAACTAGAGATACACAATGAAATTTCAGAATTACACTTAACTTCGATTTTTTTAAATACGTAATTTTACGGTGTTTATTTATTATATTTCGATCTATGTTTTGCACAAATTATGTTGTTCAATTTTATGTAAATACTAATTTGATACCATTATTTTTAATTTCCGCCGCATGAGTTAACAACTAGTACTCTCTCCGTCCCATTGATTTGTATACAAATCATTTGGGCACGGAGGTTAAGAAAATATATAATTTAGTGAGAAAAAGTAAGAATAGTGGGTAAAGTGGTGGGTCCGACTAATATTTAATGTATATAGTGGGTGTAGTGGAAGAAATGAGTGGATGTGAGCGGATGAGGTTAATTTTTATATTTTAAAATATTACTATTTTGTGTAAGATTTGGAATGTAAAGAATTGAGTGGGACATCCAAAAAAGGAAAGTGTATAGAAATGAATGGCATATGTGGAGTATTTATTATTGGTGTCAATGGATTAAATCAATAAGAAATAGGCGATATACATATTATTTTATGTTTTAGAATTATAAGCACTTTAATTTTTTGAATGAATATGTTAAGCACTAATTTGAAATTTGATAAGAAAATAAAATAATAACCATATAATTATATTAGTAATTTTTTTGATCGTTTTCTTATTGATAATTATTATATAACGTGTTGTGCAAGACATGCTTGTATAATAACAAGACTAAGTCATATTGACAGCCCTAAGATTAAGTTGTATGATAATAAATATTTATATTCTGTAATTATATTCCTCGAGTGTGTAAAAATGTTTAGTAGATTAGACCGGAGGATTTTTCTATGAACATCAAGCTAAGGAATAAACTATGGAAGAAGATCAAGTCCTGATCATGCATCAAAGAAAAGTGTAGAAGTTTGGAGTTGAATAATGACGTTCTAGGAAAAATATTCTAACTCAAGATATCGAATAGTCACAAATCAAGGTATATTGAGAAGTTAATCGAGAACTCCAAAATGACTTTTAGAGAAGTCCCAAGAGATATCGACAAGTCATTTCTGCATGATGAGAACTCATACATCGACAAGCACATGAAGATATAGAGGATTGAAGATATCGACAAGTCAATACCTCATGTAGAGATCTCGAAGATATCGACAAGTCAATACCTCATGTAGAGATCTCATAGACCTCGACAGGTCAATACCTCATGTAGAGATCTCATAGATATCGACAAGTCATTTCTGCATGTAGAGAACTCAAAGATATCGACAAGTCAAATTCTTCTTGTAGAGAATTTAGGATGTCGACAAGTCAAAAGCCTATATCGAGAACTAGATATGTTGAAAAATTATTCTACATGTCGAGAACTAGAGACCTGGACAAGTCATTTACATATGTTGAGAAGTCGAGATATCGATAAGTCATTTTACTTATCGATATGTCACTTCTCTACAGAACAAAAAGAGATCTTGACATACTATCTCAAATTCAGAATACATACAAGTTCAAGATTCAAGATTATCAGTCAAGAAACAATTCATTCACTTAATTGGAAAGACTACAAAAGTATCTTGAAGAATACAAGATCAAGGGCCCAGATTCACTAGACAAAGGATGGCCACGGACCTGCAAGATTCAACAAACATATGCTAACACCAGAAAAGAAAATAGATAAGGTTGCTTTAGAAACTGGTTTAGTATATTTTAGTGCAAGTTTTATAAACTCGTGTTGTTATTTTATAAAGCATGCACAGGTCCTTAGTTTAGAAGTAACAAACAAATCAAGAAAAATATTATATTCTCTCAAAATAGTAGCTTACCTAGTGCGCACCCGAAGGGTAGCGGCTGCGGGTTACCTACGATAAAAAAAAGAAGAAAAAGAACACAGATTTGTAGCAAGACATACTTAATTAATACAATTAAGTGAGTTTTTGAAATATTGTGTTTGTGTGATGTTAAACATAATATCTCTATAATTCTTAACTGCTTTGTTCAACCATTATCCAAATAGTTTTTAAAATAAAGTAAAATCCAAGAAACACGTTCATCCCCCCTCTGTATTATATTTCTTTACATTCAATATCTAATAAGTGGTATCAGAGCAAAATCTGAAAGAAAACAAATAAAGTTCTTGGAAGAATGAGTGCTCAGAAATGAAGCACTATCAAGATACCTATCTTTGACAAGATCAACTACACTGTGGAAAAATAAAATGATATTATTCATAAGGATGGACAACCTCATGTACATTCAGATTCTCAAAAATGGACCTTTCATTCCGATGGAAAGGGTTCCTGAAGCTACATATGGATACATGGTCATACCAGCACATTATACACATAAAGATCCCTCAACCTACAAAGAGCCTGGAAAAAAAGGTCGCGCTGGATAACAGTTTACATCTCATATTGATTGAGTCTCTTGATAATGTAATGTACAATAACATTTTCAACTCTGAGTCTGCTAAACAGATCTGGGAGAAAATTGAAATACTGTGTAAGAGAACAGAAGAGGTTAGCTCTAATCAAAGAAAGATCTTGGTGTCACAGTATGAGGGTTTTATGGCTAAACTCAAGGAAAGTGTAACTGATATTTTAGAAAGATTTAATAATCTGATAAATGATTTGCAGCTTCATGACATGTACCATGAAGCTGAAGAGGTCAACCTTAAGTTTTTGCTCACCCTTCCTGACCATTTGGAACAAAATATATATGCTATTAGAGAAGGAAGGGATTTAAGTAGAATGACACTGGAAGTCTTGTATGGGATCTTGAAGACTTATGAGCTTGAAATGTTACAATGTAAGTCATTGAGAGCTGGCCAAGGACATGTTATTGATGAAACTAGTGCCCTGGTTGCCAATGACAGTAAGTCATCTGAATATGAACTGGAAGCTCTAACTCCAGCTGTTCAAACTCTTTAGCAGAAAAATAAGAAACCACAGAAGCAAGTCATACTGAAAATGGGAGAGGATGAATTCTACACCCTTGATGAACTAGATGAGATGGACCAGTCAATGGCTTACCTTGCAAGAAAATTCTGTAACATAAGGGTGAAGAAGCCAAAGTTCTTCAAGAACAAGAGTCAGACATCTAACAACAACAGCAATTGGAAAGGAAAAACTCAGTTCAACTCAGCTGGAAAAAGTGGCTAAAAAACAGGATCTGTTGACAGATCAAAGATAAAGTGCTATAACTGTGATGAGTTAGGTCCCTTTGCCACTGAGTGTAGAAAACCAAAGAATGTAAAGAAAGATAAAGTTTATTTAGAATTGAAAGCAAAGTATGAAGCACTCTTGATAAAGTAACAAGGAAAAGCTTATATTGCAGAAAACAAGAGTTGGGATGATACAGATGAAGAGGATGACAATGAAGAATTTGGGAACTATGCTCTCATGGCTCTAGAGAAAGGAGAATCATCTGCATCTAAATCCGAGGTAGCAACTCTAACCAGAATTGATTTAAATGCAAGTCATATAAAGAATCTATTGAGAAAATGAGTGTAGAGATGTTCCACATCCACACAAGCATGATGAAAACTACTGAGGAATTAAGTAGGCTGTCAAAGATTAATGAGAAGTTTGAGATAGAGAAATAGGGATTGGAACTGCAGTGTTAGATATTGAATGCAACACAGGGGGGTGAATGTGTTTCTTGGATTTTTAGTCTTTTCAAATTTGTTTGGATTATAGGTGAAAGCAGTTAAGATATTGTAGAGATAATGTGTTTACAGAAGTAATCAACAAGCACGGTATTTTCAAAACTCACTTACACTACGCCATAAGTGGGCTACTATAATGGAAGTGTTACATTAGCTAAGAAAATTTTATCTAATTGTAATACCTCTCAATTGGCGTTACAATAACAATATAGCTAGTGTCACCTGGTGTTACATTAGATATTTTTTTTATTTTTTAAAAATATTAATGTGAAAATATTATCATAAATTAGTATTAATTTCTAAAATTATGTTATATTGTAATGTCTAAATTATAAAAATTTAATATTAATTATTAAATTGTTATTCAAAATTATATTATAATTATAGTATTATATATTACACTATTTTATTATTATAAAAATTATACTTTAATATTTAAGCCTTTTTAATTCAAAACATAAAATATTGCATATTTTAACATTGCATATAAATATTACATTAAATTAAAGTAGTAAACTAGATAAAATAAAAATATATAAATTAAATTATTTTAAACATGATCCATAATATATCATATTTTTTATTTATGTTAATTCCTTTTAAAAAATTCAAAATAAAACTAACAGAATTTTAAATAAGTAATATATATGAACATTTTACCGGTTAAAAAATTTAAAGGCTATAAAAGTTCCGCCCAAATAAAAAATCGGGACCTCTGAATCATACTTCCCCAACCCTATCATCTACATTGGCCTTCTGTTAGTCTCTTTGTTTCTCTTTCGTTCTATGGCGATTAATCAATCTCAAATAATCTGGCTTAGTCTCCTCTCCCTAACAATTCATCTTCTCACTACGTATGTTCATCTCTCTGCTTCTCTCTCGGGTACTTCTTCTTTGACTTGACGGTTGGGACTCTTCTTCGACTTCTCGGGTACATCTACATAGATATCCAAATCTTCGATGTTCAAAGTTCGCAATATACCTGTATATATCTATAAATATATATCAAAATAAAAATATGTACATCTAATCGATTTTGAATTTTCAATTAATTTGTGTTCTTAGGTGTGCGATTTGAGGATTTATCGATTTGTGATATTATCTGATGCGATTTTGGGATTCAGAGTCTCTCTACTGCACAAACTAACTACCCTAGTTAGTCTCAATTTAATTCACTAAAAATAGAATCGAAGGTATCACAATTTCATCTCATTCGGATTTTAAGGTTTTGAGTTCCGATTCATTTGTATCATTTTGCTCTTTTCATTTTTTATTTTAGGGATTTGACTTGTGTTGGTTTAATTTGTATACTTTTACTTCTAAGTTAGAGTAGTATATTTGCCAAAAATCGACGGCCCCCATTTGAAGCAGAGTAAAAACTAAATCCGGGACCACGCATAAAACCCAGTGCAATAAATTACTGCTAGTAATTTATTAGTTTTCAACCAAACATACATTAAATATATGATAGTGGATAGCAAAACGTAAACCACGTATACTTGAGGACACAATGCCAATGCAATAGTTTTATAAACTTGTTTAGTAGTGTTATTTTTGAACGTATATATGTTTTACAAATTTATAGTTTGGTCAAGTATTAAATGGTTATATTAAGATGTTTCCTTATTAACCACGCAATGCCAATGCAATAGTTTTATAAACTTCTTTAGTTATTTATTATGTTAAGTATATTTAAGCAAAGATCTGATCTTTTGACTCTGGATTCTAATGCTCTATTATTTTACAGGTATTTTCGGTTCTTAAATCGGATACACAATGTATTATCAAGAGTTTATGCAGCACTATGGATTTATATATGTTCAGCTTTTACATTCCTTTGAGATTTGGAGAATTGTTTATTGTTTCCCAATTAATGCATAAATCCTCTCTTGATCATGCATACATACATTTACTTTAAATATATATAGTGGCTTGCTTATATTCTAGCATGCCGAGAAGTTTATTAAGTCAATAAGGTCCAACATATGAAATTTACAGCAAATCAGAGAACGCAAGCTTTGGTTATATTTTATTTAATTACAAGTGCACTTTGTTGCAAGTCTATTTTAAAACATTATATTTTACTGTCTTTACTTTTGATGTATTTTATGTGAGATATCTTTGTACTTGCATATCTTTTGAACGAGGTTTGACATTTATGTATTGCCATTTTATAGATAAAAAAGAACATGAAATACAGGCACAAATTATGTCTAACTATATCGGGTACGACTCTTACTAATAACTTGATAAGGATTATTAGTCATACTTGTATTGAACTTGAAAACTAAATAGTTATACTCTTTTAAAAAAAATTATATTGATGTTAGTATGTTGTAGATATAAAATGTATGTAAATAAATATTTCTGTTTGACGATATGCAAGACATCCATCCATTTCCAGGGAAAGAATTAAGAAATGACAGCTTTGCTCGGTTATCATTAACATTAGTAATATGGTTTGAAAATGAGATTATTATATACTGGTATGGCTTAGAGATGAGACTATTATATATTATTACTTTGATGTTGTGTTGCTACTGGGATTGTTGTTTAACAAGAGCATGTAATTTAAATATTTTAAAATTAACCGTTCTATTTGCCTATTATAGTGTAATGTATGTTTATATGTGGTGTTATATAATATATACTACTGTTGCTTAATTATAACAAACTGGTGTTACAATTGATAGAACTGATTGTTAAAATAGACTATGCAGGCCCCATAAAAAATGGGACCTACCAGTGAGGCCCACTTTTGAAATCTTGATCGAACCTAATGTATCACTCATTTTGCGATACATTTGGGCCTTTTAGTGTTACAATAGTTGCCTATTGTAATGTTTTTTTCTCTATTACAATAGATCAGTGAAGTGTTACATTAGGGTGTGTATTGTAATGCTCGTATACGTAACGCCCTTTGGTGTTACAATAGACCTAATGTAATGCTTTTTGGTCCTATTGTTACACCTTTTAGGCATTACAATAGCCCACTTATGGTGTAGTGTTAATTTGTATTAATTAAGTTGGTCTTGCTATAAATTCCATGTTCTTAAGAAAATAAGAATTCAACTTCTATCTTGAGAGAATACAAGAAAATTTAGATCTGTTTTATAACTTGTGAACTAAGAACCCGTGCATGCTTTATAGACTAGCAGCACGGGTTTACAAGACTTGCACTAAATTTTACAAAACTACTTTCTAAAGCAGCGTCTTTCTATTTCCATTTTTAGCTTAGCAAATCCGTGCATGTGAAATGACTTGTTGATATGTCTGAGATCTCTTCATGTAGAAATGACTTATCGATATTTTCGAGATCTCTATATACACATTTTGACTTGTCGATATCTCTGAGATCTCTATATGAGAAATTGACTTGTCGATATCTCCAATTCTTCACATCTTCATTAGAATTGTCGATATCTCTGAGTTCTCTACATACAAAAATGACTTGTCGATATCTCCAATTCTCTACATCTTCATTTGACTTGTCGATATCTGTGAGACTTCTCTATAATCCATTTTGGACTTTTCGATAAGTCATTCTGGACTTCTCTAATGACTTCTCGTTATAACTCGATCTGTGACTTGTCGACATCTTGACTTAGAACATTTTTCATAGAAGAGTTTTATTAAACTCCAAGCTTCTACACTTTTCTCCGAGGCATGATCATGACTTGATCTTCTTCCAGAATTTATTCCTTAGCTTAGATCTATTCACAGAAAAATCCCCCAGTCTAATCTTCTCACCATTTTCACAGACTCAAGAAATACAATACATAATACAAAATTGATTATCAAACAACTTTCTTAGGGTTGTCAATGTGATTTAGTATTTTTTTTGTTCAGGCATGTCTTGCACAACATGCAGCTTGTCGGTCTTGAGACTGTTAAGCAAGAAAATGAAAATCTCAAGAACAAGCTTAAGTGAGCTATTGAAGTGAAGGCAGTGTTGAGAGAAAAGTTGGAGAAGAATGATTTGAAGCTCAAATCATACAAGAATGCATCTCAGTTGGTTGGACAATATTATGAGAAAAACAAACCATGTTCTAACATATCTATTGGTTTGGACTATGAGGAATTGTATTCTCAAAAGAAAGGTGAAGCTGACAAAGAAAAAGAAACAGTGAACTATGATGTTCATGTGATGCTAAAGAAAGTAAATGCACCTTTATTCAAAGCTTGTGGAGTTGATTTCAGTGAAGTTGAGTTGCGCATCAAGCAAGAAATTGCAGATGAAGATAATGAGAAGAATAATGCAGAAATCACTCCTACTGCTGAAAGTTAAAAAAAGCCCATAGTACACCAGACTGCAAAGACAGGAACCAAGGAAGCCAAAACTGAGAATGCTGGGAAAAAGAAAAATAATAGAAAGGGAAAACTAGGTGTAAACAAAAGCAATAATTATGCATATGTTGTAGATGCTCTAAGGAAGCAATGTCAAAAGTGTGGCTCAACAAATTATTTAACTCGCATTTGTAGAAAGGCTGTTAGTGAGCCAAAAGTGGGAGTATGCTAGTACAATGAGGTTGTGGCTGAATATCCCTATTCCTTCTGTGATAAGTTTGATTGTATTTCTTGCAATGTGAAGGTTATGACAAGCTGTCATAAATTGAGAAAAGAACTCAAGGGAAGCCAATCTTGGATCTGAGACTAAGAAGGAAAATGTTGATCAAACTGTGAATGATGTTCTTTTTGAAAATTCAAATTCTACTTCTGCTACTTATGTGAAAAAGAAAAAAGTACCCAACACTGCTTGGGTAGCTAAATACGCTTAATCCTTATTGTGTGCAGAGCAAGAAGAATAAAGTCATATGGATCATTGATAGTGGATGTTCCAGGCATATGACAGGTGATGAAGCCCTGCTATCACAGTTTGAGGAGATGGCTGACCCATTGGTGACTTTTGGAGACAATAACAAAGGATTCACAATGGGATATGACAAGTTGATTTCTGTTAATGTTGTATTTGAAGATGTAGCACTAGTTTTTGGTCTTGAAATTAATCTTCTAAGTGTCAGCCAGTTTACAGACAAAGTTTTCAAGGTAATATTTGACAAAGAAGACTGTTCAATCACTAGCAAGAAAACTGGTGAAGTTGCTCTAAAAGAAGCAAGGAAAGGAAGCATGTTTGTTGCAGGCCTAAATTCAAAAAATACATACGGAATATGTTGCTTCAATACCAAGGCATCTATTGAGCAAAGCAGGCTGTGGAAGAAGAAATTCTCTCACCTGAATTACAAAGCAATCAATACCTTGGTGAAAAAAGGAATTATTGAGAGACATGTCAAATCTGGAATTTGCTCAAGATGAAGTTTGTGAGGCTTGTCAAAAAGGCAAAATGAAGAGGTCCAGTCACAAGAGCAAGACTGTGAATTTAATAAGTGTACCATTGCAGCTTATTTATATGGACCTATTTGGACCAGTTAATGTCTTGTTTATTTTCAGAAATAAATATGCACTGGTGATTGTGGATGACTATTCAAGATACACTTGAGTGGAATTTATTCATATAAAAGATGAAACTCCACACATCATCATTGAACATATAAAGAAAGTTGAGAAGCACGCTGAGGATCAAAATTGTGTTAAAAGATTGAGGAGTGATAATGGCACAGAATTCAGGAATGCAGTTTTAAGTGAATTTTACAAATACAAGGGCACTGTTCAAGAGTTCTCAGCTACAAAAACACCCCAGCAAAATGGTATGGTTGAAAGGAAAAATAGAACTATAGTGGAAGTTGCAAGAACAATGCTACAAGATGCCAATTTGCCAACAAGTGTTAGGGAAGAAGTTGTTAATACTGCATTCTATACTCAAAACATATATCTAATCAACAAAAACCTTGGAAAGTCATCTTACTCAATTCTATAAAAAAAGCCTACTATAAAGCATCTGCATATATTTGGAAGCAAATGCTTTGTGCTCAAAGACAACTCTGAATATGTTGGAAAATTTGACTCTAAAATATTTGAAGCTATTTTTCTTGGACATTCGTTCGAAAGAACTGCCTACAAAGTCTATGTGCTTGAGCAAAAGAAAATTATGGAAAGCACGGATGTGACATTTGATGATGGTAAGTGTCCAGGCTTGAAATGCCTTGATGAAAATAAAGCCAAAGCCCTAAAATTTGGAAATATGAACATTGATAATGATTCTGAAGATGAAGCTGAGATTAACACAAATAACAGAATGAAGGAAAAAACAAATGAACCGGTGAACCTTGAAAATGAGCATTCATATCAAAATAGAAGCCCACCTGAATTGGATGACACAAACTCATGGGGAGAATTAGATGATAGTTCTGCAAGTCATGCCAATAATGAAGAAAATGTAGGCAACTCTAATCAACAAGATCACACCATAAAATGAGATAGGAGTTACACAAGAGATGCAATAATTGGTGATTCAAATGCTCGAGTGAGGAATAGGAGTGCAACTGCAAATGAATGCTTGCATGCATGCTTTCTTTCATAAATTAAGCCTAAGAAAACTGAGGAAGCTCTACTTGCTCCTGACTGGATATCTGCCCCGCAAGAAGAGCTAAATCAATTTAAAAGAAATAAATTTTGGGAATTGGTTCATGCACCAAAGAACAGAAGTATCATTAAAATAAAGTGGGTGTACAAGAATAAAATGGATGAAAATGGAATTATAACAAGGAACAAAGCAAAAATGGTTGCCAAAAGCTACTCATAAGATGAAGGAATTGATTATGATGAAACTTTTGCTCCAGTGGTAAGACTTGAAGCAATAAGAACTTTTCTTGCATTTGCTGCATATTCAAATTTCAAGGTATCAAATGGATGTGAAAAGTGCATTCCTTAATGGTGAATTGGAAGAAGAATTCTATGTGCAATAGCCACCTGGCTCTGAAGATTCGGAATTTTCAGACTTTGTTTACAAACTGTTAAAGGCCCTTTATGGATTGAAGCAAGTTCCTAGAGTATGGTATGACACACTGTCAGAATTTTTACTTAAGCATGGATTCACAGGAGGAATAATTGATAGGAATCTATTCTACAGACAACATGGTGGTGATATGATCCGAATTCAAATTTATATGGATGATATCATTTTTGGTTCTACAAATGAAAATTTATGTCAATGATTTTCAAAGCTCATGCAGAGGAAATATGAGATGAGCATTGATGGGAGAATTGAGTTACTTCCTTGGTATTCAAGTTAGCCAAAGAAGTGATGCAATCTTTATCAGTCAAATCAAGTATGTCAAAGATTTATCGAAGAAATTTGGAATGGTTGACTGTTCACCTTCATCAACACCTATGTCTACAGCTACTAAGTTGGATGAAGATAAGAAAGAAAAAAGTGTAGACATTTCAGGTTATAGAGGAATGATTGATTTTTTGCTATACTTAACTGCTAGTATATCAGACATCATATTTGTAACATGTCCGTGTGCTAGATTTCAAGCAAATTCTAAAGAAACACATTTGATGGGTGTCAGGAGGATTTTCAGATATTTGTAGAGGACGTCAAATTTGGGATTGTGGTATCATAAGGGAACTGGTTTTGAAGTTGTTGGATACACAAATGTAGATTTTGTTGGATGCAGGGTAGACATAAAAAGTACAAGTGAAAGTTGTCAATTCCTTGGTCAAAGACTTGTATCCTGGTATAGTAAGAAACATCAATTTGTATCAACTTCCACAATTGAGGCTGAATACATAACTGCTGGAAGTTGTTGTGATCAAGTGCTTTGGATTATAAATTAATTAATGGACTATGGCCTAGTGTTACAAAAAATTCCAATCATATGTGACAATATTAGTGTCAGATCTATTGTTGTTAATCCAGTTAATCATTCTAGAATTAAGCACATTATTGTAAGGTACCATTTTATTAGAGAACATGCTGCAAATGGTACCATTGAGCTTATTTGTGTTCCAACAGAAAAATAATTAGCTGGCATTTTTACTAAACCTTTGGATGGAGCAACTTTCACTAGACTTGTAGGTGAAATTAGTATGTTAAATTCTTCATCCTAGAGGCAAGAACTCAGCTAATGTGTTGCAGTAGATTAATTTCTGATAAATCAAAATTAATTTGATTTAATTGGAAATTAATTGTAATATGATCTTAAATATTTCAGGATTCTATATATATTTATTTTTCAAAATTTCTTACTAAACTTGGAATTTTTCAAATTCTGAGAAAAAATGTCAAATTTTTAATTCACATTTTTAATATGTGAAATTAATATAAGACAGAACTGAAAAAGAACATAAGTATGTATAAAACCGAGTTCTCGATAAGTCTAAATGACTTCTCGACAAGTCATTTTGAGACTTCTCGTCAGAGTTCTCGATAAGTCATTTTAATCACTTCTGGATGGACTTCTCGACAAGCCTCTTTCTCACTTCTCGATAAGTCTAGATAACTTCTCGACAAGTCATTTTGAGACTTCTCGACGAAGTTCTCGATAAGTCTTTTTCATGACTTCTCGACAATCCCCTTAATGACTTCTCGATGAGTATTGTAGATATCTCGACATAGATATATATATATATATATATATATATTTATGGAGTTCTCTACAAGTATAAATTTTAGACTTATCAATAACTCAGAATTGGAATTATTTATTTTAATAAATTATTTTAGTAAAATACTTTTGATATAAAATCAATTCTAATATTATGTTAATTTATTCAATATAAATTGGAATCATTCAGTCCAGTTAGGACAAACTAGATATTTATTCTACATCTCGATAAGTCACTATCTAGTTCTCGATAATAGTCATAATAATGACATCTTGACATGAGTTTTCTAATTCACGTGACTTCTCGATAAGCAAATATCAACCGTTTATTCCTACTTCTCGATAAGTCACATCTCTATCCTATAAATACCCAGACATCTCGACCTAACCCCTCTTTATGCTTTCGAGATCTCAATTGACCTAGTTTTTATAAATCTGAACGCTCTTATTTGTTTCAAACTCTTTCTTTCTCAAATCTCTTACCCATTCAAACTCAAACACCAACAATGGTTGCCAACAATGTTAGAGCTGTTATCCCAAAAGACGGTACCAATTAATTGGCGTTTTACAGATATAAACCAAGCTCCTGACAGTTTCAAGTGTTTTGTCAAGTTTTTTGTTTGAATCTTATCTTGCAGGAGCTTTGACTGCTAATCTTGTTCTCTACTTGGATGTGCTCAACGAAATTTGGAACTTAGCTATGGTGAATAGTATTATTCATGGGAATCAAGCAGTTTTTATGGTGGTTAATTGCCTAATTCAGGGTAAGCCTGTGGAGTTTGATGCCAATGATGTCAACAAAGTTTTGGGCATCCCTACAGACGGCATAGTGGAGGTACCAACGTCACAGGAGCTGGCTGAGTTTATGAATTTCATAAACTATAGTGAGAAGATTAACCTGACCAATCTGAACAAGAAGCATCTAAGAAGTGAATGGTCATTTATCTTTGACTCTATTGTTAGAGCCTTCATGTAACATCCGGGATATCGCGTGTAATTATTTTTATCAATAAATAATTTTTATATGATTATTATGTGATTTTTGGTGAATTATCTGATGATTGGTGTGGATATGTGAATGCTTATATGTGATACAGTATAAGTATGGTAATTTTATTATGACCAGAATAAAATATAGATAATTACGGTATTTTTCTGGTAATTTGTGGGTTGTTATATGATTTTATATTAATTTAAGAATTTATTAGTTATTTTCTGAATAGTTACAAAATTATTTTAAAAGCCGGGAATCGTCCGACTTCAACCGTTTTTACATTTTTACAACCCGAAACTCTTCCAAAAACTCCTTCTTAACCTAATCTGGTAATTCCGGATATTTTTCGTGTTTTGACTTTTTCGATCCGGCTTACGGTTTGACCCGTGCACGGCCCGGCGCAAGATTTTCGATACGATAATCATTTCAATGAATCAACAAAACCCGTATTCTCGAAAGACGGGATATTATTACGTTATTCTCATATATAGTGTTTTATAAGAAGCCCGGTTTGGATAATTATTTAATACAGGTATCAAATCGGATCGTTTTTGCAGTTACTTAGCGGCTAAGCAACTAATTTAACGATCCAAAACGATCCGACACGAACCAATATTCCAAAAATATATATAGCCCTTTCATCATTTCATTTTATTCGTATAATCACAATCAGTCAGTAAAACCCCGTAAAATACAGAGAAAATGTCGAATTTATGTCACGTTCTTGAGAATCAAATGTACGAACGAAGGCGTTATCGAACTCCGATTCGGGCGTGCAATATATCAAATCAAAGCTCTCGAAAAATACTTTCTGATTAAATCATCTGTTTTTATGCATGAATCCAGATTTTTCTTATTTAATTGTTTTATTTTGAATTAATTAAAGATTAAATTATGAAATTTTGTTCTTGATGTTGTTTGTGTGATTTGATGGCATAATCATGTAGATAATAATTTTCTGGTCAATTTGGTATATTATATGTCAAAAACTGAGTTCAATAACAAGGTTAATTTGAGTTTGATTTTCGGATTATGAAATTAGGGTTTTAATACTTTGAATGTTCTAAATCGAATTTGGGGCTTTTAATTTCATTGAATCTGGACTGAAATGGAAGGCATTGGTTTGTAGATCGTTTCCTGTACAATCGATTTATGTAAACAGTTCATGTGTTAGCTTTCGATTTTGGGTCGCCGGAAAAAGTTAAGCGGCGGCAGCGTAAACTGTCGGCTGGGGCTTTTAATTTTATTGAATCTGGACTGAAATGGAAGGCATTGGTTTGTAGATCGTTTCCTGTACAATCGATTTATGTAAACAGTTCATGTGTTAGCTTTCGATTTTGGGTCGCCGGAAAAAGTTAAGCAGCGGCAGCGTAAACTGTCGGCTGGTTTTCCGGCCAAAAGATTCGTTGTTTATCAAGTTTGATCTTACGATCGTATTCCTGGCATCGAGCAACATAAACGCTGATAATTTGGGCTCATTTTGGGCAGTGTCGTGGTTCGCCGGAAAGCTTGGTAGCCGTCGTTAATGGCGGCCGACCACCGAAGTTCAAATCGGGGAAGACGACGGGGAAATTACAGTTTGGTACCCCGAAGTTTTCCCTGATTTGCGAACGTGATATTCTGGTTTTAAATATTCATAAAATTCAGATTTCTATTTATAAAAATTCCAAAAATCAGATTGTTGTTTATATAATTACAAAAATTGTATTGTCTTTTTTTATTATTATTTTCAGAAAATTGTTTTTAAATTCTAAAAAAATCCAAAAATGGTTATTTTAATTTCCAAAAATTGTTTTTAATTCAAAAATAAATCTAAATTATTTATTTAATTAATTTTAGTTAATAATTAATTAATTAATTATTCAATTAATTTAAATATTAATTAATTAATTAGTTTAATTATTTATTAATTGATTTTAATTAATTATTTAATTGGATTTAATTATTTAAAATTGATTTAAAAATTCCAAAAAATAGTTTCGAGCTTTAAAATATTATTCTAAATTATTGTCAAGGCTCGATAATTATTATAAAATTATTTTAAAGTCAGATTCGGGTGTTCGAACCCTATTATTTAATTATAAAATTATTCGGAGTCCAATTTTAATTTCGAAAAATGTTCAAAAATTTGTAATAAATATCTGGAAAATCATTTTGACCCCCAATCTTCTTTGAAAAATTATTCTGATCGAATACCTTACGTGTTTTGTGATACGTGCTCACTGATTGATGCGTTATATGCCTATGTGGTTGTGGTTTGACTGTTTTAGTAATAACTTTCAATCCGCAAATCGGATTTGGGTGAAACGAAGGGTAGATAAAAACTTATGACATCTATATGGCGATTAGAATAATATGAGTATGAAGAATTGATAGATACTTGTGATGTGTAGCAGAGTCAGCAAGGCATATAAAAGGAAACCAGTGATCCATAAATAGAATCGAAGCGTAGAAAGGAAAGGCAAGTGATTGATAATTAGAAGCAAGGCATAGAAAGAGAAGGAAAGTGGTTGATGAGTAAAATTATTAGATGAGTACAAGTAAAGTGGAAATCGTCGGTGATAAGGCAAGTACTTCTGAACCTTCTTCACGATATATTGCAAATATTTTTGAACTATTTCATAACATGTCGCTATTATTCAAAATAACTCATGTTTTATATTTCAAGTGCTTTAAACTATTTAACTTTGAACGCTGATTCTTATTGATCTTGAGCCGTAAGCCTTATTATTCATAAACCATTGATTGTTGAATTCCCAGAATGAGCCATACACTTACGATACTACTCCACGAATACATATCTACCACATACTGATTCTGATATTGAATCTCTTAACATACCAACCCTTGTTCCTTGTTTAACAGAACACCAATTCTTGGAACCCTTGAACCCTTGGTCTTCTACTATCTGATTCTTTACTTTATTGAAAGCCAATCTTTTTGAATTCCCTGTCATGCCTTCATGGTGTTATGAATCACCCTACGCTTCAAGATAGATGTTGTTTATGATTCAGCTTATTGATTTACATTGGTTATCATATTGAATTGTTTTAGAATTGGACGGTTTTATAAATATGGACCAGATTCGTGGTCGGACCAGATTCGTGGTCATAATAGGCCAATGTGTGCCTTGGATCCAGTATATAGACCAAAGCTGTGAGCCTTGCTCGGGGTTAGTGCGTGACTGATCAGCAGCCTGACCTTGGTTTTTAAAATGAAAAGTGAATATCTAATTCTAATCATTGCTTACTCAAAAAATTGATTCATCTGAATCACTTCAATTGATTATTGTTTAACCTCCGTTGTTGCTATTATTACTTGCTGAGCTAGTTAGTTCACTCTTGCAAATATTTTTATGTTTTCAACAGTTAAAAAGGAAATTGTTGATAACAAGGATTCCCTGTCCAGTGTGCGAGCTAGAGTTTCCGGTTAAGTTGGATCGAGCTAGCATGAGCTTTTTATTGTAGATGAGTTATGCAAGATTATAACAACGATATCATTAGAAATTGTAAGTTGAACTAGTTGGGATTTGGTACGAGGTAATTAAAGTTAAGGTTGTGGTTTGTTATCATACTTTAACCTATTGCGATTCGTGGTTGTGTAAAGAAGGGTGAATGCATATAATACTTTATATACAGGTTTGTATACTGTGTGTGTGTGTGTTGTGAGCCCCAAACTTCTGACCCGGGTTTGGAGGGCGTTACACTTCACATGCGGGAAGACTGGGTATGACAACATATATAGTGTTGTTCAAAAGTTGGTGTTCTCTATGGCATACAACAAGCCCATCAATGTTGATCTATTGATCCTAGAAGAGCTAAGCACCAGGCTGACAATGCCATTGGTAAGTAGAGGTAAGGAGATTTTCTTCCCTTGGTTCATAATGTCTACTTTAAACTATAAAGTTGCAGACATTCATTTACTTGAAGGTATAGATAGAAGTGAAATAGGCAAGTGTAAACTCCCTCTCCCATTCAGGGGGAGTTGCCAAAAATCAATTCTGAAATCTCAACTCTTATTTCCCAAATTTCTTCTTCTTATAATGTAAGGCTTGAATCTACTTCTGAAGCCTTGCCGACCTCAAGTGACACAATTCAAGAAACTGTGATCACCACTCAGACACTACATTCAGATGGTGAGAGGCTACATGTTGAGGTAGACCTTGATGACACCATCACAAACATGGGGATTTCATCAGTTTTTACTGAAGACATAATATCCCATATTTTCAAATATTATTATTATTATTATTATTTGGAATTGTTTATGTGATTTTTATGTGAATTTTGGTGAATTAGCTGATAATTGGAATTGATGCTTGGGTGTTTATATGTGATATTATTTGAGTATTTTAATTTTTATGTGCTCAGAATAAAATTTAGATAATTATGATATTTTTCTGGTAATTTTTGGAGTGTGATATGATTTTATAATAATTTATGGATTTATTAACTATTTTCTGAGTATTTACAAAACTATTTTATAAAACCGGGAATCGTCCAACTTCAACTGTTTTTGCGTTTTTACAACCCGAAACTCTTCTGAAAACTCCTTCCTAACCTAATCTGGTAATTCCGGACATTTTTTGTGTTTTCACTTTTCCGATCCGGATTACGGTTTGACCCGTGCGCGGCCCGGTGCAAGATTTTCGATACGATAGTTATTTCGATAAATCAACAAAACCCGTATTCTCGAGAGACGGGATAGTTTTACATTATTTTCGTATATGGTGTTTTATAAAAAGCTCGGTTTTGATAATTATCCAATTCTGGTATTGAATTGTATTGTTTTTATAGTTACTTAGCGGCTAAGTAATCTATTTTTGGATCATTTTGTAGTTACTTAGCGGCTAAGCAACTAATTTAACGATCCAAAACGATCCAGAATGAACCTATATTCCGTAAATATAAATAGCCTATTTCTTATTTCATTTATTTCGTTTAATCATTTTCAACCAGTAAAAATACAATAAATACAGAGAAAAACCCTAGAAACCGATACGTTCGTGAAAATCAATCGTACGAATGAAGGCGTTATCGAACTCCGATTCGGGCGTGCAGCATATCAAAACGAAGCTCTCGAAATCTTCTTTCGGAATCAATCATTGGTTTTTGCCCAGAAATCAAGGTGATTTTCTTATTTAATTATTTTAATTCAAATTATTTAGTGAATAAAATATGAATTTTTGCAGACGTGATTATTTGAGTGTTTTGATGATTCTATGTTGTAGAGCATGTTTTTCTGGTCAATTTTATATATTATACTTCAAAAATAGAGTTCAATATCATATAAAAATTAAGGTTTGATTTTCTGAAAATTATTTGAATATGTGTTCTTGGTGTTCTTGAAGAGTTCTGAGAATCAAACCCAAATTTGAGGGTGATGCAGAACTCCAATTTCAATGTTCAAGTAGCCGTTTTGAAGCCCTCAATCTTCTCTATCTATATCTGTCATCAAATCGTTTCAACAGTTGGTAAATTCTAAAATCAATTTTTAGGGTTAATATACGAATTTTGGGGGTTTATGATTTAGTGGTTTTTGATTGTTTGTGATGATATGAGTAGTTTGTAATCGTTCTTGGCTTTATTTTGACATTGGAATCATCGTATTTGGTTAAGAAATGAATGAATTCGAGTTTTGCCGGAAAACTCGAGAAAACCCACCGGCTTTCATGGGTTTTTAGCCGGAATCGATGAAGCATCGAGGGGTTGTTTTTGCAGTGGTGATATCTGAGATGCTGGGCTCGTTTTGAGTGGATTCGAATTAAGAAACGTAGAAAACGAGTGTTTAAGGGGGGGATTCAGGCAGCCGGAAATCCGCCCGGAGTTCAGGCTCGCCGGCCGGAATCTGGAAAACCTAGATTTCCGGTGGCCTGTTCTTGAGCTCAGGTGAACCGACCCGGTTGGTTTAATTCCAACCCGGGTTTGATACTCTAAATTCCAAATTTCTATTCTGAAACCTGTTTCTGAAAATTCTATTATTTTATTAATTCAAAAAAAAAATTCTGTTTTAATTTCTGAAAATTCATTTTAATTCTAAATTTTTTTATTTTTATTCTGAATATTATTTTTATAAATCCAAATTATCTAGTTAATTAATTTTAGTTGATAATTAATTATTTAATTAGTCAATTAATTTAATATTAATTGATTTAGTTATTAATTAATTTTAATTGATTATTTAATTAGATTTAATTATTTATTTTTTTGATTTAAAAATTCTGAAAAATAGTTTCGAGCTTTAAAATGTTATTTTAAATTATTTTCCAGGCTCGATAATTATTATAAAATTATTTTCGGGTGTTCGAGCCCTATTATTTAATTATTATAAATGATTCGGAGTCCAATTTTTATTCCGAAAAATGTTCAAAAATTCGTAATAAATAAATTGTCCGTCCGTTTAATACGAAACGAACGCCTCTAGACTCAGAAAAATATTCCACTTTCAATAAAAATACTTTCGAGGCCTAAATCCTTTTTGTTTCTAAAGGTCGGTTATTTTACAAGTTATTCTGAGTCGATTATTGATCGATAAATTATGTTTTTGACCCGATTTCAGTTTTAAACGTACCGAGTCGAACCTTTTGACGAACCGAGGCATGTGTTATATGAATTATGTGATACGTGAGTTATGTGTTTACGTGTTATGTGAATTATGTGCATATGTGGATCAAGAGTCCTGTGTTTGTCTGTTATATTTATGTGTGGACTATCGTATGGGTAGACGATAAGGTATTGACGCGCAGTTCGTTGAGTGATTATCGATTAGACGATTAAAGTTCGATATTTTAATTATAGATGCGGATCCTTCGAGTTGATCAGGACAAGATGTTGGATAAAGAGTGAGATGGAATGGAATTGGATAACTGGCTTCTAGCAATCGCAGGAGCATCATATCAGTCAAGTGTTGAAAAGAAGGACGATGATGTTTTAAGACAGAATGTCAGAATTGATGCGTCTTTGCGAGTGTGACTAACTGCTAAAAATCCAAAGGCAAGTATCCCTATCATCACTTATTGTTCAAGTGATATTTATTTTAAATCTTTTCATGCAAGTATTGTTTTCCCTATTAGATTCGTAATAGATAAATGTTTTACATATCGCTGAATTAAATAATTTTGTTTATGTAAGTACTCAACTGTTATTCTATGTTCAGAATAGTCAAGTGATTTTACTTATCCAATTATCGGATTTATAAATGTTTTAGTTTTTGAGAAAAGTGATTTGGTTGCGAATATTCCTACCCAAGAATTGGGGGAATAAAATTATTTCGGGTGTCGATTATTATGACCCCATTTCAATAAAAGGTTTTAAAATTGGTTCATAATTGTGCAAGTGACCGGGACGGACGGTCCAACGGGGGGCTATTTCTAAGTGCCATATGGAATATTATGACACAATTTTTGCCACAGGCAGGTATATTGCCTTTTGTTTGAGTACTCGTGTTTTTGGGGTCACGTTTCTACGAATCATGACCTTGTGCTATCACACGGGCTGATCAACATGTGATAGTACGTCCGTCGGAGGATGATACCAATCAAAATTATCATATCATTTTTTTTATTTATAGAATAAATTATTTATCAACTGTTCTATTTTGACAGTTTTGATTCAGATTCTGATTTACGCTAATACTTACGTTATTGTTAAATATTAGTATAGATGATTGACGTTGACTTCAGTATAGGTGTTGTGAGCATCAAAGTTCGTATTGATATCTAATTTGATATGACAGCAAAATAAATATTAATTTGAAGAGTTCGGTTTTGAGTAAAGATTATGATTCAATCCATAATCATTATTTCTTGTTATTATTGTTTACAATATTTCCGTAAACATTATTTTACGAGTTTTATTCTCGTTATGATTCAAAGTATTGCTGAAGCATTTCGCTCAAAATATCAAAATGGTTTGAATACAATTAAGGAATCAATTCTGGGGTTCCTCAACTAAAATTTTATGATTCAGCAATTATGATTTTAAATGTTCCTCTAATGCAGATGTCGGTTTAATATCAAAACGACCCTATATATATGTCATAATGATCTTGCTGGGCATTTCTTCCGCTCATACTTGCCTGTTTTCAAATTTAACCTCCAGTGAGGATTAGTTTGCGCTGTTTAGCTGCGTAATTCGAGGAAACAAAGAAAAGGCTCTTGGAAGGGGGTTGGTCCAGGGTTTGCGAACTAATGTAAGTTCTATTATGTAAAATTGTTTATATTATATTATATAATAATTGTGTTATTTTATAGATGGGCCTAGTATACTTTTTTCGAAGTTATACTAGAAGGGAAAAATTATTTATGGAATTTAAAATTCTTATATCTAGAACTGTAACCTTAAAAGATCTTGGATTAGATTGGGGTCATTTATGTTAAATATCTTTCGCTGGCATTTGTTTATTAATTAAACAGGTTAATTTCGATTGAGGTTTCATAGTGACAACCAAATCCTCTGACCCCGGATTTGGGGGCGTTATAGAAGACCCTATGCATGTTACTTTAGCACCTTCATATGCACCACAGTCTTCACAAACTTTTAGGTTTGAGGGTAGTCCTCTTGAGGGGGAGCTACTCAATTCATCTCCAATTCAATTGGAGGTTTCTCAAGTATGAACAACTCCCCTCACATTTCTGGCTGTAATTGCTTTGTCAATTGAGTCTAGGAGTCCAATTGCCAATGATCCAGTCATTGAGGAGGCAAGAATTTCACATTCTGGTGCCAATTACTTGTAAGAGGAACAAGGGTTTGAGGCCATGGTACATGATAGTAACCTAGTCAACTCCCCTCCAATTCAAATCGAGGTTCCCACTAGTGGTGAACAACACTCTATCATAACCACAGCTTATGCTGTGAGTCAAATTGTGACCTCTGTCACAGGAACAGTTACCACCTTCATCCCAACCACCTCAAACACAACAGACCAACCATCAACCTCAACCTCAAACATAACACATCAACCCTCTCACCTCATATCTCAATGGTTGCATGATGCTCAAACTCAACCAATTATAATGAATGATCTTCTTGTAGACCAGCTAGTAGGACTTGCAAACATAACCAAACAACTGCTTACCACTGATATGTCTAACCAAGACTATTAAGCTATTCAACTCTGATACGAGGAGGATGTTGAGGAACAATAGAAGAAGATTGAAGATGAAGCATATGGTAATGTGGATGCATGGATTTCCAAATACTTCACAACAATATTGGAGGAGGCTTTAGCAAAATTTAGAGAGGAATAAGTGACCATTCTGGGAAGCACTGCTAAGGTCCTCACTCCTCAAGAAGTCTATGATGTTGTGACAGAGGTGTATAAAGCTCAATTGAAGGCCTTTCATCATATTGGAAGAGCTATGAAACACACCCTGGACAAGTATCAAGTTGCAGTTAAGAAGTTGGTAAATGAAATGATTGATGAATTGATGCCTACCTTCACAGATATTAAGTCAAAGTTTAACATGTTCTCAGACAAGCTTCAAGCTCTCTCTCTCTCTCTCTCACTCACTCACCAGTTGAGGAAAGTGTATCCAAGTTGAGAGAATATTTCATAGCCTCGCATGAAGTGATCCAGAAGCAGATAACTCATAACAATGACTCAAAGGTCAAGTTGGGTCAATTGTACAAGGCTAGGTTTGAACCTTCAGCTTTGGTCATAGAGGAGGTCAAGAATGTTGTTCAGAATTCTTTTGGCACTTTAGCTGCATCCAGTTCACAACCTATATCCACCTCAACCAATCTTCAAATATAGAATCTCAAAGCTCAGGTCACCTATCTTCAAGCCTCCAACATCTCTCTTAGCTCGAGTATCTCAATTAACCTCACTAGTGCAAAGCCAACAACAGGACATCAAATCCCTAGTAGACTCCCACAAACATCTACAGATGCAGAATTCAGTGTATGTGGGAGCTATTATGGGAGCTTTGAAGATACCCCTTCCAGAATCACCACAATCAGTAAGGACCCAAATCCATCTACCTGTAATCACTATGCCTGCTACCAAGACCAAGGGGGAGATGGAGTCTCTGCTATAATCATCAAGCCAAGCCAAAACTCAAATTTAAAATAAGGATGATGTTCGAATGGACAGACTTTTGAAAGCAGGCGAGGGACCTTGTATTGACAAAGAATTTGATGAACTCCTCAAGGCTCTCAGAATCTCTCTAAACAACAATCACTCCACCTACAAGAAGGCTTTAGACAAAAATATAAATATTCTGAGGGTAGTGATGGTGATAAGTGGAAACTTCAGGGAAAAGAGAATTATTGCAAATATCAATGACTCAGGTGTGGACAAGTGCATGCAGGTTTCTCTTTCTTATCTCCAATCCAGAAGAGCATCTGAGTTGGACATCCTAATTAATAAAGTCAATAGGGTGATTCCAGAGGACACTCTCTTACTAAAGGAACTCAAAAAGGGTCAAGTAGCTGCATTTCCAGAAGCTTACCTTCAACCTAGCAAGTGAGTGGCCTACATATGTTGAGCTACCAAAAGGTGCAAACACTTTATGATCCCAAAGCACTGTGTCATGTAAAATATGAGATTGATTAATATTTTAGAGACTGATTTGAAGATCAAGAAGAACAAGAGCTTTGAAGATGAAGATATGAGCAAGATTTTGAGCAAATATATGAAAAATGCTGAAATCATGTTTCCTAGAACTCAATATAATATAAAGGATGACTTGGATGATGATGAGCAGAAGAAAGATGAGAAAAAATCTCCTGGCTCAAATCCAAGTCAGTCTAGCAAAATAACTAGCAGCAAGGTTGATGACAAGAAGAAAGATAAGGAAGAAAAGAAGGGAAGGGATGATGGAAAGAAAAGGAAGAAGGATTGAGAAGGAGTGGCTAAGCAATAGAATGCCCTAGGAGCTCAAACATCACAAACTCACCAAACGCAAACCTCTAAACCTAGCCAAACAGACACTCAATCAATCCAAACGCAAAACCCAAGTATACAAGCCAACTGCAAATTCGTTATTCAAAATACCAATTAAAGCTAGCCAAACCTCCAGATACCTATCACATCCAGCCAAGTCTCTTTAAAGATAATATTAAAACCACCTTCATTCAAACCTTCAACCAAAACTCACTTCAAGACTACAGGAAGAAAAATAAGAAAAATTCAAGTTGATGCTGGTGCCATCTGGAACTGTTTCAATCTGGATGACTTTCTACCAATTTCAAGGAGCATAACAGTTTATGATTATCACCAACAACTAGCTGAGGAGATAATAAAAGTTTGGGTCATTTCTTTGAGAGAATTCAGGATCTACTACAAGGATAGCTCCTTCATTTTGCTGAGTAGAGAAGTTATGTATAACTTTTCCACTGTAGAATTGAAGAGGGTGATCAGTTTGATGAAGGCTAAGGATTTAAGTACAAGAATGTGGAAGGCTATGTTGGTTGTAAGGTTGAGAGAATGGGATATCAGGCTTGCAAGGGAAAAAGTTGAGAGTGAGGAAAGAGAAAAAAAATATGTTGAAGAAATTCAGATGTTTGAAGGAGATCAAATGAATTGAAGGCAAGGGGGTTGAGCAGTGTTTCAAAGAATGGACACTTTCTATATATCAAGATTGACATATTTTCGAGATTCAAAATTCATCTTCTCAATAATTACTCATTGGAAGAATGGATCAAACTGGTGGAAACTCTAAGAGGGACTAAATAATTGAAGAACTTGAAGTGCTAGTCAAAATCAAGGACCTCATTATAAAAAGAGCCTGGTTATGAGAAATTCACCTAATATTTGTAATTGTGAAATGATGTAAATTATCAATGTATAAAAAGTGTATTATATCAATTTGTCAATTCTATTGTATTTGATTTTAGCTTGGGTTTGATCTTGTTATCAGTCATGAATTTGTGATAAGCAATCTTCTTACAAATTGGGGGAGATTGTTGTGCAAGACATACCTGTATAATAACAAGACTAAGTCATATTAATATCCCTAAGATTAAGTTGTATGATAATCAATATTTGTATTATGTAATTATATTCCTTGAGTCTGTAAAAATGTTTAGTAGATTAGACTGAGGGATTTTTCTATGAATAATTTCAAGCTAAAGAATAAAATCTGGAAGAAGATCAAGTTATGATCATTCCTCAGAGAAAAGTGCAGAAGCTTGGGGTTGAATAATGTTGTTCTAGGAAAAATATTTTAATTCAAGATATCGACAAGTCACAGATCAAGGGATATCGAGAAGTCAGACGAGAACTTCAAAATGACTTGTAGAGAAGTCCCAAGAGATATGGGCAAGTCATTTCTGCATGAAGAGAACTTAGATATCGACAAGTCAAATGAAGATGTAGAGAACTGGAGATATTGAAAAGTCAATACCTTATGTAGATATCTCGGAGATATCGACAAGTCAATACCTCATGTAGAGATCTCAGAGATATCGACAAGTCAAAATGTGTATGTAGAGATCTCATAGATATACACAAGTCATTTCTGCATGTAAAAAACTCAAAAATATCGAAAAGTCAAATTCTTCATGTAGAGAACTCAAGATGTCGACAAGTCAAAGCCTATATCGAGAACTAGATATGTCGACAAGTTATTCTACATGTCGAAAACTAGAGACCTCGACAAGTCATTTACATATGTCGAGAACTCGAGATACCGATAAGTCATTTTACTTATCAATATGTCACTTCTCTACATAACAAAAAGAGATCTTGCCATACTATCTCAAATTCAGAATATAGACAAGTTCAAGATTCAAGATTATCACTCAACAAATAATTCATTCACTGAATTGGAAAGACTACAAAAGCAGCTTGAAGAATACAAGATCAAGGGCCAAAATTCACTGGACAGAGGATGGTCACGGACCTGTAAGGTTGCTTTAGAAATTGGTTTAGTATATTTTAGTACAAATTTTGTAAACCTGTGTTGCTAGTCTATAAAGCATGCATGTGTCCTTAGTTTAGAAGTAACTAACAGATCTATAAAGATCTTGTACTCTCTCAAGATAGCAGTTGATTTCTTATTTTCTAAGTACACAGATTTGTAGCAAGACAAACTTAATTAATACAATTAAGTGAGTTTTTGAAATATTGTGTTTGTGTGATTTCTGTTAAACATAATATCTCTACAACTCTTAACTATTTTGTTCAACCATTATCCAAACAGTTTTAAAAACAAAGTAAAATCCAAGAAACACATTCACCCCCCTCTCTGTGTTACATTTCTTTGCATTCAATATCTAACATAATGTCTAAAGTATATCAAATATAATTTGAGTATTTATCAATGTGTATGATTTGCATGTAAGACATTTACAATGTACATAACGTTTCTAATAAATCTCATTAATCAAATTACATATTTTCTTGTTTATGTCGTATAATTTATATTTACTGAATGAATATAATCAGGGTAGTCACTGTCCGTTTAAAAGAAAAAGATTGAAGTTAATCCATTAAATGTTGTCAATATGTTTATAAAAAAGAAACTAAATTTAACACATATGTTTTATGCAGAGTCAAGTAAAATTTTTGAGTTTTGGTTAAATAAATCCTGAGTAATGAGCTATGTTAGATATATTTGAGATGTCATGTCTAATCTGAAGGACTTATCAAAACTTACTGAAATCAGAACTTACTGAATTCAGAACTTAATATCAGAACTTAAGGCGTCAGAAGATATATATCAGGACTTAAGTGTGGGAAGACTACAGATAAGGAATGCAGCTGATTTACAGGAGAAGATCTGGACTAAAACAAAAGAAGATATGCCTGAAGAGTTAGAGGACTAGAAGACTTGTAGAAGATATCTGATTGATATATTTTAGGAGACAGAATTATATTCCATATCAATTAGAATATATCTTGTAACTGTGTACTATATAAACACAGCTTAAGATTTACACTATATGTGTTATCATTATCGAGAAAGATTATACATTGTAACCTAACAGCTCTTAGTGATATTGTTCATCACTGAGAGAGAACAACAGTTCTATTGTAGCAGAGTCTATTTGAATATACTTGATCTTGTTACATACTTGTGTTGAAATCGATTTGATTGTATAAACACTATATTCAACCCCCTTCTATAATGTTGTGTGACCTAACAAGTGGTATCATAGCTTTTCTGTTAACATACATACAGTAAAGATCCAAACAAACAATCATGTCTGAAGAAACACAAACTCCAACTAAGCCCACCAAAACTCAAGAAACTCAAAACACTCAAATCCACAGTCGATATGAGACTATTAGGGTTCCCATACTGAGACCATCCGAGTATCCCATATGGAAAGTGAAGATGGCTATGTTTCTGGAAGCTACAGATCCATAATACCTTGATAGAATTAATGAAGGACCATATAAGCCTCTCAAGCTCTCTGTTGCAGTTGCTAATCAACCAGCAAAAACCAAACCAAAGGAGAGAGGTGAATACACACCTGAAGATATCTCATCTATTGCCAATGATGCAAGGGTAAGGCATTTGCTGCCTAGTACAATTGATAATGTCATGTCAAACAGGGTAATTGGATGCAAGACTGTAAAGGAGATATGAGATGCTTTGGAGACAAGATGTCAGGGAACTGATGCAATCAAAAAGAACAGGAGGACTATAGTCACTCAAGAGTATGAGCAATTTGACTCAAAAGCTGATGAGTCATTAACGGATTTATGTGACAGGTTTGTCAAACTCTTGAATGATTTGTCACTGGTGGACAAGGAATATGATCTTGAAGATTCAAATTTAAAATTTCTTTTAGCTCTTCCTGAAAATTGGGATTTGAAGTCTACTGCCATAAGATACAACTATGACCTTACTGAAACTACTCTTGATGAAATTAATGGTATGCTCAAGACTTATGAACTTGAGATGGATCAAAGGAGCAAGAGGCATGGAAGAAAGTCAAGGACAGTTGCTCTTAAAGATAAGGAGGAGTCTCCTAAAGTTGTTATCTCAAAGAAGGGAAAAGGAAAGGCTCTCATCATAAAGTCTGATTCAGAGTCATCATATTCTGATGATGATGATGATTCAGAAACTGAAAGTTTATCTTAAATTGATGTTGATGCAGAGATGATGCAACTGTGTGCTCTTATGGTGAAGGGTATCACAAAGATAGCCTACAAGAAATTCAGAAAGGACAAGAAGTTTTCCAGGAAAGGTGGAAGTTCTGATAAGAAGGGGTTCAAAAAGGCTGAAGGCAAAGGAGGAAATTCTGACAGAGGAGACAACTCAAATGTCAAATGCTACAATTGTGGTGAAAGAGGCCACATATCTCCTGACTGCAAGAAAGGAAAAAGTGATAAAGGCAAGACACTTATCACAAAGAAGAAAAGCTAGACAGACACTTCAGATTCTGAAGATGAGGTAGACTATGCCTTAATGGCAAATGTTGATAGCAATACTGACACTGCTGAATTGAAGGTACCTCAAACAACCTTTGTTTTTCATACTGATGATATTACTGATTTGAGATTATACCTTAAAACCAGTTTATTAGTTTTAGAGATCAGACTTTAACATGTGAAAGATTAAGATCTGAAAGTCTTGCTCTTAAAAACAGAATTGACTATTTAGAAAAAAGTTAGTTATGTTCCACCAAACTCAGAAAGAAAGAGATGATGCTTTGTATGTTAGAGATGAAGTGCTAAAATTGAATAAATCTTTAAAAACTGATTTAGAAAAGGAAAGAGAGATCATCAGAACTTGGACTAAATCTGGCAGAACAACTCAGAATTTACTAAGTAGTGGAAACTGGAAAGAGGGCTTAGGTTATAACACTGTGAAGTTGTAAGTAATTCTACATGCAAAGTGGTTCTGAAAGGTTACAAGCATGGTAACATATATGAAGCCAGACTTTCAACAAACTCTGATGGTTCTGCAATTTGTCTGTTAAGTAGAGCATCAATTGAAAGAAGCTGGAATTGGCACAAGAGACTCTCTCATTTAAATTTCAACAACATAAATGATGTAACACCCCCAAATCCGGGGTCGGGGATCCGGGTTGTCACGAGTTCCATTTCCCTTAATAACACCCAATCTTAATAAATAATCAACTACTCTGTACTGTGACCCCACAATATACACACACACACCACAAGTTATAGTCTCAGAGATGAATACCCAAAAATAACACAAGTCCTTATATTCCACAATTATAAACCATTACACCTTAAAAGGGTTTCTGAATAATTTTACATTTCTTTGCCATTATTACAATTCATAAATATACATAAGTCTGGTACATCAAAAGTTGAAAGCCTAGCCTATTGGTAGATCCTACCTCGGCTACAACGGCATCAACGCATACAGGAAACTGCGGAACGTTTCCTAACCGCTTGCGAATCGGGAGCTTGGTCATGTTCATCTTTTCTATCTGTTGTTGTGTGATGAAAGAAGAAGCAAGGGTGAGCAACAAGCCCACCAAAATAATATGTATAATGATTAACAATATATGAGCATTCTCATAGTACTCATGAAAGTATTGGTCCAAAAAGAAATGAACCAAGTTTGTTATCTTAACGCGACCAAGTCGCAAAATATTCAGTATATATATACATATATACTTTTCACAATCTTTGAAATCCTCTGACATGTATAATATACACAGAGTTCTAGTTTATAACTGTATAAAAATATCGTTGCAAGGTGATCTAATATATCTAGCCCTGTCTCAACGTTTTTCTGAAACCTTTGTCATTCATAAGACAATCATTAAATAGATATAAGTTTAAAAGATGAAGTTACAAGATACTCCAATATACTTATATCTTTTCCGAATACTACTTGAACTACCACCGTTCAATGTATAAATAGTTCATCCCATAGATTAAGCTACAAGACAAAACTTGTATAGAATCAATCTTTAAAATATCATCAAAATAAAATGAAATTACGAGATACTTCATTTGATGCAAACATCATTTTGAAAACTCGACCCTGCCAACACTCAACAATCGCCCAACCGTAGCCTTTCTATGGAAGTGCTCTGGGTAGTGTTGCAGAAATATCCAATTAGATGATGAACTCATTACGGGAGTTTGCCGCGCCAGGAAGACAACTTACGATGATCAGTCATAATAGTACAACCCCACCATTTTCTACATGTAGAGGAGAACCTGTCGGATTTACTTGTCAATCGAACACTGGACTCCTAAAGAATGGACCGTCTTAGCGGAACTTCCAGGCCATTTGGGCCAATATAATTAGGCTGGGCCGGCGCCACTCGACCACTTACGCCACTCCTAGTTCAGATGAAATCCATGACTCTGAAACGTAAAGCTCGTCCCCAGTTTCCCCAAGTAGAAACATGTTGATACGGCTCCACCAAGAAGTCGTATCTAGTTGGAAAGGAAAACTCACCGATATTTCCCAGGCGATGCCTGTTAATGGATTAACTTGTTCCAAGAATTTTACTTCCCGAGTGTTGGGTAAGTAATCAAACGTTCTTTTATCAGAGTAGCAACCTTGTTGCGAATATAAAATATACCACAGAGCCGGATCCCTCAGGTTTTGAGCGAGTATTTAAATCTCCTTCGAAAGGAGGATCTTAAATATAAAAATGAGCTTTGGGATCCGCACTAACCTTTAAAATCATTTTAAACACTCGAAAACATTTTTAAGAGTGTTTGGAGTGATGCTGATTTAATAAAATAAATCAGTCCCAATATATTAGAAAATATCTGAATATTATTATTTAAATAATATTCCCATAAAGAATAATCTTTATAAAAATAATTGAAGTAGAAGTTTCAAAACTTATACTTGAAATGAATATTAAATAACCAACGATATACTTATACGAAAGTACTATCTTTATTTGAATAATCAAAAGTGAGTTTGATTATCGACACATTATTCTTTAATAAAATTAAGAATAATAATTAGTAAATAATCGGAGTCATAAGTCCTCGAATGAATATTCAAATAATAATATTCATTAAATAAAATAAACGGAGTCATATGTCCTCGAATGAATATTCAAAATAATATTCATTAATAAAATAAACGGAGTCTTAAGCCCTCGAATGAACATTCAAAATAATATTCATTAATAAAAATAAAGTTATCGAATAAACCTTATTCGATTCATAGTTTTGAAAACTATATCTATATATATATATATATATATAAATATATACAATATACTCGGGAACATCGACTCCCGATTTTAGAAAATGTTCACCTTTGGGTTCCCTATACTAAGGGTATATGCAACTACTGCTTATCTCTAGCATAGGTATTATGCAACTTATAAGCAATTGAATCAACTATATATATCAAGATTACGAAACAGACATGCATATATACCATATCACATGCTCCAATATATCGCAAGATTTGCTAATTAACCACCATGCATCTATCACAAGATAATGCATATACATATGTATACATCACAACAACAGTATAACGGGTAGAAAACTTGCATGAGTGTTCCGGGGTAGACTTAAGCTTAGAGTGGGTCCGGTAACCTATGAACAACAACATAAGCCGGAATTAAACCACGGTCTCTTAAGAAACTATACTTTAACCATTTAGAGCCCTAACGTTCGCTTTCGCGCTTAACGATTCACTTAAGTCGCTCGAGTACCCTCGGCTCCACCATTTTTAATAAATTAACCCTTAAGAGTTTTAAGGCGATTCTTTCACGAGTACCTTACCAACTGCCTAATCCACTTAACATAATTGTTTCATATCCCAATTAGTCATTTAAAGTCCTTAACCAAGGTTTCAAAGTAAGGCGAGGGGTAATGGTTCGTTCGCGAAATGCCGTTACTTAAAACGGTCGTTTCTCCTAAACCGTACATCGGATTCAAACGAACCACATATCAAAACGAAGCTCGTAATGAACTATCTAATCATGGCAATGGTCAAAACCTAACAGGGAGTTCTCGGGTCTTGATGTTAAGAGCAAAAACAGTCTAAAGTAAATCGGACATTACGACGGCTATGTTTACGCGATTTCCCAAATTTTTACCATTTCAAATCATATCAATCCAACTACCAATCAACAACAACTCAAGATACACATCAATGCTACTGATTTCAGTCATAATAAGCTCAAGGATCTCAATCCAATCATATATTATAACATCTCCAAATTCAACTAAACTACTTAACAATTAAGCTCGAATCATGCTTATCATTCAAATTACTACTCATCCATCCAAACCATCTCCAAACTTCAACATTCAAACTTATTACTAAAGGGTATGAAGATTTATACCTTTCTTGGAGGGTGGAAAGTTACTAGGAAGCCTTATGGAGCCTCCTACAAGCTTGATCTTTCCAAAGAAATCAAGAACACAAAGTTAGGCTTTAAAGTTTCTAAAAGTCCGATTGAAAGAACTGTAAAAATGATGGTCTTACCATGCTTATTTGGACGAGACTTGTGAAAAGAGTTGTAGGTCATCTCAATACCTTTCCAACGAGCTATAGAACACAACATTTGAGTGAGTATTGAAGGACATATGGCAGTTTAAAGTTGCTGTGTTTATTTTGGCCGAGAGCTTCTTCTTGCAAAGTCAACTCTTCTCTTTTTGATTTATGTTATTTGCTTGGTTGATTCTTCTTTTTGTTTTGAAATTTGTTTTAACCTTTTTACCATGGTTAATTTTGTATGGCCCAAAATCACCCAATAAACAAAACTCCTTTGTCATGCTTATGCAAGCAAGCTTGTGTCATGTGATGACATCATCATCCACTACCTTTTTGATTAATCCCTTAATTACTTGGCTAATGACCGCTGATCTGTTATACGGTTCGTTTATCTTTTGTTTTCGTTCGTCGTTTGAGGGATCATATCCGAGATCTTATTACTTGGGTTCCCCTAAACCTTTCTCAATACATTATATTCCTTTTATGATCCTCTCTTATAATCCTTGAATTTAAATCCTTTTAATCATGTTACCTTATACTCAATTCTTTCGGTATTTGGTGGATTTTCGGGAAAAATCAAAGTGTTCGGATTTGGATTCTGACGATCTATACATACACTTATATATCATATAGAGTACTAATAAGATCTCAGAATAACAATAAAAGAACCCCTACATAGTTTGACATGAAAAGTTTTTTTTTCTTATTCAGCATAATCAGCAAAAGCACTATTCATAAGGGTTTCAAAAAAATTCCAAAAATTGGGGTTATTACAGTCTCCCCTCCTTAAAAGGATTCCGTCCCGGAATCAGATAGAAAATGAATAGGGATGCTCTCTTAGCATTGCACTTTCTAAGTCTCAAGTAAATTTTCCCACATTGTGGTTCTACCACCAAATTCTGCCTAGTTTAATAACCCTTCTCCTAAGCACTTGTTCTTTTTCGATCTATAACCCTTTCTGGTTGCTCCATATAGGTTACGTCTGGTTGCATGCCTATGAGCTCATATGCCCCTATTTGTCTGGCATCCGAATTATACTTCCTTAACATTGATACGTGGAACACGTTATGAACTTGCTACATGTTCAGGGGTAGGGTTAGCTCATATGCTAACTTCCCAATATGTCTTAATACCTCAAAGGGTCCAACAATTCGTGGGCTTAGCTTCCCTTTCTTTCCGAACCTCATCCTTCCTTTCCAAGGGAATACCTATAACAACACTAGGTCCCCTACTTCCTATTCCTTGTCCTTTCGTGTCAAATCAACATACTTCGTGTTCCCATCTTGGGCTACTATCAGCCGTCCTCTGATTAAATTTATTATATCTTGGTCCTTTGGACCACTGCTGTAATATCCGGGATATATCGTGTAATTATTTTTGCTATTATATAATTATTATGTGTGTTCAGTATCTATTCTGTGAGTTAATCGTTAAAGTGTTATCTGTACTTGGTTATTCAAAAATAATATTAATTGAGTATTTTAATTTTTATATGTCCAAAATAAAATATAGATAATTGTCATATCTTCCTAATTATTTTTATGTTGGTTTATGGATTTATAAGAATCATCTGAAATTTCTAAAATCTTTTTCCGGGTAATTAAAATCAATTTTATAAAAACGGGAACCAACCGACGTCAACCGTTGTTACATTTTTGGAACCCGAAACTCTTTCGAGAACTCCTTCCTAACCTAATTGTAATATTCCGAGCATTTTCCATGTTTCGACTTTTTCGATCCGGCGTACGGTTTGTCCTGCGCGGATCCCGGCGCAACATTTTCGATACAATATTCGTTTCGGTAAATCAATAAAACCCGTATTTTCGATAAACGGGAGCTTTTTATTAAACTATCATAATTATCACTTCGTAATACGTGTAACCAGGCGCTGAGACCAAGACCGCAGTACAAATTGTACTGATTTGGATAATTATCCCGAAAACCGATACCGTTTGGATCAGTTTTTACAAATAAACGTACCGTTTTATATCCGGAATGATCCAACGGGATACTAATTTTCCGTAATTATAAATAGCCTTTTACCGTAATTTATTTCGTATCAAAATCATTTGCAGACAGATAATTATATAATTTTCAGAGAAAAACCCTAATTTCCGAAAACTGTTCTAAGAATCAAACAAGCATTTGGAGGTGTTATTGAATTCGGTTTGGAAAGCTCGAGTAACCAATCTGAAGGTCTTGAAGAGCTCTACCAGATTCTGTAATCCATACACCTGCAGAAATCAAGGTTATTTTTCTAAAAATTTATTTATTTTCGAATTTATTTTATTAAAAATATGAATTTTTGTTCGGATGATTGTTTGTATGATTTGATGATTGCATGTTGTAGAGCTTGTTTTCCTGATGATTTTCATATGTCATACGTCTGATTTGGAGTTCAATAACATGTTCAAACTTGAGTTTGATTTTCGAATTTTAAAATTAGGGTTTATAACCCGTATGAATGTTCTTAATTGAAATTTGGGGGTTTCTTATTCTGTGATAGATTGATGTTGTGTTATAGTGGGTTGTGTTCTCTATGAAATTTGCAATCTAGTCGTATAAGTTTCATGAACCAACAAGGTCTGTAGAGAAGGGAGTTGTGTTTTGAAGTTTTCCGATGTTCGCCGGAAACTGGAAAATTTCACGGCCAAATTCCGGCCAACTCAGGGATTGTTAGGATGAATTGATTGCATGGTTGTGTTCCTGGTGTTGTGCAGATGTGATCTGGAGGTGATGGTGGCCTGAGCATCCCTGGAACGTGTTCTCCGGCCATCCCCGACTGTTTTTCGGCGACCCCCTGGAAAATTACAGTTTAATACCTATAGTTTTGAAAACAATGCAGTTTGGTCCCTGTAGTTTCCAGACTTTGCAAAAATTGGATTTCTGTTTTAAAAATGTTTAAAAATCATATTTCCTATTTATTTTTATTATAAAAATTCGTTTTTAATTTCTGAAAATTCTAAAAATTATTATTTTAATTATGAAAATTATTTTTAATTCACAAATAAATCTAAATTAATTAGTTAATTAATTTCAGTTAATTTCTAATTGATTAATTGGTCAATTAATTCGAAAATTAATTGATTAATTGATTTAATTAATTATTAATTGATTTTAATTATTTATTTAATTAGATTTAATTATTTAAAAATGATTTAAAAATTCTGAAAAATAGTTTCGAGCTTTAAAATATTATTCTAAATTATTTCCAAGGCTAGATAATTATTCTAAAATTATTTCAGAGCCAGAATTGGCCAACCGAACCCTGTTTATTAACCCGAAATTGATCCAACGACCCGTTTTAATTCTGAAAAATGTTTTAAAAATCATTTTAAATACCAGAAAGCCTATTTATGACCCGAGACTTCTTTATAAATGATATATCATTGATTACGTGATGTATTATATGTTATATGTGACTTGTTAATTGACTATCGGTCTATATATTCTGTGTTTACTTGATTATTGCATAACTTTCAATACGTTAATCGGATTTGGGTAAAACGAAGGGTAGATAGAAGTATGTGTTGAATAGAATTCCATGAGTAAATTATTGATAGATGCTTATGATATGTGAGCAGAAGAGGCAAGACGTAGGAAAGGGAAACAGATAGTTGAGGAGTAAGACGCTTGTGATTGGAAGCGAGTGCAGTGTAGTAAGCTAATATCAGGCAAGTATTCCGAACTTTCTCGAAATATTGTAATACGTGATAGTCTTGTTGATATTGCAAGTGCTTTGAAGCACTGAAACCTAAACCCTGATTCCAGTTATTGTTCTTGAGCCATGAACCTTATTCTTTCAAGACCATTGATTGTTGCATACCCAAACACGAACCTCAAGTATGCGATACTACTCCACAAATACATGCAAACAAAATCCCAAACACTGAACTGAATTACTTGTACATTCAATCATTGTATCCCATACATTGAAAGCCCAAATCTTTAAAACCCTGAAATGTTGATTCCTTTGTTATCCAATTCTTTCATTACCCAGCATCCAAGCTTTTAAATTGCCTTATTGATCCTTACAAGGATTGAAACCCTTTCATTGTTAAACATTTATTGTTGTTAATGATTTCGGTTATTGTTTATTATTGCATATTCTGTTATTATGTTAGAATTGGATTGTTTTTATAAAATTTTGGACCATATTCGTGGTCAGACCAAATAATGGTCAAGTTAGGCCAATGTGTGCCTTGGATCCAGTAGTTAGAGCAATGCTGTGTGCCTTGCTCGGGGTTAGTGCGTGACTGATCAGCAGCCTAACCTTGGTTTTTAAATTAAAAGTATAATATCCAATTCTAAATCATAATCCAATGTTCACTTGATATCATAATCATATTCACCTGATGATCATTATTCTCAGTTTTGTCATTGTGACTTGTTGAGCTAGTTTGCTCATTTGTGCGATGTTGTTTATACTCTTTCCAGTTAAAAAGGAATCAGTTGGTAGTGATTGTCCCCAGTCCAGCGCGAGAGCTAGGGGTTCAGATTGAGAAAGCTGAGCTAGTAGGCTTCTTTTGGGATAATTTAAGTTTGTAAAAGTTTGTAATAATATTTAATACTCAGTTTGAGTTTGAAATAGTTGGGATTTGAACGGTTTGTAATATATTAGTGTGTTTGGCTTGTGTGCATACTTTAACCTGTTGTGGTCCGTGGTGGTTGGTAAGTAGGGTCACTGCATATATTATTATTATCTTTATTATTGTTATAAGCAGGTTATAATTAAGGTGTGTGTGTGGACCCTAAACTTCTGACCCGGGTTTGGAGGGCGCCACAACTGCTGGTCCGAGCATCTTGCGCTCTACAACTTCATCCTAACATAAGGGGGATCGACATTGTCTTCCCTCAAAGATCTCATAAGATGACATCTCGATACTTGACATACGATCTATTATCGTGAGAAAACTCAATCCGCGTTAAGTGATCATTCCAAATTCTTTCAAGTCTATTGCACAGACTCTCATTATAGCTTTTAGCATTAGAGCTTTTGCTTCTCAATACCCATTCTTTTCCAGTTCGTAATCGCTACTACCTTTCGTTCCTAATATTATACTGGTTATACTTTTGCTCGTTAGCGTTCTATAACCTTTTAATAACCACGTCAACCTTAGTATCACGAATGTGTTTCCATTCCGAATACCACCACAACTTTACTACTCCTTTTTCACCTGTTTCTATTTTCCAAAGTTTAATCAATCATATAGAAGTAAAGGAATTTGTTGAGAGATCACTATGATCATGAACACTTGTTCTATTGCATAGTTAGTACAGAAGGTGGCCAGCCTTTAGTACTTGAGAAGCAATTAAATAACATGTGGTATCCTACTAGGCTTCTATCACACAGATAGATAGTCATTCGGCAATACCTCCCCTTCTGGAAGGGTTGTTCTTCTCTGCTTATACAAAATGAAAAGAAGAGAAAAGAGCGAACTGAAGAGAATTGTATATACGTAAAAAACTTTATTGCCGTAAATATCTGGCTTGGAATCTACCTCTGAACTATAGAGGTTTTTCATAGGAGAACAAAACATATAGGTATATATATCAACATCAAGTATTATAGCATCGTATTTCACATGCCTAAATATTTTTGCTATTCCGTCCATCATTCTATGGACCCATGCTCTTCCTCGAGCTTATACACAATCACCTTTGAAACTCCCTCGACATCGAAAATTGAATCTGGGATCTCATTCTAGACATCATCGTTACTAGAATTTTATGCTTGCACTGCAACCTTCCTCGTATAGTAATACGACTTTCTATTGATAAGAAGGAATAAGTATTCGATAGGTAGATAATCGACTTAATTAGTCTATCAATGATAACTTATACATCATCACAACCCGATTAGTGGTACTTATTCTCAACATCCATTCCAATACAACTCTCACGATTGTAATTAATCGGCTCATTACCCGCAGAATCATTCCTGCACTACCAGGGTCCACCGTTGACCTATTGTAGTCATTCATTTTCTATGAAGTCTTAATAGCTAACCATACGGAGTCCATACATCTCGTATATAATTCTTCTAAGGAGGTAACATGATCACCATTCATGATTCATGAAGAACACTCCTGAACTTGACGTACATATGACATGAAGCGGATAAATTTGCAGAAGAGTTTCAATGATGGCAACGATAGCAGGTTAATACCATTCTTAATCATATGTCTTTATTGGGAGACATGCATCTCAAAGGTTCATTTAGTCATTCCGTAACATGGTCCTGGCTTATCTCAAGATAGTACCTTCTAAGATAGATAGCCCGCTCATGGCGATTATATGAATTAAACCTTTACCAAACTACTATTACGGTTGGGTATTGCACAGTCATCAGAAGGAATGTCAATCTTCCAAACCATAATACAACCTTCACGGATTTAACCCTTATTACTGTATTCCTCTGGCACAAGCGCCTATAATTATCCTCTTACCTTTAAGGTGTCGGCCACCTCTTTGGCCTTTCCTGATAGTAAAATATCACCATTTTTCCATAAGTTATTGCCTCAATCTTTAGAGGTTAATCACTGTCACGACTGACTTTCAATCATACTTAGAACATCTTTTATCTTAGGTCCTAATTGCCCTGAACCATTTCGACCTTTACTGGTTCGATCCATACTTTCTCGTGGTTTAATACGTGCCCCACTTGGCATCATTATAATTACGTCACATTTCCTTTATCAAAATTTCTATTGTTGAGAACTTTGAATATTACCTTTCTCCTTGTAAAACCTTGAAGGTTATCCTTAAATCCTTCATCATGTACACCCTAGGTACATGGCATGTCAAAATACCATTTACTAATACTAGAACCATTGTCTATGTACTTCTGAAAAATTTCTTTACTGATCTTTAAAGGTTGTTGCTACCTTGATCCTTTCCAATTTATACTGTCAAAACTCATGTTGTCCCTATTTAAGGGTGAAATGCCAACCTTTATGCATTCCCCTAGGATTCGTCTCAAGTTATCGAAGTTATATCCTTAATCCCACCTTTAAAAAGGTACTTGCATCCTTCCATTGATAAATCAAGTCATATATCCTTGATAGATTATCTTATTCATCATTCCCACCTCGATAGTCTATACCTAATTTCATAATAGCATCCTTATTCAAATTGAGGTCAATCCATATGGCCTCCAAAAGATAACAATGGTCATCCGCTTTTCTTTCCTGATTTGGTAATGATAACATGGATGTTATGGAAGATATTGGTCATGTTCAACGTGAACATCTTCTTAATAAATCCTCATTTTCTTTTGTTGTTTATCTCAACAGTCATCTCAATGTTGGGATATCTTTCATACCTGACGTATCCCTTTCTGGGTATCATGCCACCGGTCTTACACTTCACATTCTTGAAGGTCACTTCCTTCATCCAATTTTCTTAATTTCTTACTTTCTTGTCTCCTCAGTCTATCCGCGTCTCATTATTTATCCTTCGAACTATCTCAAGGTTTCCTCGAATCCTCCCAACTTACAGGGGATAAAATATATGTATCTCTTATTCCTTCAATCATCAACTTTAACTCATGGTGAATCACCCTCATCCTGACGATTACATACTTTTCTATTTCTATTGCTACGAGTCTTTAGGGTTTCCTCATACCCAACTCCCTTATCATTCCTCAAACTCTATTGCCTTTATATTCCTTTCCACTTCAGTTTCTTTTTATTTTCCTTTCTCTTATCATTATTTCATGAACCCACTAATAATTGACTTCAAGCATCACATCGTTCTGGGATTCTTGTCATCAGAACGAATCTTGACAACTTTTACAACTTAGCTTCATATTTCATCATACTCGTCCGCCTTTGTTCTGGCTCTAAAGCTTTTACAGTATCTCCATAACCTTGGGAATTACTTTCCCGAAAATAATTGACTGAACTTTAATCAGTTTATTCTAACCTCTGGCTCCGTGCTTTTCTTGGTCTTTCACCAGTGGCGGCCCTTCTCTTAGGAGGGTAAGTGACAAAAATAGTCTTTTGTGATTCGTCCATCATTTAGAATCTCAAATGATTTCTATATTTCCTTTAGCCAGGCTCTTGCCTCGATTGGGTCAGCTTGTTCCTTGGAACTCTAAGGGCTTAGCGACTTAAAGGTCCTGAAAGAATTTCTCGCCGCATTGTTTCCTCAGGGTGGTGGTTGGGGATAATAGTCTAAGTTCTGTTTAGGCAGGTCCATGGATTGCCCAATAGGAGTACCATCATGGTTCTTCCTATCTTGCTCGACTTTTGTTTTCTCAGTCTAAATATTTCTTCCTACTCCCCATAATTGGGGTCATCTTTTAATTTAAAATCCTCATTTTCCACTTCATTATATTCTGGGTTCCTTATATCTTAATTACGACCTCCCTGATTATCACATTCAAGGTTTGCCCCTAATCTTATTCCTCGTGGGGGCATGATGCTTGGAAAAATTTTGAGAATCTCTGGATATTTGTCTTACTTACTTTGCTTAAATCTTTCCCTCGTTCAGTCCTTGCATGATTGCAAATTATGAATTCTCAAGTTCTATAAACTTCATGACACTCTCTTAAGTGTTAACAGCGCAATTAACAATATGAACTTATCACAAATAAACTGATCTGAACTGAAATTAACGATTATATACTTAACCATTTGTTCGAGGGTACAACAACTAAACACATTAAAGAGAATTACATCATTTGATCTGATCGCTTATATCCCAAAAGTACTACCATAGATAATCATCTAGTCATCAAAACTAATTATTCATAACTTAGGTTAATCCTCCAAAAGCGGTGCTACATAAAACCCTTGTCTGATTGCTCTGGCTCTGCACACTGTCATGGATCAAGAAATGCGGGCACGCATGACATCCCTAACCTGCTACATCACAGAGGTGATGAGGTCTAAGATAGTCGCAAGTAGAGCTGGATCAACCTGACCCTTAAGATGGCCTCTAGCTGTAATTCGGGTGGTAGCCTCAATCATGTCCATGCTATGAGCTAATCTCGCCGAAAGTACCCCGCCCTCGATTCTTGGTGCAGTAAGTCGATCCAACAGATCACTCCTAACATTACGAGCCTTAGACAGGCCACCCAAAGTCATATAATAATCGGCGATAAGAGAAGCCTGAGTGGTAGCATCTAGCAGTCCATGGGGTGCAGGTGGTGCAGACCCAGGAGATCCAAATGGATAACCTAGCACGGTATCAGGTGACAATGGTGCAGGAGATAAAGGTGGCATTTCCTCAGTAGGTGCTGGGCTCTGTACAGGGGAGGGAACAGGAATTAGTGGAACCTCATGGATGTCATCAGGAACCTCTGGAAGAGGGGCTGATACTGGTATAATTGATGCTGTGGAAGGTCCCACCCCTTCTGCCCTCATTATCCTCGGTGCCCTTGGTAACTCTTCATCCTCTAGTGCCACCCTCGAGGCCATTCTAGCTCTTGTAGTCGCCCTGACTACGGTCATCAATTCCTCAGCGGTCCTCTCTTCATTCCCGTCAGGATCCTCCACGAGATCCTCCTCAGCAACAATCCCTTCTGGGATAACATCCCCAACCACAACATTCTCAATATGAATCTCATCCGGTCCCTCGTTAGGGTACTCTATCGGATTCACAATTTGATCTCCAACATGTAATAAAACATCCTCATGCTGATACTCCTGAACCTCAGGGTTCGGTGCCCCGCTGCCCTATACGAGAACGAACTATGTTTCTATCACGATATTTATAAGGTTCCCGTATGGGTTTTAACTGTCAGTACTACGTTAGGTAGCCCGACTATGAACTTGGCAAGAGTTCTTATTATCTTAGTGAACTTATTATCTTAACGTCACATCATCTCTGAGGTTTATAACGCTTAACTCTGATACCATTTCTGTAACACCCCCAAATCCGGGGTCGGGGATCCGGGTTGTCACGAGTTCCATTTCCCTTAATAACACCCAATATTAATAAACAATCAACTACTCTGTACTGTGACCCCACAATATACACACACACACACCACAAGTTATAGTCTCAGAGATGAATACCCAAAAATAACACAAGTCCTTATATTCCACAATTATAAACTGTTACACCTTAAAAGGGTTTCTGAATAATTTTACATTTCTTTGCCATTATTACAATTCATAAATATACATAAGTCTGGTACATCAAAAGTTGAAAGCCTAGCCTATTGGTAGATCCTACCTCGGCTACAACGGCATCAACGCCTACAGGAAACTGCGGAACGTTTCCTAACCGCTTGCGAATCGGGAGCTTGGTCATGTTCATCTTTTTTATCTGTTGTTGTGTGATGAAAGAAGAAGCAAGGGTGAGCAACAAGCCCACCAAAATAATATGTATAATGATTAACAATATATGAGCATTCTCATAGTACTCATGAAAGTCTTGGTCCAAAAAGAAATGAACCAAGTTTGTTATCTTAACGCGACCAAGTCGTAAAATATTCAGTATATATATACATATATATTTTTCACAATCTTTGAAATCCTCTGACATATATAATATACCCAGAGTTCCATTTTATAACTATATAAAAATATCATTGCAAGGTGATCTAATATATCTAACCTTGTCTCAACGTTTTTCTGAAACCTTTTTCATTCATAAGACAGTCATTAACTAGATATAAGTTTAAAAGATGAAGTTACAAGATACTCCAATATACTTATATCTTTTCCGAATACTACTTGAACTACCACCGTTCAATGTATAAATAGTTCATCCCATATATTAAGCTACAAGACAAAACTTGTACAGAATCAATCTTTAAAATATCATCAAAATAAAATGAAATTACGAGATACTTCATTTGATGCAAACATCATTTTGAAAACTCGACCCTGCCAACACTCAACAATCGCCCAACCGTAGCCTTTCTATCGAAGTGCTCTGGGTAGTGTTGCAGAAATATCCAATTGGATGAAAAACTCATTACGGGAGTTTGCCGCGCCAGGAAGACCACTTACGATGATCAGTCGTAGTAGTACAACCCCACCATTTTCTACATGTAGAGGAGAACCTGTCGGATTTATTTGTCAACCGAACACTGGACTCTTAAGGAATGGACCGTCTTAGCGGAACTTCCAGGCCATTTGGGCCAATATAATTAGGCTGGGCCGGTGCCACTCGACCACTTACGCCACTCCTAGTTCAGATGAAATCCATGACTCTGAAACGTAAAGCTCGTCCCCACTTTCCCCAAGTAGAAACTTGTTGATACGGCTCCACCAAGAAGTCGTATCTAGTTGGAAAGGAAAACTCACCGATATTTCCCAGGCGATGCCTGTTAATGGATTAACTTGTTCCAAGAATTTTACTTCCCGAGTGTTGGGTAAGTAATCAAACATTCTTTTATCAGAGTAGCAACCTTGTTGCGAATATAAAATACACCACAGAGCCGGATCCCTCAGGTTTTGAGCGAGTATAAATCCCCTTCGAAAGGAGGATCTTAAATATAAAAATGAGCTTTGGGATCCGCCCTAACCTTTAAAATCATTTTGAAGACTCGAAAATATGTTTAAGAGTGTTTGGAGTGATGCTGATTTAATAAAATAAATCAGTCCCAATATATTAGAAAATATCTGAATATTATTATTTAAATAATATTCCCATAAAGAATAATCTTTATAAAAATAATTGAAGTAGAAATTTTAAAACTTATACTTGAAATGAATATTAAATAACCAAAGATATACTTATACGAAAGTACTATCTTTATTTGAATAATCAAAAGTGAGTTTGATTATCGACACATTATTCTTTAATAAAATTAAGAATAATAATTAGTAAATAATCGGAGTCATAAGTCCTCGAATGAATATTCAAATAATAATATTCATTAAATAAAATAAATGGAGTCATATGTCATCGAATGAATATTCAAAATAATATTCATTAATAAAATAAACGGAGTCATAAGCCCTCGAATGAACATTCAAAATAATATTCATTAATAAAAATAAAGTTATCGAATAAACCTTATTCGATTCATAGTTTTAAAAACTATATCTATATATATATATATAAATATATACAATATACTCAGGAACATCGACTCCCGGTTTTAGAAAATGTTCACCTTTGGGTCCCCTATACTAAGGGTATACGCAACTACTGCTTATCTCTAGCATAGGTATTATGCAACTTATAAGCAACTGAATCAACTATATATATCAAGATTACGAAACAGACATGCATATATACCATATCACATGCTCCAATATATCGCAAGATTTGCTAATTAACCACCATGCATCTATCACAAGATAATGTATATACATATGTATACATCACAACAACAGTATAACGGGTAGAAAACTTGCATGAGTGTTCCGGGGTAGACTTAAGCTTAGAGTGGGTCCGGTAACCTATGAACAACAACATAAGCCGGAATTAAACCACGGTCTCTTAAGAAACTAGACTTTAACCATTTAGAGCCCTAATGTTCGCTTTCGCGCTTAACGATTCACTTAAGTCGCTCGAGTACCCTCGGCTCCACCATTTTTAATAAATTAACCCTTAATAGTTTTAAGGCGATTTTTTCACGAGTACCTTACCAACTGCCTAATCCACTTAACATAATTGTTTCATATCCCAATTAGTCATTTAAAGTCCTTAACCAAGGTTTCAAAGTAAGGCGATGGTAATGGTTCGTTCGCGAAACGCCATTACTTAAAACGGTCGTTTCTCCTAAACCGTACATCGGATTCAAACGAACCACATATCAAAACGAAGCTCGTAACATGAAATATCTAATCATGGCAATGGTCAAAACCTAACAGGGAGTTCTCGGGTCCTGATGTTAAGAGCAAAACAGTCTAAAGTAAATCGGACATTACGACGGCTATATTTACACGATTTCCCAAATTTTTACCATTCCAAATCATATCAATCCAACTACCAATCAACAACAACTCAAGATACACATCAATGCTACTGATTTCAGTCATAATAAGCTCAAGAATCTCAATCCAATCATATATTATAACATCTCCAAATTCAACTAAACTACTTAACAATTAAGCTCGAATCATGCTTATCATTCAAATTACTACTCATCCATCCAAACCATCTCCAAACTTCAACATTCAAACTTATTACTAAAGGGTATGAAGATTTATACCTTTTTTGGAGGGTGGAAAGCTACTAGGAAGCCTTATGGGGCCTCCTACAAGCTTGATCTTTCCAAATAAATCAAGAACACAAAGTTAGGCTTTAAAGTTTCTAAAAGTCTGATTGAAAGAAATGTAAAAATTAGGGTCTTACCATACTTATTTGAACGATACTTGTGAACAAGAGTTGTAGGTCATCTCAATACCTTTCCAACGAGCTATAGAACACAACATTTGAGTGAGTATTGAAGGAGATATGGCAGTTTGAAGTTGCTGTGTTTATTTTGGCCGAGAGCTTCTTCTTGCAAAGTCAACTCTTCTCTTTTTGATTTATGTTATTTGCTTGGTTGATTCTTCTTTTTGTCTTGAAATTTGTTTTAACCTTTTTACCATGGTTAATTTTGTATGGCCCAAAATCACCCAACAAACAAAACTCCTTTGTCATGCTTATGCAAGCAAGCTTGTGTCATGTGATGACATCATCATCCACTACCTTTTTGATTAATCCCTTAATTACTTGGCTAATGACCGGTGATCTGTTATACGGTTCATTTATCTTTTATTTTCGTTCGTCGTTTGAGGGATCATATCCGAGATCTTATTACTTGGGTTCCCCTAAACCTTTCTCAATACATTATATTCCTTTTATGATCCTCTCTTATAATCCTTGAATTTAAATCCTTTTAATCATGTTACCTTATACTCAATTCTTTCGGTATTTGGTGGATTTTCGGGAAAAATCAAAGTGTTCGGATTTAAATTCTGACGATCTTTACATACACTTATATATCATATAGAGTACTAATAAGATCTCAGAATAACAATAAAAGAACCCCTACATAGTGTGGCATGAAAAGTTGTTTTTTCTTATTCAGCATAATCAGCAAAAGCACTATTCATAAGGGTTTCAAAAAAATTCCAAAAATTGGGGTTATTACAAATGAGCTAGTAAAGAAAGATCTTGTGAGAGGACTGCCAAAATCAGTATTTGCTCCCGATGGACTTTGTGATTCATGTCAAAAAGCAAAACAAAGAAAATCTTCATTCAAGAGCAAAACTGAATCCTCAATTCTTGAGCCTTATTACCTACTGCATGTTGATCTATTTGGTCCAGTCAATGTCATGGCTATTGCAAAGAAGAAATATGCTATGGTTATAGTGGATGAGTTCACAAGATACACTTGGGTGTATTTCTTGCACAAGAAGAATGAAACTGCATCTACTCTAACTGATCATGTCAGACAGATGGATAAATTGGTCAAAGATTCTGTCAAAATAATAAGAAGTGATAATGGCACTGAGTTCAAGAATTCAATCATGGAAGAGTTCTGCAAAGAGCATTGAATTAAGCAGGAATTTTCTGCACCTGGAACTCCACAGCAAAATGGAGTTGTAGAAAAAAAGAACAGGACTCTCATTGAAGCTGCACGAACTATGCTTGATGAAGCAAAGCTGTCAACCTACTTTTGGGCTGAAGCTGTGCAGACTGCTTGTTTTACACAGAATGCTACACTCATAAACAAGCATGGAAAAACACCATATGAGATGGTGAAGAAAAAGAAACCAAATCTGAAATATTTTCATGTATTTGGATGCAAGTGTTTTGTTCTTAAGACTCATCCTGAACAACTGTCAAAATTTGATCTAAAAGCTGATGAAGGAATTTTTGTTGGATATCCACTTTCCACAAAAGCCTTCAGAGTCTACAATTAAAGAACAAGGGTTATCATGGAATCTATCAATGTATCTTTTGATGATAAAAAGATTACTGGACTTGATGATTTCAATGATCATGATCATCTAAGATTTGAAAATGAAGATTTAAATTATGATTCTGTAAATTCTGATGGCTTAAATCCTGATCCTGTAAGTTCTGACGGGTTAAATTCTGATGTCATTGAAACTGTGGTAACTACTCCAAGGGAAAATGCACCTGTTCAGGGGGAGCAAGCTGAAGATCCTACCACACCTCAAGACTCTCAAGAAGCATCAAAACCTGTCACTGGCCTTCAAGTTCTGATTCATCAAGTTCTGATGAGCCAAATTCTGATAATTCTGGAAACTCTGATTCTTCAAATCCTGAAGGATCCAACTCAAATTCTGAAGTCTCGGGGAGCATAACTACAGGGGGAGCATCAGAAAATGCTTATGGAGATAGCATGGATCATGGGGGAGGATCCAGTTCTAGAGAACAACTTCCATCTGCAAGGAAGTGGACTAAAGCACATACACCTGACTTAATAATTGGAGATCCTGAAGCAGGTGTCAGAACTAGAACTGTAACATCAAATGAATGTCTCTATCATTCCTTTCTATCTCAGACTGAACCAAAGAAAGTGGAAGAAGTTCTTCAAGATGCTGATTGGGTGCAAGCAATGCAGGAAGAGTTAAATGAATTTGAAAGAAATAAAGTCTGGATCCTATGGAAGAATGTTAATCCATCAGATCCTAAGAAAAGCCAGCTGCTATCTAATTTCATGACTGTTGGATTGAAAGCCAAAGAAGCAAGAGACAGAGCTGGACTAGGTTCTGAAGAAGCAAAAATCAAGACAGGAGTTGAAGTGCTTACAAGAGATCCATTTCTATTGACTGACAAACCTCTTGAAGATGTTACACAGAAACACCTTGATAAGGTTATATATGTTCAAGTGGTACTGGATGCTCATGATAAACATAATGTCAAAGAAAATCTGATTCTATTTCTTGAAGATGGAAGAACATATCAAATGTCAGAATCAGATGTGCTAAACAAATCTCTGAAAGAACTTCAATTCTTTCATTATCTTTTAGAGATAAATTCTGAGATTACCAGGAGATGGTCAAATTTTATAATGAAGACCATAAGAGATAAAGCAAGAATTTCTGGTTCAAGGGTTACAGAATTCATTCCAAATATAGTTGAAGATGATGGAAGTGAAATTCCAATGAAGAAGGATTCTGCTAAACTTGAAGTGATTCTGAAAGAGAAATGTTTGTGCTACAATGAAGACTCTTCTCATCCAAGGGTGATCAGACTTGGTGATGGTTTAGAAAGAAATCATATCTCAACACTAAGGACTGCAATCTACCAGATTGGAAGTCAGGGTGAAGAATTGAAGCAAGTCAAAGCTACAATGGCTCAAGTCCTGAGGAGTAAAGAAGAAAAGCTGATATCAAACTTTGTCAAGAATCAATTTGGATTCAGATTGACTCAGTAAGTTTGGTTAAAGCTATAAGGACTGTAAGTTGTAGTTAGTTGTCTTATTAAACTCTCATTGTATTTGTACTTAAAATATTTTTGACATCATCAAATCTATTAACTTATATATTTTGCATAATTTACAAGTTGGGGGAGATTGTTAGATTTATTTGAGATGTCATGTCTAATCTGATTTGTGTTTAGTTTTCAGAACTTAACAACAAGATTTATCAGGACTTACTGAAATCAGAACTTACTGAAGTCAGAACTTAATATCAGAACTTAAGGTGTCAGAAGATATATATCAGGACTTAAGTGCGGGAAGACTTCAGATAAGGAATGCGGCTGATTTACAGGAGAAGATCTGGACTAAAATAAAATAAGATATGCATGAAGAGTTAGAGGACTAGAAGACTTGTAGAAAATATCTGATTGATATATTTTAGGAGACAGAATTATATTTCATATCAATTAGAAGATATCTTGTAACTGTGTACTATATAAACACAGCTTAGGGTTTACACTATACGTGTTATCATTATCGAGAAAGATTATACATTGGAACCTAGCAGCTCTTAGTGATATTGTTCATCACTGAGAGAGAACAACAGGTTCTATTGTAACAGAGTCTATTTGAATATACTTCATCTTTGTTACATACTTGTGTTGAAATCGATTTGATTGTATAAACACTATATTCAACCCCCTTCTATAGTGTTGTGTGACCTAACAAACTACTTTATTACTAAAGCCATTATTAATTTACAACTCCCTTGCTTAATTTAAAAGGATTAGTAATGCATAATTAAAGTCGTCAAGACCTGCAATCGTAATATTCAACAGAGTAGAATTTACACTACCGTTATTATAATTTTACTTTTTTATGAAAAATATTATTTTTTTTAATTCAATGTTTATGTTGATTTAATATAAAGCTAATGTCTTAATTTATTACTCCCTCAGTCCCTTTCAATTGTTTACATTTCTGAGGAAGTGTCTGGCACGCATTTTAAGGTGCATAAAAAGTATAGTTATGTAACTTATTTTTACAATTTTCTTTTTCTGAATAAAAGTTGAATGTTTTAATTTTTATTCAGAAAAACAAAATTGTAAAAAAAATTACAGATTATACTTTATATGCACCTTAAAATGCGTGTCAGACACTTTCTAAAAAATGTAAACAATTGAAAGGGACGGAGGGAGTACTAAAGTTGACCCCGACCTTGTCCTTAGTTTTTAATCTACTCTATTGAACAAAGTTACTTTATAAAATGTCAGATAATTGTCAATGTCATAATTCATAAATTAAAATTGACATACTCTATCTAGTTTTTAACACATTGAAAAAAATATTAAATTTAATTGATCATTCTTATTTTCACAACATAAATGACTTTTGTTATTCTATTCTAGTATATATATCAATAACTCTGAATACACCATTAACACCGAATCATTTAAAATTAGTAAAGATAAATCATGTGTGTGTGTATGTATGTAAATTATTATTTGTTATATTTTCGAGTAAATTATGTTGGTCTCGTTTATTTATATGTCAGATATCTTGGTTATGTATATGTCTAATGTTATCCATTAAATTACTCAAATAACATGTATTTATAATTATTCAAAAATTATAATTATCTAATAAATAAATTACAGTTATTTATATATCGTAGTCATAGTAGCACTGACAACTAATCAATATCTATTATTACTCAACAAAGCAGCAATCATACATGCAGAATAAAAATAATTCATATATCGTAGAGACTAACTACTGATATTGAGAAGCTTTTTTTCAAGAATCTGAAGATAAATTTGTACTAATATCATCATTCAAATCATTTTAAAGTTTCTTTTATTCATGATTCTTATATTTCTTTTATAATAACTTGATAACATTGTATATTATTTTTCTAAAATTAAATACTTTGCTATTTGATGATTTTTTTTTAAAATATTAGTCAACTTGTTAATCATTTCAAATTATCGACTATAATTAATTTTTTAATTTAGATAGCATAACATGGATTAAGTCAAATGGTACAGTACATTATAGTTTTAATATTGTTTCAAATAATTCAAAATAGTTGTACGATATTTTCCACCACTAAATATTTTTTTCGTAAATTTATTATTGCTCATTTTTTTAAATTATAGAGTTCTATAAATTTTTCAAGTTTCGTATATATACGTGTGAGTTAAGTTCTATTGAGTCCTTGTTTTTTATTGAATATGGGAGTCCATATATGTTCTGTAAATCAAAAAATATTTTTTTTGTAAAACGTATTATAATGTGAATCATATTCTACAAACATCACTATTTTCATAAAAATCTTGCAAATATCATACATTTGACAAGTTGAACATTGCAGAACATATGATTTTACAGAACATGATTAGTTTTGCAGTATATACATGTTCACGTTGTAGAACACGTTAATTTTCAATTTGTTGAATATTAATGATATAACACCATAATACACGTTTATATCATGTAGTTTATTATTTAAGTTTTTAGATTATTAGAAACATAAAATTTGTACCATTAGGATTGTGGACTCCGGGACTAAAAAAATAAGGGCTTTATTTATATGATTACTTATGATAACCATATCAAATTGAATAATTTAAATTTAAGATTTGTTTCACAAATATTTGAATATAAATGTATTTTTAATTAAATAATGTAATAAATAAACTATATTTGTTTATGAAAAAACATCAAATATCTTACCATTTTTCGAATAACATGTTAATAAAAATTCTAAATTTTACTTTATAGTTGTAGTCTAATTTTTTTTTAAAGAAAATGAAAAATATAGGACTTTGGATCACCTCTTAGAAATTCACCATTATTGAATAATATTATCAACCTAATTCTTTTTTTATAAAGTGAGACATTAATAAATAAATCGATTTAGTAATCTTTATAGTTTTAATGGATCTTGTGACATCTCATGTCAAATTTTGAATATATTTAAATATTGGGTCAAGTTCCAGAAATAATAATGTACAACCAGTCAGTTAGTAATTTTGATATATAATGTCAATTGAAATGATTGTATAAAGACCTTAAAATATTAAGTTTTATTAATATAAAATATTAAAAAATTTATCCTTATTGGTAAGATATTTTCGTCGAGTTCGTTATTTAAATTTATTAAACCTAGATAGTGATGATGTATTTTCGGCCGGGTCGTGTAGTCAAATTTCGAGTATTTTTTCAATATGGGTAAAGTTCTAATTTCGAAGCTAATAATTTCGATATATATTATCAGTCGACTTGATCCTATAAAGACCTCAAAGATATTAATTTTATCAACATAAAATATCACATTTATTTATTGAATTAACAGGTTATTTTGGATTCAGGTTTCATAGTGACGACCAAATCCTCTGACCCCGGATTTGGGGGTGTTACCAAACTTCCCCTTATTGGTAAGATTTTCTCGTCGAACTCGTAATTTAAATTAAACCTAGATAGTGATAGAGTCCTGATTTAGGGCTCACGACACATATTAAACAACATAATTAATACAATAATTAACCCCGAAACTTTAACAGGATCTATACAGGATAAGGTGAGAAACAAAATCGCAACCAGTGTTATAGAAATCGCTGAAATCGGCGATTAATCGGCCGAGATATCGGAAATCGGAGAGCTTCCGATATTATCTGCCTGAATCGGTGAATAAAACGGTTTTGTATAGATCGGTCCAAATTCGGTTAAAATAGGATAAAATCGGGGTTCATCTGTACAAAATCGGAATAATTGATGAAGATATGGGCGGCCAGACATTTTTTCCGGCGAAGCTTTAAGAAATAATCTAATATCTATATTCAGACCGCAACTTATACAAATATATGTGTGAATAATATTTTTACATTTTTGTACATTTAATCGCCGAGAAGGAAGTGATTTTCGGATGAGATTGAGACCGATAAGCCGGGGAATGGTGGGAAGAGGGAGGAGGAGAGAAAGTATAAGCTTGTTACCATACAGATGTGTACAAAGGAGGAGGTTGTGCTGCACGAATCCATAGACATGACTCATTATTTTATGTGGTGTGCCCCCACTGTCAATATGTTTAATAATAGACTGATTTTATATTTATAAATTATTTGTATATATTAAATTTAATAAAATATATATCCGATTTTTGCTTCGATTTTTGCTCCGATAAATCCCCGATTCACCGATTAATCCTTAAAAGGTCACGTGATCGATCTTCCCCGATTTCCGATTTCTGTAACACTGATCGCAACTACCAACTAGAGTTTAAAATTACATAACTAACTTAATAATTTTAAAAATTTACAATTCCAATTTGAAATTACCAGATAACCCATATATATATATGGAACCAAAAAGTTTACATAAGCAAAACTAAAGCAATCCTCCTACTTGCCCCCTACTAAAGCACGCATATTATGTCAGTGAAGTCTACCTGCGCTGGAACAACAAACCTAACAGTCTGCAAGGAGCCACTATAAACGCTCTTACGTGCTATGCGCCTAAGGATTTCCATCTTCTTGCTTAACTGCCAAGGTTAGATCAAAACAAAATAAATGAGCAACAAGGCTCAGCAAGTAACTATAATAACAATTATATCAATTAATCTTGGCAACAAAAGTCTATTTAACCATCTTAATTAAAATTCAAAAGTCTATTATATAGCGTGGCATTTATATAATACATTAAACCCTTGAAATTAGTGATTTATGAAACAATCTTTTTCAATTTTTAATTCGCTCATCGAATAGGGTTCTCACATGACAAGATATTAGGGTATTTTTTGCAAACGATATTAAACAGAGGTATTATACATAATTACTAGGTAAGCAAATTGTGTACAGTTGAGAATTATTAAAGAACAATACGAATACACAAAGTCACATAGATAGATAGTTCCAGAAGTTTAAAATACAACAACAAGTTCGGGAAATAAAGTACAATAATAGGAGTAGGGTTAAACAAGTGAAAAAAAACTGGAAAACACACCCATATCTACCCCCAACTTCTAACTATCCCCTAATTCTACTTTCACCAAGATCATGCTAAAAACAACTGAAACAAAACGGGACACCCGACATCTGACCAAGTCATCCTAAGCCTATTGACGTTGAAAATAACAACAATAACATACTACGGGCTCCACAAACTGTCCCGTCTACAACCAACTAACATCCTTGGTGTAATCATCTCGATCCAAGAGCTCTCTCAGCACATACAACATCCACTTGATCAGCTTATGAACTCTACATGCCTCAGCCTGAGCATCGCTAGTAGACGGATCCTCATCCAAACATCTGCGGGCAATCTGCTCTATCATACCAACCTTAACACGTCATTCGGGCTCCTGAGTGTGACACCCCCAAATCCGGGGTCGGGGATCCGGGTTTTCACAGTCCTTATTTCCAATAAACAACTGCATACTGTGATCCCACAATAATACTCACTCCACAACACATTATAATCTCAGAGATGACATCTGAAAGTAGTACAAATCATATTATTCATAAATCATAAGTTATTACACCTCAAAACAGTTTTCGAATAAGTTTACATGTTCTTTTCCATTACAACAATTCATAGATATACATATGTTTGGTACATCAAAGTTAAAAGTCAAGCCTATTGGTAGTTACTACCTCCACTATAGCGGCATCAACGCCTACAAGAAGCTGCGGAACATTTCCAATTTGTTCGTGAATTGGGAGCTTGGTGATGTTCATCTTTCCTAGCTGTTGTTGTGTGATGAAGAGATGAAGCAGGACTGGGTATTACAACTCATAAGATAATATATAGTTTAATCAATAATGCAAGTATCTGAATCGATAACTTACTGAAAATCTTTATTAAGTGTAAGATAGTTACTTACTGAATATAAGCTTAAAAAGATAAAGTTACAAAATACTCCAATATACTTATACCCTTTAGAAAAACTACTTGAACTACCACTGTTTAAAGTATAATAAGTTTTCAAAAGCTCGTCATATAGAAGGAGCTACAAGATAAAACTTGTATGGAATCAATTTTTGAAATATCATTTTAAAAAAATGAAGTTACGAGATACTTCACTAATTCCCGATACATATATACACCTATATATATCTCTCTCATACGCCCCTTGAAAACCTCTGTTATGAAAAGTATAAACAGAGTTGTAATACCCAATGAATTTGGAAAGAAGAAACTTTGGCATAAACCTGATATCTTGCTGATTAGGTAAAGATATCAATCAAGTCACCCTTTCTACTAGTAGATGGATGAATTCATCGCCGGTCATCATCCTGGCCGCATTGGGACCTTGTGCTGAACCGCCACCCAGCCTCTTATGCGTTGATGGACTGCCACCCAGCCACATGCACTTTGATGGACTTCCACCCAACCCATGTCGCCTATGCCGACGCATTTTGATTGGGCTTACTTCCCGAATGTTGGGCAAGTAATCAAACTCTTTTATTAAATTAGCAATTTTGTTACGCCAAAAATACAGCACAGAGCCGGATCCCTTAGATTTTGAGTGAGTATTTAAATCTCTCCTCGAAAGGAAAGTTTAAATTAAAAATGAGTTTTGGGATATGCTCTAAATTTTAAAATCATTCTGAAGGTTTGAAAATATTTTTTTGAAAACGTATGGAGTAAGAATGATTTAATAAACTAAAGTAATTCCGATGTATTTGAAAATCTCTGAATATTATTATTTAAATAATATTCTTAAAAATAGTTTTTATGAGAATAAATGAAGTAGGAGTTTTGAAACTCATACTTGAAATGAATAATAATCAAAAGATATACTTATACGAAAGTAAGATCTTTATTTGAATAATCGAAAATAATGTTTGATTATTTTTTAAAACTATCAAATATCCTTATTTGATTAATAGTTATTGAAAACTATATAAAATATACTCGGGAACCTCGCCTCCCGGTTTTAAGAAAGTGTTCAACTTCGGTTCCCCTATACTAAGTGTATACGCAAATAATGCCTATCTCTAGCATAAGTATTATGCAGTTTATAAACAATTGAATCGACAATGAGATATCAAGATTTCCGAAACATGCATATATATAAATATCATTTCAACATGCTTCAATATATCGCCAGATTTTCTAATAACAATCATGCATTTATCTCTAGATAGTGCATATATATATATAATCATCACAACAACAGTATATGGGCAGAAAACTTACCTGAGCGATCGGGGGTGGTAATAGGTCTAGTGTGAGTCTGGTAACCTATAAACAACATATAAGTCGGAATCATTCCACAGTCGCTTAAGAAGCTAGACTTTATCCATTTAGACCCTAACGTTGGCTTTCACGATTAACGATTTACATAAGTTGCTCGAGCAGCCTCGGCTCCACCATTTTTATAAAATTAACTGTTAAACGTTTTAAGAAAACACTTTTGCGTGTACTCAACCAACTGACTAATCAACCTTACATAATTTTTTTGTAATCCAATTAGTCTTTAAGGGACTTAAACAAGGTTTCAAAGTTATGCGAGGGGTAAGGGTTCGTTCGCGAAACGCCGTTACTTAAAACGGTCGTTTCTCCTAAACCGTAAATCGAATTTAAGAGAACCACATACCAAAATGAAGCTTACAAAACGGTTTAACTAAAAATGGCAAAGGTATAGTGTTTACAGTGAGTTTTCTACTCCAAATTTAAATCACAAACAGATTAAAAGAAAATGGGCATTACGACGGCTATATTTACGAGTTTTCCAAATTTTCACTACACCAAAACCTCACCAATTCTTCAACCATCACCAACACATCAACCTTTCACTTAAACAACACTAACTCAGTTCACACTCTCAAAATTATCAATTCATTCAACTATAATCATAGATCTATTAACCATAATCATTGTGAATCAAACAAAATTAACTAACAAACATGGATCATGCTTCTCATTCACTAATCCAACCATAAAACTCATTGAACTCAAAGTAAAAGACAGGGTTTTGAAGATTTTACCTTCCTTGTTGTGTAAGAGTGGCTAATAAGTTTTGAATGATTCTTGTATAGCCTTAATATTGCTTAATCTATCCAAGAAAACAAGATCAAGAAAATGAGTTCTTGAAAAACACTATTCATCGTCACTTTTAATGATTTCTTAGAAAATATTGGCATGGAATCAAGGGATCACACTTATAGGAAGTGTCTAACTAATCATGAGGATGCTTAGATAATTACCTTGCAAATTATCAAGGGGTGGAGCTTTCCTTTGAATTTTTCTTCATTGTATTCCTTAAAGAAGTCGAGAGCTTTTTGATGAAAAATGGGAGAAATGCTTTTTGTTTTGTGTTTTAAGATTTGTGTGGTGATTCTGGCCTTGGTTAACCTTAACCTAAGTTTAACCAAGGTTAAAACACTTGGCTATAAATGATTCTTGCAAAAATATCTACTCATTTGATGACATCATCCATCATGCATCACTTTCTTTCCATGTGTCAATTCCTTGTGGTTTGATGATGTCACTTGTTCTTATCCACTTGTTTGATTCCCTTGCTTCTTGTACAAGCTTGATTCATGGTCTCTTATTTATTTTACGGTTCGCTTAACTCTCGTTCTCGTTGTTTGTTTGAGGGATCATATTCGGGATCTTATTACTTGGGCTTCCCTAAGCCTTTCTTAATATTTTATATTATCTTTAATGATCATTTCTTATAATCCTTGAATTGAAATCATTTTAATCATGTTCCCTTAGACTTAATTCTTTCGGTATCTGGTGGATTTTTGGAAAAAATCAAAGTGTCCGAATTCGAATTCTGACGACCTTTACATACACTCATTTACTTTATGGAATACTAATACAATCTCAGAATTTCATAATAGTACTCCTATATAGTATGGTCTAATAATTATCCTTAATCAGCACAATCGTCAAAAATTTACTATTCATCAAGGTTTTAAAAAAAATCGAAAATTGGGGTTATTACAAAGAGCGTCCATCTCAACCACTGGATCAGCTCTAACAGGTACTGGGAGCTCAACATCAGGAATGGGGAAACCAGTCGTAACAGGAATATGCTCAGAGTGGGATACCATAAGGGAAATAGGCAATGGGGTATCAGTGTCCTCGGAAGGATCCTTATCAGCATCAAAACTAATATAAATGGGCTCCTCAAAATGAGGTGGGAAGGCATCAACAGGGGAGCCAGGATGGCTAACAAGTAACAAGAGAGTCATCTCAATGTCACTATCATCGCAACTGCTATCAGGGTTCTGAGATAAGATACAATCACAAAACACGAAACCATAAAACAGGTTAGGGTTAACATACTTCTACTCTAATTTTAAGAGTACTTAATCCCTCAAGACTATCGCCGATAATCTGAACTCAACTATATGTGAGTTGAACACTCTCGCTTGCTTATTTATTTAACTGACTTTCCTAACTTATTCAGGGACTAAATCCTGTAGCTCTGATACCAACTTGTGACGCCCTCAAACTCGGGGTCCTGATTTGGGGTTCACGACACATATTAAACTACATAATTATTACAATAATTAACCTCGAGACCTTAACATGGTCTATGCAAGATAAGGTATGAAACAAGATCACAACTACCAACCAAGAGTTTAAAATTACATAACCAACTTAAAAATTTTAAAAGTTTAAAATTCCGATTTGGAATTTCCAGATAACCCATATGTATATGGAACCAAAAAGTTTACATAAGAAAAACTAAAGTGATCCTCCCACTTGCCATTTACCTGCGCTGGAACAGCAAACCTAACAGTTTGCAAGGGACCACTATAAACTCTCTAACGTGTTGTGCACCTAAGGATTGCCATCTTCTTGCTTAACTACCAAAGTTATATCAATAGAAAATAAATGAGCAACAGGGTTTAATAAGTAACTATAATAATAATAATATCAATTAATATTGGCAGCAAAATTCTATTTAACCATCTCAATTAAGGTTTAATGTGGTTTAGGGTTTGATCTGAGGGTTATGAAGAGGGTAATAAACAAGGTTTGATGACTCATTTCTAAATATCTTTTCTTTTCAAAACATTTTTCATTTCTCACCATTTAAAAATTAAAAATCCACTCCGTTCCTTGGTAAAACGGTGCTATTGCACAAATATCTCTCCTTAAAAGAAATCCAGTAACTTTCGATTGGAGTGTATATCAGTACATAATTAAATAATACGGGTGATCAGCTCGTACTGACCTCCATCTGGTCATTAAAGGTACCTAAGGCGCTATATATATATATCCCCGTCCATCTCCGGATTCAGTGTCTCACCAGTCAATCTTCGGCTCTATACACTTGGCTGGACCACTGTTATATAGCCGCTTACGCCTCTAATCTTTAGGATTTCAATGAAAGCCTTTATATTGGAAAAATATTGTACTTTTAAAACTTAACTTAATTTAAAAACCTTTACCGGCCATTGAAATCATTCAGACTCTTTCAAGTCAAAAATCATTCTTAGTTTCATTTCGGGGTGCAATAATAAAACAAGGATAATATGGTGAATCGAAAACTGGGTTTTGATTAAAGGTTTAAGTTAGACATTAACAACACAAGGTATAATCAAGCAAGGGTTATCAACATAAGGGTATCAATCAAACATAGTACTATCAATGCAAGGTTATTAATGAAAAGTAAGTATTAACAGGGTAAGATTTTCAACAAAATACAAGTGTTATCAATGGGTTACGTCTAAGGTTACAATAAGAGGTTATGAGTTTTTAGAATGTATCAGGTTAAATAAAGGTGTAACATTAACAAGGATCACATTGCCATTTAAAGCATCCTCCTTTATCAAAATCACAATCTTTATCACTATAAGTGGGACAGAGTTACTTACCTCAAATACTTTCCCTTTTTATCTATATCGGGTTATTGTTACTTAGAACCTCATTTTCTTTCCTAATTTGCACTTTCGCATTTTCCAAATCTAAAAACAAAAACAAACCATAATTAAGGGATAAATCACACGACTGAGGATCCTTTGATCGTCCAACTAGACTGCCATTTTTGCTTTACTAACCAACTTACACATATACTTATAATCAGATAACACGAAGTCATATAACGCACAATCACCTTCATTTTTATAACTAATTCATACCTTTATTTATTGATACTCAAACTTTTGTTAACTTTACCATAACCTAAGTAATCATATAGTGCATCTCGTGTATACATAACATATATCATCATTTACTTACATATAAGTCACGTAATCCTAATCAATATACTTCTGGTATCCTAATACATGTCATTCATTTAAGCAATCATTACTGTCGATTATAGATTATTTACTAACATTGTTTTTCTAGAGTAAAATCGGCACGAAGTACTCATAACCAAATCAATCAATAACAATCAAATATCACATTTTTTAATTATTTATAACACCTTTGACATACACTATAATTAATCGTCTAGTAATTTAATCATAAACCAAAATCATCTTCCCAAAACCAAATGAAAATACCAAATTTTAACTCGATAAAATCTAAAAATTTACAATTACGACATGTAAACCGATTTATCCCTGCCACTTATATATATGCACTAAATTACCAAAATATAAACCAAAATTAGATTCCAAATTCAGGAAATCTAACTTAAAACAAATCTAAAAAAAATCTAATAATCACACATGCAACTCAATGATTACTCATAAATAAATTTTCAAACTCATACTCATCAATTAATCACAAAAATTGAACTAAATTTAAATAAACGAAATCTGAAAATTCTCGAATCACGACATGCAAGCATCAATTCTCGAATTTAGGAAATATATGGCTCAGTAATAACATCACAGCCCACCACCGGTTCACCGGAGTTAAACACTAGTGGCGGAGGTTTTCCGGCGGTGCCCCAACCGGCGTGTCCAGCCCTTAAAAACCACCATTTTGATTAATCACTAGTGTAAACATGCTTAACATTACAAGTCAGTCACAGAACCACACCATCCGATCAAACTTCGGAAAAACTGAACCAACCCCGAATTAGGATTTCGAATCAAACTCAAAAAACCACACATACAAACACAAAGAGTTATAAAGAGGAGGCAAAACGGAACACGTACATGGTCTCAGACTGAAATTTGGTGAAGAACCGAGTAATCGCAGAGAGAGGGGGAGAGAGAGAGTCGAGATTGAGAGATTAGAGAGAGAGAGTTCGAGAGAGAAGAGAGACCCGGGGAAAGAGGAAGGAGGAGAGAGTGTATATATATCTGTTTACTTAATGGAAAAAGGGTGATTTGGCTTTTTAAATTATTCTAATTTCTTAAAAATACTGAAAAATGAGTTTGCAAAATATAAAACTGGAATTTAACAGCTCACTAAAAAAATTATTTTTAAAATGTAAAGAATGAAATTATACATCTCCCCATATTTTTAAAATAATCTTTGAGTGTACGGATTATTTTATATGAATTTTGCAAGGTAGCGTACGAAATAGAAATAATACTTTTAAAATCATTTTAAAAAATCAAAACCCTAAAATAATTTCAACCCTTATTTTTAAAAAGTCTATAAAACTATTTCAGAGATAATAAAATAATTTTTATCATATAAACGTACTCTCATGATTTTAAAAAAAAAATATATTAGAGGTCAAATAAACCTCATTTTTCACATAATAAATCATTTAAAAATATTTAAAAAAATCATATAATCACATCATCAATCATTTAAGGGTCAAATAACATATATTCACGTATCTTAGTCAATCAAATCTTATATCTGCAAATTTTCTCATTTAAACCTTGTTTATAATTACTTTCCGCATTTACCGAGCAACCAATAATTCAATTAATAATATAGCTTAAAACATTTTTAATCAAATAATCATATGAACCTATAAAACATCTTTATATCACATATTTTCCACATACTCTACTTAAATATTTTCTCGATCATATTATCAATTCTGTTTTCCATCTAATCAGCTAATACGGGTCGCGTCTCAGCTGGCGGCCTGACTAACATTTCAACTCGATTATTAATCGCATTTCTTACCTTTAATTTATGCACTAACTCGTCAATCTGGATTAATATATTTTTTAATATTCCTTCACTAATTCACATAATTTGCACATAATTCACATAATTTATATTTTATCCACTTAATATAATTCGCGTAAATCCCAGTCGTTACATTATATAGTCATATTTCGAGTATTTTTTGAAAATGGGTAAAAATCTAATTTCGAATTCGATATAAACCGAAATACACTAATATTTATGATCTAACTAATCTAAATATGTAGTACACATATTTATTATTTATATAAGTGTATCTACTTTCAACATATAAAAAAAAAATTATATGTACAACTTATTTTTAAATTAAAAATTGTATAATAAATAAGATAATGATTCATTTATGTACTATACTTAACTTTATATCTCAAATTCAATTGTTTAAAATTAACTCTACAAATATTTTAGTAATTATGTTTAAAGTTAAATAAAATATCGTTGTTTACGACAATCACATATTACGTGTACGCTAAAAAATCTAAGTAACAATGTGGTGTAGTGGTAAAGAGATGTGCATGTGAATGTAAAGACTCTGGTTTAAGTTCCGCAACCATTTTTTTATATTAATTTAAAATACATGGGTAAGTTAGTTATTTCACTCATAATAAAAAAATCTCACTAATTTTATCATCTTGTTCACCCTATTATATATACTATTATATTAAAGACAAAATGATGAAAGTTTGGTTGGTAGTCGGTCTGGTCACCGCAATTATAGTAATATTATTTAAAATAAAACACTCTCATAAATAGATAAATATCCATAGTAAAATTAAGATATGCCTAAAGATTTTGGTTTAAACAAAATAATATATAAAATTCACTTCGGCCGGGCTAAACAAAATAATGCTATTGGTCCAATTTTAAATAAAAAAATAAAATAAGCTACATATAGTTAATTGGATTTGTAGGCTCGGGCAAAAACAAAATATTGAAGATTATTGATCTCCCTAAAAATATTATATTATTGAAACATGCTCAAATAAAATAAATAGTTGAAAGGAAAATCGTTTTGGTCGATATAATGTCATCAGAAAAACAAAATAATATATACTATCCATTCGGTCAAAAACAAATAATATTCACACCGGGCTAAAATAAAAATAAATAAATAAATAATTATAATTAGCCGGATTTGGTTGATATGAAGTAAAAATAAAGATTTGATGCCCCTCATGCTAAAACAAAATAATAAATACTACCGATTTGTCTAATAAAATATATTATTGAACTGTGATAAAACAAAATTAAAATTTAAAAGGTAAATCGTTGATTGATATAATGACATTATGTTAAAATAAAATAAATTATATCATTTATTTGATTTAAAATAAAATAATATTGTACTAGAGCTAAAATTAAATTTAAAAACAAACTAAATGTAATTAGATAGATGTGGTAGATATAATGGGTCTGGAGCTAAAAAAAATAATGTATATTACTCATCTACTCTAAAATCTATATTGAATTTAAACTAAAAATAACTCTTATATTATTGGTCCGAATTAAAATAAAATTTAAAACTAACTAATTCAGTGTAGTCTTAGAATACTGTGATAATTAGGATCCGATTCTAATAGTCAAAATACGAAAGTTTGATAGTTGATTTGTATGTACAATATTTGGGTTTACACAATTACGGGTTTTATTTATTTTCTATAATATACATACTATTTTAATAATAAAATGAAAATAGTCGTGTAATGGCATAGAACTAAAATAAATCAAGATGAATAGGGCTTAAAATTATACAATTAATTTATGATAATTAGATCATATAAAATAAAGTAATATATATTATTTGGGCTAACATAATTTTTTTACCATTGACAAACTAAAAGGGCAAACACAAATACTAAATTTTAGTGTTGTTTGGTATCATGCAAGTTATGTTGTGTACAAAATTGTCGTATATTTGGTTAGTTTTTATTTGTGGTATACGAATCCTTGATTGATACAAATGACAAATGGCAAGAAATGAGTGAGGGCATGTCACATGTGGGCACATGGCTGCTGCATGTCATCCACGTCAGCATGCATGTTTGACCAGAAATTACAATCCCCTTTTTATTACTCCATGTTATAATGCCCATACCACTTCCATGTGCCTAATAGTTGATCTTCTCAAGTTGATGATATTTGATTCAGGGTCTTCATTTGCAAGCAAAATGACCTTCTATATGTAATGTAGCCTCTGAGCACATTTTACTTTCTCAGAATACATTTTACTATCCGTGACCCAAATTTATGAGCGGACTGCTAGCTAGCTTTTTCTCTATTAGAGAATAAACTCGACATGAAATGATAGAACTACAAGTACGATAAAAATTTAAGCCGATGGAAAGTTTAGTAAATCCTCCAAACAAAACACGTATATCTATAAGATCTCATGGTCATTATCAAGATTCATGATAAAGATACGTTAAATTTGTCTATACTGTAACTTGGATCCAATGTTGATTTTAAACTGCAATTGTGGTCGAATTTCTACGAGCTTCAGTAGAAAATTATAATTTAATTTACATACACTTGTATCCCGGGTTTATAAAAACATATTTAGAGTTGATATCTCTTAGTTTAAGTGCTGATGATAAGATATGACTGTTCTCTTCTCTGGGAGCACAATCAAATCAAATATGGATTATGCAGCTGATCAGTGCTAATTAATCACGCACTCTAATTTTGTCCTCTTTTGAAATATTGAGCTCAGTGCTCCAAAATAGCCCCTGTTTAAGCATGTGGTTCAGACAATCAGAGCATGTATCTATACATGACAGACATATGTATGAGTAGACTGATTAACACTGTAATTAAGGGTTTCGTTGTCATGTGATATTTGTACATGCATGAGGTTGTTGAGAAACATTATAATTAAAATCTGAATAATGTCAGTAGTATATCTTAGGGGAACAAAATATATTTATCAGAGTTGATTTACATTTCGCATCAATTTCCAGCTGCTAATAGACAAACAGGAGGATGATTATGTCTGTAGAAATTTGTATTACTAGAAGCTACATGATGTATTTAAATCTATTTTAATTTGTTTAGCATGTTTCTTTCTTTGTTTTTGTCGGAAGTATGCAATGCTGATTTCATTAATGTACATATTTGGTCGTGATTTACCTGCAGTTTTGCATGAACAAGATGTCAGAATCCTAATGTTACCTGAATAGTTCTATGTCATTTTACTAAAAAATATTAATTCATTGATTCTTTAGCTTTTAAATTATTCAAAATGCAACAAACAAATTGTGTTTTCTGCACCTGCCCCAAGATAAAAGTGTTTTTTCTACAAAATGTGTCTCATTCGTTGATCATTTATTTTCGATTTATTGATAAAACATTGTTTCAATAAAATATGCAAAATTCGACGGATGAATTAACACCCATCCTCCGATACTCGTTACTAGATTTGGTTCTATTTAATCAAGAACACATGTTTTCCGATACCACTTATTAAATATAGTGCATATAATCCGCCAAGACGATGTTCCGAAGAGTGTTTAAAACCACAAATTAGTACACCATACGCATTGAAAGGATAAAATAAATTATTTATATTCACACACAATGACACAAGTCGATAACATGTTCGAAGAGTCCAAAAAGCGCCATTAAACTTGTTACAGTAACACAGAAAGAGGGCAGTATAGATGTATAGGGTTTCCTTCTAGCTTCACATGGCTCTGTTCTGCTTTTATACATGACTAAGTTGTTGGAAGACTTGTGTGTGGGTAATATTTTGGATTGATGTTTACACACCATGTTATTGTCAATAGTAATTTCCACTCGGAGCATCGCATCGCATCGCATCGCATCGCATCGCATCTTATCCAAACACTCCCTATGTGGATAGATTGTTACAACAAATTACATGTTTACTCCTGGCTGCTGTTTGTAAAATACAAGTGCATGTTCTTGCAAAGTGAATACTGAATAGCTATTACATAATGTCAATGTCCTCTACCTATATTACACCTTAATATTGTTCACCCCCTTACGAGTTTGTTTTTAGTGAGGATCAAATGAAAGGCTATGCAAGTAAAATATTACTCGGACATGTTATATGTCCCTCCATCAACACCAAGTAGCAGTTACTTTGTAATACTTAATCGCACCCTCACTAAGCGTCTATTTAAAATCAAACTCAAGATTTTGAATGGTAAGTCCCAAGATCCAGACCTCAATCAACTTAGATAACTGACCTGAATGAATTTTTAGTAAATTGAATTGTATTTGTTTATTATTTTGCAATCAAACTACTTGGACATGTCCCTCCACCAAGTAGTCGTTACTTTGTAATACTTAATCGCATTCCCATTAAGCGTCTATTTAAAATCAAACTCAAGATTTTGAATGGTAATCCCCAAGGTCCAGACCTCAATCAACTTAGATAATTGAGCTGAATGAATTCTTAGAAAATTGAATTATATTTGTTTATTATTTTGCAATTCTAAACTTTTTATGGTAAAAGAAGCTGAATGTCCGAATCTCAAAAATTACATATATAATTTATGGTAGAAAAAAAATTCACTGTAGAACGACATTACATTCTTTTACCCAAATTAGCAACCCACCTTCATTTGTTCATTTATGGGACACAAGTAGCATGACCAAATATTGTTGTGCGATATGCTTAATATTCCCTGGCGTGACCATATACAATCCATTTACCTTATTTTGATATAATTTTTACAGCAAAATAATATAAATATTATATTCTCAATAATAAATTTTATGAAACAAATTTATTTTAGTAAGCGAGTAAAAAATAACATGAGAAAATATAAAAATACTAAAAATTTATTTGTGACACGAAATTTAGTGTACTTCAGGTGTGACATGAAAATAGTATAATTTCTGAGTTTGGTTGGAAAAAAGTTTTTACATCTGATTTGAGACGGTCAAAAGAGACGCACAAGATTGTAAAGATGGGTTTAATTTTCTCTAGTGATCCACTTTCTACTTGGGAAGGGTTGAGTGCTAAATAGGCTCATTAGATCTTTACCAAGGACAACTGCACAAGATTTGGTTTCGTTTTCCATGTAGAATAAGGCCTTTGATTAATGAAGCCCAATTTTACTCAATATCTCCATTTACAGTAGTGAAGTTTGTTTCAAATAATTGTAAAAGAAATTCAATTTGCAATAAAAATCTCTTCTGGATATTAAAAGAGAATTAGGGTTAAATTGAGCCATTTTAATTTCTGTGAAATTACAATTTTATGCTTTTATGCTAAAAAATTATAAAAATGTCATCCTTACACAATTTTAGTTAAAAATAAGTAGAATTAGTGCATCCACTAATAATCGAACCTCTTACCTCCTACTTATCAATTTTATGTTTTTATCATATGTGTTACATAATATTTTTTTTTATCGTAGATAACCCGCAGCCGCTACCCTTCGGGTGTGCACTGGGTAAACCCTACGGGCTCACGCAATAACCTGCAAACCACGTGAACCAAATTCTCTCTTTTTATCAAATTCTTTTTTTATAAATTTAATTTTTGATGGGACATGTATCGTATTATTAAAATATACTCCCTCAGTCCCTTCCAATTGTTTACATTTCTGGGGAAGTGTCCGACACGCATTTTAAGGTGCATAAAAAGTATAGTTATGTAACTTATTTTTACAATTTTCTTTTTCTGAATAAAATTTGAATGTTTTAATTTTTATTCAAAAAAACAAAATTGTAAAAAAAAATTATAGAATTATACTTTATATGCACCTTAAAATGCGTGTCGGATACTCTCTAAAAAATGTAAACAATTGAAAGGGACAGAGGGAGTATATAATTAGAGACACCGGATATTTTGCAACAAATTTCAAAATTAATGATTGATAATATAATATTAAAATCCGATTTAATAAAAATAACATCATGTAGTATGTAATATTATTTTATAAGTTATTTATTTCTAAATTAAGAAAATTGTGAATAAAATTTATTATCAAAATATACAATAACTATTGTTTACATTATATGTGTATTCATCATATTTATTTCTTATTAATATTTCTCATAGTTATACTAACTAAAACGACATATTTTCTTTTATTAACTTTGGTATATCCAATTGTACATATACATCCTAGATGTTAATAATTATGGTGAGAATTTAAAAAATAAGTTTGGCAAATGCAAAATATATTTTCATCGATTAAATATTCTACACTACTTTTGTAAATTTAAAAATGCATTAAACAATTTAATTAGAATAAAAACAATGTGTGTGCATAATAAGATTTTATAAGATATTAACTGGAACATAAAGTTATATCAATCAATATGCTAAATGAAATACTAAATATGTGGACAATTTAGAGATATTTATAAAAATTATAATGCATATTATTTTTCAATAATTTGTTGTTCAAAGATTATTACTTTTTTAATTACATAATTAAATAAAATACATAAATTTATAAAAGAACATTGAATGTAATAAATTTGAGTAAAATAATTTAAAATTTTGATCTTCAATAATATATAATTTTTGAGTTAGTTACAAAATATTCTTGAATCAAAATACGATGAACCCAATATATATAATATATACTAGAGTTCATTCTGATCCAAGATTATAACAAATATAAGAGGGCTAACTCATAAATTTGCAAAAAAAAAAAATTATTTATCAAACCGTAAAATGTATCAAAATATTTTTACAAATTTGAAATTATTAAATGCATTTTATCATATAGACAATTATTCAAATTTTATTAAATATAATCTAATAAAAAATTTTGGTTAATGAGAACTAAATCCGATATTACAAAATTACTGTAAAAATATTAAATGAATAAAAAAAATATTTTTTTAACATTTTTCAGTTATAAATTATATATATATATATATATAAATTTATTCGATAAATTATTTCGGTATATATAAGGCCCGTGACTCGCACATGCATTTACACTAGTTAATTATTACTTTACGAAAGCTAATATAAATTTAACATATATATCATTAGACTAGGCAAATTATTCGTTTCTTTTATTTTCGTGTCGTGTATTTTGGTATTTCGTTTACTTGGATGTCAAACCCAAAATTAACTCGTTTAGGATTCGCGTAATGTCGTGTTCGTGTCATTTCGTGTCATTTTTCGTGTAAAATTGAAAAATAATATAAATTTAATTATTTATTTAAATAAATAAAAATATAAGAATTTTTGGTGAAACCTTTTACAAAATATATAAAACATATATATTTAGACCACATTTATATATAATATTATAAAATCAAGTATTATTTTAAAATAAATATGTATATGTTTATTATAAATATACATATATTATTATAAATATTGATATTTAATTATAATATTTATTTATTTATGTCGTGTTGTGTTGTGTATCTAAAGGAAAAACACACAAACCGACATTAAATCTCGACTGTGTACTTTCGTGTCATGTACTAAAGATACAAATACAAACATTAAATTTTTATGTCGTGTAAATCGTGTCGTGTTTAAAATTATCGAGATCATCAAGACATTATTATAAAATAGTCAATAAAATGTTGGTTTAATGGGTAAACTCTTATACCCTTGACATATTGTCATATGTCAAGGTCATGAGAAGTTTGATCACAAGCGGGTCCAGCTACCTGCGCTTGTCTGGTTCGATCATTTAACGAGTCTTTCTAAGAAACGTGAATGTAAAAAAGGCCTCAAGTCATGATGCTCGGCATAATAATAATAACATTTATCAATATATCAACGCATGTTTACGAAGATCATCGTAGATTAGTTATGCGTGCATTCGATTATCACGGTCCGTTATGAATTAGCAAAAAAGGACATTATTATAAAATAAATATATAAACTAAATAATTAATAAGAAGTTAAATTAATTAAATTAACAAAAATTAAGGGTCAAGTAAAAAGAATCTTGGTAAGTATACATTTCGTGCAACACTACGTAACGTAGTCATTTTTAATTTTTATCAAGTTATCTTACCAAAATTACGTAAACAAAAATAATATACACAAACATTAAATAATATCGGAAAGTATATATGTATTCTCGTAGTGTTCACAGACGTTTCAACCACGCTTAAAACTCCATTGAAACCAAAAAATCAAGGTCAGATTCTTTGTTAAAAAACAAAAACACCCATGTTATTTGATTGATATAAAATTACATGTGTGTGTAAATACTATTTTTCTTGTTGTATAAATGTTATTCACGTGTTAATTGTTATATATACAACCTGTTTGAGAATTAAAGCTTCAAAACCCTAATTGCTCAAAGTGTTTAATTTGGCTGAGATTATGATTCTATGAATGTATTGAATTGTATTATCTGTAAAGTTTGCTAATTTGACTTAAAGATCACTTTTTCATTTGCTATATTGAGCAAAGATTGGGTTTTTATGTGATTGTGAGATGATATGATCTTGTTTAGTGGCAGTATTTGAATGAGATGATTGGTTTAATCATAAAGGTTGGTTGTTATCTGGGTTTATATTTATTGTGCAGGTTTTCGTGTAAAGTTTGGATTTTTTATGTTTTTATATAATTGTCGGAGAAAATGTTGTTTTATGTTTTTGTTGTTGTTGTTGGATGTATGTAGATTGGTGTTCAGTTAATAGTTTATGGTAATTGATTTTTATGTATCCAGATTGTTTGCAGAGGGGGGAGTAGGATTTTTCCTGTTTCAGGATAACTAATGAATATCAAGCTCTATGAAGAAGAAGCTAGAAATTATGTAAAGTACTTGGAGGGCTTATTTGTTGGCATAGGAATTATTGATTAATGTGTTTAGGTCTTTAGGAATTGGATGGATCTTGAGTTGAGTACAATTACACACCTCTGTTTGAAGAATTGAGATTAGGTAGGAACGGAGTGATTGATAAGAAAATTAAAGATGGAAAGGAAGGATGAAATAGGGAATAGTGAAGAAAAATGAACGAGTGCGAAATTTTTATGATAGTATCTTGTGGAAGGATGTCAGCAGAATAGGAACTGGACATCCATTACGGCTGGACTTAAATCTAGAATACCTTTTTATGAACTGAAGTAGTCTTACGTCTATTAAATACCTGGTTATATTTCTAGTTTCTATGATTGCTCTTTTACAGCATATGTCTGATGATTCTGTCTTTGTCTATTTTCTGAAAATGATTTTTGTTTCTTTTTGAAATGCAGAGCGACCTATTGATTTTATCTATCATCTGCATGCTGTCTAATTTATGGCAACATTAGAGAGAAGAATTTCGTATTCTTCACTATCCAGTTTAGAAAAAGAAAACAATAAATTTAACTTAACAAATGACTACAATGGTCCTGTCTGGGATGAACCGGACAGCCAAAATGCATGCACCTCGGACTCTAGATCCTTCAAAAAAGATTTTACTTACGAATTTCCTAGTGGTTCAGAGGATTTTCTTGACGATGGATGTGACTTAAGTCAAGATTATAATTGTGTGCAACATAGTGCTCCTGAGGTGAATTTAAAAAATGTATTGAGTGGGATAGCTGCTATTGTGACTGGTCGTAATAAAGATTCGAGCGGCTATAAAGATCAGCAATTTTCCAGTTCAGATGTTTTATTTCTTCGGTCTGAAAAGAATGGAGATACCTTATTGCAGTCTTCAGTTTACATACCTAGCGCGCCACCACTCCTGGAGCCTAATGGAATCAACTATATTGCTTACCGAAAGGTACTACAAGCCGAACCTCCTGAGTGGCTTCCTGACAGTTCTTCAACATCTTGTATGCAGTGCAATAATCCCTTCACAGCCCTTACCCGAGGACGACATCATTGTCGATTTTGTGGAGGGATCTTTTGCAGGGCATGTTCAAAAGGTAGGTGTTTAATGCCTGTTAAATTTAGGGAGAGAAATCCACAGAGGGTGTGTGACACGTGCTATGATCACCTAGATCCATTACAAGTTGTACTAATAAATACGATTAGTAATGCTGCGCAAGTTTTTAAGCATGATGTTGTGGACTGGACTTGTACAAGAGGGTGGTTAAACCTTCCGGTGGGATTGTCCATGGAGCACGAAATATACAAGTCTTCAAGCACATTAAGGAGTTACATCCAGGTGCTACTCATGTTTGATTAGAGCTCATTTTTAGTCGTTTTATACTGCTGTTGTTGTTTGTAAAGTCTATTATTGTGATTGCAAACTTGGACTACCCAAGCAGTATTGAGGTGTCTGACCCCAGTTTATGAGTAAAAGTCTATTAACCTACCAAATACCCACACCAGAAGAAAACTCTGATGTTTACTTGCTCAATAGTGCTCCAGTTTAACAGCTGTCCGTAACTACTGATCTGGATAGGGCTTTTTTCCTCTTTTCTTCTCCACTCTTTTCTCTTTTGGATGTCTGTTTTTCGTTGTGGGTTACTAATGACTTTCAGTTTGTCAAAATGATCCCCTTTCTGAACATGTTGTTATATGCGCTCAATAGGTTCAAAGATTGAACCCAGAGAAGTCTATACCATCGGCGGTTCTAAGAGGAGCCAAAGGTCTGGCAATTTTAACTGTTGCTAAAGTAGGAGCTTTGCTTACATACAAACTCGGGACTGGCTTGGTTGTTGCTCGACGATCAGATGGATCTTGGTCTGCACCATCTGCTATAGGTTCTGTTGGGTTAGGATGGGGTGCTCAGGTACAACTTTTCTCTGGCTGAAAGGACTTTGATAATATAATAGCTGTTACCGGGATAGCATATTAATTTTAGATTCATAGATTGATAGTACATCTTGATGCTCTCTAATATACTGATATTTTAGACATATTACTAAAGCTATTTTTTTGGTACTTGAATCTTTATTGTGACTTTTATCTACATGTTTCTTCGACAGGTTTTGTTTTTGTTGTACTGATTTGAGACGGTGGAAATGTGGAAAATCTTTGATATTTCTGTAAATAGTAGAATGTATTGTATTGATTACGATAATAACTTCATGTTCATGCTTAAAATAATAATAATAGTGAATGACATGACACTATTGTGAGAGACAATTTTTAAAGCATCACATGTCTGTTCTAAGTATGCCATTAGCCTTATATTTTCCTTATGGATCAGATATAAAAAGTTGCTTGTGTTCCAAGTAGGTGATTTTTAAAATACCTGGTGTATCATTATCATCTGTTACGTGATTATAGGTAAACAAAAGAAGTTGGTAGTTGATACCCTGCTTGGAGTCGCACAAGGATTCAGGGTTTTGTTGTAGTTTAAATGCTCGTTCTTTTATATAGAATACTAAATTATTTGGTATCGAGTTCTATTCTATCTCTATTTTGTGAAGGAATTGATGATATGTTTTTACTACTAATTATAGGTTGGAGGTGAGCTCATGGACTTCATAATTGTGCTTCATAATTACAAAGCAGTTAAAACATTTTGTAGCCGCATGCATTTTTCTCTTGGAGCTGGCTGTAGTGCTGCAGCAGGACCTGTTGGGAGGGTGCTGGAAGCGGACTTACGAACTAGCGAAAACGGTTCTGGCATGTGCTATACTTATAGTTGCAGCAAAGGTAATTATTTTAGGCAACTTCTCCGTCTCTTGTTTGAATTGGTTACATCACGTCTTTATTCATTTTTCTGATTTCTTTAATCTTCATAAGGATCCTGATTTTGCGCCTGTAGAAAAATAATGTGGTACTTGTCTTGTAGATCATTATGTTCCACTCGGATGATAATTTCTTTCTAACATCATTTTGGAAAGACAGTTTGAGAGTTTGCTTGATGCAAAAATATTTACTTTGCAGGAGTTACACGGAATAAAACAGTATTTTTGTTCTGTCCACTGTCTGATGTCTAACTTAATAGAGGAGAAACTGGATGAAAGATTCATATTGAGAATTTTTTAATTATATATCTTTAGACAGATAAACTACTTGATCTAAGAGGATAACGGTGGCCTTCATGTACGATTTTTTGGTTTGGATGTGGTCTTTAATTGTCTATAGTTTTAGTTATCTTTTCCGAAAAACCGGCATCTGATCTTTTCTGTACATATTGCACATGTAAGGTGGTCTTGCCAGAAGCTCAAGTGTGGTTTTGTCATCTGTTTAAAAGATATCAAACCTGACTTGGAACTTCAGAAGAGTAACTTGTAGAGCCCAAAAACAACATTTTAAAAGAATGCCTTGTCACTAAAATAATAATATAAACACAGACTTAAAGCTAACAAATACACTTTTAAATGAATTCACATGAAGCAACTGGTTAGTAAACTAGGTCCCAGTATTACATGAAAGTAAATAGTTTCTCGCATTTAATTTTTACTTGCAAATTTTTTTGACAAAGATATCTTCTGTGTTTTTAGTTCCTATTTACTTTGAAGTGGCTATATGCACGTGTGTTTCCAATATCCATGTAAGTAACATAATACTGCATCGCTCATATGGCGCTAATATGTATGTGTTTTAGGTGCATTTGTGGGTGTCTCACTGGAAGGGAACATTGTTGCAACGAGGCTGGACACCAATCTACACTTCTATGGTGACCCTTACCTCACCACAGCCGACATTCTTCTCGGGTCGGTTGACAGACCAAAAGCTGCTGAACCCTTGTATTCCGCACTTGAAGACGTTTATTCTAAATTTGGGTGATAGGCCTGGTTTAGGATAAATAAGTTTACTATCTCCTGTTATCTTAAAGCATTTCGTAGGAGCCTGTAATTATTTTCCGTGACGACTGAAGTGCACCATCAAGTTAAAGGTTCCTTTATAGGCGGAAGACGGAAGTGGTTGTTAATAAAACTATGACTTCCTACCATATGTTGATTTGTGTCTTGAATAATTTGTCTAGTATGTATATAAGCTATTGGCTAGGATATCATGTACAGATTCCAGTTTGTTTTCATGCCTTGAGGTGTTTCTAGTAGAATTGAACTCGGCCGGTGCTTCAACTCTTTACTGATGTTTATAGTCTGAACTGAGTGTGGAATAAGGTCGTTGTTTGTTAGTAGTATAATATTATACTCTCGTCATCCCGGCCAATTCTTTACATTTGATTTAGGCATGTAGGTTAAGAAATGTGTATAAAGTAGTGAATGAGAAAGAAAAGTGGGTGAAGTGGTGGAGTCAATTGATTTTTAATATATAAACGGGTTTTCTAATGTGTGCGAGATAGTGGAATAAAAGTAGTGTAAAAATGAAGGAAAAATGAGAAAGTGGTGGGATACATTGATTATTTTTGGTAAGTTTTGAAATATAAAGAATTGGATTTTTGGTAAGTTTTGTTAATAAAATCTTAACGTCTCTATCACAATCTTACTGTACTGAATGAAGAAATAGACAATTGATTAAAGGTCCTTTTCCAAAATAACACATACAAAAAATACAAGGTACATCAACCTATTAAAAGTAACGAAGTATAGCAAACTATTAAGAGTTGGGTCTTGTTCTCTGACAATCACATTCGTGTATCAGGGAACAGTTAACCAACACACTATTTCCTGGCCGTTGGATCATGAATCCAACGGCTAGGATTAAAAAAAAAATCGCAAGTAACGAAGTATAGCAAACTATTAAGAGTTGGGTCTTGTTCTCTGACAATCACAATCGTGTATCAGGGAACAGTTAACCAACACACTATTTCCTGGCCGTTGGATCATGAATCCAACGGCTAGGATTAAAAAAAAATCGCTGGTTCGCGCTTTTTTTTCCGCGGAATGCTATCCTTTCCGCGCTTTTTTTTCCGCGAAACATATTTCCCTTCCGCGGATAATATTAGCGGAACGTGCAGAAACTAATAATAGCCCGACTTTCTTCTCTATCAGTTATATACACAAACACAAACACTAAAATCATATACTTCCTCCTTCTCTGGCGATTTTTCGGCGATTTCAACCGAAACAACAACCAACCAACAACCGTTTTCTACCCAAAGGTTCGATTCTCTCGATTGTTCTTTGTATTAGTCTGTTCTTAGGGTTAGGGTTTTGAAATTGAATTGATTGTTCTTTGTTCTACGTTTACTTCGAATTGATTGGGTTATAATTCTGTATGTATATGTAAGTATGTGTGTATATGTAATTTGACCCCATATGCCACAACCAACTTGAATTCAGAATTTGAATTTGACAATACTGAAATCCATCCCTATAATCATGGACTGCAGATTCTCACACAAAACAATCAAATAAATGATGTTGACCAAAAATCATAAGACACATAAAAGTTGCAATACAAGTGGGGTGGGTGTCTAAGTGACTTAAGCTTATGATCGATGAATATAGGCCTAGTACAGATATAGCCGATTGTGTTTTTGTTAAACCCGATTGTTGATTATAGGATTATGATTATGTATATGTAAGGTAGTTCATCAGGAAGTATTTCTGTGATCCTAGACATGTTGCTTTGTACTTGTCTTATTTTGATTTCTAAGTTACTAGTCTAGTAGTGTGTGTATTCTGATTCGTTTGTGCGTATTCTGATTTGTTTGCGCGTAATCATATAATTAATCCGTTTGTGTGTATTCTGATTCGTTTTGTGCGTATTATGAGTTGTGCGATGTAATAGTTGATCGTGATTGGGTTGATCGTGATTTGTTCCAGTTTTTGTGCGTATTCTAATTTGTGCGTATTCTGATTTGTGCGTATTCTAGGTTAATGGTGATGATTGTTTCCACTTGATCATGATTAGTTAATCGTAATGGTTGCGTTTTGTCGAATGTTGATGGTTGTGGTTGTGTAGGAATATGTAACGTGAGAATGTCTTGGTTGCGTTTTGTTCAATGTTGTTGATTGTGGTTGTGTCGTATTTGTGAGAATGTCTTAATTCTGTAATGTTGTTGATTGATTGATATGTGTTGGTTGAGATTTGAATTAACAAGGCCTAAATTTTGTTACATTCTGGTTCTTGTACATTATACGGTCAATTTTAAATGTGGAAGTAACTAACGTTAAATTGTATGTTTATTGTTTCAGGATGGATAACATATTATCGGGTCCAATTAGTCATGACATTATCTTTGATAACTCCTATCATGTGAGTTCGGATGTTTGGGAGGGACATGAGCGGGGTCCTTTGGAGTGTTATTGTGGGAACAGGAACATGCGTAGGTGGGTTTTATCTGATGCGCAGAAGGACTTGTTGCATAGCATTGGTTTTGGTGTGTTTGCAAATTCGGGTGTGGTTTTGCAGAATGATGTGAGGCTTGTCACGGCACTTGTGGAGATGTGGCGTCCCGAGACCAACACCTTCTTCATGAGACAGGGGGAAATGACAGTGACTTTGGAGAATGTTGGCTATATTTTGGGTTTACCGGTTGCAGGTCATGCGTTAGTTGGAGACGGTCTGGACAGTGGTTTGGCATATTTTTTTGAGACAGTGGTTTGAGCCGTTGGATAAGGAGGAGGTGAAGGCGGGATGGGCCAGAGCCGGCATAAAGTATATTTGGTTGTATCGGAGATATGGGAAGGCTGATCCGGGTCCTGATCCGAGGAGGAATTCTATCCACACACAGGCATACCTGCTCATGATCGTTGGTTATGTTCTATTTCCTACCAGTAGTAGGAATGTGGTGCACCCGAAGTACATTGGACACCTCCGCTATCTTACGTGTGTGTAGATTTGGTCTTAGGGTTCTGCGGTTCTTTCATATCTATATAGGGGGCTCGAGCATGCAGCACAGAAAGGGGCCAAGAGGATTGCCTGTTGTATGTGGTTGTTGCAGTTGTGGGCATATAAACGGTTCTTGATTGGGAGACCTCTTCCTGATCCTATCAGGGATTCATATCCAGTAGCTAAGTTCTGGGCTAGGCCGGTAGATGAGGTGGTAGCTGAGGAGGAGGAGGAGGAGGCGGAGGCGGAGGAGGAGGCGGAGGAGGAGCCTAAGGGGAAGGAGGTGAAAGGGAAACATGGGAAGAAGGTTAGGGGGAAGACGGTGACGGAGGTGAAGGAGGTTAGGGGTAAGGGTAGAGGAAGGGGAGGGAATGGTAAAGTGCAGGCTGATGTTGTTCCTGATGATCCTATGGATGAGGATGTTCCTGGGACTGGGATTGTTGTTAAGAGAAAACGGGCTATAGGTAGGCGTGATAGTAGATTGGCGCCTCATCATAGTTTGCCACATTATAGAGGCGAGTTTGATGGAGTAGCAGCTGATATTGTGTCTTGGACGCCATATGCCCACTTTCACGAGGTGAAGGAGGATTCAGATGGGGATCATGACATATCGGCTGAGGATTGGGAGGCTCATTACTTTGGTCTTGCCAGGATTCCAGTGATATGATATGATGTTGTAGAGTATCAACATTCAGACAGGGTGATGAGACAGTTCGGGTTCAGACAGGGTATCCCACCGTCACCTGTTAACATGACAGAGTATAGGAAGCCTATGATTCCGTTTAATCCCTATGACTGGCGAGGTATATGGTTTGCTGAGATTGGTGAGTGGACCCGTTTTAGTCAGCACCCCGAGGTTGTAGTTGCTCATCAGCCAGACGCAGTGGATGACACAGGCTACATGCAGTGGTACTCTGGCATTGCACGGATGCGTGTTGGGAAGCCACAGCCATTGCCAGAGCCACAGTATAGCACCCGGGAGTTGTTTAACAACTCGCAGGCATTTGACCTTGTAAGTTTGTTAATAATTGTTTCCCCGATATTTTGTAGAATTGTTTCCTCCTTTGCATTATAGTAACATCTGATTATATGCCACAAATGTATTTTACAGATATAGAAGGGGTTGGCATGTCTGCAAGCTATGGATAGTAGCATTCCCCCTGAGTATGAGAAGGAGTTTGGGAGGATTGCCCCTATGTTTCTTGAGCCGTACTGTCGATTCATGCAGGATGTTAGAGGTCCGGCATATATGGCTCCAGTGTTCCAGCATGTTTATCTTTCTCCCGAGGCGATGAGGCCTAAAGTTGGAGAGACTCGAGAGGCCGATGTAATTGACATGACACAGCCGTCTCAGCAGGTGTCACAGGCCCCGACACAGGCATCTGTATTTGCAGCAGGCTCGTCTTCCAGGGCTGAGAAGATGTATATCCGCCGCCCTGTGGAAGAGAAATGGGATATAAATAAGAGACTGGAGTGGGAGAGGATGGATGCTATTAGGAGGGATTGGGGATGGAGTGGTTTTCCCGGGAGTGGTCCTATTAAACACGATCTTAAGTGGACCTTGGACACAAGTGTTATGCAGAGTTTGGAACCCAAAGGATGGCTAGATGATAGGATCATATATGCCTACATGGTATAATCTTTGACCTTCTTTTATTTATGTTTTTCTTTTTATTTCATTTATCGTATAACATGTTTCTTGCAGTGGTTGTTGCGTGATCGTGAGGAGGCCATAGCTGCCGCGGGGTGTATCCGAGGATGCCTTCATACTACTTCATGGATCCACTTTTTATGAAGTTGGCGAAAAAAGTGGACTACTCACGTCCCTATTCTGCGAGGACCATGCATTTCTTTGTTAATTGGGCGAGTTGTGGGGTAGGTCCACCAATTAATCAGGCGGACTACATATTTCTTCCCATGAACGCGAACAAAAACCATTGGATTCTCATGGTATTTTCTGTGAAGGAATGGGGCGTGATGGTACTTGATCCTATGAACTTCAACGCTCAATATCCCGAAGAGAAAGAGTGCGTGGTAATAGTTCCTCGACGATACCTTATATTGTAATTTCTAAATCTTTTCTTATTGCTTACATGAACTAATGTTGTTTTTTGTTGTGTGTTAGGTTGGAGTTGTTGGAGGAATGCTTCGGTATGTTGGCAAGAATAGAAATGTCCCAGATGGAGAGCTTTTAGTTCATGTTTGGGATGCAATGCCTAAACAAGAATACTATCCAGATTGCGGTATGTACGTGTGCAAATATATGGACTACACCTTGCAGGGATATGACCTGGCTAAAGTGCGTTGGGATGCCTCGGACGTGGAGATCTTTCGTTATAGGATTGCGAAGGAGCTTCAAAGAGGGATGGCTAAATCCATACCAACACATCGCATGAGGCAAATGATGGAGAGGGTAGCCGAGAAGAGTAGTAGTTAGGTCATTCGTCTAGTTGTGTAATCTTATGCTTGTGTAGTGTAATTGAACTTGTTTCGTTACATTTGAACATCATCGCGTCCCCTTTATTGGGTTTAATGACAATTGACATTTGTTTCGTTTATATCGTTCGTTTATCGACCGTGTCCTTTCCCGTCCCCTTTTTAGTTTTTTGTTTATATTTTTTATTGATTTATATATATAATGGCCCCCATACACTTGTGTGCAAATTTTAAAAGGTTTGGAGAAATTTCAAAATTTGAGGTTTTGTAAAAATTTTGGCGATTTGGGCATATTTGGAGGGGTGCTTAAATTTGGCGATTTTTTTTTTTATATTTTACAGGTTGTTGTTGTTTGACTGTGCATAGACTGTTGCTTGTTTGGTTGGTATCCTGTAAAACAGGTGGGATGTGCCTTTCCAGAAGGAACATTTCAAAAAAACTTTCTGCTCTTTCCGCGGAAAATAAGCGCGGAAGGGTTAATGCCTTCCGCGGTTATTTTACGCGGAAAGGACAGAAAGATTCTGGAAATTTTATCCCCTATTTTATGTGAAATCTGTAAAATAATGATGTATTTCAACTATATGAACTGGATTATGCAATAAAATATTGATTAGAATATCGTTTATTATGACTTCCAAAATTTAAGAATTACTTGACTATAATGACTAGCATATTGTCATTTTGCCAACTTTGCATGTAAATTCCCATGCATGACAAGCACAAATATTATAAAATAAAGTTGCATTCTATTTCATATCACATTAAAAGAGTTGTGTTTCGACATAATAAGTTTTCAAGTAATGGATCAATGACAAATTAGAAATTACATAATTATCGCAATTCAAATCCAAATATGTGTTTAACTTGTCTAGTTTGACAAAATTACATCGAAATACAAAAAAAATACTTAAATAAAGGGAATTCTCGTACGAGCTACCCTAACTAACTAAATATCTCTAAAAAGTTAGAGAAGCCGCCCGATAGTCGGTGCGTTGAGACCCCGGGGGGGGGGGGGGTCGGCCCTAACAATGCATGTAACCCAATAGAGCACAACAACACATCCTTCGCGGAGCACACCTTCAGTGACTTCTCTATGGGTCTCGTGATCATTCCATATTGTGACGGGAATGGTGCTTGACCCGTCGTAGAGAGTGAATTTGCACCATGGTGCACGCCTCCAAGCCCATGCGGTGGTATCATCACCACGTAAGTGGGACACCCAACCCTTGACGTGATCAATGCGTACTTGGTCCCGGGTGGCACCCTCACGAGGCTTCAACTTACGTATATTTGCGATCCTATCATAATTCACAATTTTACCGCCATCCCATTCGGACAGTCTCCAAGGGCCATCGGAGGAGTCCTTACCCAAGTTCAAAAATGGGAGAAAGTAAGGCAACTCATTGCTCCAAACTCTTACAAACATGCAAGGAAGGGTTAACCAGTGGCATGCTTCGGCCCAAACCCTTGAACGGTATGCCTCTTCTTCTGGAGGGTGCAACTCCGGGTCTTCTTCCTCCACTAGGGGAGGTCCTTCGTTTAACCGTGCTAGTTCCTTGCTCCATTCATGAGCGATTACATCCAACTCGCTAAATGTTGGTGACATACAATCCTCGAATTCGGAGTCCGAGTCCGAGAATGTGTTGCTAACGTGAGACACCGACTCGTCATCTGAAGTATTGGTCATTTCACCTACATATAACAAGAACAAATGCATGTTACCAAAATGAGGTGGAACTACTAAAATCAATATAAGTGTAAAGGATGACAAAATAATATATAAGAGATTGTTATATAAAATTTGAATTACAATTGGCCACTTTGACTTTTTCTCAATTCTTCCAATTTCACTAAACATTTTCTAGCATCATGTCCCTCAATGTTGCAATGTCCGCATTTCCTTTTTTACTTTGCAAGTTCCTCAACGGGACTTTTAATTCGGTGCTCTTTTTTGCGTCCTTTGGTTTTCGAAACAACGGGGTCAAGAATAGTTTCATTTAACTTCTCTCCACTTTCTTGAGAAATTTTGGTATCAAATTCACTTCCAACACCTTCGACCCCATGAACGGGCATTTTATCAATAATTTCGGTCTCTCGATTAATAACTCTCACGGCATACTCATAACGTTCCTTCGACGTCATGCAACTATGACTAAACCCCATAGTAAGTAAAGTCATGTGATTAAATCTTTCCGTTGGAGTCAAATTATGGGATGAGGCATCATCTCCGGGCATGTGATATGACAACACACCATCAACTCTATTGGCATCCCTAGTCCACCTCCGTTTCACAAAATGTTCGGGTAATTCAGCAACACACCTCTTTGTCAACACGGCAATAATATGACGACATGGCATGCCCGAATGCTCAAACATTCTACATATGCAAGAACCCCAAAATGACAACTTGTTGAAGGTAACGAGATAGGTGGTTCTCTTATACTCAACCATTAATGGTCGATAACATTTGTAGTACGTATCCTCCACATCTTCTAAGGAACGGTCTCTATCCTTCTCCACAAAGTACTTTGCGACCTCAACCAATTGCTCTTGAAATTTTTTGAACATCTCTTTCGTATAAATGGAAGCGGCATGTTGCTCCAAGGCGGTGTTCAGGCGCATGCAATGAATTGTATAACGTGTATTATAATCCACTTAAGCATAAAAAAAGGCATTCATTCCTTCGCTTCTTGAAGTTGTTTTTTGACCCGCGGAAAAAAATGTTACGTGTATAAGTATCAATCCACTTATGCTTCAATTTATACAAGCCTTGAAACCATGTATTATCCTCTAACTTGTACTTCAACATCAATGCTTTCCACCTATCCTTAAAAATTTCTTCAGTCAACGAGTGATATATGCAATTATTGAAGTCACCTTTAAATTTCTCCTTTGCATAGTAGGTTGAGAGCTTTTCCGGAAATTTGTTACTAATGTGCCACGAACACAACAAATGTGTCGTGTTCGGTAGTTGAGATTGAATTGCCCCCACCATCGCTTGATCTTGATCAATGATAATAGCCAAATGTGCTTTTCCTTCAACGGCCTCTAACCAAGTACCCAAAACCCACTCAAATGTAGTCTTCAATTCATCACGCATTAGTGCAAAACCAAAGAGAACCAATTGATAGTGATGATTCACCCCGGTGAACGGCACAAACGGTATAGCATACCTATTTGTTCGATAGGTTGTATCAAATACAACCACATCACCAAAATTTTTGTAGGCCAACAACGACCGAGGGTCAACCCATAAAAGACACTTCAATCTTCCTTCTTCATCAATTAGAGTCCGAATAAAAAAATTTCCTCCACTTTCCTCTTCTAACCTATGTAACAAATCCAATCCCGCTTGCGCATCATTCACACCTAAATTATCTTTTCTAAAATCTCGCATGACATTTCTCAAATGTTGGGCATGAAACCCTACTTGCTCCTCTCCTTCATGTATTTTTCCAAATATATTCATTTGTTGTCTAGGTGCAATACATGAAACATGTAAACTCTTAACTAAATTATTTTGGGCGGCGGTTACATGTCGCTCCCTTTTAATCAAATTCATCTTAGAAGGCGACACAACATCGTGATTGTAATTTAACTCCAACGATGTTATCTCTCAATGCCTTGTATTTCGCCTATTAATCACATAAATCCTAAACTTACATCCACTTCTAGGAAGTTTATCTCTACGCCTTTTCTTTTTCTCACTACCGACACTTCTTATCAAAACTTCTTCATCCTCTACGGGTTCTTTATCGCGGTTTTCTCCCGCTAAATTACAAACATGAGTACGGGCATATATTGTTTTGTCCACACGCCTTTGTGTATTTTGGATTTTAATTGCAAACCCATTTTTCAAAGCATAGGTCCTAATTATATTTTCGGCGGCTACCAAATTAGGGAAATTTTGACTCAAAAAAGAAATTACAATATTTTCTTCCCTAACAGCACTCTTATCCCTACTCTCACTACTCTCATGCGCAAACTCACTATTTTCATGTAAATCTTCATTTTCAAATCTATGTTCACTAACATAAACATCTTCATCACAATCATCAACAATGTTAACATAATTTACATTATCATTACGTAGGCAACTACCACTAATATCAACAACCTCACTATTTACAACATTATCATTTTTTCTCAAAGCTTTTCTACCTTGAAACCGAACAAACATCTTATCCATAACTACAATAAGAAAAAAGCAAGAAATTGAGTTTACCAAATGTAATTAGTGAATAAGGATGAACAAAACCAACAATTGCCCCAAATTTGCTCTCCAATTTGACAAATGCTGCACAAAAAGGTAAGTGTGATCGTTTTAGGGTTATAAACTGCAAGTACAGATGTTCCGCTAATATTATCCGCGGAAGGGAAATATGTTCCGCGGAAAAAATGCGCGGAAAGGGTAGCATTCCGTGGAAAAAAATGCGGACCGACGATTGTTTTTTTTAATCCTGACCGTTGGATTCACGATCCAACGGCTGTGAATCCAACGGCCAGGAGATAGTGTGTTGGTTAACTGTTCCCTGACACATGATTGTCAGGGAACAGGACCCTTAAAAGTTTGATGGTACTTTTTATACTTTACTGAATAGGCTTAGGGGCTGAAAGCGAAAATTATCTAAATTATTCACCAACCCGCTTTATATTCAGTTCAAGGCTGTAGTACATGGATCATACTCATTTTGTAAAGAAACCATGTTCGTTTTGTAAGTATATATCGAATAAAATTTCGAAGTTAAACAAAATGTGTTCTTGAATATGAGTACTAACACATATATGTATGCATTATGCGTGCATGTTGTCTATCAAATGGTCCTATTCAAACATTGTCGGCAGTCGTTTAGATGTTTAGTAAGCTTCCATTTGATTGTTGGAATAAATTCGAATTAGGAATATATTTTATGAAAAATTTCTTTATGGAAAAATGATTTTTAGGGAAAAAGTTTATGTTATTCTATTATTGTAAAAAACTTATAAAAAATAATGATTAATATTCATTTAAAAAAATATTTTCCCCTTTGAAAAATGTTATATTCTAAAATTTTATTATTTTTATTCGAGCTAGTTATACTCCCTTTGTCCCTCACATTTATTTATGATTTATTTTTGGGATGTCCCTTCTAATTGTTTACATTTCAAAAAAATTCAAAAATAGTAAATATTTTATAATATAAAAAGTAAACACATCAACTAATTCTCTTCACTATACCCACTTTATATATATAATATTAATCAGTTCCATTACTCACTTTTTTTTAACTTTTTTCTAATATTTTATCATTTTTTTAAATTTTATGCTCAACCCAAATATAAACATCCCGAGGAGGAGGGAGTATTTCAGAATCTAATAATGGCACATGTAACAGTATTCAGGGGAGAGACCAGAGTAAAATACATATTATGACCTAAACACATCCCTCTCAGCCGCCTCCCTTCTTTCATCCTCTCTGTTAGGGTTTGTCTATTTTCAAGTAAATCGAGGGGCTTCCACTGGTTTTCTACGGTGGAAAGCCCCAACCCCTTCATTCTCTATTATTCTCGTTTATTTCCTTTCAATAATACCTAATTTTTTGGGTGTTTGTGTGTCTCTCCTCTTGGAGTGTGTGTTTTGTCTCTCCTTTTGGAGTGTTTGTTATGTTTTTATTTAGTCATATTTGGGTTTATCTGGTGATGGATCTGTTGAGGACGAATTTATTGATATTTTTGGTGATCTGCAAAGCCTGCATCGGATCTGGGACGGTGGTGATTATTGCAAGAGCTCACCTTTCACAACTAAAGATTGTTCATCTTTCATGGGTTTATACTTTCGGCATGTCTATAGCTGGTATCCGGCATGTAAATAGCTGGGGTGCTTTCGGCATGTCTATAGCTGGTGTCCGGCATGTAGATAGCTGGGGTGCCGCTTCTCCAATCTCATTTTATGCGATTGTTGTTTCTGAACACTGGGCTAACCATAGTTTTTATGTGATATGATCAATTGCGATGTTGCTATTTTAAGAGATGCTGCTGCAATTTGGATCGCTTGGGATGTCTTTGATTTCGTTTTTAATTTTAAGAATTTTTAAATTCTATGTTTTAAACGATCAGGAAACAAATCATCTAATTGTTTTTAGTATGTTATTTGTTTTACCACCTGGTTGTATCGACAATTGGGGGTTTATCCCGACTGTACTATATTCAATTTAATGAGAACTTTCTGCATTTGTCAAAAAAAAAACAGTGCCTAAATATCAAAAGGTCAATTGTTGTTACCGCAGAAATAAGAATTTATGAATTACATTTGTATACATCCTTAAAATAATAAGGTCATCTCCAATAATTGTTATTTAAAAATTTAAATTTGGATCAACAACTGATCCAAATTTCTGATCAGTTCCAACAGTATGATCCAAATATTTGATGCAAATTACTTTTTACATATAATAATATATAAATATCATATTAAGAAATTTTATATTAAATTTATCGTTTAATCATTATTAACAATTCATATAACATTTCATAAATTAATTAAATCAAAAAAAATAATACACATAAAAATATTAAAATTGTGCACTTAATTCACGAAAAAACATTCATTACAATAATTAACATACAAAATATTATTGATACACACTAATTTCCCGAATTAGTATATTCTTCCCACAAATGCTCAATTAATGCATTTTTAAGTGCAATATGTTATTTTTTATTTTTTCTTTTTCTAAAGCGGTCCATGACAATATTTTGATTATCTCAGAGGAAACATAAATAGCTTGTTCGACTAAATTTAGATCAAGTTCATTATTGAAGAAAAATTTAAGATAATTTATCCCAAATTTAAATTTCTAGATCACGTTTGAGTTTGCCGTACAACTACAAAAGATCACATATGATAGCCACGTTGAGGGATAGTCCCATGGACCTCAAGTGAAGTCGTACGTGATGTTGTTTCAAGTACATATTGTCAATTTATTGATTACATTGTGGTATCGTATCGAATAAATATGTAAATCAACGTTTCAAAATGAAATATAATTATTGTACGACTGTATATGTTCAACGGATTAAATGTTTATTCCATAAATTGATTTAACGCAACTAAATAATCAACAAATATAATCAACGGCAAACCGAAATGTCAATATTTTTACAATTGATTATGGGAGTTAAAAAGAAGAAAGAAATGGACAAAGCATCATCTTTTAAGATAAAGCAAAAGCTATATCTTGAAAGAAAAAGGTTTCACTGCCAGGTGCATGCTGTCATCAATTGACTATTATCCATTTATCCTTAGTTGTACTAAAATAATATTAATAAATTCAACAATAAGTAATAAGTAATTCGTGTTTGAGCCAAAAATAAGAATAATAAATTGAACTTACCGGTCAACAATAATAATAATAAGTAATTCGTGTTTGAGCCAAAAATTCAGTGACTCCATTTTGTTTAATCATGCATTCACGGCTCATCTCCCACTACTAGTGGGCCACTAGTATGTTTCTATTACCTCATATTCATAGTAATATACTTTCTCCCTCCTCTTTGCTCTCGTCATTCTTCCACCTATTCATTTCCCCCCGTGAGTTATGATATGGATTCTGCGGTAGGACTATACAATGGCTTGGCCCCAGTGTTTCACATTATATCATGTAAAATATTTGACACATTGTGTGTACCATGAATATTACTATGTAAAATTTTCTAATTTATACGGGATAATTCTCCAAAAATTAGAGTATTTTTTAAGCCCATGGTCACACAATCTTAAGGAATTCTTAACTTGTCAGTAGTGATCCTCAACTTTAAGTGGTTTAATATTTTAATGTGGTGTAATATATTAATGTTTAAATTTTAAATTGAATTATCATATTTTTTAAAAATGTTCCCAAAATGTTATGTGTCATCTTTTTATTTGAGAGATCCATATTAATATACAAGGATTGCATTTATTTATGTGTAAAAATTCAAAAAACATGATAATAACTCATCATTTAGAACCGACGATTTTTGAAATTTTAACATTTCTTTTTAATATACCTTTTTCAAATCGAAATTGTATAATTCAATATTTTAAAATAAGTTTTCATATCAGATTATAAAAAAAAAATTATAATCCAAATTAAATACATCAATATTTTAAAAAATAAAAAAAAATGCAGCCTCAATCGCTGTGTCGCTGAGATTATATATAATCCGTATATAATCTCCATAGTATATGCAGCGTAGATTTTGTTTGTATATAATAATGGCCCCAGGCAAACAATTCCTTAAACACAAACTAAAAAAGGGTCCACTCCACACTCCTCCACTATAAAACACATTTCATTCCTCATTCGTAAAATAAATCAAACCCCCTTTCTTTCATCATTTCTTACATATACTCTCAAATGGCTACTCATGCCAAGCCGATCGAGATTGTTGAAATTCCCGATGACGACGATGATCACATCCCCGTCTCTGTTCCTGGAGACCCGTCAAAAAAACCGGCGGTTGGAGGTAACAAAGATGATGCTATTCCAGTTGAAAGCTACTGCCAGTCTATGGAAAACAGAGACTTTGCTCTTGCAATTATGTCTTCAATTTTTCCCAAATCTTCTAGAAACCCCAAGAAACGTGTCTTTATTGATCTTTCGAGGGAAATTGAAGACACCCCAGATGATGATATACAGGTACTTGACTCATTTACAATTAAGAACGGAAATTCTCGTCGTAAAAGGGCTTTGAACTCCAATTTTGAGCTTGGGGAGTCTTCGAATGCGCAATCAGGTAGTTTTGTTTGTGAGATTTGTATTGATGAGAAGTTGTTTAGAGAGTCCTTTTCGATTAATGGGTGCACTCATTCTTATTGTTCTGATTGTATTTGTAAGTACATTGTGGGTAAGCTTCAGGATAATATTACACAAATTTGTTGTCCTGTTTCGGGTTGTTTGGGGTTGTTGGAGCCCGAGGATTGTCGTGCCATTTTGCCTCGTGAGGTGTTTGATCGATGGGGGAAGGCGTTGTGCGAGGCGGTGATCCTTGATTCGCACAAGTTTTATTGTCCGTATAAGGATTGTTCTGCTATGTTGATTAATGATGGTGGGATGCCGTTTGCTTTGTCCAATTGTCAGTATTGTGAGAGGTATTTCTGTGCGCAGTGTAATGTTCCGTGGCATTTGGGGATGGATTGTAGGGAGTTTCAAAATTTGAGTCAGGATGAGAGGGGAGCTGAGGATGTTATGTTAATGCAGCTCGCGAAGAACAATAAGTGGATCAGGTGTCCTAGATGCAGATTCTATGTCGAAAAGTCTTCTGGTTGCTTATTTATTCGGTGCAGGTATTGTTTATTTCATAATGAAATTTGTTCAAGCATTGCATTTGTATTTGTGATTTTAGCATTTTCACATTGTAAGTGTTCACACTACTCTGTAGCTTACATGTACGTTATGTGAATGGTTAGCTAAATGTGGTTTGAAGGACAAGAATGCTTTAAAACATACCCTAATTGTGTTTGTAAGACGATGTTTATACTTCAAAACAGTGGCTAAATGAACTACTAGTAATATAGTCGGGAATATATGAATTATACATATTTTCTGTTTGATGCAACTGAATACATGACAATACAATACATCAACCACTTTGCGATCTTGATACCTCCTTTGGCTTCTTTTGATAAATTACCTTCCTTTTGATGCAGGTGTGGATTTAGTTTCTGTTACAACTGTGGAACTCCTCTACTAAGCCACCACTGTCCTACATGTAATTGAGCATTAAGTATAGGGAGGCAAATAGTATATACCTCCGTAGAGCTAATGATTTAAGTACTAAGTATTTAGTAATTAACTCAAATGAAAGCATCAATATGATATTTTGTATTTGAAAGCATTAGAGCAAGTCCAATGCATAGCTATAGTTGGTCTTATAGCTATAAAATGAAATTAATCCACTCCAATGCATGGCTATACTTGGTTATATATAGGACTAAAGATAGCTATAGCTATCCTTGGCAGATCATTGAATAACTATAAATGAGATGTATGTTGGTTTGTTTTAAATGAAATTTAGGGGAGAGAAACAAAACTTTACTAAATTTGAAAATATTTGGTTGTAAAATAGAACTACCATTGGAGTTGAAGTCCTATTTTTGCACCAAAATGCAATTTTTGGTCGCAAATTATAGCAATAATTATAGTCATTTTAGTTATAGCATTGGACTTGCTCTTAGTGGATCAGAATCCATTGCAAGTATGCTATGCATACTCATATTAGTGTAAGTAGACCAAGTGAAAATTGTGTTGGAGACTTGTACAATTCTCTTATAAGTTATACGCTGTGTTGTTGAATGTTGACATAGGTTTTTTTCTTAATATCATTTCTATGCTCGGTTTTTTATTCTATGATGTGAATGCAAGAGAAATGGAGAGATATGTGATGGTAAAGTTAGGATTTAACCATGAGCATTTCTTGAAAGTGTCTATTAAAAATGTTATGAATAGCGAACTTACTGATGCCGTGCTAGTTGTTAGTACTGTTTACTAGAGTTTGATACTTGACAGAATTTTGGTTGGCACGGTCCATTCATCTCCCTCTTAAAAGATTGAAATCTCATAGCAGAAAAATTGATTGAGAGGCGGAATACTAATTTTTTTTTATAATTGATAAGTTACTTGATAGAATGAGTTTGAATAGCCAAAATGCCTATATGGTTCAACACTTCCCGGTACATTATTTGCTCAATTTGAATATAGTTCAGGCATAAGTTTTAGACTTGAGGGCTCTTGGTGTTCAGAGTTTCAGACTGTAGTCAATGATCAAGATTTCAGGTTCAAACAACCTTCAGTGCACTTGACAATCTATAAACTGAAGTAGCACCAGGCACCAGGCATCAAAGTTCGTAGATTCCCAACTCAGTAACTAGTTCTGTTTAACGTGTGATCATGTGTTTCACTTGAAATTAAGGTTTTATTATTTAAGTTTTCGAGGTCATTTATGCTTGACATGCGGCTAGATGATAAATTTTGTCAATAAAAAATATGTCCTTACAATGATTATTGTATTTTGGATACAATTTATTTATGAAAAAGTTGTTTCTTGTCAAAAAAAATTGCTAAATTATTGAGTAAATGTAAAACATTTTGTAATCCGAAGTCCAAACTAGTATCACAGTATAGTGCTCTACCGAAGATATGGTATTACCATTTTTTTTGCTAGATGGTATTACCATTTTCAGTTGCATAACCTGTAAGAGAAAAAATGACTCTCTGTACAGATATGTATTATCTCATAGGTATATATATGCAAAGGTGATTACAACATTACATCCATAATTATAGTGATATAATTACATAAATCAGGGATATCAAATATATACATACTAACACACCCGAGGAGGATGTATCTACATATTGATAGGCAGAACGCAGAAGGCACATGAAGGACGCGAATATGACCAAGATCAACCTTTTCTCGTACAAAGTGTATATTCATCTCCGCGTGTTTAGTACGTTGATGTTGCACAGGACTATGAGACATATAAACTGCACTAATATTATCACAGTAAACCACTGCGGCCCTTCGGAAAGGACAATGAAGTTTAAGGAGTAAGTTATGTAACCAGCATATCTCAGCAACGACATTTGCAACCCCGGAATATCCTGCTTCTGCATTAGAGCGAGAGAAAGTGGGTTGTTTCTCGGATGACCAGGATACTAAATTGTCCCCAAGAAAAATAAAGTAACTCGAGGTAGAGCGTCGGGTATCAAGGCACCCGCTCCACTCTGCATCCGTGTAATATATCAGACCAGATGCCAGATTAGATGTAAAATGCATTCCGTAATCAGTTGTACCTTTCACGCATCGGAGAATACTTCGCAGTGCATGAAAATGTTGTTCTCGTGGATCATGCATAAACAAACAGACTTGTTGCACAACATAAGAAATGTCTGGTCTGGTGAAGGTGAAATATTAAAGAGCACCTGCAAGTAGAGCTGGCCAAACGGTCGGTCCGTACGGGTCGGGCCGAATTATAGGCGGTTCGGTTCATGGCGCAGTGTAATCGTGGATGGCCCGTTAATGATGGCGGTCCGCGCCGGGTCGAGCCGGTTAACTGGGAGAAGAACACGTGAACGGCACGCAAATACTACGAATATAACGGTTCGGCGAATACGGAACGAATAATTCGCGAATACTGAATTCGTACATACTGGTAATGGAAATGTGGAATGGTCGGCAACTGGAGAGCAAGTGGCAAGATTTTTTATAATTTAATTTCATGTAATGATTACAGTCACAGATTTACATACTACTATTAGACTACTACTACTACTCTACTGACTACTAGATTACAGATTGAACAAATAACTACTATAATTAACGAATTATTCGCGAATAATTTGCCGGTTCACATGTTACAATTCACTGACGAATTAGCCGGTTCAGGCCGGTTCGGTTCCGGGCCGGTGCGATTTCTGAAAATTATATTCGTGCTCGGTTCGTTAAGATATACGGTTCGAGTCGAATAATTATTCGTTCATTTACGAGCCGAATTAGACGAATTTTTACGAGTCGAATAGCGAACGAACTGAGCCAAACCGCTCGTTTGGCCGGCTCTACCTGCAAGTTGACGGTAAAGCGTAGGTTCCTTTATTGGAGGACCACAAGAAGCACTAAGTTTAGATTTTGTGTCAGCTGGAGTGAGGGATGATTTGCAGGAAGACATATCAGGTCGAGCAATAATTTCTTGTGCATATTGTTATTTGAGATAAGAACATACCACTAGAGGTTCTGATTACTGATATGCCAAGAAAATATGACAAGGGGCCCAAATCAGTGATTGCAAACTCTGTTCGAAGTAGTGAAATGAATCGTTCTTTAAGTTTATCCGAAAAAATATAAGAACTATATCATCCACATACAATAATAGGTCTGTCATATCAGTGCCTTGACGATATATAAACAATGAAGAATCACTCTTGCTGTTTACAAAGCCAAGTGTAAGAATGTAATTTACAAAACGTTTATACCAAGCTCGCGGAGCTTGTTTAAGTCTATACAACGCTTTTCGAAGAATACAAACATAATCAGGATGCTCAGAATCAATTAGACCACTTTCAAAAAACAACAAGACTGAGAACGGTTCGAATTGTGGCAGGCTTTACTACGGATTAAATGTCCCATCATAGTCCACCCCAATCTCTTGATTTTTTTCCATTCACAACCCAATGAGCCTTATGTCTTTCAAAAGCTCCATCTGATTTCTTTTTATGGAGAAAAATACACATATTACGGATACCATTAGCATCCTTAGGCCGAGGCACCAAATTCCAAATATGATTCTTAATCATGGCATTATACTCATCAAACATAGCATTCTTCCAGTTTGTATCCTTAAGAGCATATCTATGGGAACGAGGCAGGAGGAGTATTGATGATTTTGAAGTAGTGGTGATAAATATTTAGAATTAGGTTTAAATTTCCACTTTTTTCAAGTGTGCAGTGAGTATGATAAAGGTGCTGCCATATTTTGTGTCTGAGTAGAGATGCGAGGTTGGATACAAATGTGGGTACTGCTAGGCTCGGGTTTTTTCAGTTATGGTGGGTGAAATAGAAAGTTCATTGTTAGATGATGCAATATGAGGTGACATAGTTATTGATGAGGGTGGAGATTGAGAATGATTCTGTGAGCTAGAAGAAAGAGAGATATTTGGACTTGAAGGTGGACTTGAATGTGGAGCAGGAACCGTCGTTGCCTTGACCAACAGAGGAGATGAATCCTCATTTGTCAAAATGTTATAGTCAGTTGTTTGAGGAGTGTACTGACTAGAGAAAGGGAAAACACTCTCTTTAAAAGTCACATGACGTGATATTATGACCTTTTTGGTTTGCAAGTCGAAACAGCTATAGCCGAGATGAGAAGAAGCATACCCTAAAAATATGCAAAGAGTGGATCGAAGACTTAAGCTTATGTGGTGCTGTTTCCGACAGATTTGGGTAACACAAGCAACCAAACGTGCGCAAACGGTTATAGCTAGGAATTTTATTAAAGAGGACCTGCATGTGCATGGAGTAGGGCCAAGTATTCGGTCGATTCGGTCAGAAATCAAACCAAACCAAATTAACCGAAAACTGAAATAATTTTTTTTTTCTAACCGCACCAAAAACTGAACCAAATTATTTCATTTAATTCATTTCGGTTTCTGAATACCGAAATATTTAAAAATTTTGTTAAAATAATTTAAAATGGAAAAAAAATTAAAATGTTAAAATAAAAAAAAATGCAAATTGGATTCACGGCAATTAAGTTTTAAATTATAAACTAAAACATGGAGTCATGACTGTTAGCAATATATGTGCTAGTCTGGTTCATCAAGGTGATATTGCCACCTGTCAATTTAATATTAATCATCAAGTCGTACAGAGGAGTACATAATCAAGTAGCAAAGAAGAAATAAGGTCCATGTGTATAGTTTAGCTGTCATATGGCTGTCACATTCTGTTAGAGAGTTAGTTAGATCAAAATATCAATATATAGGCCTTAAACATAGTTTGTATGGGATTCAGGAGAATAATGTTCTCAATATACTTTCTTTTCTTTCTCTTGTTCATCTTCTTCATTCTATAACTCTGCATTCTGTACTTTTGACATGGTATCAGAGCCTTGCTCGATCTTTCCGCATCGTTTATCTCTGTTCTAGACTATCATTTTCATTTCGTCATTCTTCAGATTGTTTGTGATTGCTATTCAAGCCTTCTGCCCGTACAAGAATGGCGACTCAAGCATCATATTCAAGTACTGTTGCTGGTACAGCTCCTGCTACAATCATTGATGTTAATCATCCTTTCTTCTTATCTTCATCTGATAATCCAGGCATGAGCCTCACAACTATCGTTCTTACGGAACAAAATTACTCTCAATGGAGTCGCTCTATGGAGATTGCGCTTTCGTCGAAGATGAAGATCGGTTTTGTTGACGGATCTATTTCAAGGCCTGCATCTAATTCACGACTTCTGAGTCATTGGAATCGTTGCAATCATATGGTAATCTCTTGGTTGCTTAATTCTGTTTCATCTGATATTCGCAATAGTATAGTCTACATAAACACTGCCTTCTCAATTTGGACTGAATTAGCCATTCGTTATGCTCAAAGTAATCTCCCTAAGTTGTTTAATCTGAGGAAGGAGATTACACAACTTTCTCAAGGTACGATGAGTATCACAACCCACTATACAAGATATAAAACCTTGATTGATGAATTGGAAAGCCTTACATCTAGACCTAAATGTGATTGTCTCAAGTGTACTTGTGAAATTAACAATAAGCTGAATGTATATGACCTGAATATTCAACTAATACAATTTCTGATGGGATTGAGTGATATTTTTACAACTATTCGAGGTTAGATCTTGCTCATGACTCCTATACCTACTCTTAGTCAGTGTTATGCCATGTTGCTTTAGGATGAAAATCAGAGAGATGTTCAAGGTATGACTGGTATAAATCCTAGTAATGTTGCTTTGAATGTTCGAAGTGATGTATCAGGTCATTTTGGTACTAAAGGAGTCACAAATCCTCAGAATTCTGGTGGTTTTATGAAGAAAAATGCATCAGACTCTCCTATAATTTGTGAATTTTGTCAGATGCACGGTCATACTAAGGATAAGTGTTTTTGTGTTGTCGGATATCCATCATGGCGTCGATTGTTTGGAAAACCGAAACCCAAGCCTCGTTTATCTGCTCCTCAGAGATCTACAGCTGCACAGGTAGCTATGCATTCCATTGAATCTACTGGCTCACTCAATACTAACAGTCAAGATGTTTCAGGATCTCCTTCTCATGGTCTATCTGATAGTTAGTTTAATCATCTGGTTCACTTGTTGCAAAACACCATGAAGTCTTCAAGTTTTGAGACACCAGCATCGCCTTGGCCGTCTGCAAATACTGTGCATTTGGCAGGTACTCTTTTCTCAAACTCTGTGTCTGTTACAGAGAGTCATTGGATAATTGACTCGGGCACGACTGATCATATAACTCCTCATTTAGATATTCTGATTGATTCTATTCCCTGTCATGCCTTGTTACATCTTCCTAATGGAAATACCACCAAGGTTACTCATGTTGGTAATGTTCACTTAAGTTCTGGAATTGTTCTGCATCAAGTGTTATGTGTACCTGGTTTTACACATAATTTATTATCCATCTCTAAATTGCTTCAAGGCACTAACATTAAGGTTGTTTTCTCTGATGTGTCATGTTCTCTTCAGGACCATACCTGGAAGAAGGAATTAGAGATTGGTAGATTCAAAGATGGCTTATATGTTTTCAGCTCTTCTCTGATGTCTTCTTCAAATGCTTTACCATCTATTTCTTTGTGTAATAGTATAACTACTGTTTCTTGTATATCTGGCATGCCAGATTAGGCCATGTGCCTGTTTCCATTTTAAAGCAACTGTCTATTAAATGTACTTCAGATTTTAGTGACTGTGATTCTTGTCACTTTGCTAAACAAACTGCTTTACCTTATCCTGCAAGTGATACTATTTCTACTGAGTTGTTTGCTTTAATACATGTTGACTTATGGGGCCCTTATGCTAGGACCACCACTGATAAATATAATCAATTTTTAACTATTCTTGAAGATAAGTCAAGAACAACTTGGGTGTTTTTATTGTCCAATAAGTCTCAAGTTCCATCTATCATCAAGCAATTTTCGCAGTATGTTCGAAATCAGTTTAAGACAACTGTTAAAGTTTTACGATTGGACAATGGCACTGAGTTCTTGAACAAAGAGTTGGCTTCTCTCTTAGCCAGTTTAGGTGTTTTACATCAAACCAGTTGTGTCTATACGCCACAACAGAATGGCCGTGTTGAACGAAAGGATCGTCATCTTTTAAACACTGATCGAGCCTTGCGTTTATATGCTCACTTGCCTCTTCATTTTTGGGGCGATTATTTGCTCACCGTAACCTACCTTATTAATCTCTTACCAATAACTGTTCTACATGGTAAAACACCATATCATATACTGTTTGATCAGGCTCCAGAATACTCTCATTTGCGTGTCTTTGGATCGCTTTGCTATGCCTCTGTGGCTCCTAAGAATACTGATAAATTTGGTCCTCGTGCGATAAAATGTGTCATGTTGGGTTACCCATATGGTCAAAAAGGGTATCGAGTGCTGGATTTGGACACTAAGAAGGTGTTTGTTTCCAGAAATGTTCAATTTGTGGAACATGTTCTTCCTTTTAAAGATATCAAGGTAACTGTTCCTTCCCAATTATTTGTTTGTTCACCTAGTGTTTGTGATGATCCTTTACACACTTCTGGTCCAATTACTACAATCCATGTTCCTGTTTCTGAACCAATATATTATGTTCCTCATGAGTCCTTTATACCTACTGAACCTATTGAGGAGCCTATGGTTGAGGTTTCTGTACCTCCTGTACCTGTCTCTCGTCCTGTGAGACACCGGTCTATTCCTTATAAGTATTCTGACTACACTGGCTTACCTACTCAGTTTGTCTCTCAAGCTCATAACTATTTCATGTCTTCTGCTAGTCCTTTTACACCTGACTATACCCATTTCTTAGCAAATATTTCTAAAATATCTGAGCCTGCTACTTACAAACAAGCAGCTGTTCATTCAGTGTGGTGTACAACAATGACTACTGAATTGGCTACTCTAGAGGCCAATGATACGTGGGATGTAGTTCCTCTGCCTGCAAATCAAAAGCTGGTTGGATGCAAATGGATTTACAAGGTCAAGTATCTTCCTTCAGGTGAGGTTGAACGTTACAAGGCACGCCTTGTGGCAAAAGGTTTTACTCAAATAGAAGGGGTTGATTACTTTAAGACTTTCGCCCCGGTTGCCAAAATGACGTATCTTCGTACCTTACTTTCAGTAGCTGCTGCTAAACATTGGGTTATTGATCATCTAGATGTTACAAACGCGTTTTTGCATGGTGATTTGGAAGATGAGGTATACATGGTTCTTCCTCCGGGTTACATTCCTTCTTTAGAAATTCAGGCTAAATACCCTGGTCAGACATTGGTCTATAAGCTCAAGAAGTCATTGTACGGGCTGAAACAAGCTCCACGCCAATGGTTTCTCAAACTTTATGCTGCTTTGCTGAGTTTTGGTTTCAAACAATCTGTGAGTGATCATTCTTTATTCACGTATACTACCGAGTCTTCCATTGTTACTTTATTAATATATGTCGATGATATGGTTTTGGCTGGGAACAATGTGGACCTGATGACTCGTGTTAAGCAGTTTCTTAGCTCTCACTTTAAAATCAAGGATTTGGGCACATTGAAATATTTTCTTGGTATGGAATTAGCTCGCTCCTCTTCTGGCATTTATTTAAACCAATGCAAGTATACCTTAGATCTTCTCACTGATGTTGGTTTGACCTCGTGTTCTGCTTCTGTTGTTCTTATAGAACAAAATCATCAATTGCTTAGTTCTGATGAGTCTCCTGCTCTTTCTGATGTCTCTTTATATCGACGTCTCGTTGGCAGACTTATCTATCTCACTATTTCTCGGCCTGACATCGCTTATGTTGTGCATGTCTTGGCTCAATTCATGGCTGCTCCGAAATCCAGTCATTTACATGCTGCTTTCAAACTCTTAAAGTACATCAAAGGCACTTGTGGTCAAGGTTTACTCCTGTCTTCCACCTCTAATTTGTGTTTCACTGCCTATTGTGATGCTGATTGGGGGATTTGCAAGATTACTCGTCGTTCTGTTACTGGCTTCTGTATTACTCTTGGTGACTCGTTGATTTCCTGGAAGAGTAAGAAACAGCCGACTGTTTCACATTCCTCCTCTGAGGCTGAGTACCGTTCTATGGCTGATATCACCTGTGAAATTGTTTGGTTAAGATCTCTATTAGCTGATTTGTTTGTTCCTCAACAGTCCTCTACCAAGCTCTTTAGTGATAATGTTTCTGCCATATATATTGCTGCCAATCCTGTCTATTATGAACGTACCAAACATATCGAAATTGACTGTCATTTGGTGCGTGAGAAGCTTCAAAAGGGTGTTATTTCCACTGCCTATGTGTCTACTAATGAACAACCTCCTGATCTTTTTACAAAAGCTTTGGGAGCTACTCAGTTACAGTTTCTTTTGGGCAAGTTAGGAGTTACAAATATGTTTTCCACTCCTTACTTGAGGGGGGATGTTAGCAATATATGTGCAAGTCTGGTTCATCAATGTGATATTGCCACCTGTCAATTTAGTATTAATCATCAAGTCGTACAGAGGAGTACAGAATCAAGTAGCAAAGAAGAAATAAGGTCCAGGTGTATAGCTTACCTGTCATATGGCTGTCACATTCTGTTAGAGAGTTAGTTAGATCAAAATATCAATATATAGGCCTTAAGCATAGTTTGTATGGGATTCAGGAGAATAATGTTCTCAATACACTTTCTTTCTTTTCTTTCTCTTGTTCATCTTCTTCATTCTATAACTCTGCAATCTGTAATTTTGACAATGACTTATGTGTTTAGACTTCACCAGTTCAGTTAGACAAATCCAACACTAAAATAAAAGTTAAGTAGCAGTAAATTAGACTTCAGTGGAACGAATCAAATGGGGGGATTTGGAATCCATTGAACTAAGCTTTTATAAGTCGTGAATGGCTAAAATTAGGTAATTAGGTCATAGTCATTCTAGTCAACAGTGTTTTTTTTGTTTATATTTTTTATATTATATTATATATGTAAAAAAAATAATTCAAAAATGTATATGATTTCGGTTAAACCAAATTAGTTTTAGATAAACCGAACCGAACCAATATTATTTCGGTTAAAATCGAAAAACCGAATTAATTGAAATTTTTGTAAAAATTTAAACTAAATAAAACCAAAATTATACGGTTCGGTTCGGTTTTTCGGTTTCGGTTCGGTTTTGCTCACCCCTACATATGAGTGATATTGTTTAATAGGACAATGGGACGAATGTTAAGGAGATAAACAACCATATAAAGCTTTTACCCAGAAAGTTGGTGGGAGTGATGCTCGAAAGAAAAGGGAACGTATAATATTATTTATCGGTCTTTCTAATGTGTGCCCAAGGGCATACATTAGTCACTAACTCTAATAAAAATGGGCTCTTTTTATTGGTGGAATTGATGTAAATGTAGGGGGCCATTAACATTTATTATTCAACCACCAATAAGAAGAGCCCATTTCTATGGGAGTTAGTGACTATTGTGTGCCCTTGAGCACACCATAGAAAATCCCATTATTTATTGTATGTGTAATATGCTCAACCTTTCTGTTTTGAGTAAAAGTCTGTGGACAAGAGTGACGATAGATTATGTCATTTTAATTTGAGAAATTGGTAATACTTTTATTATCATACTCTCTATCATTGTCACATTGCAAAGCCTTTATACCAACTCCAAATTGAGTTTTCACGTAAGAGTGAAAAATGGAGAAAGTAGGAAATGCATTTGACTTATCTTTTAAAGGGAAAGCCCATAAATAATGAGAATAATCATCTAGAAATAACTCATAATAACAGGATTCGAAATGACTAAAAACAAGAAAATTAGAATTATTTCAAATGGCTGCATAGTTCGAGAAAGAGATACAGAGAAAGGCAATTTGCAATATTTTCCCAATTGACAAGCATGACAAATGGTGGAGTTATTCTCCTTATTACACTCAATACAATTATTTGTCCTAGGAAATCTTAAAATAGATTCTCCGGGATATCCCAAATGATTATGCCATGTAGAAGGAGTAATGACAAGAGAGGATGATGGTAGACTGGAAGATGGAGAATTTGAGGCTAGCGGATAAAGATCACCAACATTAGTGCACCTCGTCAATATTTCCCCCATTAGAAGATCCTTCACAGAGAAACCAAAAGGGTCAAATTCAATAGAAACTTGATTATCTTTAGTAAATTGACGAACATAAATCAAATTTTTAACGATATTGGGTGCATGAAGAATATTTTTAAGAGTAAGAGAATGGTGTATGTTAGGAAAATTGGATGTGCCTGATCCTATAACAAGAATTTTAGTACCCATCGCCGACCAATATACTTGAATTGAAATTATGCCAAATTACAATATAGGGAAGACTACCTGGATTATTCATAACATGAAAAGATGCTCCAGTGTCCATATACCAATTGTCATCCGGCTGTTGAAGTGATATTGTGTTCAAAAAATGTCGGAAGATCAATTGGTTGGTATCCATAGTGAGAAATGCTTTTGTATGTTTCTGCTGATTTGAACATAGAGTAGGTCCAGGAAGACCCTGGTTTTGAGTTGAAGGTACCCCACGTCATTGTGCAGGCTGTGTGGGATTTGGAAAAGGTGGGTATGCCCACTGTGGCATCTATGGGCCTGTCCAATTACCATAAAGTCATTGCTGATGTTGGTTTGCCCGACCAGCTCCATTCCCACGTGCACCACCGCCGCAGTTTCCCCTTTTTCTCGGTTAAAACGGCCACCACCACGTCCCCAATGTCCACCTCTTTGATACTGACGTTCTTGCTGATTGTTTGACATTATAGCCTTCCCCAAGTGTAACAAGGACTGTGGGTGAAGAGCCCGAATTTCCCTTCTTATTTTTCTAAGAATTGTATGATCCAACTCAAGCATGGAGCATGCCTTGTCAAAGGATGGCAAGATGACTGATTGCTGAATGATGGTTGCAATCATTGCATACTCTTCGGTGAGGTGAGCCACTAGTTGTAAAACTAAGCGTTCTTATGAAACAGGATGATCAATAGCTGCGAGTTTGATTGATATTATTTTCAGGGCTTGGCAGTATTCATCAAGAGAGGAGAAATCTTCAAAATAAGTTGCACCAAACTGATTTTCAAGGTGCACAACACGAGTGCCCTTATTGTCTTGAAAAAGGTTACGTAAGTGTTTCAAAGCCACCTTAGATATAACCTTTTTATCAAGGATTTTGTACAGAAGCTCAGTAGATATGGTTCCGTAAAGCCATTGAAGAAAAATTGCATCGAGGTGATCCCATAAATCATCATCAATGTCCTTTGGCTTCTTAACTTCAGAATCAATATGATTGAAAACATTATATGCCTTTGCAGTATTATGAAAGAGCGTATCTCAGGGAAAGTATTGCACCTTATTCACATCAAGAGTTAGACGAATAAGGTTACGAATGTTTGTAATATTCAAAGTAGGATGAAACACATTGGATATAGTCTGCTCCTGAGTGTTGTCCATTGAGATGAAAGGAAAGAAGAAAAACAGAAAGGAGAAAGTAGAGGATGGAGTTGTAGTTGTATAAGACAGAAAGTAGAAGGTAGAGGAATGATTGTGGTGGCTGGGGTTTGTCCTATACTTTATATTATCTCATAGGTATAAATACACAAAGGTGATTACAATATGATACATTTTAAGGATTAAATAAGCATGACAAAAAGAGCAAGAGCAGCTCAAGAAAGTTTTATAGATTTGGAAATAATAATTAAAAACTGCTAAATTAGAAGATAATGTCCCAGACCTTTATATCAGTACAAAGACTGTGCCAATTTCTAACAAACTACTATCCTAAAATTACTAATTTATCCCTATATTGATAAACACTCCATGTGATCCAGAATAGCAAGGGAGGAATGTTGGAAAAAGGCAGGGACCACAGGATCATACACATGTGCTAGAATGCCTTGAAATGTATGTGATACCTCACTTTATTTGTGCAAAATAATAAGACGAAATGGAATGACAGTTGCTCTTTTATTTGGTGCATCATTACTCCCCTTGCACGTCAGTGGGAACAAAAGTGCAAAGCTTGCTCAGAAGGTAGTTGTGTTGTTTAACTGTCAAAGGCTTGGTCAAGATGTATACCAGCCGCGCATAGGAAAGAACATGCGGAGTTATACTGGAGCCTAACTTGATCTTGTCATGAATGAAGTGATAATCTACTTCTAGGTGCTTAGTGCGCTCGTGAAGCACTAGATTAGCAGTAATGGATAGAGCAATTAGATTGTCTCACTTTAAAACAATACGTGGTAGCTGATACAGATCAAGATCCTTGAGAAGAGTGGAGACCCGTGTTATTTCACACGCTGTGAGAGCCATGTAACAATATTTTTTTCGGCGATTGAACGAGCCACAATTGACTGATTTTTATATTTCCAGGAAATTGGAGAGGCTCCCAAAAGAATACAAAACCCAGATGTGGATTTTCTGGAGGCTGCACAGCTTGCCCAATCACTGTCACAATAGGCAGTGACCTGAGCAGTAGAGGAAGATGCTAATAAAATTCCATGATTAGGATTGCATGCAAGGTATCTCAAAAAACGTCTAGCAGCCTGCATATGGACTGATGTGGATGACTACATGTATTGAGCAATAACATGAACTGAAAAGGTGATATATGATCTTGTAGTGGTTAAGTTGATGAGCCTTTCCAACAATCTTGGATATTATTGAGAATTCTCAAGAGGAGTGCTTTTCTCAGGTGTCAGTTTCAAGTGCAAATCTAGAGGCAGTTTCAGAGGTGCAGCATTGAGTATATTGTAATCAATGAGAAGGTCTGTAGTATACTTTCATTGTGAGACAAAAAAAACCAAACTCAGATCTGCTTATCTCTAATCCCAGGAAGTAAGTCACATATCCTAAATCTATTATATAAAATACTTGAGATAGCATAGCTTTGAGAGAGTTTATAGAGCTATCGCAGTTTCTATAAAAGAGCAAGTCATCGACATAAATTAACACAAGAGTAATTGTAGTGACTGAGAATTTCGCGACGTTATTAAGTGAATAAAGTGTACTTTTGTGTTGTAATTATGAATTTATATGAATAAATAAAAGGTTAATTAATTTTGTGGTTAATTGTCGTTGTTGTATAATAGTAACTGGGAGTGTAAATTAACTCGTTCCAATTTGATGAGTCAGCTAAGGGATTAGCTGTGTCGTCGGGGTCGGGCCGTCAAGTTGAACGAAACCCGTATTAAAAGGGATGAAAATATTTAAAAGTATGAATGAGAAATATATGTGATGATCCTATGTGTTTACATACTATTTGATGTGTGCATGTTTAAATTCAAGATCGATTTTATTTTTAAATGTTTTTAAAAAGGATTATGTCGTTGTTGTATAATAGTAACTGGGAGCGTAAAGTAACTCGTTCCAATTTGATGAGTCAGCTAAGGGATTAAGCTGTGTCGTCGGGCCGTCAAGTTGAACGAAACCCGTGTTAAAAGGGATGCAAATATTTAAAATTGTAGATGTGAAATATATGTGATGATCATATGCGTTTACATACTATTTGATGTGTGCATGTTTAAATTCGAGATCGGTTTTATTTTTAAATGTTTTTAAAAGGGATTTTAGGATTTTATTGATCTTAAAATATTTTTATAAAATTATAAAAATGTAATTAAGGTGTGAAATTTGCGTTATTTCTTTTAAAATAGTCCAAGGGACTTCTTAAAAAATATAAATGGGAATTATGTGGTAGTCTAGATATTTTTAAAATAATTTTTATGGAGTTAAATTCTATTATTTGGATTTATTTGCAAAATCCATAACAAATTATCTATTCGCTCAAAAATGTATTTAAAAATACTAGTGAAAAGCTAATTTTATATTCTTTATTTCATAAACAAGAATTGTTTCATTTTCAAATTTTGTAAGATAATTATATTTTATTATAATTGGTTAATGCATTAGAGAATTAGAAATGAAAAAAGAAAATTCAGATTTTTATTTGCAAATTACTCAATTGCCCTTCTTGAAAATTATAAAATCACTCCACTCCCTTCTTTTTCCTCCTTCCCCACCGATTCTCTCTTCTCTCTCTTTCGGCTTTTTTCTCTCTCGATACAAACATTCTCCCTCTCTTGTTTCATTCAAAAATCCTCCATTAAACTCAATCTTCACCCAAGATTTGAGTTCCTTATACTCTATTTATGCATAAAGATGCTTGCATGTGTGTGTTGTGTGTGTGTTTCGGTGTGTTGCTCGGGTTTCATCGAGAACCACTCGGTTCTTGGCTTTGATTTCATTTTTGAGTTCGATTCTTTGCAAGTAAATGATAATCGTGATATGCATGCTAGTTATTTTGGGTAATCGTTGAAATCGGGGGTTTTTTGATTGGATACCCTCGAATGAGGGCACCACCGAGAAGACACCTCCACCGGTGATGAACTCCAGTGAACCGGTGGTGAGCTATGATGCTTGACTGAGCTCTATTAATTCAAAAAGAATCATTTCGAGTGTTGCATGTTGTAGTTTTTGAGAAACCCGAATGTTGCTCTTGAATTTAAAAAAGATTAAGTTGAATTATTTATTGTAAATGGTTTATTTGATAATTGTTCATAGAATTGTTGCTAATTGTGGTATTAATTCGGTTGCATGTTTGATTTGGCTAATTGTTAAGCTAAATGTTTTATGTATGTCAAGTTTTTATGATTGGATGTTTAAGTTTATAAAGGGTTAAATAGTTAAATTGCATAAAGTGAGATTTAGAGTAATGTATTTGGTATGCTAGAATAAGACTGATTTTGATTTCGAGTTTTATAAAGGATTTTGATTCGAAAATTTGATAATGAGGTTCGGTTTTTGAAGAAAATGACTCGAATGAGTGGTTTTTGGGTTTGAACTATAGTTTATATTTGATTTTGAACTTGCATGATGATTATTGATAAGTGATATATGATTTACAAAGTTGCATGTAAGATTAAGTGGATGCATGTTGAGTGATTAGGAAATTACTTGATGTATTATGTGGTTTGGTTCGAATTTTGGGATTAAAAAGAAAGGAATGAGTTGTTTTGTTGTCGACTTATACGAATCGCGTTTGTTTGCTAAAGTATAGAGTTTTGATTATAAAGGTATAGTATACTATGTGATATGTGAGAGTATTTGTGATTATACTTAAGTATACTTTGGGTGTTATCGCGATATGGGGTAATCGTTAGACATTCTGAGAAACGTCGAGTGTTGAGTACATTGATAATTAGGGGTTCTGTTTTGGATTGTAGATTTGAATAGCGGAGGCATTCAGGCTAGTAAAGGAAAGGCTATCTTAGGCGGCAGTAGCTCAATACCCGTTAAGCAGGAAAGCGACTTAAGACAAGTAACTCTGCCTTCTCTTGTGAAATTGATACTAGAAAGGAAATTATTGATGCCAAGATAAAGTAGTTACTCTTTATTGCAATTTTGATATACCTGTATTGATTTTAAGAAACCCTAGCATTGTTTCTTGTGATAACTTGATATCAACCCCTGTTCGGACTTTTTATAGTAACCCTGTTAATTCATATCTTGATTATTCTATTATCCCCTGTTTGTTATCTTGAAATCTCGTAACCCTAAGAGAACCTTTATAATCTTCCTTACATAATATTTTGATTAGCCTAGATTCTTCGATAACCTTGAACCCTGTCATGTGTTGATCTTTGAAACTCCTCTAACTTGGAATCAGTACACCCTGTTTGCCATTTGATCAAGTTCCCTAGTATTGATTCCTGTTTACGTTTGGTTCGTTCACTTTCCTTGAAATCTTAAATTGAACTTAAGAATGATTTTCGACTTGAATGAGTCCTAATGATTTCACATTCTTGGTAATGTTAAAATGAATTTAGTCAACTCTTTTCCTACTTCCAATACAAAGATTTTTCAAATGAATTCCTAAAGGATTGGATAGAGATGTAAGAGGCTAGTGGGACTAGTCCAGTCACGTAAGAGGCTAGCGCGGCTAGTCCAATATAAGGTTGGAATAATGCCATAGGTACTATAACGACCGGATGGAGGTCGGTACGGGCAGATCACCCGTATTATATTTAAAATATAGATATTCCAATCAAGGGTTCCTTTATATTCTAAAAAGGAGAAAATGTTCTTCTTTGAGCAGTTTACTCCTTTTTCTTTAAAAAGATAATTAAATGAAATGAAACAACTTGAGTCTTCGTTTTGGTTGTAATGTTGTGAACCCTGTCACTTTACGATAATGATACGTTCCAAAGTTTGATTGGTTGTTTCCTTCTGTTGAGAAACTCTTTAAAGTCCTGCTAATGATTTGTGATGAATGTCGGCTTTTACCCTATCCTGAGCCTTGATTATTGAAAGCCCAAACCTTGCTTCATAACCTTTACATATTCAAAGATAGAGATCTGCCACCTAGAGATTTGAAGTAGAATGTCTCAGAGGTTGATTTTGATACTATCACTGCATTATAGAACTGTTATATAGTTACTTGTTGAGTTTTTGTGCTCTTTATTTGCTTTAATCTAACCATGACAGTTAAGCAAGAAGATAGTCATACTTAGGCGCACCGCTCACAAGAGCGTCCCTGGTGGTTACCGGGTTGTAGGTTTCCAGATGCCAGAGCAGGTAGTTAGTGTGTATGTGTGAGCAAACGTATTGTTGGAGGCTATATATAAGCTGGATCAGATATAATGGGTTACCTGTCGGTTTCATATCGGAGTCGAATAAATTTGTATTTAATTATATTTTGGGTTGTATTATATTTATTCTGGTTGGTAGTTGTAATCTTGTCTCAAACTTAATCCTGTTTAGATCCTGTTATTATTACCGGGGTTTATTATATCTGTTGTTATTGTATTAGTTTAATGGTGTGTGGGTCCTTATTTCATAACCCCAAGATTGAGGGCGTCACAGTAATTGTATGATCCTTAGTGAGAGTGAATAAGCTATAATCATCTTTTGATTGAGTGAAGTCCATAGATATAAGAGTGACATAAAACTTATTGTACCAGTTCCTGGGAGCTTGTTTCAGGCCGTATAGTGATTTTTTCAATTTATAGTGCAGTGTTCTTGTAGATTGCTTGATAGTGTAGAAAGTAACAATGATTATGCTACCAATACCCGTATATTAATGGGGCATGTGCATATAAACAGTTTCATCCAACTCTCTATGGAGAAACGCGTTGCTAACGTTCATTTGTACTGCAGCCCAGTTCTTCATAGCAGCAACAACAAGAAGTGGCAAAAAAGTTATCATTTTTGCCAACGGGCCAAAGGTTTCACCGTAAACAAGGCCATGAATTTGTCTACACCCCAAGATTACCAATCTCGATTTATATTTTTCCACTGTTCAATCTGGCAAATACTTTGTTCTGAACAGCCACTTAGACTCAATAGCTCTCTTTCCTAGTGACAGGGGCATTACTTCCCAGGTTCGATTATTTTTCAGGACATCCAACTCACAATTCATTACGTAAACCCAGTATTGATGAGGTACTGCTTGCTTAAATGACAGCGGATCAGGATTTTTGACAAGTTATGACAAAAAGCAACTTAAATTAGGCGAAATGAATTGAGTTGTGACTTGGTTAACTTTGGACACATAATCATGAAGCTATTGAGGTTTTTTAGTGTGTCTTGTCGATCTGCCTGATGGAAATTACAGTAGAGGCATGGATGGTAGGTGGAAGAGGTACATGATTAAGTGTTTGAGCAGGTTCAGTTTCATCATCATAGCAAAGAACAGTGGGAACAAATGGCATTTTGACAGGAAGAGGTTGCATATATGACTTATCAATGTTAGAGTTTAAAGGCATAATGTGTTCATGGAAGGTGACATGTCGAGACACAAAACTTTCATTGATTGTGAGGTTTAATAGCCTGAATCCATTTTTGAGAAGGGGGTAAACCAAAAAAACACAAGGAACCCCTCTTAGCTTGAATTTATCGGTTGTGTGCTCATAATTTGTTGTAAAAGCTAGGAAACCGAACACCTTGAGGTTTTCATATGTTGGTGGATCAGTGAACAACATTTCATAAAGTGTTTTGTTGCCAATTGCTGAGCTAGGTATTATATTTAGAAGATGAGTTATTGTTAACACACAATCACCCCAGTAGTTAAGATCAACACTGGATTGAAAACATAGGGCACGAGTTATTTCAAGAACACTTCTATGCTTTCTCTCCACCCTAACATTCTACTGGAGTGTATAGGGGCACGAAGTTTGATGTGTTATACTAGCACTAACAAAGAAAGCCTTATCAGCTGTATCACATAGCTCCAATGCATTATCCGACGGAATGATCTCTACTGATTTACGAAACTTGACAGTGACATAATTGTAGATTTTTTTTAAACTATCCAATGCATAACGTTTATGTTACAGCAAATATATCCAAGTTATACGAGAATAATCATCAATTATTGTAAGAATGTACTTATACTTATCTTTGGTACAGACCTTGTAAGGCCCCCATGTATCGACATGTATAAGCTGAAATGAAGAGGTGGCATGAGAATCACTTACAGGAAAGGGCTGCTTGGTGTACTTTGCCAGTGGACACGTGAAAGAGATGTTCTTTGATTCATCAATGCATTGGTTAATTTCAGGGATATATTTGAGTTTTGAGCCAGGGGCGTGGCCCATTCTGTGATGCTATAAGGTGTACAAGTCAGACTTGGTGGATGAAGCTATGGAAGAACCTACATCATGGCATTAAAACTATGCATTATTGTTTTGATCCAGATAATATAGCCCCGTCGAGCATATCCAACTGCCTTTGTCTCAAATGAATTTGATTCTGAAATAACACATGTGGTAGGATGAAATTACACTGAGCACTGATTATCTTTTGCTAGCTTTTGTATTGACAATAAGTTGTGCTAAAATTTTGGCACAAATAGGACTTCTTTCAGTGTAAGGCCATTCAAGACAGCATCTCCCATGTGGGAGATAATTGCAGCAGCTTCAGTTGGAAAATATATAGTATAAATGGGAGGTGCCATTCTCACATTTTGAAGAATTGTCATTGAAAATGTCATATAATCCGTGGCCCTAGAGTCCGGGATCCAATCAGTCTTCTTGGAATTGATCAAGCAGCCTGTAACCAATCCAGAAAAATAATTGTCCAGTTCATCGTCAGTCTCTCCCCCTGTTACATATTGGACCATGTTGTCAGCACCTTGAGTACTAGGTATCAATTTCAACAGATGCTCTAACTATTGGGCAGTAAAAGTGACTGACCCTAATGCTGTTTGATCAGTGCTGCCTTGAGTTATATTAACATGCCTTATGCCTCCATGTTTATTCCATTTTGTAGGCTTGTTCCCTTTCTGTGCATTTGGTTTATACTTGGGATGCCACCTAGGAAATCAAATAATGTTCCAACACCTATAACTGGTGTGCTATTACCCCCATAAGCTGTGCAGGTAAGATTTTTAGCACTATTACTTTTTGACAGCCATAGCAGAGGCCTCAAAATCAGAAATATCGAGTGTGTTTAAAACATCACATTATGATTTTTCCTGTTGAATCATCGCGCAAGTCATCTCAACAATAGGAAGAGGGCACATCATCAATAGTTGGCTTCTCTGGGCACCAAATTTTTTATCCAAGCCATTAAAAATTTGGAACAATTTGCCCCCCTCTTTAAAAGTATCAATAGTTTTCAACAAAGCAATTATTTCAGCTATATGAGCGACTATAGATGGCAGAGAATTCATCGAATCTAATTCTTCCCAAAAGCTACTTAACCTAGTATAATACTCAACTACAGAAGACTTATTTTATTTAAAAAAAATAAAGATCTTTACTGAGTTTGTTATTGAGCGAACCATTAGTCAAAGAAAAATGCTTTTTCTAACTGAGACCAGATCTTACTAGCAGTGTTTATATACAAAATGGAAGTTTTAATATTAGTAGAGTCATTATTGTGTAGTTAGGAGATTACCAAATTGTTACATTGATCTCATTAAAGAGCGTTGATGTCATCTGTAGTGCTCCGCGAAACAGATCCATCCACCACTACACCATAGATGGCCTATCGTAATGGTTTAATCATGCATGTTACAAAATTATGTTACCTTAGGTATGCTTATCATAGCCAACCGCAACGTAGTAATTTTGATGTTACCATAGCCTTTATAATATGTTACTATAGATTAAAAGTGTTACATACGAGTAACATGTAGGAATTTATATTACAATAGAGTGTTAATGGATAAAAAAGTAGTACATTTTACAAACAATTAAATATATATAATTATTTGACATGAAAATTAATCAATTTTTATAATATAATTAAGAAAAAATATTAATATTAGTTAAGATTGATAAAATATTTTTTTTAATTTTTTTTTATAAACTGTATTAATTATTAATTGATAATTTTTTATCAATATGAAATTTAAACACTATTAAAATTTAAAATTTATTAAAAAAAGAAGTGAAATTAGCTGGGATTTCAATCAGGCGGGCTTAAAATTTTCGGAGAAGCGGTAAAATTCCAGACATATTTTTATCTCCATCTCATTCTCTCTTATTCTCCCTCATTCTATCTCACTCTCTCATTCTCTCTCTCCTCTCATTCTCTCTTATTCTCCCTCATTCTATCTCACTCTCTTATTCTCTCTCTCCCAGTCGCTAATTGGATTCGAGCTAGGGATTCTATCGGTCTAAACATATCTCTGTCTCGGTATCTCTCAGTTTTCAATTGAGCTGAATTATAAATTAGCTAGGTTTGGGGCTTCACTGCAGAAGGATTCGACCGGGTCTTCTTGTTTCTCAACACAATTGGTTTGGGGCTTCATTAATATCGGGTCTTCTTGTTTTATAATCGGTTCTTCTTCTGCAATCGGGTTTCTCAATTAGGGTATTTTTCCAAATTGGGTCTTACAATTAGGGTTTTTGTGTGTTATTGTTTTTTATTTGATTATTTGTTTGTAGATGTTTGTGGAGATTGGTGGTCTGAAATGCTAAGTGGTGCTGAGAGATTCTAGCGACAGGGTTCCACATCTTCTCCATCGTCTCGTTTCGCTTACAACCACTCACTGGCAAAGTGCTCAAGGAAATTCTCCCAAAAAAAGTTGATGACTCTTAAGTTAAGTTTGTGGTTGCAAGGAAGAAGAAAAACAGAGTATCCTGATATGTTTAGTGAACTCATTGATATCTTTTATGCCCGAAAGTTTGTGATTGCTGAATATTTTTTTTTGCATATTAGGCTTGAAACTCTTCCACTCGATCTGCTCCGTACATGTCTTTCAGTCGTATGGGTCTCTGGTTTGTTTTATGTTGTTTAAGTTGGTTTATTTTATAGTTGTTTTCAAGTAATTACGGTTTATATGTATTCTTGATCCTTCAATTTGTTAGGCATAATTTTATGGTCATGAATATATAGTGCTGAATAGCATAGTAGGCTCAATACAGCTGGAGGACATAAATATATTCTACACGACACTCATGCTAAGAAACTTATTCCATATTAGTTATAACGGAAACATGTTCTCTTTGTTTTATTTCATCATTATTGTAGAGAGAGCTCCCATTGATCTACATTATATAAGGACACTTGAGTGCAAATCTGAAGCAAGCACTGCAATCAGTGAAAAAAGAGAAGACAAAATATGAATATTAATGCAAAGGAAAGTATGACAAAGCTCTTGCACATTTTTTTTTGAATATCCCCGTGCTTCCACCTCAGTTTGCTGCAAATAAAAAAAAGGCATAATGCACTACATGTTAGTAATGGAACAAACTGATTATTTAACAATGTTTTCAATGACAGTTGAATTGGTTTAGTGGTTGAGAGCGTTGTTTTGTTTAGTACTTTAGTGTAATAATTTACCTGAGCAAGTCAGTGGAGGGAGGTTGCAGTGAGTAGGAATCTGAGCAGCAATTCAGAGAGTGTTGCAGTAGCAGTCGTGATCTACGGTCTGTAGGGCAGCATAACAGTCTGAACTGGGCTCACTGTTTGCACCAGGCACGACAAATGGGGCACACGTAGTTAGGCTGCTAAGTGTACCTGAGCAATTAGCCCCATGTTCCTGGACTTGATGATCACTGATTTGGAGCAGAACTACAATCATTGCAACTACAAGCACCATTGTGATTCCAGATTTGAGAGAAATAACGCACTTTGTAGATGCTCCCATTTCTCTGTAAGTTTTGTTGCTCCTTCTGTGTTCACTACTTGATGTTTGATTTACTTCTTAAAGATCAATAATTCTCGGAATGCAACTTCTATTTATAGTTGCGTTTTAATGGTATAAGCGGAGATGGGCATGATATATATGTTGGGTTTCGAAGGCATAAAACGCAGCGGATAAACGTAAATAAAACAAAAATTTCGAAACCCAAAAACGGGATCCATGTATAATTATGGGCAGATTATGGAGATAACGAATCATACCTTTCAAGAGCTTAACTTTCACGAACTCAACGGAGATCCTAGCTATCACGCTTTGTGTCTACCTCTCGGAGAAACACCTCTATGGTATCCACACGAGCACCTTCAAGAACGTCTCATGAACTTGACTACGGAATGGATGTACTAGCCTCCTTCTTGACGATCTGAATTGCCTCTGCCTCTCTTTGCTGCTAGGGTTTTCTCAAAAACGTACAAGCCTCTTTAACATATCATTATGTATTTATAATGGCTGATTAAAAAGGCCCATAACAGCAAAGCCCAACCCTAGTAGGTATTGGATTAAATAATAAAAACGAATTTCTATTATTTAATTAATAACTAAGTCATACTTAATTATTATGGGCAAAAACATTCCTTTTAATTTGAATTTATATTATCTCAATTAAGTCTTACTTAATTATAATAAAATTCAAATAATCATCAATTAATTTAAATCCATAATTTAAATTAACTATTCCATTAAGTGCTCTATTTGTGCGACCCTATAGGCTATTATTTAATTGGCAATAATTTTATTCTCTAATAAAATTATAAACAATGAGCGGTATCTAGTAATACATCATTGTTACCCAATTAAACAATAATTAAATCGTGATTAGATAAAACCTTTCGTGATTAATGTTTTTCATGTAATATAATCCCTTTAACCATATATATTATAGATTAAACTCGAGGCATGTATTTAGTCATCCTCTTCAATATTTAATCCGGATTTACTTGATCCATGAGTAGATTATCGAGACAAATCATTATTTGAGCATGGCCATGCTTTTATAATCTCACTCAATCAAGAGGCCAATAATATCTCTCCTAATTATAGGAGGGTTAAATCCTTTATCTATCATTCATATTTCTCATACGACTCATGATATACCCGATGTCCACTTTTATCATCACCCGATCAAAAGTAACTTTTAATGTAGTCAAAGTATATTAATCCTCGTATAGAAATATAACGATTTCAAGTCAAAGGATCGTTACACCATTATCACTGTGAGTCTTTCTTATGACTTTATTAAACATGAAGAATCTCACTGTGGGTCTGTCCAGTACCATGTACTCTCACATGTACCTATGTATTGACTTTAGTATCCCCATACTTATAACCAATGAGATGTGGTTATCTTGTCAAACAACATACTAGTCTATCTATGTATTATTATTGTCCTATATAATAATACTCAACTAGGGACCTTTAAGAATATGATATATTATATAATCTCAAGTTCAAGTCATGTACTTAAACTATACAATTTGTATCATGATTCTAAGGACATTTATTATGCTAACAAAATATCGCAGTAATTAAGGTCATAATAAATACATTTATTGAATGATCAACTGACATAAAGATTATAAAAGAATAATGTATTGCATCTAAGGCACCTACACTAACAATCTCCCACTTGCACTAGAGCCAATCACCCATATATCTAATACCCATGGAACTAGTGTGACCATCGTGCTTCTGCTGCGACAAGCCTTTGGTTAGTGGGTCTGCAATGTTATCATTTATGTGCACTTTATATATGTGTATATCACCCCTTTCATTAATCTCTCGAATAAGGTGAAATCTCCTGAGTATATGTTTAGCCCGGGAGTGTGATCTAGGTTCTTTAGCCTGTGCAATGGCTCCATTATTATCGCAGTATAGATCAATGGGATCTGCGATCGATGGAACCACTCCCAAATCAGAAATGAACTTTCGAATCCAAACGGCCTCCTTAGCTGCTTCACAAGCTGCAATGTACTCAGCCTCCATTGTAGAATCAACTACTGTTTCTTGTTTTGAACTCTTCCAGCTTACAGCACCTCCGTTTAGATAAAACACAAAACCAGACTGTGATACAGTATCATCTCTGTCTGTTTGGAAACTTGTATCGGTGTAACCTTTTACAACGAGTTTCTCTTCTCCTCCATACACCAAGAATGAATCTTTAGTTCTTTTCAGGTACTTAAGAATATTCTTAACTGCCGTCCAGTGACCTTCACCCGGATTAGACTGGTATCTGCTCGTCATGCTCAAAGCATACGAGACATCTGGGCGAGTACATACCATTGCATACATGATAGATCCAATTGCTGAAGCATATGGAACTTTATTCATGTGGTCCTTCTTATCCAATGATTTCGGACACTGGTCCTTAGAGATCGTTATCCCTTGAGACACGGGGACATATCCCCTTTTTGCATTTTGCATTCCAAAACGATGCAAAACCTTATCAATGTATGTGCTCTGACTTAGACCGATCATCCTTCTAGATCTTTCTCTATAGATCCTCATTCCTAGAATGTAGGATGCCTCTCCTAAGTCTTTAATGGAGAAATTGCTCCCTAACCAAGTCTTAACAGCCTTTAGAGAAGGTATGTCATTTCCCATTAGTAGTATATCATCAATATATAGTACTATGAATGCCACATAGCTCCCACTAACCTTCTTGTAAACACACGGTTCATCTTCGTTTTGAACAAAGCCATACTTTGTGACTATTTCATCAAAACGGATATTCCATCTCCTAGAGGATTGCTTCAATCCATAAATGGATCGACACAATTTACATACCTTGCCAGCATTCCTTGGATCGACAAAACCCTCAGGTTGTGTCATGTACACATCCTCTTCAAGGCTTCCATTAAGGAAGGGTGTTTTGACATTCATTTGCCAGATTTCATAATCATGGAATGCTGCAATGGCAAGTAAAATCCTTATAGACTTGACCATAGCCACTGGTGAGAAAGTTTCATCATAGTCAATACCATGAATTTGTTTGAAATCTTTTGCAACCAGCCTAGCTTTATAGGTCTGAACATTTCCATCCATGCCCTTTTTCTTCTTAAAAACCCATTTGCACCCTATGGGTTTTACCCCTTCAGGTGGATCAACCAAAGTCCATACTTGGTTTTCGTACATGGAATCTATCTCGGATTTCATGGCTTCAAGCCATCTCTTAGAGTCTGGACTGTTCATAGCATCTTGGTATGTGAGAGGCTCATCTTCATCTATGAGCATCAAATCACCACACTGAGTCATGAGAAATCCATATCTCTCTGGCTCATGGCGAAATCTACCAGATCTACGAACAACCTGTGTTTGTTGAGCATTATCATTATTCTGCTCTTGTTCCACTTCAGGTTCAATGTTATTTTGCGGTTCTCGATCTTCATCGAGATCTATAGTTCTCCCACTGTTTCTTTTGGAAACAAAATCTCTTTCCATGAAGACAGCATCTCGAGCAATAAACACTTTCTGCTCAGAAGGACTATAAAAATAATACGCCTTTGTTTCATTAGGGTATCCTACAAAAATGCACTCTTCGGATTTAGGTCCAAGCTTGTCAGATTCTTGACGTTTCACAAACGCCTTACATCCCCAAACTTTCATAAAGTTCATGCCTGACCGTTTCTCCTTCCATATCTCATATGGAGTCTTTTGAACCTTCTTAGTAGGAACACGGTTAAGTGTGAAAGCCGCTGTTTCTAGAGCGTAACCCCGGAAACTAATTGGAAGATCTGCATGACTCATCATCGATCGCACCATGTCCAACAAGGTGCGATTTCTCCTGAAACTCCATTCCATTGAGGTGGTCCTGGCGGAGTGAGTTATGATACAATACCACACTCTTTCAAATACTCTCTAAATTCGGTGCTTAAGTATTCACCCCCACGATCAGATCGTAAGATCTTAATACTTGCATCTCCGCCAATTTGCTTCTCTACTTCAACCTTGTATTCTTTAATTTTTTTAAAAGAATCGGATTTGTTCTTCATAAGATATACATATCCATATCTACTGAAATCTTCAGTAAATGTTATGAAGTAGTAGTGGCCTCCTCTAGCCATTACACGCATTGGGCCACATACATCACTATGTATTAGCTCCAGACGTTTAGTGGCCCTTTGACCCTTACCAGTGAAAGGGGCTTTAGTCATCTTACCAAGCAAACAAGATTCGCATTCTTGGTATGATTCAAAATCAAACTTAACCAAGTATCCATCCTTATGTAATTTGGATATGCGTTTCTCATTTATATGGCCTAGACGACAATGCCAGAGGTATGTTTGATTTGAGTCATTCATTTTAAGTCATTTGTTTTCTATATTACAGACAGGGTTATCTAAATCAAGAACATATAAACTATTAAATAAACGCGCAACAGCATAGGTTAAATCATTCAAAGCAAAAGAGCAACTGTTGTTCTTTATTGTAAACGAAAAACCTTTCTTGTCCAAACAAGAAACATAAATAATGTTTCTGAGAATCGCAGGCACGTAAAAACAGTCTTCTAGTTCTAAAACAAGCCCAGAAGGCATAGATAAATAATAAGTCCCTACAGCTAAAGCAGCAACTTTTGCTCCATTGCCTACTCTTAGGTCCACTTCTCCCTTAGCCAAAGTTCTACTTCTCTGCAGGCCCTGCACATTTATACAAATGTGAGAAGCACATCCAGTATCAAATACCCAAGATGTAGAAATAGACAAATTGACTTCTATAACATAAATACCTGATCCAGAAATCTGAACTGCTTTCTTTTTCTTCAGATCCTCCAAGTAAATTGGACAGTTTCTCTTCCAGTGACCATCTTTATTACAGTAGTGACATTCACCCTTGGCCACACCACCTTTAGGCTTTAAAGCCTGTTTGGGACCTGACTTTGGCTTGGGTGTAGAATCAGATCCAATCTTCTTCTTACCCTTCCATTTGCCCTTCCCTTTGGCCTTACCTTTATTTCCCACCATCAGTATGGGAGCAGGTTCAGCTGTCTTCATGTTGGTCTCATATGTTCTCAACATATGCAACAATTCAGTAGGTATTTTGTCAAATTCATTCATATTGTAGTTCACAACAAACTGAGTGAATTTGTTGTTCAAAGAATTCATGATTAGGTCAATACCAATTTCCGGACCAATCGGGAAACCCAAAGTTTCAAGGTACTCAATGTAACCAATCATCTTCAGAACATGTGGGCCAACTGGTTCACTCGCCCCTTGTTTGCAATTAAAAAGTGACTTACTCGTGTTGAACCTTTCTTGACGAGTTTGGCTTGCAAACATGCTTTGCAAGTGCTCATTGATAGTATATGCATCCATATGCACATGCTGTCTTTGAAGTTCAGCACTCATAGTTGCCAACATAAGACATGCAACATCATTTGTATCATTCTCATCCTTTGTGCGTGCTGCTCATTCATCAGCAGTAGCACCCTCAGGAAGGGGGTCTGGAGGAGGAATATCAATGACATGAAGCTTGCGCTCCTGCCTGAGGACAATCCTCAAATTCCTCTGCCAGTCTAGGAAGTTGTTTCCTCCTGTCAGCTTGTCCTTCTCAAGGACTGAACGTACGGATAGTGTGTTTATGTTGTTTGCCATTACTCAGTATCTACAATAATAAAAGTGCAAAATAAACATTAGATTGTCTGAGTTAAAATTTTATGTTCATATGATTATGATATATTCATAATATATCTCCAACTATTGTTTTTTATCAAATTAATAGCCCTAACTATTAATTCGGAAAGTATATCCCATAAATCTTTCTAGTGAGCCAAGATCCATATTTCGTCATGTTCTAAGTCAACCACTGGTATCTTTAAAACATGATTATTTAGGTAGACAACAGTTGTCAATTATATCATATATAATTCTTGAATAATTTGGTGAACAATAATTGATCTTATCTATCTAATAGATTTTTAACCAAACTCTATGCTTCTAAGTTCATAATAGTTGAATATAACCGTTTATATTCACCTTATTATGATGACTCAGTTAAGTTAGACCCAATGATACAACGTCCGAATATAACCATTTATATTCGTCGCATTTCACCATGATAGATAGGAGTCCCCTGCCACTGACAGCCCTTCCCCTTATCGATCTAGGATTTAATGAGTGTTCATTCATTGGAAAGCATCTGATTAAAACTTAATATTTTTAGTTAGGGATTTTTAATTTAGAACGATCATGATCCCATCATAAAGAGATTCCCAATTTTTCCTTGAATAAAATACTTCAAATCAATACTCGTTAATGGTTTGATTTCCAGGTAGTGGAGGAGTCACATCAGTCTCGCTTAAAACCCACAGCCTTACAAGTTCTATGAACCCGTTGTTGACAAAATCGCCCCATGTCAGAAATAAAGAAAATTCGTATTTTATTCCGTGTTTCATAAACACGAGAATCTCATGATCGTTTGTTAATTTTAAATCTTGAGTCGTTACCGATTTTATCTTGTTTAAAGGCATGGCATGGGTGATGTATCTAATACATACATGCATCATTAATCTAATTAAAACATGCATTTTCTACTCTACACATACTATTTATATATCATATGAAAAGTGCGTAAAGTAAACGTGCAATAGTTATGGCCCAATCCTATGTGATCTTTTCAGGCTAATGAAAAGATCAAGGTCAGTCTATGGTGTAAAAATAACTATTACATATGTCTTCTCTATTGCTTCCATTGTCTCCTTGGCCTCCATAGGATGCCTCCTCTTTCCCTTGTCCTTCTTGGATGTTACATTAAGAATTATATTAATGAACTTACAAAAGAACTCGAGTTACATTCGAGATAAAACAACTACAAATAGAAAACGGCATGCAAGTCGTATTTATTACAAACCAAAAGAATAAACCATTACAACTAAGGTCTCAAGGCCATAACTATGCACCATGCTCAAGTAACCATTAAAGAACATGATAGATCATATAAAGATGACATACTATTTATCACTTATCATGATCCAATCAAGAATAATAAATAAGTAAAGCATATGTCATAAGCATGTATCAGTATACACATGATCCATATCCCAGTTACCAAAAACATGTATCAGTATACATATTTTAAGAGATCGCATACATATGAGTTATGGCATATCTTAAACATACTAGTATCATCATATAGATCATTAACAGATTGATCATATCATTCATATAACATAACTGTTATCATGGCAGACTCATATAATATAACTGTTATCATGGCAGATTCATCACACATGCATACTTGTAAAAATACAGTAAACACGTAACCAAATCAGCCCCTTATACACGTAGCTCTGATGCCATTGTTGGGTTTCGAAGGCATAAAACGCAGCGGATAAACGTAAATAAAACAAAAATTTTGAAACCCAAAAACGGGATCCATGTATAATTATGGGCAGATTATGGAGATAACGAATCATACCTTTCAAGAGCTTAACTTTCACGAACTCAACGGAGATCCTAGCTATCATGCTTTGTGTCTACCTCTCGGAGAAACACCTCTATGGTATCCACACGAGCACCTTCAAGAATGTCTCACGAACTTGACTACGGAATGGATGTACTAGCCTCCTTCTTGACGATCTGAATTGCCTCTGCCTCTCTTTGCTGCTAGGGTTTTCTCAAAAACGTACAAGCCTCTTTAACATATCATTATGTATTTATAATGGCTGATTAAAAAGGCCCATAACAGCAAAGCCCAACCCTAGTAGGTATTGGATTAAATAATAAAAATGAATTTATATTATTTAATTAATAACTAAGTCATACTTAATTATTATGGGCAAAAACATTCCTTTTAATTTGAATTTATATTATCTCAATTAAGTCTTACTTAATTATAATAAAATTCAAATAATCATCAATTAATTTAAATCCATAATTTAAATTAATTATTCCATTAAGTGCTCTATTTGTGCGACCCTATAGGCTATTATTTAATTGGCAATAATTTTATTCTCTAATAAAATTATAAACAATGAGCGGTATCTAGTAATACATCATTGTTACCCAATTAAATAATAATTAAATCGTGATTAGATAAAACCTTTCGTGATTAATGTTTTTCGTGTAATATAATCCCTTTAACCATACATATTATAGATTAAACTCGAGGCATGTATTTAGTCATCCTCTTCAACATTTAATCCGGATTTACTTGATCCATGAGTAGATTATCGAGACAAATCATTATTTGAGCATGGCCATGCTTATATAATCTCACTCAATCAAGAGGCCAATAATATCTCTCCTAATTATAGGAGGGTTAAATCATTTATCTATCATTCATATTTCTCATACGACTCATGATATACCCGATGTCCACTTTTATCATCACCCGATCAAAAGTAACTTTTAATGTAGTCAAAGTATATTAATCCTCGTATAGAAATATAACGATTTCAAGTCAAAGGATCGTTACACCATTATCACTGTGAGTCTTTCTTATAACTTTATTAAACATGAAGAATCTCACTGTGGGTCTGTCCAGTACCATGTACTCTCACATGTACCTATGTATTGACTTTAGTATCCCCATACTTATAACCAATGAGATGTGATTATCTTGTCAAACAACATACTAGTCTATCTATGTATTATTATTGTCCTATATAATAATACTCGACTAGGGACCTTTAAGAATATGATATATTATATAATCTCAAGTTCAAGTCATGTACTTAAACTATACAATTTGTATCATGATTCTAAGGACATTTATTATGCTAACAAAATATCGCAGTAATTAAGGTCATAATAAATACATTTATTGAATAATCAACTGACATAAAGATTATAAAAGAATAATGTATTGCCTCTAGGGCACCTACACTAACAATATAGATGAAGGAGAAACAACTGGATTATGTATTGGTACCATTGGGTATGTAATCAAGAGAAAGCAAATGAAGTGTTAGTTCTGTTGACCAAAAAACCATCGAAGAAGTTCTCGCACTCAACTCATAAACGTGGAAGATTTGGTAAATGGTATGTTGGGCTTGGGTATAGTATTGTGGTATGTTTGCATGTGCATATTTATTTAAATTATCATCTAATTTCATTTCTTTGTGTCAGAGAAGGGTTGGCTTAAAACCACAGAGGATGAGATTGAAATCTCAGACTTGTCGCTTAAGGATATAATTGTTCTTGGGGAGTACAGGGAGTTGACATCCGTAAATGTAAAACGAGCTCCAGCAGCCATAGAGACTCAAACAACAAATACAGAGCCTGCAATCAAACACTAGCAAAAAATGAGCAAGATATAAATCTAGAAATAGCATCCACTCTTGTTTAAATAAGCACAATATTATCATGCATCTCTAGCATATTACATTTTAAGAATTAAACACGCATGATAAAAAGAGCAAGAGAAGCTCAAGAAAGTTTTATAGATCTGGAAATAATAGCTACAAAATGCTCCCTGGATACAGCCCGCTCCTTAGTGTTGGCCATGGAGATGAAAGGAAAGAAGAAAAATAGAAAGGAGAAGGTAGAGTATGGAGTTGTAGTTGTATAAGACAGAAAGAAGAAGGTAGAGGAAGGATCGTGGTGGCTAGGGTTTGTTCGATACTCTATATTATCTCATAGGTATAAATATACAAAAGTGATTACAACATGATACCTTTTAAGGATCAAACAAGCATGACATAAAGAGCAAGAGCAACTCAAGAAAGTTTTATAGATCTGGAAATAATAACTACAAAATGCTAAATCAGGAGATAATGTCTCAGATCCTTATATTTGTACAAAGACTGTGCCAATTTCTAACAAACTACTATCCTGAAATTATTACTCTATCCCTATCTTGATAAACACTTCATGTGTTCCCGAATAGCAAGAGAGAAATATTGGAAAAAGGCAGGGACCACAGGATCACACACATGTGCTAGAATACGCTGAAATGTATGTGATACCTCTGTTTATTTATGTAAAATAATAAGACAAAATGGAATGATAGCTGCTCTTTTATTTGATGCATCATTACTCCCCTTCAAGCTGCACGTCAGTGGGAACAAAATTGCAAAGCTTGCTCAGAAGGTAGTTATGTTGTTTAACTGTCAAAGGCTTTGTCAAGATGTCTTCCAACTGCGCGTAGGAAGGAACATGCGGAGTTATAATGAAGCCTGACTTGATCTTGTCATGAACGAAGTGACAATCTACTTCCTATGTACTTAGTGCGCTCGTGAAGTACTAGATTAGCAGCAATGGTGAGAACAACTAGATTGTCACACTTTAAAACAGTAGGTGGCAGCTGATACCGACCAAGATCCTTGAGGAGAGTGGAGAGCCGTGTTATTTCGCACGCTGTGAAAGCCATGGCACGGTATTCCGCTTTTACGGTTGAACAAGCCATAATTGACTGCTTTTTTTATTTCCAGGAAATTGGAGAGGCTCCCAAAAGAATACAAAACCCAGATGTGGATTTTCTAGAGGTTGCACAGCTTGCCCATTCACTGTCACAGTAGGCAGTGACCTCAGTAGTAGAGGAAGATGCTAATGAAATTCCCTGATTAGGATTGCCTGTAAGGTATCTCGGAACACGTCTGACAGCCTGCATATGGACTGATGTGGGTGACTACATGTATTGAGCAAGAACATGAACTGAAAAGGTGATATCTGATCTTGCAGTGGCTAAGTAGATGAGCCTTCCCAACAATATTAGATATGATTGAGAATTCTCAAGATGTGTGCCTTTCTCAGGTATCAGTTTTAAGTGCAAATCTGGAGGCAATTTCAGAGGTACAACATTGAATAGATTGTAATCAATAAGAAGCTCTGTAGTATACTTTCATTGTGAGACAAAAAAACCATACTCAGATCTGCTAATCTCTGATCCCAGGAACTAAGTCACATTTCCTAAATCTTTCATATGAAATACTTGAGATAACATAACTTTGAGAGAGTTTATAAAGTTGTCGTAGTTGCCATAAATGAGCAAGTAATAGATATAAATTAACACAAGATTTTTTGTATAATCCTTAGTGAGAATGAATAAGCTGTAATCATCTTTTGATTGAGTGAAGTCCATAGATAGAAGAGTGACATACAACTTACTGAACCAGTTACTGGGAGCTAATTTCAGGCCATAAAGTGATTTTTTCAATTTGCAGAGCAGTGTTCTTGTATATTTCTTGATAGTGTATGAAGTAACAATAATTATGCTACCAATACCCTTATATTCTTGGGGCATGTGCATATAAACAATTTCATCCAACTCTCCATGGAGAAACATGTTGCTAACGTTCATTTGTACTGCAACCCAGTTCTTCATAGCACCAACAATAAGAAGTGCCCGAATTATTGTCATTTTTGCCACCGGGACAAAGGTTTCACTGTAATCAAGGCTATAAATATGTCTATACCCCAAGATTACTAATCTCGATTTATACTTTTCCAGTGTTCAATCTGGCAAATACTTTATTTTGAACAACCACTTAGACTCAATAGCTCTCTTTCCTGGTGGCAGGGGCATTACTTCCCAGGTTCGATTATTTTTTAGGGCATCCAACTCACAATTCATTGCTTCAATCCATCGTTGATGAGACAATTCTTGCTTAAATGATAGCGGATCAGAATTTTTGACAAGTTGTGACAGAAAGCAACTGAAATTAGGCGAAATGAATTGAGTTGTGACTTGGTTAAGTTTGGACACATAATCTTGAGGGTACTAAGGTTTTTTAGTGTGTCTTGTCGATCTCCTAATGGAAATTGCAGTAAAGGCATGGATGGTTGGTGGAAGAGGTACATGATTAGGTATTTGAGCAGGTTCCAGTTTCATCATCATAGCAAGGAACAGTGGGAACAAATGGCATTTTGACAGGAAAAGGTTAGATATATGGCTTGTTAATGTTAGGGTTTAAAGGCATAATATGTTCATGAAAGGTGACATGTAGATACATAAAACTTTCATTGATTGTGAGGTTTAATAGCCTAAATCCCTTTTTGAGAAGGGGGCAACCCAAAAAAATACAAGGAACCCCTCTTAGCTTGAATTTATCGATTGTGTGCTCATTATTTGTTGCAAAAGCTAGGAAACCGAAAACTTGAGGTTATCATATATTGGTGGATCAGTGAACAACATTTTATATGGTGTTTTGTTGCCAATTGCTGAGCTAGGTATTCTGTTTAAAAGATGAGTTGATGTTAACACACAATCACCCCAGTACTTAAGATCAACACCAGATTGAAAACGTAGGGCACGAGCTATTTCAAGAACAATTATGTGCTTTTTCTCCACCTTGGCATTCTGCTGGAGTGTATAGGGGCACGAAGTTTGATGTGCTACAGCAGCACCTGTAAAAGAAAGCCTTACTAGCTGTATCACATAGCTCCACTGCATTATCCAATAGAATGATCTTTACTGATTTACGATACTTGACAATGACATAATTAAAGAATTTTTTTAAACTATCTCATGCATAACTTTTATGTTGCAGCAAATATATCCAAGTCATGCGAGAATAATCATCAATTATTGTACAAAAGTACTTATACTTATCTTTGGTACATACATTGTAAGGCCCTCGTGTATCGACATGTATAGCTGAAATGAAGAGGTGGCATGAAAATCACTTATAGGAAAGGGCGGCTTGGTGTACTTTACCAAGGGACAAGTGAAAAAGATGTTCTTTGATTCATCAATGCACTGGTTAATTTCAGGGATATGTTTGAGTTTTGAGCCAAGGGAGTAGCCCATTCCGTGATGTCATAAGGTGTACAAGTCAAACTTGGTGGATGAAGTTTTGGAAGAACCTGCAACATGGCATTGAGACTATGCATTATTGTTTTGATCCAGAAAAATAATTGTCTAGTTCATCGTCAGTCTCTCCCCCTGTTACAGATTGGAACATGCTGCCAACACCTTGAGTACTAGGTATCAATTTCAACAGATGCTCTAACTATTGGGCAGTAAAAGTGACTGACCCTAATGCTGTTTGATCAGTGCTGCCTTGAGTTATATTGACATGCCTTATGCCTCCATGTTTATTCCATTTTGTAGGCTTGTTCCCTTTCTGTGCATTTGGTTTATACTTGGGATGCCACCTAGGAAACCAAATAATGTTCCAACACCTATAACTGGTGTGCTATTACCCCCATAAGCTGTGCAGGTAAGATTTTTAGCACTATTACTTTTTGACAGCCATAGTAGAGGCCTCAAAATCAGAAATATCGAGTGTGTTTAAAACATCACATTATGATTTTTCCTGTTGAATCATCGCGCAAGTCATCTCAATAATAGGAAGAGAGCTATATTGACCTGCCTTGTGCCTCCATGTTTATTCCATTTTGTAAGCTGGTTCCCTTACTGTGCATTTGGTTATACTTGGGATGCCACCGAGAAAACCCAATAATGCTCCAACACCTATCACTGGTGTAACACCCCCAAATCCGGGGTCGAGGATCCGGGTTGTCACGAGTTCCATTTCCCTTAATAACACCCGATCTTAATAAACAACCAACTACTGCGTACTGTGACCCCACAATAAACACACACATCACAAGTTATAGTCTCAGAGATGAACATCCAAAAATAACATAAGTCATTTTATTCCACAATATAAGCCATTACACCTCAAAAGGGTTTCTGAATAAATTTACATTTCTTTGCCATTATTACAATGCATAAATATACATAAGTCTGGTACATCAAAATTTGAAAGCCTAGCCTATTGGTAGTTCCTACCTCAGCTACAACGACATCAACGCCTATAGGAAACTGCGGAACGTTTCCAATCCGCTCGCGAATTGGGAGCTTGGTCTTGTTCATCTTGTCTATCTGATGTTGTGTGATGAAAGAAGAAATCAAGGGTGAGCAACAAGCCCACCGAAATAATATGTATAATAATTAACAATATATGAGCATTCTCATAGTACTCATGAAAGTCTTGGTCAAGAAGAAATGAACCAAGTTGATATCTTAACGCGACCAAGTCACAAAATATTCAGTATATATATACATATATACTTTTCACAATCTTTGAAATCCTCTGACATGTATAATATACACAGAGTTCCAGTTTATAACTGTATAAAAATATCGTTGCAAGGTGATCTCATATATCTAACCTTGTCTCAACGTTTTTCTGAAAATCTTTGTCATGCATAAGATAATCATTAAATAGATATAAGTTGAAAAGATGAAGTTACAAGATACTCCAATATACTTATATTTTTTCTGAATACTACTTGAACTACCACCATTCAAGTTATAATTAGCTCATCCCATAGATGAAGCTACACGACAAAACTTGTATAGAATCTATCTTTGAAATATCATCAAAATGAAATGAAGTTACGAGATACTTCATTTGATAAAAACATCATTTTGAAAACTCAACCCTGTCAACACTTAACAATCGCCCAGCCGTAGCCTTTCTATCGAAGTGCTCTGGGTAGTGTTACAGAAATATCCAATTGGATGATGAACTCATTACGGGAGTTTGCCACGCCAGGAAGACCACTCACGATGATCAGTCGTAGTAGTGCAACCCCACCATTTTCTACATGTAGAGGAGAACAGTCAGATTTACTTGTCAACCGAACACTGGACTCCTAAGGAATGGACCGTCTTAGCGGAACTTCCAGGCCATTTGGGCCAATAAATAAGGCTGGGCCGGCGCCACTCGACCACTTACGTCACTCCTAGTTCAGATGAAATCCATGACTCTGAAACGTAAAGCTCGTCTCCCCTTTCCCCAAGTAGGAACTTGTTGATACGACTCCACCAAGAAGTCGCATCTAGTTGGAAAGAAAAACTCACCGATATTTCCCAGGAGATGCCTGTTAATGGATTAACTTATTCCAAGAATTTTACTTCCCGAGTGTTGGGTAAGTAATCAAAAACTCTTTTATCAAAACAACAACCTTGTTGCGAATATAAGAATACATCACGGAGCCAGATCCCTCAGATTTTTTGAGCGAGTATTTAAATCCCCTTCGAAAGGAAGATCTTAAATTTGAAAACGAGTTTTGGGATCCGCTCTAACTTTTAAAATTATTTTGAAGACTCGAAAATATTTTTAAGAATATTTGGAGTAATGCTGATTTAATAAAATAAATCAGTCCTGATATATTAGAAAATATCTGAATATTATTTAAATAATATTCCCATAAGGATAATCCTTATAAAAATAATCGAAGTAGAAGTTTTAAAACTTATACTTGAAATGAATAATAAATGACCAAAGATATACTTATACGAAAATACGATCTTTATTTGAATAATCGAAAATAAGTTTGATTATCGAAACATTATTCTTTAATAAAATAAAGAATATTATTTAATAAATAAGCGGAGTCATAAGTCCTCAAATGAATATTTAAAATAATATTCATTAAATAAAATAAACGGAGTCTTAAGTCCTCGAATGAATATTCAAAATAATATTCATTAATTAAACTAAACGAAGTCATAAGTCCTCGAATGAATATTCATAATAATATTCATTAATTAAACTAAACGGAGTCATAAGTCCTCGAATGAATATTCATAATAATATTCATTAAATAAAATAAAGTTATCGAATAAACCTTATTCGAATAATAGTTTTGAAAACTATTCAAATATATATATCTTATAATCGGGAACATCGACTCGCGGTTTAGAAAATATTCACCTTTGGGTCCCCTATACTAAGGGTATACGTAACTACTACTTATTTCTAGCATATGTATTATGCAGTTTATAAGCAATTGAATCAACAATTAGATATCAAGATTACGAAACAGGCATGCATATATACCATATCAACATGCTCCAATATATCGCAAGATTTGCTAATAACCATCATGCATCTATCACAAGATAATGCATATACATATATACATCACAACAACAGTATAACGGGTAGAAAACTTGTCTGAGTGTTCCCGGATAGACTTAAGCTTAGAGTGGGTCCGATAACCTATGAACAACAACATAAGTTGGAATTAAACCCCGGTCGCTTAAGAAACTAGACTTTAACCAATTGAACCCTAACGTTCGTTTATGGTCACTCCTACGCTTAACGAATCACATAAGTCATTCGAGTACCCTCGGCTCCACTATTTTTAATAAATTAACCATTAAGAATTTTAAGGAGATTCTTTCGCGAGTACTCTACCAACTGCCTAATCCACTATACATAATTGTTTCATACTCCAATTAGTCATTTAAGGGCCTTAACCAATATTTCAAAGTAAGGCGAGGGGTAATGGTTCGGTCGCGAAACGCCGTTACTTAAAACGGTCGTTTCTCCTAAATCGTACATCGGATTCAAGCGGACCACATATCAAAACAAAGCTCGTAACATGAACTATCTAAACATGGAAATGGTCAGAATCTAAAAGTGAGTGAACGGGTCCTTAAATTAAGAACAAAAATAGTCTAAGGAAAATTGGGCATTACGACGGCTATAACTTAGCAATTTCCAAATTTTTACCCAATCAATTCAATATTAAACCACCACCAATCAACACCATTCCACCATCATTCAACCACAAATCAACCATACAACCAAACTTCATCCAAATCCTATTAAATCAGTCCATTACTTCATGTTTTATCCATCTTATTCAATCACAACAAGAGCTACTAACTATACTTAAGGTTCATCAACCAACAACCAAGATTTATAACCCAAAATCATTATAATTCCAACCAAACTCTAAACATACAAGAATCATGCTCTCATAAACTATAAAAAACACAACCAAACCTAATACTCAAAGTAAAGTTAGGGTTTGGAGGGGTTATACCTTCCTTGGAGAGTGGAGAATCACTTAGGAAGCCTTAAATAACCACTAACTATCTCTACTAAGCTTGGATCTTGAAGAAAACATAAGAAAATACAAAGTTAGTTTCTTGAAAACACTATTCACCAAGAACTTTGATGAATTGATTAGCTATGTTAAACATGGAATCTTGAGCTTAAACTTATGGCTCATCTAAGTTATGAATTATGGAAGCTAAAGAAACAAACCTCTTAATTTTTGAAGGTGTGTAGCTTGAGTTTTGAAAATTCTCCTTTGCTTTTCATGGAAAAGCCGAGAGCAAGAATGAGGGGGGAGAAGAAATGCTTCTTGTTTGGTTGCCTAGGTATTTGTGTGATGATTTGCTTGTTAATTAGGTTGTTACCATGGTAAAAATTGTGTGGCTCACAATCATCCAACAATTCCTTCCCTTTTGGTCATGCTTATGTCATCCTCCTATGTCATCCTCCCACACTTGTCCTCTTCTTGTTGGTGTGATGACATCATCATCACTAACCTCTTTGATTAGCTCCTAATTACTTGGCTAATGACCGCTGATCTGTTATACGGTTCGCTTAACTTTCGTTCTTGTTTATTGTTTGAGGGATCATACACGGGATCTTATTACTTGGGTTTCATTAACCTTACTCAATACATTGTATTCCCTTTATGATCCTCTCTTATAATCCTTGAATTTAAATCCTTTTTATCCTGTTACCTTATACTCAATTCTTTCGGTATCTGGTGGATTTTCGGGGAAAATCAAAGTGTTCGGATTTGGATTCTGACGATCTGTACATACACTTATATACCACATAGAGTACTTATAAGATCTCAGAATATCAATAAAAGAACCTCCTACATAGTGTGACATGAAAAGTTTCCTTATTCAGCATAATTAGCAAAACCACTATTCATAAGGGTTACAAAAAGTCCAAAAATTTTGGGGTTATTACAACTGGTGTGCTATTTTCCTCCTTAAGCTGTGCAGGTAAGATTTTTAGCACTATTATTTTTTGACAGCCATAGCAGATGCCTGGAAATCAGGAACATCGAATGTGTTTAAAATATCACATTATGATTTTTCCTGTTGAATCATTGCGCAAGTCATCTCAATAGTTGAAAGAGGGCACATTATCATTAGTTGGCTTCTTTGGGTACCAATTTTTTTATCTAATCCATTAAGAAATTGGAACAATTTGCCCTCCTCCTTAAAAGTATCAATAGTTTTTTAAAAAAACAATTATTTCAAATGTAGGAGCGGCTATAGCTGGCAGAGAATTCATCGAATCAAATTCTTTCTAAAGGTTACTCAACCTAGTATAGTACTCAACTACAAGAGTCTTATTTTGTTTCATAACATAAAGAGATCTACCGAGTTTGTATTTGAGAGAACCATTAGTCAAGGAGAAACATTTTTCTAACTAAGACCAAATCTCACTAGCAGTGTTTATAAACAAAATGGAGATTTTAATATTATTAGAGACATTACTGTGTGGTCGGAAAATTACCAGATTGTTACATTGATCTCATTATAGAGCGTTGATGTCATCTGTAGTGCTTCGCATAATAGATCCATCCAGAAAGCCCAACTTTCTCTTCAAGGAGAGTTGTATTTCAAATTATCTCTTCCAAGATTTGTAATTTACCGCAGCTTCAAACTTTGCAACACTCACAGAGAGAGGTCCATCTGAGTGATGCAAAAATAGCGGGTTCTGCATATCCGCAAATGTAAAACGAGCTCCAGCAGCCATATAGACTCAAATAACAAATACAAAGCATGCAGTCGAACACTAGCAAAAATCGAGCAAGATGTAAATCCAGAAATAGCAGTTGTTATGCCCAAATATGGACATGGGCTCTAAACAGACCAATTACCTGAATTATTAATAATATTTGGCTTAATAAACCAGTCCAAGAATATGGAGGAGCTCTCGTAATTTATATATGGAACAAGACCGTGTACCGCATATTGACCAAGATTTCACTGGATGACACGTGAGAATATGTAAAGAAGGATAGTCATGTCCACCTCTTACGAGAAGATGACACCTTCCCAGCTATAAAAAGGAGGTGACACATGCCCACCTCTTACTAGGAGATGAGTCATGCCCTTCTCTTATTAGGAGGTAAAACTTATCCGCCTCTCCAGCAGTAAGGGGGTCTTGTCCACCTCTCAACAAGAAGGGAGTGTTGTCCACTTCTCCATCGTAAAGGGAGTTCTGTCTACCTCTCAACAAGACTGGAGTCTTGTCCACTTCTCAACAAGATAGGAGTAAAGTCCACCTCTCAACAAGATGGGAGTCCCGTCCTCATACTACTAAGGGGGGAGTTATGTTCTCATACTACTAAGAGGGGAGTACTTTCCTCATATCACTAAGAAGGGAGTCATCTCCTCATTTTATGCATGACTCTAGATTACTAGGAGGGGTGGCCTACCACCATATCACTATGAGGGGTAGCATGTCCCCATATTAACAGGAGGGGAGTCCTCACCTCATATTTTGAAGAGACAAGTGAGAGTCCACGTTCACATGTCAACTGCACAAGGAATATTATTACAACAATTTATGACTACATGACCCTATTGGGGCACATCATGGAAATCTAGCGGGACTGTATTACGCTTGGAAGGACCTCATCGAGGTCAACAGTACTTACATATTTCTGGGTCCACATCACATGACCAGACTCCAAGGGGTCGCATGTGAGGGCTCTAGGTGTTCTCGTGCCTCACCAACGAGATATCTCCTCCTAATGCCATGACAGCCTAAACGGTCAACGAACCTGGACTTTGATGGATCGGGAAAACCCTAGCCCGTCTAGGTAACTTGTCCTCCAAGAACTACGTGGAGCTTGAAAACCTATAAAAGGGTACGTAGGCCTCTTGTTTACGGATGATCAACAGTTTGAAATAAGAGAGAGAATAAACAATATTCCTCTGGCATTCTACGAATCATCAAACAAGATCAGCTATAATATCCATCAATTTTCATCCCTAGTTCTTCGCATTCTTCATGAAAATAGCCTCAAATCAACATAATTTGCTTCGTGATTCCAGCAACCTCTGAATTCGTGTTGTTACAAATTTCTCCCAACAACAGCAACCACTTTTGTTAAATAAGCACAATATTATCATGCATCTCTGATAACATATTACCTTTTAAGAATCAAACAAGCATGACAAAAAGAGCAAGAACAACTCAAGAAAGTTTTATAGATCTGGAAATAATAACTACAAAATGTTCATAAAATAGTGTCTCATGCTCTTACATCAGTATAAAGACTGTGCCAATTTCGAGCAAACTACTATCCTAAAATTACCACTATATCCCTATCTTGATAAACACTCCAGGTGGTTCAGAATAGCAAAAGATGAATGTTGAAAAAAGATAGGGATCACAGGATCACACACATGTGCTAGAATGCACCGAAATGTATGTGATACCTCACTTTTATTTGTGCAAAATAATAAGACAAAATAGAACGACAGCCGTTCTTTTATTTGGTGCATTATTACAAAATTATAGCAATAACGTGCTAATTACTTAAATTAGGGCTATCACATATTTACATACAAACATAACCATCGTAAATCTTTTAAATAACGAGTAATGTTGGTCATAAAAATCGGGACAAAGATACTATTATTTTCTAAATTTTCTTTTCTACAAATTATTTTTACATTTTAACTTTCATTTGAAATTTTTTGAAAATAGTACTATAACGGTCGTCTCTACAATATGATGCTACAAAAAATTAAAAGCACGATGAATTTATGTTATCTTAATTAACTTCTATAAAACCCACTAGGGGTGAACACAAATCGGTTTGGGCTTACTGTATCGAAAATATTAGTCGAACCCAATCCTATTATTAATGTGTAGATTTGGGTTGGGTAGGGTTGTGTTGAGTTTTATTTTCTTTTCAAAATTCAAACTAAAGGTATAACAAAGGTATAACTCAGAGGATTTTTTTCGTAGCTCATTATCACAAATCGTCTAACTCATGGTATAGGTGTCTTGTACGAATGTGAGACACCGAAGAGTCCAAGAACAGATCCTTATTATTATTAGAACAACACTTCATCAAAAGAGGATTAGATAGCTTAATTTCATCAATTTGGCCGTAGAAATTTACATACCCCTAAAGAACCAAATGGACATGACACTTACTATAAGTGCCTTAGTGTATCGACTTAAATTACAAATTACAGCCGACAAAATAAAACTCAACTACACTCATCGAACATATCTATTCATGTTCCCACTTAAAGCTGGAAGACAAGGTCCAATTTTATTCAATGCTTACAAAATCACTGAATTTATTATAATATATTAATACCATGTCTTGCAGATTATTAACCAAAAACAATAAATAAATCATCATAATCGTAGAAATATCACATAAACAAGTAATTAATAACACAAACTAATAACCTTACTCTTAACCATAAGGAAACATATGTGGGCCATTATTATTATTCTAATTAAATTGGGTCTGGTTGGTTCAAGATTATAATTAGCTAAATCTTAACCCCACCCAATTTAATATAATTTTTTAAAAATTAATCCATTCAAGTTTCGATTTTGAACGAATTCAGACAAAAAAAAGATTAGTTTAGATCGGTCTGAGCGATCTATTTTTGTTCACCCCTAAGACCCACTAACACGAATTCGGAAAAAAACAATAAAATATAAGCTTTGCCATGAACTTTTGAACCAAAAAGGTTGGTACATTTTATCGAAAACTCCAATACTCTAAAACCCTCCCTTTCCTCTTCTGTCTTCTCAACTACACAACTCAACTACATTACACTTTCACACACATGTTACCCTACAAACCTTATATATAACCCCCACAAAATCAACTAAACATATAAACTCTATATTTTCTTACACAACTCATCAAATACTTACAATGAACACTACTTCAAAACCTCTACAGGAAATCATCAATGTATCTGATGATGGTGATGATGAAGTTGATGATGAAGTTACAGTGCTACATTCATTTTCACCATCTGTGCCTAGAAAGAAAGGTACTGACAAAGATACTGCTATTTCTGTTGAAAATTACTACATGCAACAAGCTATTATGGCTTCTATGAATATTAAGAACACAAACTTTGTTGATCTTGATGAATACCCAAATCATAAATACGATGTTAAGATCATTAAACCATTCAAGGATTCAGTTTATGAAGTGGGTGAGTCCTCAAATTCAAAAAAAAATAATATTGAAATACTTGACCCGGATGATGACCCGGTTATACCATTTTTCATATGTGAGATATGTGTTGAGGATAAGTTGTTGGATGAGTCTTTTTCTATAAAGGGTTGTTGTCATTCTTATTGTAAGGATTGTGTTTGTAAGTACGTGGACTCAAGAATTCAAGAAAATGTGACTAGAATTACTTGTCCTGTTTCGGGTTGTAAAGGGGTTTTGGAGCTTGAGGATTGTCGGGCTGTGTTGCGTCGTGAGATTTTTGATCGATGGGGTGATGCGTTGTGTGAGGCTTTGATTTTAGGCTCTGCTAAATTTTACTGTCCTTTTAAGGATTGTTCTGCGGTTTTGATCATGGATGATGATGTTAGTAGCATTGTTGAATCAGAGTGTCCGTTTTGTCGGAGATTGTTTTGTGCTCAGTGTAAGGTTCCTTGGCATTCTGGTGTAGAGTGTGGGGAGTTTCAGAAGTTACATAAGGATGAGAGGGAAAAAGAGGATATAATGCTTATGAAACTTGCTAAGAGCCAGAAGTGGAGCCGGTGTCCGAGGTGCAAGTTCTATGTCGAAAGGTCTTCGGGTTGCTTGTTTATGAAATGCAGGTTAATATCTAGCTTTAATTGCTTGCTCTTTTTCGTTAGTATAAAATATAAATTAATTTCTCACATCAATATTAAGTTGTGATTTTTTGTTGGTGTATAATTCTTATGTTATATGTTGCATTAGTATTAGTAGTTTCTTAGTGAACCTAGGGATTTGCACGAGTACATTTGTATTAATTTCTAAATTAAAATTCTATATCACTAACATATATGACAGTTTTAAACATAGTAAACATCGATTGGATGGCATGTTAAGTTGGATGAAATGTTAAGCAGTACTATATATAATGAAAAGGAAAATTTGGGGTTTTGTTAGAATGTTTTGTCATAAGTCTTAACCACTATCTTGAGAAATATGTGAACTATGTTTCTCAATTTTGTCATACCAGAACTTCATCTTTTTCCTGACGTTGATTGTTGGTTTTTGATCTTATTGATACCGTTTAACTTGCTCTTATTCGTTTTTTGATTATTCTCAAAGGAGAAGTAGATATGCAATCTTATTTTTACAATTTTTCTTGTTAATACTCTCAGGTGTGGCTATACATTCTGTTACAATTGCGGAGCTCCTTTGGTTGATCATTACTGTCCACAGTGCAAGCACTGAATAATGGTAGGTGCTAATTTGAATTCTGGGCAAAGTAATAATTATGATACTAGATTAAATAAAATGAACAAACAATGGAGCAATTCTCTTCCATCGGTTTCATGACTAAATGATCTTAGGAACATTATGGAAGTTTATTGCTCACAGATACGTGTACGTGAAGTTAGGCTAGACCTTACCTATACATCCCGATGCAATTAGATTATCCATATTGATGAAGCTTAAACTTTGACATATGTTTTCCAATGGAGATTCGAGTAAGAGTGTCAAACCGTTAAATAAGGAAAGCACAATATTGAAAAACTACTTAATAGTAATACCATTACGTAGTTAGTAATAGTATATTACTGGATCATAAATCTTATTGGACCGTGGCGTATAATAATTACTTTCAGAAAATAACCAGCACAATCTCAGTTTTCATTAATGTGGTTTAAAACAACAATTTCACAATTTTGCTGAGCTAAACTGTTTCTGGTAGCTGTTGGTGCAGATAAAAAGAAAACTAGATAAGACTTGGTGTAATGGTCCACTGCAGATAGTTTTCTGAAGTCCCTATTGGTACTTGGCGTGATAGCACAGTGATATGTATATGATCCTCTGGTGGATATATTTTATAGTAGTAAAATAAGGACATGTTTAACCATGCATTAAGACTCAATGTATTCTACAAACAAGTCTAAACTCTTATATGTTCCATTTCATATGCCCCAATCTCACAAATGGGTTATCTATTGTTATGCAAAGCTAGTGAATGGGGACATCGAAGAGAATATAAGAATGGTTTGGATTATATATATGACAGTAGCTTTTTTTGGAGTCTTGGTTAAAATGATGATCAGGTAGTAACTATCAGTCTATAACTGTTTTTTTTGCTTAGTTAAACTTGTAAGTATAACTTGCATATTTCAAATTTCCAAGACCTTTCATTATTTGCCAACCCAGTTGGGTTTTGTATTATTGTCTCCTTTTCTTGACACTATCCAAGATTCCAAGTGATGAAGTATGTATTTTTAAATGCAAAAAAAGAAGATAATTGTTTGACATTCTAATGTGAACAAAGTAGATGTTATGCAGCTTCCACGTAATAATACGATTACCGATAATTTCATAGTTCAGTTTTATGTTGAAAAGTATTGAAATGGTCAATTTTGTCTTAGAATATTTGAAAGTGGAACAGGATGTTTTCTAAAGTATTCAAGTATGTTATGGATAAATTTGTTTGACTTTTACAAATGTGAATTACAATATGTGTGTGTGTGTGTATTTTACTATCCAGTGGAAGCTACAAGAGACATTCTATCCTGTTTTTTGCTGGTTAACAAGTGAAGAGTTGTTCATACTGTTAAGAAGTAGGCTTTCCATAACAACTTATATCAACTACCAAATAGAACACAGGATTATCGGTTGCTTCAACGTTTCTTTTAATAAAAGATAAGCTAGGAAACTTCACTGCTCTGTCTACGGTTTGATAAACATTTCTTAATCTTTGATATTACTTACCTACGCAAGTCAAAGAAGAATGTTCTTCTGTTTATATAAGCTTATATACACACTGTTTGATATACTGTATAGGTTCTTACTTGCAAAAAACTTTATATTATATACTGAAGTAACAAATCCAGTATATTTAATTTTAATTCAACGGAATTCAGCATGTCATAACTTTGTATAAACGAGATGAAATAAAACCTAGGTTCAAAATGGTGCCTCGAGGGGAATAATGATTTGATCAGTTATAATTTACATTGAAAACAAAAATGCTACCCACATTGGATCAGTAAATGCTATGAGGTAAACTACAACACTGATGAAGGGAATTTTCGACTAGTTTGACCGGGGAAGCCACCTCAAAGAATCTGCTAATGAAGATTGCAGTTGACCCTGATCTTGATGGTTGTAAATATTTTATTTGATCCACTTCCTACTTGTATATTTATTTACAAACACACATACACACACATGTAAAGAGAGAACTAGAGAAAAGAACTAGATCCTTCGGTTACTCCTGTAGGCTTTTTTTTTATGAATTTTGTATAGGTTGTACTACAACTGGGGGTTTATAGCTCTGTGGAGCCTCGTGTTTGCAGTAAATTTCGTGTGGGCAGGAAGATTGGCAGTGGATCCTTTGCAGAAGTTTATTTAGGTTTGCTCAAACCTCCTTGTCTTTTGTATGCTTTTCTGGTAGATTACATATGAGTTTTATCGGCTGCATTTGTTTCTGCAGGCACCAATTTCAGGACAAATGAGGAAGTTGCAATTAAGTTTGTGAGTGTTTTGCTTCTGATAAGATCTTTATTTTGGTGGTATAGGCTTTTTGTTTGTCAGTTTTAGTTAGTTTAATAAGTTTTTTGATCAGGTACTGGGTGCTTCTTATGTTGCAAAGGTAGTAGAAATGCATTCGTTGCTAAGCCCAGACTGCTTAACTTAGGTTGTATCTAATATAGCTGAAATTATCTGTATGATATATATCATTTGGAACTCTTTCCCTAAATTTTCTGGAGATGGAAGTACGGGTTTAGAGTTTTTTTCAGGGAACGACGTGATTAAGATAAAGTGCAGTTGCCTCATTCATTGTTGGCTGATTTGAAAATAAAAGATCGATAAATACCTTTTCTTAATACGAAAATACTATGCCTGACTATTCACTTGTTTTTAAAGAACTCTTCTTTCAGAAAATTAATTACCCCTTTTAAGTTCACTTTACCTTGTACATGTTTGTCCATTACATGTTGTCCTTCAGCATTTTGAATTGTGGTTGAACATTAGCGTATTCCTCTATCGAGGTAGTAACACAGCACATGTTCTGAAGTGCAAAAAAATAGTGCAATATTACTCGGCGTCGCCTTACGGCGACACCTCGCAGTTTAAAATTTTGAAAATTAAAAGATATAAATATTAATATAAGTTATTTTTAAACTGTTGAATTGAAAACCATAATGTTTTACCTGAATACATATACAAAACATATAAATTAGTGCATTAAAACAAAAGTCATTATTCTGCTAAAGGAATTTTTTTATTCAAAAGTATTTTAATATTATTGCGACGTCTCGTCGTTTAAACATTATATAATTAAAATATTTTTTTTATCAGCACAGATCCATATCAATGCTCTATAATTTACAAAATGATTCTCCAGTTTTCTAAAAGATTTATTGGAAGTCTCTTGAACAGTAGATGTCATGAAAATCACAAATTGATTCCAAATAGCTAATGGCAAGATTGCAAGCATATGTGTGTTCTGCAAATGTTATTAAAAAAGTTAACTAAAAACATAAATATGAAACAATATACTATTCGTATTCACATCCTGATTCTAATCCTAATGCTGAATTTGCCATAATATTCTATGTGAATTGTAATCATGGAGAATATAATTGAGAGTTAAGATTGTAATCACATCCTCATTCTAATCCTGATACTGACAAACCCTGATTCATATCTTGTGGCATAAGAAATCATGATTTCTCAGCATCAAGATTAGAATCAGGATGTTAATATGTAGAGTATGCTCCAATAGATGTGAGAAATGAGATTGTTCGCTCGAACCTTCAATATCCAAGCTACTTGAGTAACATCCAGAGCGGACAAATGCTGATGGTCGTCCAAATCTGAATGCAAAGAGAGGAGAATCTTAATAAATTACTATGGAACTTCAATGTATATTTGACAAAATAAAAAATGTGTACCTCTATTACCTTCTTTTGATGTTTGAGTATAGGTTGAGAGCCCAGACATGTGAATATATAGTACGGTTAAACGAAATTGATTATGGTAGAGTTGCATAATCTTTTTAACTTTTAAACAGATATGCACTATTTTCATTGATTAATTGACTGAGAATTTGTGTAGCCATAATATTCTCTATGAATTGTAATCATGGAGAATCTAATTGAAAGTTAAGATTGTAATCACATGATGATTCTAATCCTGATGCTAACAAACCCTGATTCATATACTGATATTGATTCATATCCCGATGAAGGAGAAATCCGGGAACATATCATGATCTTGATCATATCTTGTTGCAGAAAAAATCAAGATTTCTCATCATCGAGATTAAAATTAGGATGTTAATATGCAGAATATGCGCCAAGAGATATGAACAATGGTTCGAATGCAACTAATATAATTAAATCACACCTCACAGTCCAACAGAATAAGATTATGCTTGATTGCCTCCCAATGGTTATTCCTTGATATCCACATTCTTGTTACTCGAACCTTCAATTTCCAAGCTACTTGAGTAGCATCCAAAGCGGAAAAATGCTGATGGTCGTTCATATCTGAATGCAAGAAGAGGAGAAACTTAATAAATTAATATAAAACTTCAATTTATATTTGAGAAAATCAAGAATGTGTATCTCTATTATGTTCTTCTGATGTTTGAGTATAGGTTGAGAGCCCAAACATGTGAATATATAGTACAGTTAAATGAAGTTGATTATGGTAGAGTTGCATAATATTTTCAACTTTTAAACAGATATGCACTATTTTCATTGATTAATTGACTGAGAGTTTGTGTATCCACAATATTCTCTGTCAATTGTAATCCAAAGAATATGATTGAGAGTTTAGAAAACTTGTTTCATGAATATTGTGTCTAACACGGTAAGAAATGTAACAATATAACCGGTCACGCGTAACTTGCATTTGAGGGTGATGAAAGTGATATAGGTATAAAAATGCGCACATCGATAGCATAATCACCCGGATAGAAAGCATATTCATTAGTTCCCCTTAAAAAAATTAAAGTCTGGAATATTTATAAGATATGTTGTATTTAAACGTGCCACTAATAATGTCAAAATAAAAAGAAATAGAGGAATAAGTAATAAAAAAATAATATAGTATGTGTATCAATGATACCACATTTTTTTACTCCCCTATGTTTGAGCAGCGTGTGATGATTATCAAGTTGTTTTGATTACCATTTTCTTGTTGTGAGTCAAAATCCCCTTCACCTTGCTTAAAACCGATATTATGTTTAAACTTTTCACATAAATCTAAGATTACCCGTGCATGAAACATCATACACAAAATAATATTGACGAAATTGCAACAATAACCAAATATCTACATAAACAGATGCAGTAATGCACTTGTTTTAGATATTAACCTTATAACCTACTTTAGTTAGATTCTAAAGGGAGATGAGAGCTCTAACAAAAAATATGATGTTATCAAGTGCTAATCAGGTTTGAAAACGACAGAGATGACATAGAAATAATATAAGGATGGTTGAAATACCCGTCGACACAAATTTTGATTCTTCAACATTTTAATATTACTGATAGTCACCTTAAAGTGACACTTCCAATTTTAAGCATTATAAAATGAATTGTTCAAAAAAAAGATAATAAAATTAAAATATTCAAAATAATAGCTAAATTTTGATATAAAATTTAGTTCAATATTACCCGCCATCACGTTAGGCGACACCTCACACTTTAAACTTTGAAAAAAATATAAATACTCTATATAAGTTATTTTAAAATATGTTAATTGACAACATATACTTGATGTATACAATTTACAAAAGCAAACATTAGTACATTAAAATTATTTTCTAATAAAATTTTTCTATAAAAAATTCATTTTAATATTACTGATATCCACCTTAACACCTCATATTTTAAGGATTATAAAATTAATTATTGAAAAATATATTATAAAATTAAAATATTTCTTTTCTCGACATAGTTTGCTGTAAGAAATTTAAAATTATATAATATATAACAATGATTTTGAAATACAGATAAATATAATTTTTCGAAAATGTAAATTGTGTATGCATATATTTTGAAATGCATAAAAATATCATATAAATATCACACTATCTCTTTTTAAAATTTTTGGAGATTTTCATTAATTCATTCAATATTTGATAATTTAATATCAAAAGATAATTGACCTCAAAATCAATATTACATAAGGTTACATAATTTATCCAAACTTTTCATAGTTTAATATTGCACTTTTATCTATCCAATATTGTTTTATACATAATTTGAATGAACTTAATAATTTTATTAGTTAAATACAATAAAAAGTATTCATATAAACTAAATTTATTATTTATATACTATGATACTATTTAATCTGATTTTTTCAATAAAATGTAAAAATGTATAAATTTGTACTAAATTTATTATTTATATACTATGCAATTTCTGTAAGTTATTTTAAAATATGTTAATTGAAAATCACTATGTTATATTTGATGTATACAATTTGTATACAATTTGCAAAAGTAAAATATTAGTGCATTAAAATTATTTTATAATGAAATTTTTTTATTAAAAAATTATTTTAATATTACTTATATCAACCTTAAACTGACACTTCCAATTTTAAACATTATAAAATTAATTCTTCAAAAAAAAGATAATAAAATTAAAATTATTTTAAAATTATAAAAATTACATTAATTGCCAAAAGGTAAATATATACAAATAAAAATTATATAGTTATATTCAAAATATCATACAATTTAGTTCAATATCACCCGGCCTCGCACTTTAAACTTTGAACAAATAAATGTATATACTTTACATAAGTTATTTTAAAATATGTTATTTGACAACTATTATATTATAATTAATGTATACAATTTGCAAAAATATATATTAGTGCATTAAAGTTATTTTGCAACAAAAACTTTTTGGTAAAAAATCATTTTAATATTACTGATAGCCACCTTAAATTCACACCTCCAATTTTAAACATTATAAAATTAATTATTCAAAAAAAATAATAAAATCAAAATATTTATTTTCTCGACACAGTTTGATGTAAAAAAATTTAAAATTATATAAATTACATTAATTGTCAAAAGGTAAATATATACTATAGACAAATGAAAAGTATATCAAAATAACTGAATTTTGATATACAATTTAGTTCAATATTACTCGCCATGACAATACCTCACACTTTAAACTTTGAAAATATATATATATAAATACTCTACATAAGTTATTTTAAAATATGTTAATTGACAACCACTATGTTATATTTGATGTATACAATTTACAAAACTAAACATTAGTGCATTAAAATTATTTTTCTAACAACATTTTTTTATTAAAAATTCAATCTAATATTACTTATATTCACCTAACATTGACACCTCCTATTTTAAGCATTATAAAATTAATTCTTAGAAAAAATATTATAAAATTAAAATATTTCTTTTCTCGACATAATTTGCTGTAAAAAAAATTAAAATTACATAAAATATAACAATGATTTTGAAATGCAGATAAATATAATTTTTTTGAAAATGTAAACTGTGTATGCATATATTTTGAAATGCATAAAAATACCACATAAATATCACACTATCTCTTTTTTAAATTTTTTGAGATTTTCATTAATCCATTCAATATTTGAGATTTTAATATCAAAAGATAATTGACCTCAAAATCAATATTACATAAGGTTACATAATTTATCCAAACTTTTCATAGTTTAATATTGCACTTTTATCTTCATAATATTTTTTTTTATAATTTTATTAGTTAAATACAATAAAAAGTATGTATATAAACTAAATTTATTATTTATATACTATGATACTTTTTAATCTGATTTTTTCAATAAAATGTAAAAATGAATCATCTTGTACTAAATTTATTATTTATATACTTTGCAATTTCTGTAACTATAAAAATGTCTTTTTTTTATAAAGTCAATTGATATATTAAAATAGAACACATCAAACCTGATAGTTCAAACCTCACAAAGAAGATACTAATACAATTATTAAATATAGCATGCAGTCTCACATACTCTTGGACCAAATATACTAAAGAAGAACCCACTCGCTATTTACTTTACTATTACAATCTTACATTACTTGGTCATAATTTAGAAAATTGAAGCTCACTAAGCAACAAACTACAAATTAGCAAAAATCACCTACACTAACACTGAAATATGGCATTACAGTTAAACTTCAATTCATTTCTCTAGCATTAGCTTCGTCCATCATTGCCAATTGCATCAGCACTTCTTTGCATGATACATGATATAAGGTGCAATACCACTGTAATTTAATAGTATTAACTGCAGCAGTCCTAGCCAAATGTATTAGCCATGTAGCCAAGGAAAGCTAGCATTGCAGTCCAACACAATGTCGACGTTACCACCAATTTCTTCTCACTCAGGTGAAATATATCACTGTATGGGTTGAACTGTGAACCTTTCTTCCCTGGACTTTTGCTGATATGTTATTATGCAGATTATACGTAGAAATTATGAGCTTTTATGTTCTAAGAACTTAGAGACATATGTTAGCTTCTATCAAAACAGAGATGATTTCTCACCAGATATGAAGATATGCAAATATGGGAAAATGAATCTTGAATCTCAGAAGTTTAACGTGGACTGACAGACTTTTGTATATCTTTTCTGGTAGCTGAAACCAAAATAAAAAATATTGATGCACATTTTATTATAAGGAACTGTGAAAAAACAATTCTTGAGTTATGAGTATGAGAGTGAATAAACTTTATAGGAACCCAAAATTCATCCTTCTCAATATTTCCATGGTTCTGATGGTGAGTTATGTGGCTGATTAACCTGCAGGAACTCACCTTTGTAATATTTTACAAAATTACGTAATACTCAGAGTGCAATGCCATCGTCAACAATACCAAAATAACAACAAAATCCCTCATGACATAACTAACAAATCTCCAAGGATTCTTAACCCAACAATGCTTGGAAATAGTACAAACATATTATCAATACAAAAAATAACACTAAAATTACATAAAGAAAGGAGTGCAGAGACGAATTAAAAGAAAAACAGAAAAAAGAAGAACTATGATGTACTAACCTGTTTGTTCATTAGCAAATGAAACTCAATTAAAATCTACATGTAACCTGAAAAAAGAAAGAGAGAAAATAAGATTATGAGATTTGAAATTTGAGAGAAGAAGAATAACAGACGTATATATATCAATAATTTAACTCAATTTACAAATCAAGGAGTGATAATTTCTATAGATAAGTATGAAATTCAAAATTTTTAAAAAAACAAATAAAGGAGTAAATCATGCATGATTGATTAGTCTAAAATCTTTTTCCATAAATAGCTTACTTTTTGAATTTCAAATTATAAATGTAGGTTAAGAATATTTATACAAACACACCAAATCAGTACAAAAAAATAATACTAAAATTACAAAAAAGAAAGAGTAAAAGAGACGACATATCAATCAATACAAAAAATTATACTAAAATTACAAAAAAGAGAGTAAAAAGTCGAATAAAAAGAAAAAAAAATTGAAAATAGAAGAATGAGAGAGATAAATGTCTGATATAATTTGAAATTGTGGTTTTTGAAGGTAGATATATTTGAATAGATAGTTTTATCGTATTTGTGGCTAAAATTGTGGATCTTGAGTAACACATATAATAGTAATTGGGTAATTTGATTGGATATGAGATAACTAAGGAAATTTGAATTTCAAAAAAAAAAACAATTGAATGTGTAAATAAAGAATGAGGGAGAATAAGGCAACCAATAATTATCATTGTATTAGTGTTGTAACAGATGTGAGAAAATCATGCAAATCTTTCCTTAGATAAGATGTTTAAATTTTAAAATTCAATTTTTTTTCATATTTGTGTTTTGATGGGTAAAAAAATGGATAAACTTATATGGATATATCCATGGATATATATATTTTATACTTAATATGGGTTATGGGTAATTTACCCATTGGGTAAATTTTGTGGATATATCCATGGATCTAGTAATTTTATATTTAACATGGATCTATTTGGAAAATGGGTAAATTAAGGAATAGTCATTACGAGTATATAGATGCAGGTCAGTATCACATCTTACAGTTTTACTAATGCTCTTTCCATTACAATCTGCATTTTTTTTCAATATGTCTTTTGTTAAGCGTTGAATGCCTGCTCTTGTGAATAATATCAGGCGGGGACATACTTTCTGCTACAATTGTGGAGCTCCTTTGGTTAACCACTATTGTACCAAGTGCAAGCACTGAATCATGGTCTATACTTTACTATATGCATTGGTGTACAAGCTTCTTCACTGGACGGCAGAGATGCACATTTCTAGATTTTCGGCTCAGATTTCTTGTGCATCTCCGTCGGACTTTAATCAAATAATGCATAAACAAATTTCTTTTTTTTTATAGCTTCAACATAGTAGGGAAAAGGTCCCGATTTAGGAATCTTGTTTTATCTTATTATTAATTAATAGTAGAACTGTTTCTATTTTTTTTTTGAAAGGAAAATATTTCATTAAATCAACAAACTTCGGACAATATTGTCTCCAACAAATAGATCGGAGGAGACGAGATTACAACGGAACTATTTAACTCACAAGGTATTCTAGCTATGCTATGAGCAACCTTGTTCGCTTGTTTCCGAACAAAATTAACTGACAGATGATTACTACTACTAATGATTCCATGACCATAGTTTATAAGGTCACCGATCTCCAGCAAATTCTGCAGACCTTGGTTTATTGCTCTCACACTAATCAACGAGTCACTCTCTACCACCACTGGACCCGTGGTTACTTCCTGCGCCCAACCCAGAGCTTCAATAACCCCTACTAACTCAGCTTCCCAGACCATGACCTTCCCTGCAACTCTTCGAACTTTTCCTCCTAAATAACTACCATGAGAATCTCTGAGAACCATCCCGACTGTAAATGATTCCTGACCCTCAAAAACTGATGCATCCACATTGATCTTAAAGCACCCCTCATCAGGAGGTTTCCATTTACTATCACCCTTGGACTGAACAGTTTCCTGGCTAGGTCCAACAAAATGCTTCTGGTTTGCTACTTGCCAATCTAATATTTGCTTCTCACTCCAAGCCATTGCTGCTGCTGCTGTCATATTCTTCCCCTCAAATATACGTTTATTTCTCACAAACCATACCCCCCAGAGCACTTTTGCCAATTTAACCAAGATATCATCAGGTTCCGTAGCTAAAGTCTGCAAAAGCCATTCATGACTATACTCCATATCCCAATCTGCAGAGTTAATACCATTCAGCTGCCAGCATTCCTTAGCAAAACTGCACTCGAAAAACAAATGCCTCAGATGTTCAATATCTCCCTCACATCCCGAACAAGCCATTGGTACTATAATGCCTTTACTTCTCAGCAACATCCTGACTGGTATAGTATTCCTACAGTATCTCCACAAAAAAACTCTTATTTTATGAGGGATATCCAGATTCCACAGCCTTCCCCAACCTTTTGATTGTTGCACCCCTTCATTAACTCGTTGATCTCGACACCATTGATAGTACCCTGATCTCACCGTGTACTTTCCATCCTTTGAATGGACCCAGGCAATCCTGTCTCTAGTACTTACTGGTGGAATTCGAGTATTCAAAATAGCCTCTACATCCTCGTCGTTAAAATGAAGTTTGATTTTATTCTCGTCCCATAGTCTCCTGTTCTCCTGAAAAAGGTCACAGACCCTCCACCTTAGACCTTGGCTCGATGTTTGCTCTTTGTTTATACTAAAATCCTCCTTCGTTCTGAGCCATCTATCAGACGCCACACTAATCGACTCACCATCTCCCACGACCCATCTCAACCCTTTCTTCAATCCTTCCTTTGCCTCCCACAAACCTGACCAAGTATAACTAACCCCACCTGATCTTTTGGCTTCCAAGAAGTGACTATTTGGATAATATCGTGCCTTCAGTAGCCTTGACACTAATGTGTGTGGCTCATTTACTAGCTTCCAACACTGTTTTCCCAAAAGTGCTATATTAAAACCTTGTATATCTCTGAAGCCTAGTCCCCCTTCTTTCTTCGACATACACATCCTATTCCACCCTAGCCACCTTATTCCCTTACTGCTCGACGACTGATTTTGCCAAAAAAACCCATTCATGACCCTTTGGATTTCCTGACAAAGAGATTTAGGCATCAAGAAGCAGGACATTGCATAAGCAGGTATGGACTGCACCACATTCTTCAACATCACTAATTTCCCAGCTCGAGAAAGCATCTTAGAGCTCCACCCTTTAATTATCTGCACAACTTTCTCCTTCAAGTACTTAAAAACATTCTTCTTCGATCGACCAATAAGAGATGGAAGTCCAAGATATTTGCTTTCACCTATATCATTATGAACACCAAGTGACTGTTTGATCTCCCCCTGTTTGTCCCTCCTTACATTTGAACTAAAGAAGATTGCCGATTTCTGGTAGTTAACTGCTTGACCTGACTCTGTCTCGTAATCGTTCAATATTTCTTTAACTGCTAAAGCTTCAGCTGTGGTTGCTCTAAAAAACAGGAAACTGTCGTCAGCAAACAGTAAATGAGTTATCGATGGAGCTGAAACACAAATACTGCAACCATTCATTCTATTACTTGCAGCTGCTTCTTTGAGTGACAGAGACAAACCTTCTACACATATTAGGAAAAGATATGGTGACAAGGGGTCTCCCTGGCGTAAACCACGAGATGGGATTATAGGTCCAATCATAGAACCTTGGAAAGATATAGAATACGACACTGTTGTAACACACATCATAATCCACTTAATCCATCTCTTCGAGAAACCCATTACCTGCATCCTGTGTCTAAGATAGTCCCAGCTCACCCTATCATAGGCTTTGCTAATATCTAGCTTCAAAGCCACCTCTCCTTCTGAGCCATTATGTTTTCTTTTCATGTGGTGCAACAGCTCGAATGCCACTAGCACATTATCTGTTATTTGCCGACCTGGGACAAAAGCCGACTGCTCCTCAGATATAACTCCTGGGAGAATACTTTGCAACCTGTTCGCTAGGACCTTTGCCATTATCTTGTATAGGACGTTACAAAGCGCTATAGGCCTAAGGTCTCTCGGATCCTCCACAATGTCTTTCTTAGGAATAAGCGCTAACGTCGTGTCATTAACCTCTGAAGAGAACTTACAGTCTTTCAGCCATTGTTGACAGCACTGAAATACTTCCTTACCAATCAGATTCCAGAAGTGATGGTAGAAAGTTGGGTTAAGCCCGTCTGGCCCACTCGATTTATCTGGATGCATACTCTTTACTGCCTTAGTAAATTCAGAGAACGACAACTCAGCTGTTAACATATTGTTTTGATGCTGTGAGATTATTGGAGGTACTGCCTGTCTCTGAGTAACCCTCTCTTGCTCTGCTCCTTTAAAAATATTACTGAAGTAATTTTTCAACAGAGAACACATCCCACCATGGCTTGTTACTAATCTTCCTTCTTTTGTTTTAAGACCTGCAATATGATTTAACTTCTTCCTACTAGAAGCTGCTGCATGAAAAAATTTTGAATTCGTGTCCCCATCTTTCAACCAGAAACTCTTTGCTCTTTGTTGCCAATAAGCTTCCTCATGCACTAGAATGTCATTCATCTTTTCTTTTTCTTCAAAATACAGTTGCACTCCATCATCATCCTCTCTATTTTTTAGCTCCTCAATTACTTCCTTCTGTCGCACTACTTTCTCTCTGAATTTGTTGAAGAACTCTCTTCCCCATTTCTCCATAAATCTCGACAGAGCTGTCAGTTTTGGGATCAAATGGATGGCTGGTAAACTGCTCCAGTGAACCGCTACCTCTTTATGGAACTTCTCCTCCTTAAGCCATGTATTCTCAAATTTAAATCGAAACTGTTTTTTGGTAACAGTCGTATCAAACAGCTCAAGCTTTATTGGGTCATGGTCTGATCTAATCACATGAAAAACTGATAAACTGCACAAAGGGAACTTACTCCACCACAAGCTATTTGCAAAGCACCTATCCAGCCTCTCTCTAATCCAGCTAGAAGTCCCTCTACTCTTCTCCCAAGTGAAGTCACCACCCCTCAAATCAAGCTCAATCAAAGCACTATCCTCAATAGCTCTTCTGAACCCATCCATTAAATACTGAGGATGATTATTGTTTCTTTTCTTATCAGTACTATAAAGAAGATCATTAAAATCCCCTAAAATGCACCATGGCAGCTGCGAACTAGCTGCAAGAGATCGAATAAGGTCCCAAGAAGCTTGCCTTCTTTCTCTTTCAGGAAAACCGTAGAAACAAGTTAGACGCCAATCACTACCACATCTCTCCGTAACTTTTATGTCAATGTGATTTTGAGATGCTGCTATAACCTCACATAACATATTCACCTTCCAGAAAACTGCTAACCCCCCTCCTCTACCTTGCTTATCAATAGAATAAAAATTCACAAAACCGAGCTTTGAAGCAATAACTTCAATCCTTTTTTTATCAGCTAACGTTTCAGACAAAAATAAAAAATCAGGCTTATGAGATTTTAACATCTCATTCAACACACGAACTGTGCGAGATGAGCCCACACCTCGACAGTTCCAACCAATGGCATTCATTGTTGTTGGCTGGCTTGCATTGCAAGCTCAGCCGGACTAGTTTTTGCAGATACTGATAAATCCTCACGAGAAATACCAGAGTCTATAGTAACCTGATTAATCTGAAAATTTGTATTCTGAAGGCCCAAATCCACTTCCATATGGCCCAACTCAAGCCCACCACCTCTCCTACGTTTACGGTCTTCTAACTGAAGGCTTTCATTCTCATCCTCTATCTGCTCATATAGCATATTTGACGTAGTTATAAATCCCTTTAAATTAGCACCGGTATCTTTTTTTGAATACTTGCTACTTTCACGGGAGTCAGTTACAGTCACCATCCTACAATCTCTCATCACCCTTATCTCCTTTCCTTTTCTTGAACCACCTTCCCCCGAAAAATTCTGCCGATTGCCCTCCCCTCCAATCCTGGCCTCCCACGTGTCATCATTCTCCTCCCTTAGCCATTTGCTTTGGGACTGCCCTGCCACCTTACGCGGTGGTGCCCTGAGCCAGCTACCCCAGTCCTTCACCACCACCTCATTGTCATTGTTCATAGAGCTTCTGCAGAAATGATCAGTATGGCTCACCAAACCACATGTGAAACAAAACTCACCCAACCTTTCATACTTACACTCGACCACAAACTCCTTTCCATCCTTCTTTACTATCTTCTTCTTTTTCTTCAGAGGTTTACGTACATCAATCTTGATCCTTACTCTCATATAATCCCTCCAGATGGATGAGTTGTTCTTCGTGTCGTATTCTAGAAAAACTCCAAAGAAATTCCCAAGCTGTTTGCCCACGGATTCCACCATATAACCTACTGGGAGATTGTAAATTTGTATCCATATATTCAAGTACCATGGTTTGACATGTGCCGGATTGACCCCTGTAGCTACTCTTTCTAATGCTATCATCGCATTATCAAAAGACCATGGCCCTCCTTTCTCCACCCAATGCATGTCTTCCTTCCTGTAGAACTGAAATAGATATAAGCTTGATTCCAGATCCTTAACATTCAACCCCATTGTTGGTCTCCAGACATCTGCAATCTTGGATTTCATGGCTCTGAAGTTGACACTCTTCTCTGTAAGCAGACGTCCTACAAGGCAAAGATCATACTTATTCACACTCTCATCAACATCTCCATCCAGCACAAACGCATCATTCTCCTCCTCCTCGATGGCTAGATTTCTCATCCCCTGCCCAATCTCATCTTCATTTTCCATAATGACGTGACCTAAGCTCCCACAATATTCTTAATCTCTTATGAATATGGAGAGAAAACAAAGCTCCCACAAGAAATGGAGAGATACAATTACAAAAATGCAAGATTTAGAACTGTTTCTATTGATCAGTACAGAAACTAACGGTGCAGAGTTTATTTTAAAGATTTTTTTCTATGTATTTGTTTACGGGCAGTGACCAGTATTCTAGAAGTCTCTCATTATTTTCCACCTGACCTATTCGATTTTAAAATCCCATTAATTATTAGGAATTTTCATTTATTGGAGTATATATAATTATTTATTAAAATTAAAATACTATATCAATTTAAATATGAATAAATATAGAAAATATGATATAATAAATTTATATTTGTTAATAAATAACTAATATAATCATAATAATTTATTAAATATAATTTAATATTATAATACGTCCGAGTTTTACTCCCATTAATCCTTCCTATTAATTCCCAATTTTCAATTAATCCTAAATCGATAGTTCTAACAAGATTTTTACAAGTAGGGATTGCAATATAAACTTGTCCAATATATGAGTATGGATTGATTTTAGTAAATTATATATCGATATTAGTAAAATATATCTCCTAATGTTTTTGGCTTTAAAAATGAATTTAAATTATAAATTTCGTATCAATTGTGTTAATTTGGGGTATTCAAATATTATGTAAACAAGTTAATAGTAGTATATTTATGCAAATCACAATGATCAAAGTTAATTACACAAGTGCCACATATAAAATTAGAAGTGTTTGGTAATGTGGATTAAATTATCGAAATTGATTCATGTGGTCAAATCCCAAAGTCCTCTTTTAAATGGATATCTTTAAACTAGTAGAACAGTATAATGTATTTTTTAGTTTGACAATATCTGCCTCGTTCAGCATTGAAGAATTTATTTTTTATTTTTAAATTTGATAAAAACAGAAGACTTTTTCATTCCGTTGAATGTAGGCATATCTCATAACAACTTCTGCCAGACTGCAACACAGAAGCACAAAACTAACAGTTGTTCCCGCGCCATTTTATTTTTATTTATGAAAGACACCAAAAAAACACATAGTTAGACCTGCTTAAATATACAGAGAGAGAGAGAGAGAGAGAGGATCTTAAAGGCCTTGGTTAGTTGTATGCATATTGGGAAGTGTCTGTTCTGATGGAGCCTTTAGTTCACAACACGTTTCGCTTGGGCAGGAAGATTGCAAATGGATCTTCTTTTGGAGAAATTTATTTAGGTTTGGTCAAACTTCAATGTTGTTTTTGTTATGCATGTTTTACTGGTGAATTTCATATATAAGTTTGGTCGGTTTGCATTTGTTTGGATTTGTTTCTGTAGGTACTGCTATCTCTACAAATGAGGAAGTTGCAATAAAGCTTGTAAGTGTTTGCTTTCGAAATATCTTATTCTCTGGTGCTATAGACTTTTGGTTGTCAGTTTTAGTTAGTTGACTAGATTTTGAATGATATATTTTAGTGGAAGTAGAATTCATATTAAACCTTTATTGCTCAACTGATGTCGAAATTCCTAAGGTTGGAATTATATGTAGGACATGTCATTTTGTAACAAACTAACAATGTTCCAATGCTTTGTTATGGAGACTAAAAGTGGCAGCTTCAGAACTTAAAAATTATAAGTATATTATCTGTTCCAGAGTTTTTTAAAAAGGTCATGTGTGACAAAATAGACTAGTTGTTGTTGAAGTGTATGATCCAGTTATGTCCATCTACTAGCATCTTGATGATTTAAGTTCTAAGAGAGATGGTCTTTTAACATTGCATTAAAGCTTCCAATTTTTTTTACTCTTATTACAAAAAGGATATGGATTTTGTAAGAACTCTTTTAGAACATTCAGGTAAATTCAATTCAATTTTTTAGAACATTCGGGTACTCGACCTGAATGCTAATTCAATTTAATTATTAGTTGACAAAGTAATAATTTGAAACAACTAATTTGATGGGATTAAGCTGATGATACAGCTCTAATTTTGATCTTGATCATGTGATCTGTCTAATCTTATGAATTGGTTGAGTGCATCTCATGTTGTGCTTATTAGTCCAGTAACACTTCCCACAATGGTTATCAATTCTGAAACGTCATTTATTATCATTAGGAAAATTTGAGGACGAAGCGTCCTCGATTGCGGTATGAATCAATGGTGTATGCAACTCTACAGGGAGGAAGTAATGATTAATCCGTTTGTTCTCTCATTCATGCCCTAACTCATAATCTTATGTGTAATTGTAATGGCTATCATCTTACCTACTGCAGCTGGAATTCCAAATAAGAGGTGGTCAGGAGTGGAGGGAGGTTATAACGTTCTGGTGATTGATTTGCTTGGACCCAGCCTTGAAGATTTATTTAATTTTTGCGATAGAATATTTTCTTTAAAGACAATTCTCATGTTAGCAGATCAAATGGCAAGTATCTCTTTTTAATTGCTGTAACTTTGTTTATAGGGCTCTTATATTTTTGTTCCATTGATCCACTCTTATTGACTTACTTCTTGCTTCAGATAAAACGTGTAGAACTTATTCATTCTAAATCATTTCTACACCGCGATATTGAGCCACAAAATTTTCTCATGGGAGTAGGGAGGGAAGCAAACAGGGTCCTTGTTTATACTTTATTCTCTCCTTGTTGGTTATGTAAAAGTTCTTGTTAAGTTTGTGTTTCACAGTAATTTTACCTTTTCCTTTATTGCAGGTTTTCATCATAGACTTTGGTCTGAGTAAAAAATATTCAGACTTGACAACTGGCCAACACATACCTTACAGGCATGTGAGACAATTTTTTTTGTATATGTCTATGCTTTTTAGATTTCTAATCTTACAGTTATTGTGATTAGATTTACAAACCTACCAACTCCATCTTCATATCGTCTTAAGCTAAATCTCACATGTTTTTTAATATGAGAAATTATAGTCGTTAATGGTATCATAAAGGTACCAATATTATTGTTGCTAGTATTTCTTCGTAGAAAAACACTAACTATTATTACATAATTACATATATGGCATGGAACTGCAGAGAGAATGTAAACTTTTCTGGAGATGGAAGATATGCTAGTATGAACTCCCATCTTGGTGTTGGTAATGTATTGTAGAGGATTCTTTCTATTAATTTTTTTTTTTTAAATCAGTTTGCTAGTTGTTGATGAATTTCAGTTTCTTTTAAATTGACCGCACCAGAGCAGAGCAGAAGGGATGACTTGGAATCTCTTGGATACTTATTAATGTACTTTCTTAGAGGAAGGTAAATTCTTTATATTTGAGTCGCAATTTATTCTGTTACTTATTCTAGAAGCTCCTTTATCTGTTTTTCCTGTAGTCTTCCATGGCAGGGTACGAAAACTAGAACCAAACAAGAAATGTTTGAGATAATTGCAGAAAAGAAACTATCAACATCCATTGAAGTAATTTACTCACTTTACTAATGGGAGATTTTCTCTTTGCATCTGTCTCGAACATAATAATAAAGCTGATGATTTTATCCATAATTTCTCCAGGAACTGTGTCGCGGTCATCCGAGTGAATTTGCTTCCTACTTTCATTATTGCCGGTCACTGCGTTTTGAGGATGAGCCTGATTATGTTTATTTGAAGAGAATATTCCGTGATCTTTTTATACGATCAGGTTTCTCATACTAATGAAAAATATATGCTGCCCCTTACTTTTTTTGCTTTAGGAAGAAGAGGCTAAGTTACACTAATTCCATATTGGCAACTTCTTTGCAGGATACCAGCTTGATTATTATTATGATTGGGCCATTCTGAAGTACCAATGGTCACAAATGGCAGTTCCTCCTACAAGGAATATTGTAAGTGGCACAATAAGATTAAATTCTATCCGGTATAATATGCTGTGATGTGCTAGATGATCGCAGGATTCCAGTTTAAATATGTTTTTAATGGTTTTCTCTCTTAGGGGCCAACTTTTAGACCAAATTCCAGAACCCGCCATGCTCATCCAAATGCTGATCAACAGTCAAGTAATACTGCACTCTGATGATTTTGACTGTAGATGTTTCCTAAAATATTATGTACTTGCTTCTCCATTAACGTGGTAACTGCTGGAAAGACCTCTCATCACATAACCTATCTAATAATAATTGATAAAATCCCTACAATTGATTATGCGCCTGGAGCAGAAGTAGTTCAAAATTATCGTAATCACAACATAGTTAGGTTATATATGTTCCGGTTCCATCAAGCTTTCGTTAAAGTAATTCTTCATTTTCTTTATCAAGTTTAATGCATTTCCATATTCTCCTTGGTCTTGCAGGCTTACCATCCTAGGTCTAAAAGTTTTTGCTTGGTTCAGGTTGTTTGCGCAATCAAATTTATCTAACTGTCTTCTCATTTCACGTGTAAATGAAGCATTGCAAGCCCAAGCTGGTTTGTCCCTTACTAATCTTGCTCGTAGAGGCAGCCATGGACAAGACATAGGTAAACGAGGTCTATCTAAGCAGAAGAGTCCAGCAGTAAATGATATAGTTCAGAGCAAAGATGCTATGGTAAGATCTATAATCGATTTATTCTTGCCACTGATTTTCTATAAGATTGTGGAAGATTGTTCCTTTAGGGAGCTCAAAGTTTGTAAACAGCGAAGCTTGTTCATGCTATAACCTGAAGTTTTGCGTCCTTAAAACTGAAATTGTTGGCAATTCCACTAACATAGTCCAAACAGGGTCTGCTATATGACACTTGTTAAAACACTAAAGATACATGTCATAGTTTCATTACATATATACATACAGTCGTTGAAATGTAATAGTCCTCATTTTGTTTCTTAACAAAAACAGTGCTATTCTTCATTTTGCAGTTTCCAAGCTCCACTTTGTTGAGAACGTCAGGAGGATCATTTACACAAGATGGTGCCTCTAGTAGCGGTGTAGCAATCACAACTGGGAACGAGTTAGATCCTTTTCCTTCCCTCGCTTTGTTTTTTTTGTCAGGCTCCTTCCCTTACTTTGTATGTGTAATGATAAGCGATGTCTGATGTATGCTGTAGTAATATCAGTGCACGCTACCCAGGCGAACACATGATTTACTTCATGTAAGGGCTTAGCGAGAAAAATATAAGAAGTAAACTGTAAAAGTTCAAATGTACCAATTAAGTCCCGAACACTATATTACAGGGGTCACATAATGCACATAATATAATGTCGGAGTTTAGTTAATTGAAGAGCTTGATACTCCTAAGTACTTGCTCACTTAACTTAGGTGAGATGCAAAGGAATTCTAATGTGAATACATGGTGGTACATTTGTAATTACAGAACAATTACTAGCTACTTGATTGGAAGTTAGATTAAGTTGTGCAGAGTTCAACGTTCTAACTGAAGTTTATTGTTCAACGTTCTAACTGAAGTTTATTTGTCCTACCACGCCAGTAATCTCAGTGATGGACATTATTCCTGTCGCAACTGCGGAGCTCCTTCAGTTAACCACTATAGTCAAGTGTGTCTGGGACGGACCCATGAATTTTATCCACCGGAGACTACCACTCGTTCCTCACCATTCTTTGAACCAATATCCATCTCTTTCTACTATTTTCTCATTCTTTGCTGCATTGTTTTCTTTCTCTATCTGCGTGGAACGTGGAAGTGAAGTTAAGTCCCCGGACCATGGAGTCGAATAGAGTGTGTGAAATATATATTTATATGATTGTTGTATAAATTTTTACTGTACTTTTCATTTTCTCGAGTCACAAAACAACTCTGTATGTATATTACTGTATCCAAATATTTCTGTCGAACACTTAATATTCAAACTTTATTAGGTTTTGTTACATAGAAATTCTCCTACTTATCGTTTGTTACATTACATATTAGTTGAACATTTCAACTCCTCGGAGTGGGGCTCACCGGTACACTCCTTTGTTGATGAACCTCTCGAGGCAAAAAATTTACCCCCTAGGGTAGCACAAACAGGAAATCCAGTAGCTGATGAGAAGCAGCAGCAGGGGAGAAAGCTTCCAGGTCACTGAGCCAAAGATTGACTTAACAGGGTGGACTAGGGAATGACAAGGAGTATCTGGTTGATGTAGGAGTGGAAGTAGATGTGGTTTGTGCACCTCACCAATATTTTTCTAGTTAAAAACCTAGAATACTTTAGCACTTTCTGAGTTTCTGTATGACTGTCCTTCATTTCTCAAGAAATATGATCTGTTAATCTCTAACCAATTTTTTTTTGAAAAGTATATCCTTTACATTAGGGTCACCATCAGGCTTTATATTTCGCAAGAAGTTGAAGTACGTCTTGGCTATCGTTTACATTCAGCTTAGCTGGATCCTTCAATATTATTCCCAGGAGTTTCACTAGACACGCTTTTTTCAGGTCAGTTAGAATACCCGTAATATATTCATCGTCGGGGATAGGATCGTGCATTGGCTTCTCCCTCCATTCTAGGACGCTAAAGCACACGTCATTCAACATAAGCCCCGAAAATTTATTCGGGCCAGGGACATCCAGATTACTGGCAGAACCTGACCTATCACGCACTAGGACATGTTCAAGGTTGGTGGTGGCAGAGTTTGGGAGCTCAGCTAGCTTGTCCTCCTCAAGAATTAAAGTCCCCCGTTGATAAAAAGTCGGTAACCACAACCCTTTGAAGAAATGTGTGGTCCTCGATTGAGGAGACCAGCTTGTGATGAAAACAAAACATGTCGTTGATATTGATCCAAATTGATTCATGGTATTCGTCATCCTCGGGAGTACCATCGGAAAGCATGAAAGAACGCGGATCTTTAAAAGCGTACGAGAAGATATTTTTGTACGAAACAATTGCGAGACAATAAGAACGAGGCCTCCCACACAATGGAGGGATACACTTCTTTTTACCAGTGAGTGATTTGGAGCGAACTAATTAATGTGCTTGAATTTGTGGAGGATCAAGAGGCAGTAACGACACAACATAGTAACGGATGGGTGCTTAATGGAAAGCGATGGAACGAGAGAGACCAAGGGAATTGAAACGCTTGGAGATACTCGAGTACCGGCCTAATGCTTTTAAGTCATCAAGAGAGTCATACTTCTCGTCGCTGCAACTCAGTTTTGTGAAAATACATATCACAAGTTGGTCAGTTAGTTTTTTGAAACAGGTTTTGCCAAGGACAGGGATCAACGAGACAAGCAATGGGTTTTAAAGAGAGATAGAGCAAAAATGCAATGGACAAGAAGAAAACTTTCAGAGTGCAAACTTTAACTTATCATTCATACCTTTGATTACAGAGGTCACGCATACATATAGAAATCATAAGGCACTAGGCCAACAATATGGATAAGGACAGGACAGCTATACTAGGAAATGTAAATAACGGTAATGCTGAAAACAAGGAGTGCAGAGAATTGTTTTAACAACTTATTATGTGGTCCTGCAGAAGGTGACAAGGCAAGACAGGTGGCAGCATATTCCTTTCATTACTCCCCTTCAAGCTGAGCTGGAGGCTGTGCTGGAGCTCCAAGCTTGTCCAGTAAGAAGTAGTGTTGCTTGACAGAAAGTGGTTTAGTCAACACGTCTGCCAGTTGAGAGTGAGATGGAACATGGGTGGTAGTGATTTCACCAGCATTGATCTTGTCTCTGATGAAGTGGCAGTCAACCTCAATGTGTTTTGTACGCTCGTGCATTAAGGGGTTGGCTGCAATGGAGAGAGCAGCGAGGTTATCACAGTGTAAGATGGTTGGGGAAGTGGGGTTGAGGCCCATGTCTTTGAGGAGGGCTGTGAGCCAGGTGACCTCGCATGCTGTTAAGGCCATAGAACGATATTCTGCCTCTGCGGTTGAGCGAGCCACAACATTTTGTTTCTTTGTTTTCCAGCTAACAGGTGAAGTGCCCAGGAGAAGGCAGAAACCGGAAGTTGATCGCCTTGTTACTGGACAATTTGCCCAATCGCTGTCCGAGTAAGCATTGATAGATGCATTTGAGGAAGATGTGAGAAGAAGACCTTGAGATGGGTTGCCAACGAGATAGCGAAGGAGTTTCTTAGCAGCTTGCATGTGGGCATCAGTTGGGTGATGCATATATTGGCTCAGGATGTGAACTGGGAATGTGATGTCGGGGCGAGTGACTGTGAGGTAGATAAGCTTTCCAACTAGACGCTGGTATGGGTGGGGTCAATAAGAGGAACTCCAGTGGTGGGTGTGAGCTTGAGATGTGAATCCATTGGGAGTTTTAATGACGAAGCAGTGGACATTCCAAATTCTCGAAGTAGGTCTAGAGTATATCGTTTTTGAGAGATGAAGAACCCAGCTTTAGAGCGTGAGATTTCAATGCCCAGAAAATAGCTCACTGGGCCAAGATCTTTCATGTGAAACTTTTGGGCCAACATTATTTTTATTTACTCAATTTCAGTAGGTGCATTGCCAGAAATCAGGAGGTCATCGACATAGATTAAAACCAGATTAATAGATGTACCTGAGGTTTTCTTGAATAAGCTGTAATCAGTTTTTGATTGTACATAACCCAGCCCTTGTAATGTCTCAGATAGCTTACGAAACCATTGGCGAGGGGCCTGTTTGAGGCCGTATAATAATTTGAGAAGTCGAAGCACTAAATTACCAAGGGAGGTGGGGGAGGAAGTTGCAGAGATTCTGGAACCTAGCCCCATGTAGCCTTGAGGAAATTTCATGTAAACAACCTCCTCAAGGTCGCCATTTAAGAAGGCGTTGGAGACGTCCATTTGCACTGTAATCCAATCTTGAATGGCAGCTACAGCCAACAAGGTATCATTATGGTATCAGAGCCGATACATGCTTTTTTTGGATCTACTGAGATTTAAACTTAGAGTTTAATTATCTTTCACTCATTCATCCTTCTCAATCTGTTTTCGTGTCTTTCTGTCCCAGATCTGAGAAAGTTTATAGCCATTCACAATGGCAAATGGTGGTCGTTTCACGTTCGCGGATATGCAAAATCCGTTATTCTTACACCCATCTGATGGCCCTCTCTCTGTGAGTGTTGCAAAGCTTCAGGGTGTTGTAGACTACAGATCTTGGAAGCGTTCCTTCGAAATCCAACTCTCTGCAAAGCGAAAACTTGGTTTTGTAACCGGCTCTGTCACAAGAAGCACAGATGATGAAACTCAAGCTATTCAGTGGGATGTATGCAACGATCTGGTAATCTCTTGGCTCCATAGCAATGTCTCAGATAGCATTAAACAGTCTATTCTCTTTATTAACTCTGCTGCTGAAGTATGGACACAACTGGAGAAACGTTTTCTTCTAAGTAATGGGTCAAGAAAATATAAACTCAACAAGGATTTGTTTGCCTTAAAACAAAACAAGATATCAATAAATGAGTATTTTACTTCATTAAGCAGTCTTTGGGAGGAGATAGACTCTATGAATGTTCTTCCTGTAGTCACCACTGTAGCAACTGATGTTACTACCTTTATAGCTGCTATTGAGAAACAGAAAAGTGAATCTAGACTTTTTCAGTTTTTAAATGGTCTAGATGATACCTATGCTGCTTTAAGAAGTCAAATGTTGATGCAACATCCCCTACCTAGTGTCGAATCTGCGTATGCCACTATACAACAGGAAGAGTCTCAAAAGGATTTGTTCAACGTAGCTGAGACAGCTGCTATAGCCATGTTTGGTAAGACTCAAACTGATTATAAGGGCCCTGCATGTACTGGTTGTGGTCAGAGAAACCATAGTAGTGAACGCTGTTGGGCAGTGGTAGGTTATCCTAGATGGCATCGAAAATATAAACCCCAACAAAAGTCACAGAGTTCAACACCAAATAGGCCTGGCCATCCCAGGCATGCTAACTCTGCTGTGAAGGTCAATACTGACAAGGCAAGACAGGTGGCAGCATATTCCTTTCATTAGGTTTTGCCGAGGACAGGATCAACGAGACAAGCAATGTCATTGAATCGCTTACAGACGCTTGTAAGCCGACCTTAATGCCTTTGAGAGAGTAGTGTTAATATAATTGTCCATTATTGAGCGTTAATTTTACCCAACACTCAATAGATACCAGGGTAGTGTCCTAAATGTCATTTGGGAGTCAGGAATGACCCTAAATATCAGTTCAAAACTGTATATGGTGTATCGTTTATGCAAAACACCTCAAACGGAACTTCGTGTAACGTTTTGACATTTTGAATTTTTTTTATGCGCAAAACGGTAGATAATGTAACGTTTTGATACAAAAACCTATATGATGTACCGTTTTGAGCCAAAACGCTACTTCAACCACCGTTTTGCATATTTTTAAAAAATTAAAAAAAAATTAAAGTACCAAAACGGAATACCATGTACCGTTTTACATTAAAAATACAAAACGTAAGACGAAGTACCGTTATTAAGTGACATTTTGGGCCATTATTTTCAAAAATGACATTCTGGACCATTTAACACTAAAAAATGACATGATAATTTTAATCATGCTTTAATTTTAATTTCTTAAGGGGTATAATTAATCAATAAAGGATTTTCAATGTTTACGGTATTAAATTTAAATTTTAAAAAATTATTTAAAATCTAAAGATATTTAATTTGGATTGTAAAAAATTCATTAAATTCTTAGTGTATTCAATCTAATTTTTTTAAAAAAAATATATCAAAATTTTTGAGTTATTCAATTTGGATTTTAAAAACTCTATTTAAATATGATGTAATTCAAAAATTTGTCCGCGATTGGCTAGTTGGTTAAAGATCGATAATTATCCTCTTGGGTGGATGAGAATTTAGGATATGCCTCTTGAGCCAGAGCATCTTAGGTTGGTTCACGTGATTTGCTTATTGCTAGTACATTTGTGTTTTCAGATTATTTGTTAGTACATTTTAGTTTTTTGAAATCTCACCGAAATATATGAGATTTTGAAAATTTTCTTAAAATTTCACAAAATTATCAAGACTCTTCAAGATTTTTTTTATCAACTCCGTCAAAATCTGCAAACAATTAAAATTCCCGAAAATCTTTTAAAATACATGAATTATTATTAAATCTCAATTGAATACACCCATCACCTCTAAAAAATCTCTTAGAAGTGTCGGTAAAGTTCATCAAATGAATGACTATTTATTGAACTCAATTATTACCCTCAGATATTCAAAACCTATTCTGAATCTGATTAACCCTCATATTATACTCCTGATCGGATTAAACCAAATCACAGGATCAATATGGAATCCTAAAAATATTTGTACATACTCTTTCTGTTTTAATTTTTTTTTTATTAAAAAAGGGCAGACTTACAATTGCATCGAAATTATATACCAATATAAGCATCGATATTTTTCATATAATTTCAATTTTTAATTTAATTTAAATTAAATTATTTATTCATGAATTTTATCGGTTTAGAGTTTATATATAGAACTTATCTAGGAAGTGCAGTTGGTGGAAGATTTTTCCGGAAAAGTGGTGCCGCAGATACAGAGATCCTAATAGTGGCACCTGGCAAGAAAGTCCGTTGACCCCCTTAAAATTCTTTTCCCAGTGACTTTTAAATTTTATTCATAAAATGTATTCTTTGCAATAATCGCTTTTATCTTTATTTTATAGTAATAAATTGCAGAACAGGGGTAAAAATATAATAATTAGGGGCAAGAATGATAAATGATGCATAACCATTAATACGTAATGTCACGGGAGGGAGGTTGATATTGGCCTAAAATTAGCCTTAAATTAGCCTAAAAACATAATTAATATTGGATTAATTAGATTTGATACGGTCCAATAACGAAACTCAATTAACGAGGCTCGAAATCTTAATTATTTATTAATTTCATAATTAATAAATAGGGAATATTAACATCTCATTAAACGAGTTCAATCAGTGATATAACTCTATGGAAGATAGCCTTGAAGGCACTTACACCTGCAAGGAGTTTGATTCTTTCATTCTAGGACTTCAAAGTCTATCCAAAGTCTGAGACTTGTTCAACAAGTCTCCTATATAAAGGATCTTACCCCATCAATCAGAATTACGTTTTTTGGCTTGATTTTCTAAACTCACAGAGATATGTAGGCATCTTGTGAAAGCAAATTTAAGCTACGAAACACAAGAGCAGCCATTAAAGGCCTTGAGCTCTCGAACCCTAGTAATAAATATCGTAATAAATACAATCTAGTTTTTATTCATAATATTTGGCGTCGTCTGTGGGAAAGCATAACAACAACCATGGTGAACACACCACGCAGAAACAACGCCCCCGAAGGAACACCAGCTGGGACGACCCAAACGATTTCGTCGATGGTGGAGATACCCCCGCACCCAACCTATGCCTCCATCCAAGGAGGAACCCTGATAGGGGCAACCGAGCCTCAGCCACAAGGGACGAATCCCCCGGCTCCTCAAGGGACGAATTCCCAATTTCAGCAGGTACACGCACCTGTGAATCCTCAACCCGTTGGGTATGAGCATTGGCCTTACAAGATGCCCCTATACCCCGAGGTTGGAGGAAGTGGACATGCTAATCGGAGTGAAGCACACGGACGGACGTCCCAGTACATACGTAGTTTGGCTCCTATTCTGGATGATCAGGAAGTTTCTGGACCTCACACGGAAAGAGACTCCGAATCGTCGGATGATGATATTTCTCCAAGAAGAAGGCGTGCTGGTAAAGAACCAATGTATGATGCTAACCAACGCTCTAGGAATACTCAAGGGGCGAATCCCCAAGAAGTACAGGAGAGGATCAGGGCTCATGAAGCTGAGATCCAAAGGATGAAGCGCGACCTGGAGTCGAACCTGACTCCAAGACCCCCACTCCCTCCAAGGAGGAGAGATCATCCTCCAATTATAGACCTGGATGGTCCAATACCAAGAAGGGCTGTTGTCCCAAGGGCTGACCCAAGTGATCTTATGCCCCTAGGAGATCCTGATGATCCAACTCCACCATTCACTGAAGAAATAATGAATGTCCATATCTCAAGGAAGTTTAAGATGCCTACCATCAAAGCATATGATGGTACTGGAGATTTCTCTAATCATGTCAGACCATTTTTTAATGCACTGTTGTTGCAGCCCGTGAACAATGCTATTAAGTGTCAGGCATTTCCTCACACCCTGTCGGGAATGGCTCAAAGGTGGTACAGTCGTTTGCCTTCGAATTTAATTGGGTCTTTTAAAGACTTAAGTCAAGCTTTCATTAAGCAATTTATCAGTGGAAGAGTGCATGAGAAAAGTTCAGCATTTCTCATGAGCATTGTGCAGGGAGCAAATGAGAGAGACAATCTGAATCGTTTCACCAAAGAATTTTTAAAGGTCCCAGACCTTGATGACAAGGTAGCTATGATAGCACTACAGCAGGGAAATAAGGATGAATTCTTCATGATGTCATTATCCAAGCGCCCTCCTGAAAGCATATTACAGCTCCAAGATAGGGCCGGGAAGTATATCAAAGTGGAGGAAAGCATGAGGAAGATAATGGTAAATAACGAGCCCGCTGGTGGCAAGAAGCGAAAGACTGATCTAGAATATAATGCCAAGGACAAGTATCCTAGAACTAAGCAAAACACTGATTTAACCCCGAATAAGGGAGGACCTGGACAAAATTTCACTAAATATGCTAAACTGAATGCTCCTAGAAGTCAGATCTTAATGAAAATCGAAAGAGATAGGATGTTCGTTGGCCTAAGCCCCTGAAGGCTGATCCTACTAAGCTAGATAAGAGCAAATATTGTAGATTTCACAAAGATGCTGGTCATGACACCGATGAGTGCAGACAACTGAAGGATGAAATTAAATTGCTCATTCGAAAAGGAAGGCTGAGCAAGTATACTGGAGATGGAGGATATAGGAATAATAGTGGAATAAGGAACTTCGATGATCGCAAAAGAGATCAGGATAATCAGGGGAGAAATTCCCAACCCAGGGGACCGGTAATAAACGTAATCTTTGGAGGACTATGACCCCGAGGGCCAGTGATAAATACAATCTTTGAAGGACCGGCTACTGTTGGTTCATCTAAAAATTCGAGAAAAACATATACTAGAGAAGTTATGCATATTATCAGAGAAACCCCGAAGAGGGCTAGGACATGATAACAATGACATTCAATGATTTTGATTTAGAGGGTGTCAAATTTCCTCATGGCAATCCTCTGGTCATAACACAAATAATAGGGAACAACCCGGTAAAGAGAGTTCTTGTAGACAATGGAGCCTCGGTGGACATCTTACTCCATAAACCTTTATAAGGATGGGTTACAACGAATCTAAATTAACCCCAACTGATATGCCAATATATGGTTTTGTCGGAGTCGAGTGCCCGGTGGAAGGGATAATTAAGTTACCTCTGACAAGAAAAGCAACACAGATGTTGGACTTTTTAGCGGTAAAGGCTAGATCAACTTACAATGCAATCATGGGAAAAACATGAATATATGCTTTCAAGGCAGTCTCCTCTTCTTACTACTCAGTGATGAAGTTTCCCACCCCAAACGGGATTGGAGAATAGATAGGAGATCAAAAGATCGCAAGGAGTTGTTATGTAGCCTCCCTTAGGGCTGATGAAGTTGGGGGGGGGGGCAGGTTTTGCCTATTGAAGATCTGGATATTCGCGAAAATGACGAGAAAAAAGGGAAGCCATCAGAAGACTTGATTCTGATCCCTTTGGCTCCCGAGTATCCTGAGAAAGTAACTTTCATTGGAGCATCACTAGAGGAGCCCCTTAGAGGGAAGTTGGTGAGGTTTTTACAAGAAAATAGTGATGTATTTGCATGGTCAGCAGCTGATATGCCTGGCATAGACCCGGAACTGATCACTCACAAATTGAATGTAGATCCGAATCGAAAGACCGTGAAGCAAAAGAAAAAGGAGTTTTGACCCTGAGAGGTAGGAGGTAATCAAGCAAGAAGTAGAGAAGCTCTTAGAGGCTGGTTTCATTAAAGAGATACAATTTCCAGAATGGTTAGCAAACCCCGTAATGGAAAAAAAGGCTAATGGAAAATGGAAAATGTGTGTGGATTTCACTAATCTGAATGATGCATGCCCAAAGGATTGTTTCCCACTGCCAATGATAGATACATTGATAGATGTGACCACTGGTCACGAAATGCTGAGTTTTATGGATGGATTCAATGGATAAAATCAGATCAAGATATATAAGGATGATATCCCAAAGGTATCATTCATCACTGACTTTGGTATTTTTTGTTATCTTGTTATGGTGTTTGGGTTCAATAATGCAGGAGCTACCTATCAGAGGTTGGTGAATAAAACTTTTAAAGATCTTATTGGAAAAATAATGGAAGTATATGTAGATGACATGTTAGTCAAGAGTCTTGTGAAGACTGATCACATAACCCATTTGAGGGAAGCCTTTGAGGTCTTGAGATACCACAAAATGATGTTAAATCCTGCAAAGTGTGCTTTCAGAGTGGGATCAGGAAATTTCTTGGGATTGATGGTCTCCAAGAGGGGAATCGAGGAAAATCCAAATAAGATAAAGGCCATTTTGGACATGGAACCTCCAAAGACTATTAAAGATGTTCAAAAGCTCACTGGAAGGGTTGCTGCCTTAGGACGATTTATCTCCAAATCTGGAGATAAGTACCTGCCATTTTTCAAATCCCTGAAGAAAATAAAAGATTTCATATGAACTGAGAAAAGTCAAGAAGCCTTCGAAGGGTTGAAGAAATTCATGGTCCAAGCCCCGTTGTTGGCCAAACTAGACATGAGCGACACTTTGTACTTATATTTGGCCGTTTCAGAAAATGCATTGAGCTGTATTGGTTAAGGAGGAACTTAGAGTCCAGAAACCCATATACTATGTCAGTAACATTTTGCATGGAGCTGAGTTGAATTATTCGATTATTGAAAATTTTGCTTTAGTCCTCGTGATGGCCTCAAGGAAGTTGCGTCCTTACTTCCAGGCTCATAAGATTGAGGTGCTAACGAATCATCCTTTGAGAAATATTATCCACAGTCGTAAAGCCAGTGGAAGGTTGATTAAATGGGCCATTGAGCTGGGAGAATTTGACATAATATATAAGCCACGAACGGCGATAAAAGCCCAGGCCTTGGCTGACTTCGTGGTTGAATGTACCATCCCTAACCAAGAAGTTGGGGGGCAGCGAGATACAGAACCTGAGGGCATGGAGGAAAAAGAAGATAATGAAGGAAGACATAACAAGGACAAGGAATTCCGGGTTCTTTATTTTGATGGAGCATCGAAAACAAATTCGAGTGGAGCAGGGTAAGTTTTGCAAAGCCCAGATGGATTTTTGATTGAATATGCTATGAAGCAAGATTTTCCAACCACTAATAATGAAGCCGAGTATGAAGCTCTGATAGCTGGCCCTAACCTAGCAGGGATGTTGAGAGTCAAAAACTTAAAAGTTTGTGGGGACTCAAAGCTGGTGGTATCACGAGTCAATGGGGAGTTTGAGGTAAGAGATGAAACCATGGCAACATATGTACGCCTAGTGAGGGCCGTGATGACCCAGTTTGATGAATGCCATGTTGAACATAATCCAAGGGAAGAAAATGTTAAGGCCGATGCACTATCCAAATTTACCTCATCAAAATTAGAAGAAAGCTCTGGCAGCATGTACTTTTGTGTTTTGAAAATACGGAGCATAGACGTCAAGTTAATTGCCCCCATAGGACTTGAAGGGTCATGGATAGATCCTATTAAGGCTCATATGCAAATCGGATGGCTTCCTAGTGATGCAGTGGAAGCAAGAAAGTTGTGTGTACGAGCTCTAAGATACTCTCTAATTGATGGGATTCTTTATAAGATTTCTTTTATAGTTCCTTATTTAAGATATCTCAGGTCAGATGAAGCTCAACTTGCTTTAGAGGAAGTACATGAGGGTATATGTGACCAACACTTGAGGGGCAGGGCCTTAGCCATAAAATTACCGCTTTAGGCTTTTATTGGCCAGAAATGATGGCTGGCGCTAAAGGATATGTGAAAAGATGTGATCGTTGTCAGAAACATGCCCCTGTGGTAAGGCAACCTCCCGAAATGCTCACTTTCATAAACTCCCCAATCCCATTTGCTATGTGGGGAATGGATATTCTCGGACATTTTCCCATGGCCATCACTCAAAGGAAGTTCTTGATCATAGTAATTAATTTTTTTACCAAGTGGGTTGAAGCCAAGCCCCTGACAAAGATTACGACTAAGCAAGTCGCTCAGTTCCCGCGGGAGAATATTATGTATAGGTACGGGATCCCCCAAATCTTAGTGACTGACAATGGAACACAATTCAATAATGAAGAGTTCAGGAAGTATTGTGAAGAAAATGAAATTGACTGGAGATTCACTTATGTTGCTCACCCTCAAGCTAATGGGCAAGCAGAGGTTGCAAATCGGATCATTTTGGATGGGTTAAAGAAGAGGATTGAAAAGTATAGAAATAATTGGGTGGATGAAATACTGCCAATACTTTGGGCTTATAGAACTACATGTAGAGTTACAACGAGAGCAACGCCCTTCATGTAAGCATATGGAGAAGAAACAATTGTACCGGTGGAAATATCACATTTGTCCCCAAGGATCCAAGCATTCAACGCTGAGGAAAATGAGGAGGTGCAAAGATTAGCCCTGGATTTAATAGATGAAGTACGAGATGCGGCGCACGTAAAGATTGTGAAATATCAGAAAAAACCTCTTTTTATAACAACCTCAGGGTGAAAGAGAGATTCTTCAAGAAAGGAAATTTGGTCCTATGGAAGGTGGAAGCTTTTGGAGTAGGGAGAAAGGAAAGCTCACCCCAAATTGGGAAGGGCCATACAAGGTTGAGCGTTCAAGAAAGAGGATCTTACAAATTGGAGACCATGGAAGGAGAAGAAGTACCTCGGACTTGGCATGCTTGAAACCTGAAGATTTACTACATATAGTTTTGTACTCATTAAGGTAGTAACAAGGTTCAAATGCACCATGAAGCTTTGCTTGCTTAGGGTTTTATATCTCAGTTTTAGTAGGATTTACATTCTAGTTTGTGACTATCAAGGGTTGAACCCATTTTATATAAGGTTTTGAAAAACCAGATTATATGTTCTTAAGTTGAAATTATTTTAAACTTTGAAGAGCCAAGTTATGATACTGCTTTGATTACTTAGCAAAATTTGTGTTTTGATGACAAAAGAATAGGAATGCCATGAGCATCATTTGCAAGTCCGTCATATCCATCTATTTTTCAGTCTTGTTTCCATTATTCAATGCATGACTCTTAAAACTGTGTGGTTCATATCATTTTTAGGTCTTATTTCTATTATTCAATGCATGACTCCTAGAATTGTGCAGCTCAGATTGCTAATCAATCAAAAAGCATGTAAAGCAAAGGAAATGACATAAATAAAAACCCGAAGGGTATCAAAGTCAAAGTACGATGATTAATATAAAGAAATCCACGATGGGCTAATAAGTAAAGAAAACTAGTATAAATCCTTAAACAAATCATCATCATTCCCCTCATCAATAGTAGTAGGAGGAGGGGGAACGGGCTTATCTTCCACAGGAGTAACATCCCGAGAAGGAGAAGCTGTGGCCTCAGCAAAAGTAGTAGGAACGGGAGAAGGTGGAAGATCCTCTAAAGGAGACCCTTGCCGCCCAGGAATAGGAGGCACTGGGTATGCGTTGAGAGTCACCTCTAGCACCTTCTTCCCAATCTCTACCACGATCTGCTCCCAGCAGGTGGAAAATGTAACAGGGAAGTTAGCATCATACTCCCCATTCAGGACCTCTTGAAAGTCCTCCGATGCTTTGTAATCAACTATCACCTCAGCTCAACCCTTATGAGCCTCCAACTCTAGCCTGCGAACCTTCTCCTTCTCCTCAGCTAACTCCCTCTCCACCTCCCTGAAACGGGTAAAATTGGCCTCTGAAGCCTTGAAATACATGTCCCTATCCCTCTCGGTGATAGTCAGGTTAGCCCTCACTTCCTTCAGGTTATGAAGAGCAGCCAGAAGGTAAGTGTTTATCTGCAAAAGCATATCATAGCATAATAAGCTGAATATGTAAAGCAAAGGGAAGGAAAAGAATACTAAAAGAAGGAAGTAAAAACTTACCGAAGCCACTGCCTGGGAACCAAGGCACTCAATCTGGAGATCATCAAAAGACTCCATTATCTTAGCCCGGTCTCGTGGTGTCACCATACTCTCGGACCATAGAACAGCCGCCTCAGAGCTCCCCACGACTGTATCCCTCCTCTGCAGGCCCCAGGTCACAGTGAAGGGAGATGTATCCTCATCGAGGCTAAGAGGCCTCTCAGATATGAAAGTAGGTACAACCTCCTTGACCGTGACCGAAGGACCGTCACCAATCCTTACCCGCTTATCGCGGTGAGCCTCAACTATAGAACCCCGAGAAGCACGGGACTCCTGTTCCTTAAAGATCGATTCCAAAGCTATCTTAGTTGCAAAAACATAAAATCATAAGGAAAATGATAAAGCATGGAAATAAACAATGAAGACAAATAGAGGAAAAAAATACCATCGGGACCCAGGTCACTTAGACCTAAACTTTGCAAATTGCCCTCTGAAAGAATGAGAGCACAGTGATGCAAGTTATCAGCTATAATGGCCCTGATGGCCGCATCTTCGTCTATCCACAAATTTAAATATCTTAATGAGCCATCTACACTTTTTGAGAATTGAGCCTGAAAAAATGGTCCCAACCCTCCTCGGCATCCAAATACACATAAAACCACTCGCCCTTCTAAGTTGGATATGAGTCGGGATTGGTGCCAGAAACAAAGCAAGAACGGGTCAGGGATCTATGGACTACTTTGACCCACCCTTGATCCTCATGGGCATTAACAAATTTAAACAAGTAACGGAAAACACAGACATTGGGCTCAAAACCATGTTTACGAGATTGGGTCATGTAACAATGAATAAAACGCCAGGAATTGGGCGTGAGTTGGGTTGGACATACACGGGCCTCAGCTAAAAGGCGAAAAATAAAGGGATGTGGGGGAAGCCGAAAACCAACATAAAAAGTTTTTTTATATACACGAAAAGCCCCGGGTTTTGGGTAACAAGCCCTATCATTTGGGTCGGGGGCCTCGACCCTATAAGGAGCAGAAATACCAAATAAAAAAGCTACAGTGCCTACTTTTTCGGAGTCATTTCTAAAAGGATAATTTTATGCATCTAAATGGAGCATGTTAGGAAAGGCTTCGCCACATTCACTTAAAAGATCCCTAAGTGAAAGAAATGAAGCATGGACTAAATATTTTTTTACCTCGGCTGGCCCTAGAAGGACGGGGAGCAGCATGAGGAACCTGGGAATGGGAGGAGTCGGAATCCGCCATGAAATTCTTGTGAAGAATGCTTGAAAAACCAGAAAAATCTTGAAGGTGAGGGAAGGAAATGAAGATTCAAATGGAATCTTCAAAGAATCCAGAAAATGGTGAAAAATTGTGGTGAAAAAGGAGGTCGGAAATCGCCTTACGGTGGAATAGAAGGCCAGAAATCGCCTAGCGGTGGAGAGAAAAATTGCAGAGAGAAAGAAAATATGGAGAGAATTTTTTGTGAAAATGAACTGTGAGAAATGAACTCACACTCCACTCCTTATATAGCCCTCCATGAGGGAACTCAACCGTTGTTGGGATAAAAGGAAATGAGCTTGTCAAATCATAAAGGGCGGGAAGCCCATAAATTTCAAAATTTGGAGTATTCTACCAAATTCGAGAATACTCTAGAATGTTCCTTACCAAAAAATCAAGAACAACAAATATTTACCCTGAATTTTGTGAAAAAATCATTAGGGAAAATAAGAAGGGACCTAACCACACCCAGGAGACACAATTTCTAGGCGTTGTTCGAGTCATACTTCCTAGGCGGGGGTGACCCATGCCTAGGATCTTTGAAGAATGAAGGAGGTCAAACCACGTCTAGGAGACACAATTACTAGACGTGGTTCAAACCATGTCTCCTAGGCGGGGGTGACCCACGCCTAGGATATACTTAAGCTATAAAAAATCAACCACGCCTAGGAGGCATGAATGCTAGGCATGGTTTATATGTTGTCTCTTAGGCGGGGGTGACCCACACCTAGGATATATGTGAGTATGTGTATAAACAACGCCCAGGATACAAAGTTTCTAGGCGTTGTTGTCTAAATATCTCCTAGGCTGGGTTTACCCACACCTAGGATGAATGAGGGTATGAGGACCAACAACGCCCAGGAGACAAAGTTTCTAGGCGTTGTTGGAAATGTGTCTCCTGGGCGGGGGTTACCCACGCCTACGATGAATGAAAGGACGAGGACCAATAATGCCCAGGAGACAAGTTTTCTAGGCGTTGTTGGTAACATGTCTCCTAAGCGGGGGTGACCCACGCCTAGAATGCATGGCACCATACAACCTATTTTTTGATTATTTAATTAATCAGAAAATGGGCTAAAAATGGAAAAATAGCTGAAAATTCCCAAAAAAATATTGAAAATAGAAGGGTGATAGGGAATAAAATAAGCCCTTGGTATGTAATTAATATCGCATTAATTATATCAGAATTGGGCTGAAAGTTAGGCCCATTTGAAAGAACCCAAAACCCTTGTTATTCCCTAACAATACAACAAGAATTACAGAAGGGGGTTGAATGTAATTCTGACTTCTTTTTTAGATTTATGAAAAATGGTTCTAACACAATAATATATATATATATGTTTGATTTGCAAAGTGCGGAATGAAAGAATTATATAAATCAAAACACAAGTAATAAAAACACAAGTCTTTAAAACTTTCTGATGGATTTGAATGTATCCACCAGATAAATATATATATATATATATATATATATATATATATATATATCAAGAGAACCCTATGAAGCTTGAATAGCTCACAGCTGCTTTACAAGTGAACAACTAAACTTGCAGAGAAATATTACAGGATACAGCTTACAAGTGTTTCTTTGAAAATGTGTTTTTCTTAGTCTATTATTGTTGTTGTTCTACTTGCTACACTTGGTTTATATATCACCAAGTTTACATAGAATAAGACAAGATAATAAAACAAAACCTATCAAGTCTAACTCCATGCTGCTTCACTACTCTATTCCAGCATCTTTGAAAATCTTCATAACTTGCATGGAAATGGCAATACTTCTTTGTTCTCATTTTTCTGTTAAACAGGATGCCACATTCCTTTTGCAAACACCCAACGCATGTGACTGTGTTGTCACTGTCAACAGATATTTGAATTGATCATCCGTCGGGTACATGCTTGTTATCCGTCGGGTAGCCTCTTTGATCATCCGTTGGGTAGCTTTGTTGATCATACGTCGGGTAGCCATTTGTCACTTGACTCTATTTCATTTATGCAGAATTACAAGACATTTCATATTTACATTTAATCAACCTATTCTGCACATCTACTAGCAGTCTACATGATTCATAAGCTACTACAGAATCTATACAAAGTTGCTTGCAAAAATGTGCTACATGACTTATTGTAACATAAGCTACTCACCTGATGGATATCAATTAGTCATCCGTCGGGACTATATTGAATCATCCGTCGGGACTATAATTGATCATCCGTCGGGTGCTACAAAATACACTAAGTTAAATATACTAAGGTGTTTTGTTTGGCTTATCATCAAGTACACAACATATTCCTAACAATCTCCCCCAATTTATGTCTACTAGAATTGTAGTCATAAATTAAGAGAAACTTGATGATAACAAAATATCCTAAAGACACAGATTGAAAAATAGTAGATAAAACTGATAAGTGCTACAATATTGATGAAAGTTGAACAATGCAAAGTACACAAAGAAATTGCTCATAATTGTTATCAAGGTGCTCCTCTAGTCTGATCAGATAGATCTATTTCCTTGATTTTCTGGGTTTCTTCCCAAGCCTTATGTTGTTTTCTTCAATTTGATTCTGAAGTTTTCTGTGGAATTCAAGTTCATCAGCTTCTGAGAGATCTAGCATTTCCTGCATTTCTAAAAGAGTCTCATTGCTAGAGATACTCAATTGGTCCTCCAATCTGAAAAATCTTCTAACCCTTTTTCATCCTTAAATTCCATCAGCCAATAGGGCCTTAGATGCACTCTCTTTCCTGTAAAGGGAATATATAGAGTTCTTGGAAGTGCATCTTTGGCTCTAATACTCCTCAACTCCTCAATCTTCTTTAGAACTTGTCTTCTTGCAGTCACATTGTAACCAAAGTTTTTTTTGAATGATGAGTTGACCTTTATCAGCACAGATTGGATTTCTAGGAGAATCCTGTGAAGTGACCATGTGAACTCTCTTCATCCCTTATATTTGAATACCAGTCTTTTAGGAAGACGTCTGTAAGCATCAATTCCTCTGACTTCTTCCAGTTCATCTATGTAAAGGTTGATGTCAGATTACTCCTTGATGTCACAAATGTACAACATGTCTCCCTTGTTTACTGTGGGTTGGGATTTGGTTAGAGCTTTGGATCTGAGAGATACAGGATTCACTTTCTTGCTAGCTCTAGTCTTTGTCTTCTTTGTCTTGAAGATGGATAAATTTAGCTCAAGAATTGGCAAACTATCTCAGTCTACTGGCTCATCCTTAGGAATAATTGGCTCACCATGAATATTCCTTGTTGGATCCACCACTTTGAATTCTTCAAATACCATATAAGGATTTGATGTCTGAGTTATAGTTGTAGACTTTATGGGAAATTGGTCTTCCAATTCCTCATCATTAAAGTTCACTTTCCTCTTGGAATGAAGTTTGTATCTAAATCTTCTTTTATGCTGTGATTCTTCTTGCATTTTCAGATCCTTAGGTTCAGTAATTACAGTTGGTTGTACAGGAAGCTCTGTTGTGGTTTTTACAGCTTGAAGCTTAGCCAAGATAGCAACGTGTTCTTTCTTTTGCTTTTGCTTTTTAGTATCCAGAGCAGCTTGCTTCTTTTCTAGCCTGATTCTTTCTTTCTCTTCCTTGTTAGCTTCCACAAACAGTGGGTGTCCAACCACCACACAAATCTCCTTACCATTTCTGTAAATTTTGGAAATTTTTCTTTTCAATGCTGAATCAGCTGGATCCTTGTAGAATGTAATAGATCTTGACAACCGTTTCTTTTCATTTGGCTTTGGTATCTCAAACACTGTATCTATAGGATTCTTGTCTGAAAACTTAGAATAGTTCCATTTGGCCTTCATGATGAGATTTTTCTTTGGAGATTTGACACAGAAAGTTTGACCCCTTTCCAGATAGTTCATACTTATATCATTCACATAGATTTTCATGACTTTAGAGTGATAATTGAAAACTTTGTCTGGCTTCTGTGTAGGGACAAATATCTTCTGGATGTTCTCATCAATTTTCTCCCAATTGATTGGACTCAATTGCTTCTTCTCAGCTGCTCTCAAGTTGGCTGCTGCTTCTTTGATTAGATCTATGCTATCTTTAGCAGGTGGCTTTGTGAAAACAATTGTTGGCACAATTGCTTTACTTACTTGAATATTGAGCACTTTTTGCTCCCCCTCACTTCTTGATTCGCCTTGACTGAATAAGACAATTGAGCTTTCTTTCTCCCCCTTAGAAGATGTTTCTTTATCCCCCTTTTTGTTACTAGCAAGTTGAGTAGAAGAGGAGGTTTGTGCTGCCACTAGCCTTTGAAGCAAGTCTGTTTGTTGTGCTTGGTATAGATGAATTGTTGTTAGAGAGGCTTCCATTGCTGTCATTATGGTATCCAAGGAATCTATCTTTTTGGCAAGATCAGAATTATTCCTGAGTTATATCTTAATGTCAAGCATTGTGGCTTCTTGAAGTTTGGAATACAATCTGTCAGAAATGTCCCTTTTCATTTGATCAATTTTACCTTTGATAGAGGTGACATCCTGAGTATGTTGAAAACCTTGGATTTGTTGCAATTGAAGAAAAGCAAGATGTGTTTGCAGAAGCTTCTTGGTGCTGGCATTTATTGTTGATTGAAGAGCAGAGTGTGTTTGATTGATAAGTTGGATGAGTGTGGTCTTGAAATGGTGTTCATCACATTTCTAGGAGAAGGCCCATGATGGCATGCCTGATCTGGTACTAGGGCCTACTTCTCCCCCTATGTCCAATGGCTCTTCTTCACTTTCTGCATCCTCACCACCAAAGAAATCTTATGAACCACCAGTCTCATAGTCAATATCACCAGCTGTAGAGGGCAGAGCTGTGATTGCCTCATTTGCTCTTTGCATAGACTATGTGGTGTGCACCAAATTTAGCATCCTTTCTGTATTGTTATTGACCTGTCCAGCCATAAGTTGGTATGCTGGAACATGGTAAGTAAATGCCTCAACATCCAAGGAGGTTGAATCTATAACAGCTTGACTTTGCTGAAATAGTTCCTCCCTGTTAGCATCCTGGACATTCATTAACTCACTTGCAATGACATCCACCCTTATGTCTCCTGTACCTGCATTTCTCTCATTATCTCTCTTTTCTTGCATCAAGGTCTCACCTTGGCTCCCCACCCTCACATCCTCACCTTCACCATCTAAGGTGGGACTTCTCTCACTCACTTTTTCCAGTCCTGAAGAAATGGACTGCATTGAATCACTTTTTTCCTCTCCTTTTTCCTGCGAGTAACCCAGACTCTCACTGAAATCACTCCCTTCCCTCAGTCCTAGGAGTGCTTGCACTACTACTAAGTCTTCTGCACTTGTAAGAATAGATGAAATTTGAAGTTGTGTAGAGACACCCATCGGATGAGGAATATCCATTGGGTTAACCGTTTGACTATCCGACGGATGACTACTGTTAAGCTTATTCGTTGGGATACAATCACTACTCGACGGATGATAGATATCCATCTGGATAGAAGAAATAATTGAGTTTGGAGTGGAGACTATTGTAGACTCTGTTCAGATTGATGAAAATTTTGGCACAGATGTCTCAATAGTCTCAGAAAGAAATGGCAAGTGAGCCAACAAATCATCTAGAAGATGATGCTCACTTGCATGGATTTTTAGCTTCTCCAAGAGAGTTAAAGATGGAGAATTTGGTTGAGATGTATGAATCATATCAACATCAAATGAGTGTGTGGGATAATTTGGTGTATCAGGTGCTTCAATTATAAGAGAAATTGGTTGTGACTCCACATTTATTGGAGCCACATCAACCTGACTTTGAGAAGGTGCAGTGACTGGGTCTTTTACACCAGTTTGCACAGTATGTAAACCCTGTGCATCCCCAAGGGTTTTTGATAATTTCTTTCTGGTATAAGTTTGTGGTGAGCTAGTGTCCCTACCCCTCTTGGCATGTGCTCCTGGTTGGGAGCTTATTTCAATGGTAACATCCTTTTGGGAGGATGAAATCGGTAATGAGCTAATATCATTATTAACAACTACAGTTTGTTGGAAAATAGTGGTGTGGCTAGGTTTGGGTACACTCTTATCACCAGCCTTATCCTTAGGGCTTCTTTGATTTTCACCCTGTCCCTCACCTTTCTTGCCCTCCTTCACACTCCCCTCTTTAGGTTTAGTGGATTTTACAACTGATTTTTTTGGAAGAAATTAGAGAGGGCTTTCTTAGCTTTGGATTTAGTGACTTTTGTTGGTTTGGTAGCTTGGGTAGACAACTGTTGGGTCATTGACACAGTTGCCATAGCTACACTAGAAAGCAATGAAGTTTGTGAGGTTGGAAGAGTGGAGATAGAAGAAATTACCTCATTTACCTGAGGTCCCTCCATTACTGAAAAGTAGAATAAGGGAACCTTCTTGTGATGGTTTACTCTGTTTAAATTTGCAATGATCCTTCTTTCTTGAACCCAACCATTCAGCTTGTTGGTTGGGTTCTCAATTACAATTTCCTCAACAAGATGGTTAGCAAGCATCATGAAAAATCTAGCATAATAGACACTTCTACCTCTCTTGTTGATCTCTCCTAACTTAAGCCTAACTCAAACAAAACTAAGTCACTGAAATTGAAATACTTATCAGTAACTAGCATGTAAAGCATGTTAAGCATAGAAATGTTTATAGAGTCAAAGTTACTAACTTTACCAGAAAACACCTTAGTGACTACATCACACAGGTAACTCCATTCTTTCCTAAGACCCAGCCTCCTAATTTCACTTAATTTAGAAGTAGTGAGTGCATAGCCCATGGAATTAAGCATATTAACAATGTCAGTGTCTGTGTGTGGAGCAATTACAGTATTATCAGGAATCTTGAAGCACGCTTTAACAATATCACTACTTATGCAAAACTGCTTACCTTTCAGAGTGAATGTGATGGTCTTGTTTGTCGAGTTGTACACTGTAGTTGTCCATATCTCTTCAACAACCTCACAGTAAATGGTGTGTGATTCCAACATGGCATAGTTGAGTTTGCAGTTCTTCACAAAATCCATCATTTTGTGATAGTCACCAGACTGTTGAATCTCCTTGTTCACCAAAGCTGAGAAGTTATTTTTCTCATAGATATAACCGGTTTGAGACATGATTTTCACTACAGGTGCCATTGTTAGAGATTTGGAATTTGCAGAGAGAGAGTTTGCTTTTGAGACGGAAGAAATTAGAGCAATTGAATCTTGAGAATGATAAAAGAAATGAATAAAAGTGAATTTGCTTTTATACTATATCAGAAAATAACTGTCAAAAATAATAAAGTAATATAAAGTAACCAATAAAAATTGCCCAAAATAGCCGTTTAAAAATAAATAAACTGTAAAAATTCCGTCACTTATTCGTCGTGTCATGCTTACAAACTGTAAGTATACTCGATGGATAATGTTCAGAGAATTAACGGCTAGGATTGAGACAATATGACGGATGAGGATAAATCAGTTATCCGTCGAGTTATAAAATATTCCAGAAAAATAATTGATTTTATTGACAAATAGTATTCCGACGGATGATCAAATTCGATGGATAATGATCATCCGTCGGGATGTAAATTTTGACTTAGCCAAAATTTCATCCAAAACAAAAAAAATCAATTAAATTTATGGCTGCATGACAACTTGCAAAATATCTGAAATGATTCAAGAAAAATTTAGCATACCTAATTCACTTACCAACCTTGAAAAGGTGGATTCATCTATTGGCTTGGTAAATATATCTACAAGCTGTTTTTCACTTGGAACAAAATGCAGTTCCACAGTACCATTCGTCACATGTTCCCTAGTACCATTCATCACATGTCCCCTTATGAAGTGAAACTTGATGTCTATGTGCTTTGTTCTTGAATGCTGTACTGGATTTTCAGTGATGGCAATTGCACTTGTGTTATTACAGAAAATAGGAATCCTATCCACTTGTAGACCATAGTCCAACAATTATTTTTTCATCCACAAAATCTGTGAACTGCAATTACCTACAACAATATATTCAGCTTCAGCTGTAGAAGTAGAGACTGAATTTTACTTTTTACTGAACCAGGACACAAGCTTATTTCCTAGAAATTGACAGGTTCCTGTTGTACTTTTTCTGTCTATTTTACACCCTGCATAATCTGCATATGAATAACCAGTTAGATCAAAACCAGAATCTCTAGGGTACCAAATGCCAAGTTTTGGTGTTCCCTTGAGATATCTGAAATTTCTCTTAATAGCTACCAAGTGAGATTCTCTAGGATCAGCCTGAAATCTAACACAAAGAAAAGTAGCAAATATTATATATAGCCTACTAGCTGTTAAGTACAGAAGTGAACCAACCATGCCCCTATAACTTGAAATATCCACAAACTTTTCAGTAGTGTTTAATTCAAGCTTAGTTGCAGTGGTCATGGGAGTTTTTGCAGATGTGCAATCCATTAGATCAAACTTCTTTAAAAGATCATGAATGTATTTAGTTTGAATAATGAAAATTCCATCACTAACTTTCTTAACTTGTAAACCAAGAAAGTAAGTTAGTTTTCCCATCATGCTCATTTCATACCTACTTTGCATCAATTTGGCAAACTTTTTGCAAAGTTTTTCATCTGTAGAGCCAAATATAATATCATCTACATAAATTTGAACAAGTATACTAGAGCCATTAACATTTCTAAAGAATACGTTTTATCCACAGTACCTCTTGTGAAGTGATTTTCCAAAAGGAACTTTGATAGAGTGTCATACCAGGCTCTAGGTACTTGCTTCAGTCCAAAGAGTGCTTTCAAAAGATAGTAGACATGATTTTGGAAATCTGGATCTTCAAAACCAGGAGGCTGACTGACATAGACTTCCTCCTCCAAATATCCATTTAGAAAAGCACTCTTGACATCCATTTGATAGACCTTGAAATTGGCATGGGCTGCACAGGCTAAGAAAATTCTGATGGCTTTAAGTCTTGCAACAGGAGCAAAAGTTTCATCAAAGTCTATTCCTTCTTGTTGACAATAACCCTTAGCAACCAATCTAGCTTTGTTCCTGACCACTATGCTATTTTCATCCATCTTGTTTCTGAATACCCATTTGGTGTCAATTGGATTCTTTCCTTTAGGCTTGGGTACCAGCTTCCATACTTTATTCCTTTCAAATTGGTTTAACTCCTCCCGCATAGCTAAAATCCAATCAGGATCTGAAAAAGCTTCTTCTACCTTCTTTGGTTCTTCCTTAGATAGGAAGCTGCTATATAGACATTCTTCTTGAGTTGCTCTCCTTTTTTGAACTCTAGAAGATACATCACCAATGATGAGCTCAAAGGGGTGATCTTTTATCCATTTTCTTTGTTGAGGTAGATTAGCTCTAGATGAAGAGGCCTCATTGTTGTCTTGATGTGTAACTGAGTTTTGATTATTAGAAACTCCCCCTGAGTTTATGGATCTTTGATTTGAGAAAAGGGAACTTTCTATAAGTGATCTATTCTGACTTTCAGCTTCTTTTGATGACCCGACGGATGGTGCATTTTGAGTTCCGACGGATGAAGCTGATTGTCTCCTGACGGATAAAGCAGATTGTCTCCCGACGGATAAAGCATTTTGTCTCCCGACAGATAAAGCATTTTGCAACTCAACATATGTTGAATTTTATGCTTTATTAGTAGTAGATTTTTCTGCAATATCCTTTGTCATTGTTTCCTGATCACTTTCATCATCATTAATCATCTCCACATTATCAAATTTGAGGCTCTCATGATAATCTCCATCTTGTAGTCATTCAATCTTCTTATCATCAAACACAACATGTATTGATTCCATAACAATGTTGGTTCTAAGATTGTAGACTCTATATGCTTTTCCCACAGCATATCCAACAAAAATTCCTTCATTCGCTTTAGCATCAAACTTCCTATTTTGATCAGTTTGATTTCTCAAGATATAACATTTGCATCCAAAGACATGAAGAAAATTTAAAGTTGGCTTCTTGTTCTTGAACAATTGGTAAGGTGTCATACACTTTGCTTGATTAACCAAAGAAATATTCTGAGTGTAGCATCCAGTATTTACAGCTTCAGCTCAGAAGTATGTTGGTAACTTTGATTCTTCAAGCATTATCCTTGCAGCTTCTATAAGTGATCTGTTCTTTCTTTCCACTGCTCCATTTTATAAGTGATTCTTCAAGCATTGTCTTTGCAGCTTCCATAAATGATCTGCTGAAAACTCATGCATAATCCCATTCTCTTCACAAAATGCTCTCATAACAGAATTCTTGAACTCAGTTCCATTGTCACTCCTGATTCTTCTAACTTTAAAATCTGGATGATTGTTGACTTGCCTTATATGATTGATGATGATTTCACTAGCCTATAGGAAATATGTCCAGGAGAACTTTGAGAAATCATCTACAATTACTAGGCAAAATCTTTTCCTTGAGATGGACAACACATTGACTGGTCCAAACAAATCCATGTGTAGCAATTGCAAAGGTTCTTCAATTGTTGAATCAAGCTTCTTTCTGAATGATGCTTTAATCTGCTTTCCCTTTTGGCAGGCATCACACAGTCCATCCTTAGAAAACTCCACTTGAGGAATACCTCTAACCATTTCTTTCTTGACAAGCTCATTCATGGTCTTGAAGTTTAGATGGGACAACTTCTTGTGCCACATCCAACTTTCATCTTGACTTGTTTTACTGAGAAGGCAAGTGACATAATTTGCATTTGATGAGTTGAAGTCATCTAGGTACATATTTCCTTTTCTCACTCCAGTGAGAACCACTTTGTTGCTCCTTTTATTAGTCACAACACAGGCTTCTGAATTGAAAGTTACTGAATTGCCTTTATCACAAAGCTGGATGATACTCAACAAATTATGCTTGGGACCATCCACTAAGGCAACCTCCTCAATGATGACATTGTCTTTAGAAATCAAGCCATATCCCACAGTCTAACCTTTGTTGTCATCTCCAAAAGTAATACTTGGGCCAGCTCTCTCCTTGAACTCTGTGAGCAGGGTAGAATCTCCAGTCATGTGCCTTGAACAACCACTATCCAGATACCAAAGATTCTTTCTGTTTCCCTGCACACATCAAAACCAAATCAAGTTGATTTTGGTACCCAAGTTTTCTTGGATCATGCTTTGTTAGCTTTCTTCTTTTGTTTCTTAGGTTTGATCTCATTTGACTTGGGGATATCAGATTCATCCTTAGTTATCTGAGTTGGACCTTTGAAACCAGTCATTAGAATAGAATTATCATGCACATTTTGATTAACAGGAAAAGGCATGTTGTTTGTAAATATGTTATTCCAATAAGGCATGCTAAACGGCATTTGAGGCATACTAAATGCAGCATAATAAGGATTAGGTGCAAATGGCATATTAGCAAATTGTGCATTCATATTCTGTGCAGACATAGCATTCATAGGCATAGAAGGCATGACATTCATGTAGGAAAAAGAAGATGGTACAGATATAGGATTAGGCATGAAAAGTTTACAATTAACAGACAAATGATTAACACTACCACACCTAACACATATTGGGAGCATATTTATCAGGTGTGTAGTTATTATGTTTGTTAATCCCTACTTTCCCATTTTTATTGTTTTTCTTTTTAGTTTTTGTTTTAACCTCAATCTTTTCTAATCTGTCATTCAATTGCTTGATAGACAGATGACCAACATTCACTTTCTTCTCCTTCTTTACTTGACTTGATTCTCCTGAAACAAAGTTTTTGGAAACTGATCCATTAACTTGGCAAGTTTGGCTTTACTCATAGGTTTGCTCACAGCCGACGGATGATGATTTATGTCACTCGACGAATAATCCTTTTGATTATCCGACGAATGACTCCCATCATCCGTTGAGTCCACATCTGTTAGCAATCCTTCAACCAAGTTGGATTCCAGATTCTCTTTACTCTTTTTCCAGGCTGCATCACAGAAGGACTCAATACCTTGAACTTTGGTGATTTGAGCATGAACATCTCTGGATGATTTCCATGCCTTAATCACCTCCTGTTCTTGTTCAAGTTGCTTCTTCAAAATATCTTCTTTCTTCAAGGACTCAGTTAATTCATCCTTAGCAATCTTACATTATATTCTTAATTTTTCAAATTCAATAAACTGAGACTCTAGCACATTATTCCTCTCACTTAAAAACAGATTGTTTTTTTTGATTTTAGCATTTTCCTTAGTGAGGGACTTAAGTGTAACACGCAAATGATATAATTCTGTAGACATGTCATTGATTGCATCATTACACTCAACTTTAGATAAATGTGCTAGGTTAGTGGTGATTACTGATTACTTGAAGAACTTGTTTCTATTTCATCAGACTTGGCCATTAGGGCTAGATTGACATAACTGACATCTTCATCTTCATCCAGATCATCTGCTGCCCAGTCATTTTCTTGTGTAATAAAAGCCCTTTCCTTATATTCGAGCAACTCAAAAAACTTCTGTTTATAATCCATATGCTCAAACTTCTTCTTGTTGGAATCTGACTTTCTACACTCACTGGAAAAATGCCCTGCCAAGCCACATTGATTGCATCATTACACTCAACTTTAGATAAATGTGCTAGGTTAGTGGTGATTACTGATTACTTGAAGAACTTATTTCTGTTTCATCAGACTTGGCCATTAGGGCTAGATTGACATAATTGACATCTTCATCTTCATCCAGATCATCTGCTGCCCAGTCATTTTCTTGTGTAATAAAAGCCCTTTCCTTATATTCGAGCAACTCAAAAAACTTCTGTTTATAATCCATATGCTCAAACTTCTTCTTGTTGGAATCTGACTTTCTACACTCACTGGAAAAATGCCCTGCCAAGCCACATTTGAAACATTTGAATTTTGATTTATCCACCATGTTTCTATTTGGCTTAGATGCTCCAAAGTTCTTCTTGAAATTGAGCTAGGCAAATCTTCTGGAAAGAAATGCAAGATGTTCATCAATATCATCCATATCATCTTGGCTCAAAGAATCTTCATTGTCAGCTACCAGCCCATTGCCCTTGTTTTCACAGACCTTAGAAGTAGACTCAACATCTTCTACCTTCACCCCTTTCTCTTTCTCCAACTCAGCAACCAGTGCTATGAACCCTCCTATCTTCCTTCCTTTCTCCATCCTCTCATCTTGCTCTATTTCAAGCTCATAAGTTTTCAGGATGCCATACAGTCTCTCCAAAGTAAACTCCTTGTAATCTTGACAGTTTCTCAATGAGACTGTCATTGGTTTTCATTCCTTTGGAAGAGATCTAAGGAACTCAATTGGAGTCTTTTGTCTGATAGACTCTTCCATGCAACTTCAGAGCATTTAACAGTTTTTAAAATCTACTAAAAATATCAGTGAGAGACTCACTATCTTCACAATGAAAGTGCTCATATTGCTGAATTAGCAGCTGCATCTTATTCTCCCATACTTGCTCAGTACCATCACATATACTCTGAATTGTGTCCCAAACCTCCTTGATTGTTTTGCAGTTAATGATGTTATCAAACATATAACCATCAACTCTATTAAACAATATATTCATGGCCTTCTTGTCTTTCCTCTTGCTCAATATCAGGATCTGACCATTCATGCCTAGGCTTGGGAACAGATGGTTCATTGCTTGTTGCAGCTCTCATAGGCACATGAGGACCTCTCTCTATGTAATCCACATAGGCCTCATCTTGAGAAAGAAGATGTAGGTGCATCTTCACCTTCCGGTGGTGATAATTGTCTTTGTCCAGAAATGGGATCTTGACTCCAACATCCTTCTTGTTCATCTTGCTGTTTTGTTGTGATCTTTAAACTCTTTGTACTTCAAGAGCTTGCTCTGATACCAATTGTTATTTCCTAACAATACAACAAGAATTACAGAAGGGGGTTGAATGTAATTCTGGCTTCTTTTTGAGATTTATGAAAAATGGTTCTAACTCAATAATATATATATATATATATGTGTGTATGTGTGTGTGTGTTTGCTTTGCAAAGTGCGGAATGAAAGAATTATATAAATCAAAACACAAGTAATAAAAACACGTCTTTAAAACTTTCTGATGGATTTGAATGTATCCACCATATATATATATATAAAAATATATATATATATATATATATATATATATATATATCAAGAGAACCCTGTGAAGCTTGAATAGCTCACAGCTGCTTTACAAGTGAACAACTAAACTTGCAGAGAAATGTTACAGGATACAGCTTACAAGTGTTTCTCTGAAAATATGTTTTTCTTAGTCTATTATTGTTGTTGTTCTACTTGCTACACTTGGTTTATATATCACCAAGTTTACATAGAATAAGACAAGATAATAAAACAAAACCTATCAAGTCTAACTCCATGCTGCTTCACTACTCTATTCCAGCATCTTTGAAAATATTCATAACTTGCATGGAAATGGTAATACTTCTTTGTTCTCATTTTCCTGTTAAACAGGCTGCCACATTCCTTTTGTAAACACCCAACGCATGTGACTGTGTTGTCACTGTCAACAGATATTTGAATTGATCATCATCCGTCGGGTACATGCTTGTTATCCGTCGGGTACATGCTTGTTATCCGTCGGGTAGCCTCTTTGATCGTCCGTTGGGTAGCTTTGTTGATCATCCGTCGGGTAGCCATTTGTCACTTGACTCTATTTCATTTGTGCATAATTACAAGACATTTCATATTTACATTTAATCAACCTATTTTGCACATCTACTAGCAGTCTACATGATTCATAAGCTACTACAGAATCTATACAAAGTTGTTTGCAGAAATGTGCTACATGACTTATTGTTACATAAGTTACTCACCCGATGGATATCAATTAGTCATCCGTCGGGAATATATTGAATCATCCGTCGGGACTATAATTGATCATCCGTCGGGTGCTACAAAATACACTAATTTAAATCTACTAAGGTGTTTTGTTTGACTTACCATCAAGTACACAACATATTCCTAGCAACCCTGAATATTAATTAATTTTGTAATTAATTAATAATGGAGAAATCAGTTGTTAAGATAAGTCCTAAGGGGAATATAAATCCTTGTAGTTTAGCCTAAGGTACCTAATATGACAAAGAATCAGTTTTCTACTTCTTAGGATTCCAAAGTCCATTCTAATTCTGAGACTTGCTCACCAAGTCTCCTAAATCTAGTTCGATTTAAGGGTCTCACCCCCACTAAATCAGAACTAAGCGGATCTGTATCCGAATTATCTTTCATCAACTAACATGTGTAACTTAGGTGTGAATCATAAACAATTAAAGAAATCTCTAGCCGTAGATAATTGCAAGTACGTTAATTCTTTAGTTTCGTTAACTTCCCCGTGTTAAATTTGCATGGATCGTAAACCATTAAAGAAATCTTTTGTTATCAAGAGCTGTACTCACTCTTATTGTTCTGATTGTGTTTGCGAGTACGTGAAGTCCAAGATTCAAGATAAGATTACTCAAATTTCTTGCCCTGTTTCGGGTTGTAATGGCAGTTTGGACCCTGAACATTGTCGTTCTATTTTGACCCGAGAGATTTTCGATAAATGGGGAGATGAATTGTGCGAGGCTCTGATTTCAGCCCCTGATAAATTTTACTGTCCTTATATAGACTGTTCTGCACTTCTCATAAAAGGTCCGGATCTTAAAAAAACAGTGTTGAATCGGAATGTCCGCATTGCCATAAGTTGTTTTGTGCAAAGTGCATGGTTCCTTGGCATTCTGGGATCAAGTGCGGGAAGTTTCAGAAGCTACACAAGGAGAGAGGGAACGGAATGATAATTTGCTGAGGCAACTTGCTCAGGAGAAGAGATGGACTCGGTGTCCCAAGTGCAAGTTCTATGTTGAAAGGGCTGAAGGTTGCTTGTGTATAAGATGCAGATCTGATTTCTACTTATCTAATCTTTCGTTTGTGAATGGTAATGTTTATATATACATTGTACTAGTATTTTCTTAGTGGACTTGATTCTGTTAAAAGTTTAGTCTTACTTGCGTGACGAATGGAACAATATATGAACATATGAAGATAAAAGGGAAGCAAGTGATGTATTTCTTACCCTTTTTTTGGAGGGGGAGGGGACTGTGTATTATAGTTCTAAGCAGACAAGTCACTTATCTGTAGGAACAGTTTTATGAGTATGCTTAATTGAAAGGGAAGTAACATGTCAAGTAAGCATTAGTCGAGAAATTCTTTAATTTGTGTTTAGGAGGTATAGTTCAAGATCCGGAAAACTCCTGTGTTATGATTTCATTTATTATTTGCAATTAAAACCTTCCAGTGTGGACTACAAAAAAACTGTTCAAGCAATACGAGAATCTTGCCAGTTTGAGTTTGTCAGTTTCATCACTTATTCATTGTTTAGATCATATTGAGTAGTGTGTTTTGCATTTTTATTTTTAATTTATAATTAACGTCTCAGGTGTGGATATACTTTATGTTACAATTGTGGAGCTCGTCTAACAACTCACTACTGCAAAAAGTGCAAGCACTGATTCATGGTAGTTAGGACTAAGTTAGTTTGTTCCTGTTTTGGTTGCTCTTGTCGTCTATAAGCTAACAGAACGTATTGATCTTGTTTAACTCATTTATTTATTCATTAGTTTTACAGTTTACAGTATGAGTTGAATGAAACTCCCTCTAATGGTTGATCCATCACCGTTCAAAAGTCGTGTTGGCGATCAGGGTATTACTAGAAGAGCATATGCACCGGGGTAGGTTTCTAGATTGATTCAACTACTTTTTTGATGGGACACACCAAAATGAACATGCACCGCTGAAAAATTGATGGCTTCAATTTTTGAAACTCCATCAATTCAGCAACCCCAGCTTTGATTTTCAACGGACGTTGCAACGGCCGGCAATCAGTGGGTCCCTTATTTTTTTTACTTTTTGCACCATAACGGCTATATCTTTGATGCAACAACGGTCCAATATTTATGTGTATATATTACTTCTTCTGCTTCTTCTGCTTACTGCTTGTACCAAATTTTATAATACTCATTTTTCTATCTTCTCAATTTTATTTTTCTTTGAAATTATTATATATTTAAATATTTAATAGGTACTAATTGTCTTCCTTCCGAAGAATTACAATTATGTATTTCATGGACTCGACAATCCGTTGATCCGATCACCGGTCGATATTCAAACAAGAGCAATTTATGGGGGCGAATTCATGAAGATTATATAAAAAATTGGTGTGGCACTCCCGAGAATCCTCATGCCGAAACTCGTTCAAAAGTTGCTCTTGATTCACATTGGACACCATTGAAAAGAGCACTAAAAAAATGGCATTGTGCGAAGAATCAAGCTAATAGACATAGTGCAAGCGGAACCAATTTGGTGGATGAGGTAATATTTTTTATTTTTCACAATCATATGTTATATATTATTTGTATGGTAACTTAATATGCATAATTTGTCATTTTATTTAGATAACTCAAACTCAAGGATTATATTTCAAGGACATGAATAAAACATTTGACAAATGGGATTGTTATGAAACAGTTGCGGCGCATCCTCAATTTGTATACGTTCCAACCACTTCTCCTCCGTTTCAACGAAACTTTCCAACACAAATGGAATCACCAATTAATTTGAATAGTGATAATTTCGTTGATGAAGAAGGTTTCATGACTCCGGAGTCTAATCGAGAAACTGAAGGTTCATCTAGTCCGGTTAGACCCATGGGCGTGAAGGCATCAAAGCAAGCCAAAAAGAAAGGAAAACAAGGTATGACAAAAAAAGATGAGATGTCTATAGCTATTTTCAATAATATGCAATGTAACCAAAAACAGCTTCTGGAGGCCAACATCAAAAGAGACGAGGAACCCTTCAAATGTTGAGGGAGATATTAGAACTTGAAAAACGAAAGGAAGTAAGACAGGCAAGACTTGATGCTCTAGAAGAACGAAAAGAAGCAAGATTGTCAAAAGGAATTGCTATTGAAGAATTAAGGGAGCAAACAAAGATCATGACAATGGATACTAGCCAAATGACACCGAATACGAAGAAGTGGTTTAAAAGAAAGAAAGTTGAGATCATAGAACAAGTGAATGAGACTACTAGTGATGGTGCTTACGTTCTGTTGATGGAGGAATTTGGTAACAACAAAATTTGAGGTTTGTAGCTGGAAACAAGATCTGTGACGGTGGTTCTTTGTCGTAAACGTGAACAGTACCCGGTGGATCCGATGAACAGTATTCATCGGGAAGTATGAACAGTGTTTGGTGGTGGAGATTATTGGAGGCTGGGATTGCTTAGGGTTAGTGGTGGCTCCTTTGCGCTCTCGCTTCTCACCCCTTACAATTTGCCTACGTATCCCTATTTATAGGGAATCAAGCCCACGTAGTTCTTGGGGAACAAGAAACCTAATGGGCTTAGATTTCTTATCCCGAGGCCCAGTAGGAAACCTACTGGAAACCGTCTTCTACTAGCTTTAGGAATGTCAGCCGGTGAGGCCCAACCACAAAGGCCCAAGGCTCGTCCGCGGCTTCGAGACTTCATGGATGAGGCATCTCCCTGGCCAAGGATAACCCTCCGCTACCAGCTGTTTCTCTAGTCCGTGGACGCAGGTATAGCCGTGGTTCACCCCAAATGTTGGACGCATCCTTGTCCCCCAATAAGGAGCCCCTACCAGATTGCAGGATAAGTGATCCCAAGCTTTTGGGTGCAAAGTGCAGGATACTCCAAAGTCTCCCAAGGAGGACACCCGTTGACTACAGAGACAGAGCTCCCAAAGCACACACCATATTTCACCCCACATCCCCAATGAGGACACCCATTGACTACAGGAGGAGACCTTCAGTCCAGGCATACCCCTGGAGGTCTCTGACCACGGACACCGCCTTTCCTGTAGATATGCTACAGGAAGGAGTTCTTCAATAGAGTACCTGCACCAAATAAGTTAATAATAATAATTGTCCAACTTCCTTGAATCATCCAAAGAACCCGTCCAAGTAACCATGTTGAAGTCCCATCCAAGCTATATTTCTCACTTAGGGCGCGCCCTAATACCTTAGGGGATAGCTCTAAGAATCAGTTGAATTACTTTCTTCATATATCAATAGGGCGTGCCTCTTTCACCAACGAGGGCGCACCTTGATTATGTAAGGCGCCATCATTACTCTTTTCGTATGCATAAGGGCACGCCTCCCCATACCTGTAGGGCGCGCCTTCTTCCTTTATAGTAAAATAGATGCCTTATCTTTTCCTTAATTTTAGGCACCGATATCCCAATTCTGACCAATTGACCCGGTTTTGACCCGAATAAAGTTTATACCAAATTTTGGGCATAACAACTACCCCCCAAATTCCATATGCCATTGAAAATGGGATTGGAATTTTCAACCCCCCTAGCAAACTTGAAAAATTTGTATGAGCATCTACAAAATTGAGGGTATGCCCTTACGAACTTATTCATTCCTCTTTCTTCATCCTGCTCTATTTCTTTTTTGAACATGACAGGGCGCGCCCCAGATAAAGGCGCGCTTCATGAATCGAGACAACAGCTTCACTCCACACAACATAACATATTTCACTCTCTACCGCTTCTCTTCTTAGTGACTTTAACCTTTGGTTTGTCTAGGGAGGTTTACCACTATGCACCACATCTCTAAGCTTACATGAGCTAACTCGGCGTAAGAAATAAGACAAATCGTACAAAAGAGTGCACCTCGCGTACCTCGGAAAAGAATAATCCATTTAACAAAGTTTTGAGGGTTTCTTCCAACTTTTTCATCCTAATATTGGTTTCCTATAGGCGCGCCTTAAACAGAAAGGGTCATCATTAGAGGGCGCTCTCTAAGGGAAGGCATAACCAGAATAAAAGACCAGTTCTCTGATCTTCAAATAATAAATAATCTTTGATGAAAGGAGGACGTATTTTATTGGTGAAAGTGATCCTTCCAGGAACAACACAATACCATTCCATGTTTGATTTCTTTCTCCTTGTCAAATCATAACTCTAAATCGTTGATCTCGTCTTTTCCACAAATAGTGTGATTCATTTTAACTCAAAGTCAAAACCTTTACGATCTTCTATAATCATATACTTTTAGAGGGCGCGCCCTTTATAGTGGCGGCGTCTTCCTCAAATAAAATTATCTGTGAATAAGAGGGCGCATCCTCTTTACGAGGAGCGTTTTACTCAAAAAAGGTGTTCATCCTTGGAGGGCGCGTCCTTTATATAAGGCGCGTCTACCTTAATAAAGGTAATCATCCTTGGAGGGAGCTTCCTCTGTAAGAGGCGCGTCTACCTTGATAAAGGTAATCATCCTTGGAGGGAGCTTCCTCTGTAAGAGGCGCGTCTACCTTGATAAGGGTATTCATCTTGTCGAGGGCGCGTCCTCTGTCAGAGACGCATCCACCTCGATAAGGGAAATCATCCTTGGAGGGCGCGTCCTCTGTAAGAGGAGTATCTACCTTGACAAAGAAAATCATCTTGTTGAGGGCGCGTCCACTGTAACAGGAGCATCTACCTCGACAAGGGAAATCATCCTTGGAGGGCGAGTCCACTGTAACAGGAGCATCTACCTCGACAAGGGAAATCATCCTTGGAGGGCGCATCCACTGTAACAGGAACATCTACCTCGACAAGGGAAATCATCCTTGGAGGGCGCGTCCACTGTAACAGGAGCATCTACCTCGACAAGGGTATTCTACAGAATCTTCATATAATTAAACCAAATCAAAGATCAATATTCTTATAAGGGTTCTATCTTTTACAAAGCTCAAGGGATGCCGAAACCATCTCATGTAGAAACATCTCTTGGGCATTTCACGAAGTGTCATCCAATAAAGGGCATCTCACTCTCAATATTTCTCCAAGGGCGCGCCTTGAAGAAAGGGCGCGTCTTGAAAGACAAGAAATTAGTTCTAGTCGAGCCATTCTTCAAGTACTGACTATGACTCATCTGATCATCAAGACATCTTCATTGAAAACTTCCATTTTTCTTCTGAGGGCGCGCCCTGGGAGGGCAATTTTCCACTGAATGTTTCACATGCAGAGGGCGCGCCTTAATAGATTGTGATACTGTGCTTCGCAAATCATGAGATTTTTCCCATATAAGATTTCCTACCTGCAAGAAATACAATTAATATGGAACTTTAAATGTTACCCGGAGGACGCGTCCTAGAGGGACGGACGTGTCCAATCAACGAACTCTCCTGAAATATGTTAGAAGTCTCCCGGGCCTCAGATGTCTTCATCAAGGCACGTTCGAAGTGTTTGTGGGGGTCTCCTCCGTGCTAAATCTCTTTCACAATATTCTTCCTGCACAAGTCCTAGAAACAATTAACGGAAAACACAACAAAACTAGTCGAGTGTTACCTCGTGGAATCATCTTAACGGCGATGACTAGCTCATGGTAGTAATGCCTTTTTTTGAAGTGTTCTCCTCCCGATCCTCCTTAGATTTGCTCCTGGTTAAGTCCTCTAAACTGAATAGTGTTCTCAAATATTCTAAATCAAATAGGATTCTTCTGTCTTCTTGTTGGAATAGGATTCTCCAATCTCCTTAATGGAATAAGATTCTTCAATCTTCTAATTAGAATATGATTCCCCAATTTTCTATATCGAATAAGATTCTTCAATCTTCTAATTAGACTAAGATACTCCAATCTTCAATACCAAATAGGTTTCTCCCAATCTTCTAAACCAAATAAGAGTCTCCCAATCTTCTAAACCAAATAGGATTTTTTGGTAAAAATTCGCAGCTACTGTTTTCCTCTATTTTCGTAGTGCTCAACTTTTATTTTCGTAATCATATCATCTCTGAATTAAAGAGAATTCAACAAGCTTCGCGTAGACTATAAGATCGTTCAAATCTAACTTACGGAACTCGAGATACGGCCCAAACAGTGTAAGCAAATCGCTAAATCCATCAAATCCGAATTTTCCACCCAACTTCGCTCATTCGTGGCTATGGCTGCAAACTTCAACCTCCATGGCTGGATATCATCATCCATGAATCTCCCTCGTGGCCGCGGATACTACACTCAAATCTCCTTCGACCCCCCTGCCGAAAAAAGTAATTCACGGATCTCGAGTTATTCATGGATCTCCTTTGTGGCCGTTGTATGCAACTCCTTGTTAGGTCACACACACACTGTAGAGGGGTGAATACAGTGTATAGTACACTCAAATCAAACTTAAAGAACTTGAGTAACAGAAAACAAACTTTATTGAAACAATAAACTCTGTTACAATATGGAACTGTTACCTCTCAGTGATGAACAAATATCACGAGAGTTGCTAGGGTTATATAGAATAATAACTTCGATAATGATAACACTTATAGTGTAAACCCTATGCCTGTGTTTATATACTACACAGTTACAAGATAATCGCTAATTGATATGGAATATAATTCTGCTTCCTAAAATATATCAATCAGATATCTTCTATTCCAAGTATTCCATTCTTCACGGAATTCCTTCTTCATGCATATCTCTTCTTATGTTTTATCTCTATCTTCTTTCCTTTAATCAGCTACTGTCCTTATCTGATTGTCCTTCAGCACTTAAGTTCTGATATCTATCTTCTGATGATTATCTCCTGATAATATAAGTACTGATATCCTTAAGTCCTGACTTCCAGTATAAGTACTGATCAACAGTTAAGTACTGATCTATCCTGTTCACACAAGATCTGAAAACTAAACATAAAACATATTAGCCATGACATTATCAAATATATCTAACAATCTCCCCCAACTTGTAAATTAACAAAATATACAAGTTAAACAGATATTTGATGATGTCAAAAACATTAAGTACAAATGCATGAGAAATAGACTAGATAACTACAACTTACAGTCCTTAAAGTTTTACCACTTTCAACTTCTGATAACAACTTCAATCTGTATAAATATCAGAATTTAAGCAGTTGTAGATCTTCGACTTGGCTTCATCATCTTATGATCTCTCCGATGTCAGGAGTTGTTCTGAGATAGTTCTTCAACAAACATTTCTCAGCATATCTTAGTTCATCAATCATTCTCCTTTTAACACCTTTAAGCTCTGCAGTATCTTCACCAGTTTGAAAGATTGCAGCTCTGAGATCATTAATCTTTGCTTTCCTTAACTCCTGGTCTAGTCTTATGACATAAGCTTTGTCAGATTCAAGATTGAATTCAAGTCCCTTAATACCAAGATACGTTCTGATCTGTGCAGTATTAGGCTTCATATCAACAATATCCCCATTGTGATCTCTGTACTTTGGAACATATCTGCTGTCAGACTTAACAGAATAAAGCCTTTTCTGTCTCTGAATCTGTTCTTTTAAGTAGTTTGCAGCAGTCTCTGTTATTCTGTCATCCACTTGAAGTAAGAAAAGTACATGCTCCAATTCTTCAAAATACTTCAAAGGAATGGCATTTTGTCTTATATGATAAACCCTACCATCTGTCATGAAATACAACATGATGTATTCTTTCAAGTAGGTATGGTAAACCATCTGTACAGATTCTAGTTGATTCAATCTCTCAGGAGTTGCTCCAATACCTGGTTCACTCAAGGAAGTTGGATCATCGGTAGTGTTGTGTACTCTTCTTTCATCAGCACTTCCCAATCCAGTTTTATCTCTAGCTTCCTTTCCAGTAACTACTCTTGCTTCAAAACCACTTGGAGTAGTCTTCAAAGATTGAGTCTGTTTTGCTTTAGTGAATCCTGGTAGGAGTGTTTTAGATCTATTTTCTGATATCAAGTTAACTTGAGCACTGTCAGAGGTTACTTGCTTCTTCTGAATATCAGAACTTACAATTTCTTGACTCTGAACAACTTGAGCCGTGTCAGAGGTTATTTTAAGAACTTTTCTTGAAGTCAGAGCAAGATCATCTTTTCCATCAGTAATTTCTTCTTCCTCAGGAGGTACATAAGGCTTGATAGGTTCACCAACCTTTTCTTTACCCTTGGATCTTGGATCTATCTGTGGTTGTGATCTAGCCAAAGTTTCTTTAGTATGTATCCTTTCTTTGATCACAATGCCTTTAGGTTTTGGAAGTAACTTTTTACCAGAAGCTTCAGATTTAGATGTGACTTTCTCTGATTTAAGTCTGGCTTCTTCTTCCTTTAAACTTTCCAAGTCCATCCCTGGATTTTCTTGAAGAAATAACTGTCTTGACATTTCCTCATCAAGATCTAGAAGTTCATCAGAACTTATCCTTTTACCAGCAGCAGAACTTATTCTTTTCCCAGTATCAGAACTTGTTCTGTGACTAGCTTGTCTTGATGTAAACCTTCTACCTTGACTATGACCACTACCCATTCCAGAGTTTCCTTGGTCATCTTTTCCATCATCCTTTCCTTGCAGTGTCTTGTTGGTTTTGCATTTGGACTTAATTACCTTCTCCCCCTTTTTGGCATCAGCAGGTAATAAAAGAGAGATAAGTAGTTCCACTGAGGTCTGGATTTCAGTAAGTTGCGATTGCTGAGAAGTTTGATTTGTCAGAATTTGATCAATCTGAGCTTGTTACTTCTATTAAGTTTTCTCAATATAAGCAACCCTGTCAATGGTAGGTTGGAAGAACTTTTTCTTATCAATTTTCCAAACTTGTTCCTGTTTGATAAAGTTCTCCTGAATCTTGTGTAGCTCTGCATGAGTGTTGGAATGAAGACCTTGTAGATGTTTAGTACTCAATGCAGTGACTCTAAGCTGGGTTTTAAAATCATCAGAATGTAACATTTCATCAGCTTTAGTCAAGTGCTCAGCAAGATGTAAAGCATTTGGAACACATGAAACTGAGTTCCATTCCTTAGTCCACTCCTGACCTGCAGGAGTTTCACTCCAAGGCACTGGTGCATCCCTAATAACAAACTCCTTTACCAGTTCAGACTTAGGAAGAGTCAGTGGAGGAGTATGTCCTGAAGGACCTGCTTCATCAGAATCTACAGTTGTAGCAGCCTCACCAGCGTCTTCAACATTTACAGCATCAGAACTTAGAGAATCAGTATCTTCTGATAAGACAACAGTGTGAGTAGCAATGGAGGCTTTAGCATCCTCTAATTGCTGATCTGATACTAAGTTCTGATCCACAGCCATATCCGCTCACCTAAAATCTGATCATCAGCATCTTGATGCAGAGAAGGTGTTAGTGATAACTCAGGAGTTTGAACATCATCAGTAACAGGTGTTGTGGAAGGATTATTTGTTGTTGGAGCTTTTAAGAAAAGTATTTCAGGCACAACCAGGTTCTGAATATCAATTTCAGCACTTGTGCCTGGATCAACAAGAGACACAGAAGGTGAATTAGCCTTGTCAGATACAGGTTCCTGAGATGGAGTTGATGGAGAAGAAGTGACTGGAGCAAATTCCTTGTCTTGTGAGATCAGAGATTCCTGATCCCCTTCCTTAGCTGCTTCCTCCTCATCATCTGAAACTGGCCTTTGTGCCCTCTGTTTCTTGTACTTCCTTGTTGATTTGGATTCCTTGGGAGTTTCAGGAACCGTCATACGTCTAAGCCTCTTGAGAAGCCTAGAACCCCCAATTGCAGAATCCTTCTGAGAAGTTGCCTTCTCAGCTTCATCTACCACAGGTTCTGAAGAAGGAATCTGATCCTCAGAATCTGATTCATCTTTCAAAGTAATTCTCCTCCTCTTTTGAGGTGTTTGAGGAACAGTCTTTGTTCTCTTTGGCTTAGAGGATGTAGGCTTCATAGTAGGTGCTGAAGAAGAAGGTTGAGCAGTTTGTGAAGTGGAGAGATAGGATTTGAGATAAGTTCTGAGGGTAGGTTGAGTAGAATGAGAGGTAGGTACTGAGGTTGATGGATTTTGGTTATGGTGAGTTGTTTGAACATTTGAGTAAACAGATTTGTAAGTAGCAGGATCAGCATTTACCAGAATCTGTTTCACAGACTGAGGAATCTGTAATTGTCTCACCATTGATTTCTTTGTGTCAGCATTTATCAGGTCGTTAAAGTACCTTTTTGCAACCTTAAAAGATGGGGTTTGAGTGCTGACTAACTGGGGTTCAGCAGTACAATACGTATAAATAAGTTGACAGAATCTAGCAAAATAAACAACATCTCGATCCTCTGTCATCCTATCCCCAATAAAACCAATTATACCAGTTGCAAAATCAAAATGAGTTTGATGGATAATAGCATACCCGATGTGCTGACTCAGAATTGGGATGGCATCAAAATTTGAACACTTGTTGCCAAAAGCCTTGGTGATGCAATCGAAGAAGAAACTCCATTCTCTTCTGATATTAGCCCGTTTCAACTGTCCAAGTTTCGTCAGACTCTTTTCATATCCCAAATCAGTCATTAACCCCCGAAGTTCTGATTCCTCTGGTATAGAGAAGGTACAATCTTCTGGAAGATGTAATGCTCTTCGTACTGTACCAGGAGTGACTACATAGGATGAATCACCCACTTGGAAGATAATACTGGGAGTGCCTCGTTTACCACCATTATCAAAAACTCCAGTCCTCCAGAACCGCAGAACTTGTTGACTTGAAAATAATTCAGGTTGAGTTAAGGCGTACCCAACCTCACTATGTGCAAGAAGATCTTGCACAAAGTGCAATTCAGATGGAGCTTCAGCATGATCAAGAATTGCAGCATAGTTGTTTGGAACAAACTTTGCTCCATCAATGATTAAATCCTTTGGTGCCATGTGAAAAAATATTGAGATTCAAGTATGCCTGTTAGGTGTTTGAGATAATGTCTGTATGAAAAACCAACGTGAGAAAGAATGAGAAAGAGAGTAAAAGTAAGAAGAGAGATAAAGTATAAAGAAAATAAAAGATTAAAGAAATCTTCTCTCTGTTGTTCTTATACTCTGAAAAAAATGTTACCGTTGGACACCTGTCAGACATGCAGTAATAACGGATAGTTACTAGGCTCGAGAAAACAGGAATGATTACTTACCCAGTTGCCTTGTTTGAAGGAAAAACCGTTCCATTTAGCAAGAGACACAGTTTTAATTCAAAATTTAAACCGTTAGCACTGATTGAATTATTTTTCACTGCAACATTAATATTCTGAAAATGAATCATGTTAAAAATGACCGAGATAATTTCGATGAATAAGTGCTGACAGAGAATCAGAACTTAAATAAAGACAAAATTTAAATGGTCATCAGAATATTAAGCAGGATTTAACAACACAGAATAAAATAACTCAGAGACAAAATCTTGAAGTAAAAACAGTTTTCATTATTATATCAAGTCAATACATATATGAAATAGAAATTACATCAATACAAGATTTTCCCTAAGCTTCTAATCCTAACGTCAACAGCTTTAGTCCTAGCTAAGAAGCCTGACAAAGCTGAGGATGAAGAAGAACAGGAAGAAGACGAGATTAAGTCATCTTCCTCTTCCTATCTTCGACGAACAAGATGGCGAGTCGTATGATTCGCTCTTGCTGACGGATAGCTTCCCGCCTTTCCTCCTCCAGGCGCTCCAGATGGCGATGATAATCCATCTCGAAGAATAGAAGGTGAGCCAGCACCTCCTGTGGGACAGAGTCCCAGATCTCCTCAGGAATGGCTGTTATATGCCACTCCTGCTGCCAGTCGGCACAACTGAGCTCCATTGTGAAGGTTTGTGTGTTCAAAAACATGTTGTATCGAACCGTTGTGTTTTTGACAGAAGAAGGAAGATAAGTGTGTGAGAAGAATGTGATGGAAAGACTGATGTGAAGTGGTTGTTTATATAGGCAAAAGAATGCCAAGAGACACAAAGATATTTAATGCTGACAGGTAGAATTAATTCTACCTCGTCTCCCTAGTCTTTGAAAAAGAATAACAGTCATTGGAAAGAGGAATCATGGTCTAGACCGCACAAGACACAAGAAACAGTGGACTGTTCAAGTACAAAACCAGTAATCCTAATCATAGTGACTATTAATCTTCCACTTCAACATATGCGAGTACAAACTGAGACTGTTATTAAATTTCATTCAAAGATAAGCCAAGTAAAGGATTAGACTGAGAAATCAGAACTTAGACCTATACCAGAACTTAACAGTCATCAGAACATAATTTCTTAACTCGAAAAAGGAATGCTCATCTTAGTAAATCCTCATACAAGTTCTTAGTTATGAACGTCAGAACTTAATCATCAGAACGTGTAACTAGAACTTATCCTCAGAATTTGTGCAAAAATGACACAATGACTTTTTATCTAAAATAACATAGACCACCACAGAAATTTTCATCATTCAGATGGAGTGATTAGTGTGTGCATTAAGCTAAAAACAGACAAAGAGTAAAGTTTGATTCACTTCAGTATATCTTAGAAATAAGGCAAAACTAAAATTTTGCTAAAGATCTGTCATTGTCCTGAAACCTACTGATGAATGAGTTCATGCTTGAGTCCACCTCAACTGTTTTGTGCTCATTTTATGCATCTTTTGAAATTCTATTTTACAGTGGCTTCTCAGTGTAAGTGAGTCACGACTGTTTATTAGAATTTATGCTATTATCAGAGTATTTCTCCAGTAATCATAGAGTGTGAAAAGTCACCATGAAAATATTTTGCTTTTCTAATGCATATTTACTTAATACCAGCAATGCACTTGGGTCGTCCCTTCCACAATTTTACTCTAGATCTCAAAGGAGTACCTGATTTTAATCTTTGATCTTTTTGCTTTTTCTTTTGATAAGAGAGGTCTATCAGCACTTAGTACATTCAGCAGTTTTACTAGTATCAGAACTTAACAGATGAGTAGCATTATTCTAATTTGTGACTTAGTAATAAGATATACAAAGTAAACTTAACTAAGCTCAATTATCAGAATTTGCTAGTGTCATAAGATTTCCACTGAAATAATTACTTCTTCCATGGAATCATTTGTTTATTGAAGATTACTAGGTCAGTATCTAGCACAGTTATCCTCATAGGATTGAATAATTACTGAAACAGACATTTCACTTATCAGAGTTTAGAAACATATATCAGACAACAGTCAGTACTTAAAGACATTTATCAATTAAACACAGAATACACAATGAGATTAATTCTGTAAATACTGAGCATAAAGTCTGATAACACAGAACAAGTCTAAGCAGATTTAGAGAAAGAACCTGAAACCATTCCAAGTTCATTTACCAATCTTGTAAAAGTAGCTTCACATAATGGTTTTGTGAAGATATCTGCCAACTGTTGATCTGTGGGAACAAAATGCAATTCCACTGTACCTTCATCCACATGTTCCCTGATGAAGTGGTACCTGATGCTGATGTGCTTTGTCATTGAGTGTTTAACTGGATTACCTGTCATAGCAATAGCACTTTGATTATCACAGTAAATAGGGATTTTGAAATATGTTAACCCATAATCCAGTAACTGATTCTTCATCCGAAGAATCTGTGCACAACAGCTTCCTGCAGCAATATACTCTGCTTCTGCAGTTGATGTGGAAATTGACTTTTGTTTCTTGCTGTACCAAGAAACCAATCTGCCTCCAAGAAATTGGCAGCTTCCACTTGTGCTTTTCCTGTCAATTTTGCAACCTGCAAAATCTGCATCTGAGTAACCTATTAGTTTAAAATCTGATTCTCTAGGATACCATAATCCCAGAGCAGCTGTTCCTTTAAGATACTTAAAGATTCTTTTTACAGCTGTTAAGTGAGGTTCTCTTGGATCTGCTTGAAATCTTGCACAAAGACATATCAGGTCTACTAGCAGTTAGATAGAGTAGAGAGCCAATCATACCTCTGTAGTCAGTAATATCTACTGATTTACCGGTATCCTTATCCAGTTTTGTTGCAGTGGCCATTGGAGTGGATGCACTTGAACAATCTTGCATTCCAAATTTCTTTAGCAAGTTTCTGGTGTAGGTTTGACAAATAAAAGTGCCTTCCTCATTCTGCTTGACTTGAAGGCCCAGAAAATAGCTAAGTTCCCCCATCATACTCATCTGATATCTTGACTGCATTAGTTTGGCAAACTTCTTGCAAAGTTTGTCATTTGTAGATCCAAAAATGATATCATCAACATAAATCTGGACCAGAAGTAAGTCATTTCCATGGTTGAGGTAGAACAGTGTTTTGTCTATTGTCCCTCTGTTGAATCCACTTTCCAGAAGAAACTGAGCTAAAGTCTTATACCATGCTCTAGGAGCTTGCTTAAGTCCATAAACTGCTTTATCAAGCCTGTAGACATAATCTGAATGTTTGGTATCTACAAAACCTGGAGGTTGTTCAACATATACCTCTTCCTCCAATTCTCCATTGAGAAAAGCACTTTTCACATCCATTTGAAAGACAGTAAACTTTTTGTGAGCAGCATAAGCCAAAAATATCCTTATGGCTTCTAACCTAGCAACTGGTGCAAATGTTTTATCATAATCAATTCCCTCCTGTTGAGAATATCCTTTTGCAACCAGCCTTGCCTTATTCCTTGTAATTATGCCATCACTGTCAGTTTTGTTTCTGAATACCCACTTTGTACCAACAACAGATCTATTCTTTGGTCTTGGCACTAGGGTCCAGACTTTGTTTCTTTCAAATTCATTCAACTCTTCCTGCATTGCTTGCACCCAATCAGCATCTTGAAGAGCTTCTTCTACTTTCTTTGGCTCAGTCTGAGAGAGAAAAGAATTGTATAGACACTCATTTGAAGTACCTGTTCTAGTTCTGACACCTGCATCAGGATTTCCAATTATCAAATCAGGTGTATGTGATTTTGTCCACTTCCTTGCAGATGGAAGGTTTTCTCTAGAACTGGATGCTCCCCCATGATCCATGCTATCTTCATTTTCATTTTCTGATGCTCCCCCTGAAACTATGCTCTCTGAGTTGGATTCTTCAGTATTTAGATTTTCAGCACTATCAGAACTTGGCTTATCAGAACTTGACGAATCAGAACTTGAAGAGCCAGATGCATGTTCTGATGTTTCTTGAGATGTGGTAGGATCTTGAGTATGCTCCCCCTGTATAGGTGCATCTTCCTTTAACGTAGTCACCACAGTTTCAATAACATTAGAGTTTAATCCGTCAGAGTTTGTAGTATCAGGACTTAGACTGTCAGGTTTTTCAGTATCAGAATATGAGTCTTCATTTTCAAATCTCAGCTGATCATGGTCAACGAAATCTTTAAGACCAGTGATCTTCTTGTCATCAAAAGAGACATTGATAGATTCCATGACCACTTTTGTTCTCAAATTATAGACTCTGAAGGCTTTTGTGAAAAGTGGATATCCAACAAAGATTCCTTCATCAGCTTTTAGATCAAACTTTGATAGCTGTTCAGGATTAGTCTTGAGAACAAAACACTTGCATCCAAATACATGAAAATATTTCAGATTTGGCTTCTTTTTCTTCACCATCTCATATAGTGTTTTTCCATGCTTGTTAATGAGTGTTGCATTTTGAGTAAAACAAGCAGTCTGCACAGCTTCAGCCCAGAAATAGATTGGAAGCTTTGCTTCTTCAAGCATTGTACGTGCAGCTTCAACGAGAGTTCTATTCTTCCTTTCAACAACTCCATTTTGCTGTGGAGTTCCAGGAGCAGAAAATTCCTGCTTTATTCCATGGCTTTTGCAGAACTCTTCCATTATCAAATTCTTGAACTCGGTGCCATTATCACTCCTTAAAATTTTCACAGAATCTTTGACCATTTTATCCAGCTGTTTGACATGATCAATCAAGATAGATGCAGTTTCACTTTTTGTGTGCAAGAAATACACCCATGTGTATCTGGTGAACTCATCCACTATGACCAACGCATACTTCTTCTTTGCAATAGACATGACATTTACTGGACCAAATAGATCAACATGTATAAGATGATAAGGCTCAAGAATTGATGATTCAGTCTTGCTCTTGAATGAAGATTTTCTTTGTTTGGCTTTCTGACATGAATCACAAAGATCATCAGGAGCAAATACTGTGTTTGGCAATCCTCTCACAAGATCTTTCTTGACCAGTTCATTTATATTGTTGAAATTTAAATGAGAGAGTTTCTTATGCCAATTCCAGCTTTCTTCAATTGATGCTCTACTTAACAGACAAATTGCAGAGCCATCAGTACTTGTTGAAAGCTTAGCTTCATAAATGTTACCACGTCTATATCCTTTCAGAACAACTTTGCCTTTAGATTTACTCACAATTTCACAGTGTTCTTCAAAGAAATCAACATGATAACCTCTGTCACAGATTTGACTTATACTCAGAAGGTTGTGTTTAAGTCCTGAGACCAGAGCTACTTCTTTAATGATGACATTCCCAAGATTGATATTGCCATATCCCAATGTTTTTCCAATGTTGCCATCTCCATAAGAAACACTTGGGCCAGCTTTCTCCACAAAGTCTGATAGCAGGGCCTTATTTCCAGTCATATGACCTGAACATCCACTGTCCAGAACTAGAATATTTTTCTTGTTGCCTTGCAATCATAAAAACCACTAATTATTAGTTTTAAGGACCCAGACTTGCTTGGATCCTTTGGTCTTATTAAGTTTGTTAATATTTGCAGCGGATTTAGCATCAGAGTTTATGTTAACATTTTTCTTATCAGAATTTACATTATCAGACTTTGAATCAGAATTTATACTAGAAGGAACAATGGAAACTTTCTTCAAAGAAGGTTTTATTTGATAATAATCATAGTACAGACTATGATATTCCTTACAAGTATAAATGGAATGCCATAAACTACCACAATGAAAACAAGGATTTTGTGGTTTGTATCTAACTGACTGACTCTTAACTCCTGATTTCGAAGGTAAGGAGTTAATATTCTTATTTTTCCTGCAAAAAGAAGCCAGATGGTTAGAACTTCCACAGTTATGACATGTTTTCCTAGGTGCATCAGGAACAGGTTTATAATCATTGCTTTTATTCACACCTTCCTTTCCATTCCTATTTTTCCTAGGTGATTTTACCTTGTTTGCATTCTTGACATCTTTCAGCTTATGCTTAAGCTGCTTCTTTGTCATTAAGCCTATGTTTACTTCAGCTGTCTTTTCCTGTTTTAGTTTGTCAGAAGTTAATTCCTCTTCAACTTCTGATTTCTCATTATTAGACTTTACAGTTACAAACTTAACAGGTTTTAACTTTGGCTTTTGCTTAACAACAGGCTTAATTTCTTCAGTTCCTTTATCATTCTTATTTTCTCCATAACCTAAGCCCTCTTTCCAATTTTCACTACTTAGCAAATTTTGAGTTGTTCTGCCAGAGTTAGTCCAAGTCTTGATTATCTCTCTTTCCTTTTCTAACTCAGTTTTTAGAGATTCATTCATTTTTAGCACTTCATCCCTAACATAAAAAGCATCATCTCTATTCTTCTGAGTTTGATGGAATATGACTAACTCTTTTTCTAAGAAATCATTTCTTTTCTTATATGTAAGATTTTCAGAAGTTAATCTTTCACATGTTAAAGTTTGATCTCTATAGCTAACAAACATGGTTTTAAGATATCTTCTCAACTCATTAATATCATCATTATGAAAAGTATAGGTAGTCTGAGGTACCTTTGTTTCAGCAGCTTCAGAACTGCTCTCAGCACTTTCTTTATCAGCATTTACATTAATGCATAGTTCTCCTCACTTTCAGAGTCTGAGGTGTCTGTCCAGCTTTTCTGCTTTGTGACAAGAGCCTTGCCTTTGTCACCCTTTACCTTCTTGCAGTCAGGAGATATGTGGCCTTTCTCACCACAGTTATAGCATTTAACATTGGTGTAATCTCCTCTGTCAGACTTTCCTCCTCTTCCTTCAGATCTTCTGAAATTCTTCTTATCAGAACTTATGCTTTTCCTGGGAAACTTCTTTCCCTTCCTGAACTTCCTATATGCAATCTTTGTGATTCCTTTCACCATAAGAGCACACAGTTTCATCATCTCCTCATCAGCATCAGTCTCAGGCAAGCTTTCAGAATCTGAGTCATCATCACTCTCAGAACTTGATGACTCAGTATCAGACTTTATGAAAAGAGCTTTACCCTTGTCTTTCTTTGAGGAAGCTGCTTTGGGGAATTCTTCTTCAGCCTTAAGAGCAACTGTCCTTGACTTTCCTCTTTTCCTCTTGCTTCTTTGTTCCATCTCCAGCTCGTGTGTCTTGAGCATTCCATAGATTTTGTCAAGAGTTGTTTCATCAAGATTGTAGTTGTCTCTTATTGTCGTTGCCTTCAAATCCCAGCATTCAGGAAGAGCTAACAGGAACTTAAGGTTTGAATCTTCAAGATCATACTCTTTATCAACCAATGACAAATCATTCAAAAGTTTGACAAATCTATCATATAAATCATTCAATGACTCATTAGTCTTTGAGTCAAAGTGTTCATACTCTTGAGTGAGTATTGTCTTCCTGTTTTTCTTAATTGTGTCAGTTCCCTGACATCTTGTTTCCAGAGCATCCCATATCTCCTTAGCAGTCTTGCAGTTGATTACCCTGTTTGACATTACATTATCAATGGCACTATGCAGTAAGTGTCGTACCTTATCATCCTTAGCAATTGATGCTATGTCCTCAGCAGTATAATCACTCTTCTCCTTTGGTACGGTCGTTGCTGCTTCACCTGCAACTACAACAACGAGTTTGGTTGGTTTGTGAGGACCTTCCTTGATTCTATCCAGGTATTCTGGATCTGTTGCTTCCAGGAACATGGTCATCCTTACCTTCCATATGGGATATTCAGATGGTCTCAGTATGGGGACTCTGATGGTCTCATACCGACTCTGAATTTGTGTCTTTGGCGGTTCCTCAGTTGTGGTAGGCTTAGTTGGAGTTTCTGTGTCCGACATGATTGTGTTTGGATCTTTAACTGTATGTAAGTTAACAGATAGGCTCTGATACCAATTGTTAGGTCACACACACACTGTAGAGGGGTGAATACAGTGTATAGTACACTCAAATCAAACTTAAAGAACTTGAGTAACAGAAAATAAACTTTATTGAAATAATAAACTCTGTTACAATATGGAACTGTTACCTCTCAGTGATGAACAAATATCACGAGAGCTGCTAGGGTTATATAGAATAATAACTTCGATAATGATAACACTTATAGTGTAAACCCTATGCCTGTGTTTATATACTACACAGTTACAAGATAATCGCTAATTGATATGGAATATAATTCTGCTTCCTAAAATATATCAATCAGATATCTTCTATTCCAAGTATTCCATTCTTCACGGAATTCCTTCTTCATGCATATCTCTTCTTATGTTTTATCTCTATCTTCTTTCCTTTAATCAGCTACTGTCCTTATCTGATTGTCCTTCAGCACTTAAGTTCTGATATCTATCTTCTGATGATTATCTCCTGATAATATAAGTACTGATATCCTTAAGTCCTGACTTCCAGTATAAGTACTGATCAACAGTTAAGTACTGATCTATCCTGTTCACACAAGATCTGAAAACTAAACATAAAACATATTAGCCATGACATTATCAAATATATCTAACACTCCTCCGTGGCTATCCTTCAATTCTTGCATCAAAGAACCTTCATCGTGATGAGACATCTCTTCCTCCTGAGATTTTGATCTTGATTAGCCCCTCCTTCTAGCGCCAATTTGTTGACGGGGGAATTTGGTAACAACAAAATTTGAGGTTCGTAGCCGGAAACAAGATCTGTGACGGTGGTTCTTTGTCGTAAACGTGAACGGTACCCGGTGGATCCGATGAACAGTATTCGTCGGGAAGTATGAACAGTGTTTGGTGGTGGAGATTATTGGGGGCTGAGATTGCTTAGGGTTAGTGGTGGCTCCTTTGCGCTCTCGCTTCTGACCCCTTATAATTTGCCTACGTATCCCTATTTATAGGGAATCAAGCCCACATAGTTCTTGGGGAACAAGAAACCTAATGGGCTTAGATTTCTTATCCCGAGGTCCAGTAGGAAACCTACTGGAAACCGTCTTCTACTAGCTTTAGGAATGTCCGCCGATGAGGCCCAACCACAAAGGCCCAAGCCTCGTCCGCGGCTTCGAGACTTCACGGATGAGGCATCTCCCTGGCCAAGGATAACCCTCCGCTACCAGCTGTTTCTCTAGTCCGTGGACGCAGGTATAGTCGTGGTTCACCCCAAATGTTGGACGCATCCTTGTCCCCCGATAAGGAGCCCCTACCAGATTGCAGGACAAGTGATCCCAAGCTTTTGGGTGCAAAGTGCAGGATACTCCAAAGTCTCCCAACGAGGACACCCGTTGACTACAGAGACAAAGCTCCCAAAGCACACACCAGATTTCACCCCACATCCCCAATGAGGACACCCATTGACTACAGGAGGAGGCCTTCAGTCCAGGCATACCCCTGGAGGTCTCTGACCACGGACACCGCCTTTCCTGTAGATATGCTACAGGAAGGAGTTCTTCAATAGAGTACCTGTACCAAATAAGTTAATAATAATAATTCTCCAACTTCCTTGAATCATCCAAAGAACCCGTCCAAGTAACCATGTTGAAGTCCCATCCAAGCTATGTTTCTCACTTAGGGCGCGCCCTAATACCTTAGGGGATAGCTCTAAGAATCAGTTGAATTACTTTCTTTATATATCAATAGGGCGTGCCGCCTTCACCAACGAGGTCGCGCCTTGCCAGTATTACTCTTTTCGTATGCATAAGGGCGCGCCTCCCCATACCTGTAGGGCGCGCCTTCTTCCTTTATAGTAAAATAGATGCCTTATCTTTTCCTTAATTTTAGGCACCGACATCCCAATTCTAACCAATTGACCCGGTTTTGACCCGAATAAAATTTATACCAAATTTTGGGCATAACACGTTCCTTACTTTGACGATGATTATTATAATTAGATTAAAAGAAAGCAAAAAGCTGTCATGATGCGATTGAAAACATGAGGGCGCATTCTATACCTTCGAAAGAAGTCGTCTTCATTGAAAATTGGACGATCAACGAAGTAATCTTCACTGAAAACGGTAGACTGGAGCTGCTGCACAAACTAAAACTTAGTAGTTGAATTAATAGTGCAGAAACTCTGCATCAGGGGTCTGTTAAATTAAGTAGTTAACACAGAACTATTATGCAAGACTGGTGTTTTTCTAACCGTAATCAAAAGTTACTAGTTAAAAAATTACTGCTTCGGAAATTTTAGAGCTAAAGAGAAGAGAGAAGTGGAAAAATTAAAACATTGAATTTACCTTTCTTTTTTTTTTGCTTTTTCTTTTTTCACATTTTGGAAACTATCAATATTTTCTACCTGGACTTTAGAAAATTGTGTATGTCAAGAAAATTTTGAGTGTCCTCAATTTTTGCATGTAAGATACCGCTCAAGTCTTTCTGGTCAACTTCTCCAATTTTTTACCATATAGTTAGAAAATATATATAATTCAATCCCCTTTAAAAAGTATATTTCAATTTTTTAAAATAATTAATGAACCTTTTTTAATTATCGGTCACAATCAATTTGACTATACAATACTCAAAACAGAAACATGACACTAAAGTGAGATAGATGGAAGGAGTATTTCTCATGTAATTTATCAAAATGATGGACATATAATATGGTCATGATTGATATATTGCCAGTATGTAACCTCGAAAATATAAGACGAACCCAGCAAAGAAAAATCAAGACAACATTCCCTGAATTTATTGCCCTGTTTCGAACTGTAGTAGCCATTTGGATCCCGTATATTGCCCTCTTTTATTATAGATGGGAAGATGCATTACTGGAGGCTGTAATTCCAGACTGATAAGTTTTACTGTCCCTCTGAATATTGTTCAGCACTTCTGGTTAAGAGTCATAATTTTAAGACCTTCTCAAATCGGAATGTCCTATTTGCCATATGTTGTTTTGTGCGAAGTGTAAGGTTCCCTGGCATTTTAGAATTAAGTGCAAGGAGTATCAGAATTTACACAAGGATGAAAGGGAAAGAGAGAATATCATGCTCATGCAACTTGCTAAGAAAATGGGATAGACCCGGTGTTCCAGGTGCAAGTTCTATGTTGAAAGAATCGAAGGTTGCTCATACATGAAATGCAGGTCTTAATTCTACTTATTTATGGTTCTGTTTTGTTAATGATTATGCATATACTGTACTAGTGGTTCCTTTACTATTGTGCTTGCTTGTTTGGATTATTTTAAAATAAGTTACTTACTAATAAATTTGGTTTTAGGGAGATGTGAATGCTTATTGCATATCCTAATTGTGGTTGTAGGATTATGTGAATGTTTAAAAGATAAGCTAATAAAATTAGTAATAGAGTCCAGGATTTCCGTATCTTTTTTTCTGATTGATGTAATTGTTTGTATATATGACATCATGACTGTCACTTTGCAAACTTGATGCCTCTTCTGCTGTCATTATTGTAAAATTTAGTAGGAATGATTTTTACCGTTTTATGCTGATTTATATGGCTGTGCTTGATCAAAATACTTTATTTTTGATGCAGGTGTGGATATGGTTTTTTGTTACGACCGTGGAACTCCAGTAATAAGCCATTACTCTCCTAATTGCGATTAAACAATAAATACAGGGAGGCAGGTAGTCGGTACCTCTGATGAGCTAATGACTTCAGTACCAAGTATGTTTAGTAATTAACTTTAATGAACATGAATGTGATCTTTTGCATTTAAGTTACATTTTATGCCGTGTATGATACACTGCAAGTATGGGTTGCATAGTTATCATTGCAAGTAGACAAAGTGAAAGTTGTTTCGATATTTGTACAATTGTCTTATTCTTAATGTCGTTCTGTTCTGAATTTTGGTACGATGAAGTGAATTGGTAATGTCAGATTCATTCTTAAGCATTTCTGTCGTAAAACTGTTTTGAATAGTAACTTACCGATGCCCTGTTCTTGTTCTTTAGAGTGTGATATTTGACATGTTTATGGAGATTTCCTTGAACACTCAGTCTATTTGTCCCCCTCCCCAGTCCTAGGATATTATATTGAGAGCTATGAATACTGAACTTTGGCATGATTGATATGTCTTATTAAAGTGAGCTGTGACTGCAAAAATGCCAATGGTTCATCACTTCCAAGTTATTTATATTTGCTCAGTGTGGACATCAGTGCTTTATATGTAAAGTTGAATTCTGAATAGTTCAAAATGTATACTTGTTTAGGTTTACCATTCACCAGTTCACCATTTTATAGATCCACCTCCATTTAATTCGTAGATCTATTTAACTTGTAGACTTGATTAGGAGAATGAGTTATACCTTCTGGCACCTTCATGTAGACTTCTTCTTTCAATGTACCATGCAGAAAGGCATTATTAACATCCATCTGTAATAACTTTCAATTCTTGTGAGCAGCCAAAATAATTAAATATCTTACTGTATTCATTTTAATCACAGGAGAAAATGTCTCTTGATAATCTATCCCATACTTCTGTGTGAAATCTTTGGCAACTAATCTGGCTTTATATCTATCAAGAGAACCATCTGATTTTAACTTCATCTTGTACACCCATCTACAACCAATTGGTTTCTTACCCTTAGGTAAATCTGTTAATATCCAAGTATGATTATCTTGTAAAGCTTGAATCTCCTTATTCATTGCTTCTACCCACAAAGAATTACCTGATGCTTCCAAATAAGAATTTGGCTCTGTTATATGAACAACATTGTTGACAAAACTATGTAACTAAAGTGACAACAAATTACTAAAAACTAAGTTGCACCAGTGTTGAGGAGAAGAACTTGTCTTACTAACCATACAATGATAATCTTTCAAGTAAGTTGGAGGATTTCTCACTCTCGATAACTGTCTAAGAATAACAGATGAAGTATCACTGAGATCTGTTGTCTCGGATCCAGAAAAATGATCTGAAGAAGCATTATTGAATGAAAAATGCTGATGAGAATCAATATCATGAGCATTAGGTGGAAAATCAACATCTGAATATGAAGTAGAAGTAGTGACAGGTAGAAAAATAGATTTTCTGTAAGAATTTACTTCTGAAAATTTAAGCAAATGAAAAGGAAAATGACTTTCATAAAAGATAACATCTCTGGAGATAATAACATTATTTGTTGCCAAATCAAGAATCTTATATCCCTTAGTATGTACTGGGTAACCAAGAAAAACTCCAGGTGAACCTCTATTGTCAAATTTAGATATGTTTACCTTATTTGTGTAGATATAACACAGACAACCAACACTCTTGAGATGATAAAGATCTGGAACTTCTGCATATAGCCTATGATGAGGTGTATCATGATCTATACTCTTCAAGGGCATTATATTTATCAGATAAGTTGCACAAAGTACACAATCACCCCAATATTTGTCAGGAACTTGAGATTGAACATATAAACACCTTGCAGTTTCTAAAAGATGTCTATGTTTTCTCTCCACAACCCCATTCTGTTGTGGAGTATAAGCACCATGTGGTCTGGTTTATAATGCCCTCTCTGAGATACAATTGCTTAATATTTCCAGCAGTCAACTCCAAAGCATTATCAGATCTCACACACATTATATTAGTATGAAACTGATTCTTAACATAATTGATAAAATTCTCAAGCACAATACACACATCAGACTTATGTTTAATAAGATGTATCCAAGTAAAACGACTGAAATCATCCACAATTGTGAGAGACTGATTACAACCAGTATGGGTTTTGACCTTGTAGGGTCCCCAAACATCAACATAAATCAACTAAAAAATAGTTGTAGTCTTAATACTACTAGCAGGAAAGGGATTTCTAGTTTTCTTTGATACAGGACAAACTTGACACAAATGTTCACTAGTAAAATTTTTAACATCAGTAAAAGGTAGCACAAGCTTTATTTGAGAAAATGGTAAATGACCTAGCCTTATATGTCATAGACTAGCAGAATCAGAAACAGATGATGAGCTCAAGCAGGATTGAATAGGTGGGCTTTGCTTGTTCAATCCAGTCACATCCACACTATACAAGCCATTCTGTAGTTTACCAAGAAGAGTTGGAGGACCTTTCAGAGAATGGTCCTAAATAAAACAACATTCAGAATTGAATATCAACTGACACTTGAGATCAAGACAAAGCGTGTGTGTAGATATGAGTTTGAAATAAAAACTAGGAACCAGAAGAACATCTTTGAGTAAAATGTTTTCATGAAGTAAAATATTACCAATGTGTGTAACTGTTACGACACTACCATCAGGTATAGTTATAGTACTATCACTACCAGATATCACTCTGTAAGTACTAAAATCTTCCAAACAATTTATTATATGGTTAGTTGCTCTACTATCTAGCAACCAATTTGATCTTGAGCAAGAAAGAAGACAAGTTTTACCTGTAAACAATGCAGTATGATTGCCAGATTCAGCATTCTGATCATCAGCACAAGCATAATTTTCTCCAACAGTCTGCTTATTCAGTAGATCCATCAATTGAGAATATTGTTCCACAGAGATATTGCCTGAGTGACTAGCAGGTATTTCACTCTTGTATTCTTCAGTAAAATGTAATTCTGAACTATCCTGTGCAATTGCAGCTACTCTTTCCTTAGGTCTAAAGTTAGATGGATACCCATGTATCTTGAAACACCTCTCAACACTGTGGTCAGGAACCTTGCAGTGAATACAATAGTAATTGGAACCTGGTTTGTTACTGGCACCAAACCTCTTATTTCCACCTGAATTATTAGCTCTAGCATTAGAAACTCCTCCTTGACCATTGAACTGTGTATTCCTAAAATTTCCAGAACCTCCAGAGTTGTTAAACCTCCTAGCATTTGCCATAAAAGCCATAGCCTCGATCTGATATCCTAAGTGAGAAATTTCCTTGTGCCTCTCCTCTTGTGCAAACAGTCTATATGCAGCAGACACATTAGGCAATGGATGCATCATCAAAACATTGGCTCTTACTGCAGCAAAAGAGTCATTCAGTTTCATCATAAATTGAAGAAGTTTCTGATCTTGTTGCCTATCATGAATCCTTTGAGTCAAATTACATGTACACAATTTACATGTACACTGAGGCAATGGATTTGCATCTGCAATACTATCCCAAACAGTCTTAATAGCAGTAAAGAACTCAGAGATACTCTGTGAGCCTTGCACAATCTCAGAAAGCCTTTGTTCAAGAGAATAAACCTCAGTCATTGAAGCATATCCATATCTCTCTTCAAGATCATACCATATTTCCTTCGCAGTTTGCAGAAACAGCACACTCTTTGCAATAGTAGCATCTAGATTAAAAATAATCCAAGAAATGACAAGATCATTGCATTTTGACCAGAATTTGTGCTCAATTGAATCTCTGTCAGGCATAGCTATGGTTCCATCCACAAATCCAACCTTGTTTTTAGCTGATAAAACAAGTAACATCGAACGCTTCCAGTTATTAAAGCCATTACATCAAACTTGACTGAAACTAACTGAGTCGACGAAGCATCAGACGGATGTATGTAATATACACTCGAGGGATCATGATTATTAATCACATCAGCAGACGAAGAAGAATCCATATTAGACTTTGTCAAAGAGGAATTTGATCAAACAGATGGTGAACACGTGAAATTGATCGAAATATAAGCAATGAATCAGAAGTGAAATCACTATTTCAGTGATAAATGATCAAGAAACGAATCAATACTCAGAATTATCGACAAAACAACAAAAGTTTTCAGCACAAACAATCAATCAATCAATCTGATCAATAAATGATGAGATGTAACTATCAATCAGAACAAAACGAAGTAAATCTGATCAAGAAATGATAAATCTACAAAGTAATCACAACGAAGATAACAACAACGACTATTTAAAGATGAAGACGAAGAAATCAATCAGTACATCAAGATCGATTCAGCTCTGATACCATGAAAGTTTCAGTGAAAAAGAAACAAGAACTTCATTTCATTAATGGAGAAAACTGTACATACTTAATACATGTGTATAAAACTGACTGACTGACTTATATACTTGATACAAGACTCATTGTGAGCCACTAATTTGTAACTAACTTTTGCTGGGCTGTCATGTACTGGACCTGAGCTGCCATATCAGAGTTAATATCAGAATTTATCATATCAGACTTTAGCATATCAGATTTTAGCATATTAGAGTTTATTTCTTTTGCTGTGTCTGCATTAATATAATTAACAAGCTACAATTGTAATTTGTCAAGAGAATCGTTTAATATTCGACAAATGTGACTATATTTATATTTTTATCCCTCTACTTTCATACTTTGGTTCGAATTCATTCTCATTCCCATGGACTTGCAACCCAAGTCCCTGTGGAAGAGACTGAATGGTCTTTGTTTATGAACTGCAGGTTTAAACATGCTTTTGACTGTTTAATCTTGTGCATTGATCTTTTAATTCTTTTGTTCAATTTACTCGTGTCAGACCTGAGACTACCAAATAAAGTGTATTGATTGGTAACTCTTTTCGGGTAAACAACAATTACTCTTAGGTTTGTTTTAGCTTGCTATTATAAGTCGGGTGAATAAGAAAAGTCTTCAAGTTTTAGAGTTGCCGTATTTTAGAAGACTTTCCGGAAAAAAAATTACTTTTAAAAGCAGTTTTTATTTTTTAACCTACCTCAAAGAATAGCACAATATTTAGCAAGTTGAATTACTGTACCTAACACATTAAAATTTTCTTATAGCTGAACATTCATTGTTAATGTCATTCACACACTCTTATCAAGAGCTACAAGTGTTGAAAATACACATTAAAATTTTCTTATAGCCGGACATTCATTGTAAATGTCATTCACACACTCTTATCAAGAGCTACAACAAGTGTTGAAAATTTTAACCTAGCCACTATGGGTAATACTTTTACCAGTTTCATTAAAACCTTAATATTTGGACCTGGAAAAGCTTCAGTTTCATCAACTATCATGTGTGAGTTAGGTGTGAATCATAAACAATTAAAGAAATCTTTGGCTGTAGATTGTTGCAAGTACGTTAATTCTTCCGTTTCATCAACTTTCATGTGTGGGATTTGCATGGATCATAAACCATTGAAGAAATCTTTTGCTATCAAGGGCTGTACTCACTCTTATTGTTCTGACTGTGTTTGCGAGTACGTGAAGTCCAAGATTCAAGACAAGATTACTCGAATTTCTTGCCCTGTTTCAGGTTGTAATGGCAGTTTGGACCCTGAACATTGCCGTTCCATTCTGGCCCCTAAGGTTCTTGATAAATGGGGAGATGAATTATGTGAGGCTCTAATTTCAGCCCCTGATAAATTTTACTGTCCTTTTATAGACTGCTCTGCACTTCTCATTAAAGGTCCGGACTTTGAAGAAATTGTTGAATCGGAATGTCCGCTGTGCCATAAGATGTTTTGTGCAAAGTGTATGGTTCCTTGGCATTCTGGGATCAAGTGCAGGAAGTTTCAGAAGCTACACAAGGAAGAGAGGGAACGGAATGATGATTTGCTGAGGCAACTTGCTCAGGAGAAGAGATGGACTCGGTGTCCAAAGTGCAAGTTCTATGTTGAAAGGACTGAAGGTTGCTTGTTTATAAAATGCAGGTATAATTTTTTTACTTATATGCAATTTTTGTTTGTGAATAATGATGTTTATTTTTTCGTTGTACTTGTATTTTATACGCAGACTTGAATCTGAAAAAAGTTCAGTTCTATGCCTATCTGGCATTGAATAAAACAGAGTCTTTGAACATACCGATATATACATTCCTTATTTTTATGTATGAACATACTTGAATTGGATGGAAAACACAAGTAAGTTACACTGGCTGATTAAATCTTTAGTTTGTGTTTGGGAGGTGAATTATAAGACCAGGTAACTCTTGTTGTTTTCTCCTGATATCGCACATATCTTGTGTCTCTAAGATTTCATTGATGATATGACGATCACAAACTTTGACTATGGACTCCAAAAGAATTGTTGAAGTAATGCGATAATCGTGCCAGATTGAGTTTATCAGTTCTTCATTGTTTAGATCATATTGAGTAGTGCGTTTTACATTTATATTTAGAAGTAATAATGAATGTTCTCAGGTGTGGATATGCTTTCTGTTACAACTGTGGAGCTCGTCTAACAAGTCACTACTGTAAAAAGTGCAAGCATTGAATCTTGGTACTAACTACATTCCCTTCTCAAGCCGATGGCAGTTGTAGACTTTAAGCTCGATGGCTATTTAAATCGAATATCGATCATTGATGACTATACTAAATTCTTATGAGTGATTAAAAGAACGCTGTAAAAATATGTCTGATGTATTTTTTCACTTGCATATTCAATTTTTACATGTTAATTGAGACTGAGAAAGTCACTAGATAGCCTTGCTTCTTACAGGTGTCTAGACAATGACTTACATTATGTACATTGATATTTTGAATGCCTTAGACACGACACTCTGTATTAAGCGTGAGATATATTGAGCAAAATGTGGATGGCTTGACCCACTGAAAGATCACATATGAAATGAAACTGGATGCAAAGAAAGACAGGTGAAACAAAAGAATGAAGGAAAAATGACAAAAATAATGAAATGGAGATTTAGGTTTTTATAAATCCATGTTTAAATTGAGTTTTATTATTGATCCATGCTACAACTCTGTTACTCGTTCTTTATAATACTACCTGGTAACCATATTCGCATGGCAGGGACTAAAAGGAAAATGGCAGGGGCTCGTTCACAGAACAGGGACTTAAAAGAAAATGTTAGGGATATCAATTTTTTTTCAATAGTTTCTTGATATGATCACCTTGTAAATAGCTTGATTTTAGCACGTGTATTGAGATAGTTTTGCATTGCATAGTCGTGCGGACCGACCCATCATCAATTGTCAGCGGGACTAAGAGGTCTCATCATAGCTGAGCATTTGATCGGTTCGGTCACTGAACCGAAAAACTGAAATCTTTGAAATTTATAAACCGAACCGGACCTAAATAATATTAAGGTCCGGACCAAACCGAATCGAATCTTTAACCTTTATAAAATTGAAGCCCCAACAGTATTGATGCAAATTGAAACCCCAACACTATTTTTAATTCAATTTAAAATCCCAGTTGCAGAAAGAGAGGATACTGAAAGATAAAAAGAAAGACGGAGTAAAAGATAAACAGGCGGATCTTGAGGAACCAGTACATTCATTTGTGATAATTCAAAGTACAGTGTATAATTTACAAAGAAATGGGCGTGTGAGTCATGACTCGGGGACTACTGAAACAACTACATAAAATACATATATATATATATATACATGTACATTTTTTATACATATTTAAAATTTCGGTTTATTCGGTTAAACCGAAATTATTTTTAAAATATCCAAATCGAACCAAAATTTATTTCGCTTTGATTCGAAAAAATCAAACCAACCAAATTTTTAAGAAATTTGAAACGAATCGAACCGAAATTTTACAATTCAGTTTGGGTTTCCGATTTCGGTTCGTTTTTACTCAGCCTTAGGCCTCACATTGTTTGATGTCGGGTATAAGGCCTCGTGTCACTGGATAATGAGATTTTCTTCAAACTTTCATGTAAAACTGGAATACGTGCTTCTATAATGCCACTATTCCCCGGTTCCTTGTTATCATTGTAGGTGAGATGAGGAATCAAAATATTGTAGTACTCTTCTTGTGTTATTTGAGTTAACACCATTTGTCTAACATTATCACAGGTGATCACATGATCTCCTTAACGTTACCTGAGGGCATGAGGCCTAATCAACCTACCCCGAGGGTGATTGCCACCAATATCTCCATGAACTTTATTTAGAAGTAGGTTCCCTTTTCTCCATCCACACATATCAATAATGATGTGACGAAACCTCCTTGAAGAGAACCTTGTCATAAATAGCATAAAGGGTCGTTTGTTACTCGATATTTCATATTTTCATATTATCTTGATGTTAATTTTTCATTTTAACATAATCCTAGATAGGATCATCAATGTTGGTCCCGGGATCGCTATCTCCACACTGAATTCTTCAGATACATTAGCTTAGAATTGAAATTCCAAGTAGTACGGCCTCTCTCTGAGAGCCCAACTTTGTCAATGCAACTACCTCTTGATTCTGATCTATTGTGATGCGCTCTACCCTTTAGCTCCAGAGCTAGCTTGAGGTCAAAGATAAAGGCTTAATCAACATATAGGGCCCACTAGGGGGCACATTTGACATGTTCTCGAGGGATTTTACTCTCCTTGGGATCGGTACGAGAGCCTTAGAGTCATCCTCTAAATGAAGCGGGAAGTCAAGCATGAAGTTGGCCAATATTTGACCCTTCAAAGCTTCTTGAGGCTAATATTTCCCATCAAAATGCCCTAGCTCGACAATTTACATGAGAGGGGCCCTAGGCATGCCTTAAGTTTTGAGAGGCCTCGTCATACTCATTCTGCATCAAAGCTACCTCGGGCATAAGGGCTCGTCAGAACTCAAATTAAGTCTTCATAATAATTCAAGTGTGGCAGGTTCCCGCACCTCAATCTTGTCTTTTAATGAGAGTCGGAGTTCCTGTTAGGGAAGTGAGCTCGGTGTACTTATTAGAGTGGTTAGCATGAATCCTTTAGAAAAGTGACCCTGAATCTCTTGGAGAGGTGAGCCCAAATACCTTGGAGAGATGAGCCTGAATCTCTTGGAGAAGTAAGCCCGAAACCTCTAGGTAGGTGCGTACAGATCTCCACTAGAGAGGTGATTATGAATCTATACTAAAGAGATAGTCCGAATTCCATAGAGAGGTGAGCCTGGAGCTTTTAGCGAGATGATGAGAGCCGGAGTCACTAAGCGAGATGAGAAGATCCCGAGTCCCATCAACAAAAGTGACCCCAGGCCCCTTAGGGGTCGTTTGGTTTGCCACATTCTGAAATCAGTTAATGGTTTCAGACATTCCAACCCCATACTTGATGTTTGGTTCAGAAAAAAAATTCATACCAATTCCTCAAACCTTTATGGGTTTTTCATGCCGAAGTAGAGAGGTGGCTATGGAGGAGGGGTATAGGTATCAACTTTTATTTCATTATTTTAATTTTTATTTAAGCAATTAAATATAAATATTTAGTACTAAAAGAAATCTATGAACCTAAAAAAATATTAAAATATTAATAAATTGATATATTTATATAATATCAAATATGATACCTTATCCGCATACCACTCTAACCCAATTTCTGATTGTAACCCGATATTACATTTTAAACTAAATGATCCCTTAAAGAGATAAGGAGAGCCTAAACCCCGAAATAAGATGAGAAGAGCCCAAATCAATTTTAGAGAAGTGAGCATAATCCTTGATAATATTATGTAATATATACATGGATTCGCCATCTCACTATCTTCCTAAATTATTGAAAGATGGGAATGATAATTTATTAGATTTTATAGAATTTTCTGGACCGTACTTTCTCAACATATATAATATAGTTTATATTATATTTGCTGCACCATAATTGTGTTATTCTGGTTTAAATTCATATATAATTTCAAGTGCATGATCATACACATTTGTACTAGGTGTATTTTCTCCACCTTGACATAATTTTTTGATGACTGAGAACTTTATAAACAAATGAATTTGAAAAGTGATTACCTAGTTATAATTCATTAATGCAATTATTGATGACGGGCCAAAATCAATGAATAAAATGTAAATTTGAGAAGTGAGATTATCAAGATATAATTCATTCAGTAAAAATTTATCCTTTATATAATTACCATCTATGACCTGAAAAAGACACCATAGAAACTATAGATAACAACCACACATCTAAAACCCTGACTGTCCTAAAAGTAAAAGTAAAACCATCTCAACTATTACCAAGATCCTTTGCCTCCCATGTATGAAAAATGTACCGAATATTTTCTTCCCAAAATAATCAGATTGTTATATGTAGTTTTTAATCGTTCTTAAGTAACATTAGTTTCAGACAAGTAGGTAACTCGTTAATCTTATCATTTAATATCCAAAACTTGCTAGATTGTGCTTGTTTATGTAATTTTTTTGTTTTTGTAATTTTTTTTTACTGTTTGTACTTCTTTAGTGCAATTTTTACACATTCCATTTCTCTAAATTCTAATATACACTAAAGTAGTAATGTAGTCATCTGTTAGATCTTGACAATTCTCCATGACCCATGAGTATTTGATAGTGAATCTGGTAGGAGTATGTGTAATATAGGTTTTGGATCCATGACTATTATGATAATTTAATCTTGATTATTTTTAAACTGTTTTTGGAAACCTGAGAATGTTGTTTATCTTGAGATCAAATTATGAACAGGGAGCATGTTGGGTTTTGTGCGACAATGTAAGTGTTGTTTTTGGTATAACTTATTTTGATAGGAGAGTATAGCTAGATGATGTGAATTCTTGCAATATTTTTAGAGCTCAACAATAAATAACGTCAATAATAATTATTATTAACAATATAACCTTAGGAATAACTAACTTCACTTGCCTTATTCTCAATTAGATTGTATTGTTAGGGGATCAATTACGCACATCATAGAAACTACAGTGAATAGATATCAACCACGCATCTAAAACCCTGACTGTACTAAAAATAAAAGTAAAACCATCTCAATTATTACCAAGATCCTTTGCCTCCCATGTATGAAAAATGTACTAAATATTTTCTTCCCAAAATAATCTGATTGTTATCTGTAGTTTTTAATCGTTCTTAAGTAACATTAGTTTCAGACAAGCAGGTAACTCGTTAATCTTATCATTTAATATCCAAAAATTGCTAGATTGTGCTTGTTTTTGTAATTTTTTTTGTTTTTGTAATTTTTTTTTACTGTTTGTACTTCTTTTGTGCAATTTTTACACATTTCATTCCTCTAATATACAGTAATGTAGTAATATAGTCATCTGTTAGATCTTGACAATTCTCCATGACCCATGAGTATTTGGTAGTGAATCTGGTAGGTGTATGTGTAATATAGGTTTTGGATCCATGACTATTATGATAATTTAATCTTGATTATTTTTAAACTGTTTTTGGAAACTTGAGAGTGCTGTTTATCTTGAGATCAAATTATGAACAGGGAGCATGTTGGGTTTTGTGCGACAATGTAAGTGTTGTCTTTGGTATAACTTATTTTGATAGGAAGAGTATAACTAGATGATGTGAATTCTTGCAATATTTTTAGAACTCAACAATAAATAATGTCAATAATAATTATTATTAACAATATAACCTTAGGAATAACTAACTTCACTTGGCTTATTCTCAATTAGCTTGTATTGTTAGGGGATCAATTGTGCACAACAAAGAAACTACGGTGAATAGATATCTACCACACATCTAAAACCCTGACTGTCCTAAAAGTAAAAGTAAAACCATCTCAACTATTACCAAGATCCTTTGCCTCCCATGTATGAAAAATGAACTGAATATTTTCTTCCCAAAATAATCTGATTGTTATCTGTAGTTTTTAATCGTTCTTAAGTAACATTAGGTTTCAGACAAGCAGGTAACTCGTTAATCTTATCATTTAATATCCAAAACTTGCTAGATTGTGCTTGTTTTTGTAATTTTTTTTTACCGTTTGTACTTCTTTAGTGCACATTCCATTCCTCTAGTATACAGTAATGTAGTAATGTAGTCATCTATTAGATCTTGACAATTCTCCATGACCCATGAGTATTTGGTAGTGAATCTGGTAGGAGTATGTGTAATATAGGTTTTGGATCCATGACTATTATGATAATTTAATCTTGATTATTTTTAAACTATTTTTGAAAACCTGAGAGTGTTGTTTATCTTGAGATCAAATTATGAACAGGGAGCATGTTGGGTTTTGTGCGACAATGTAAGTGTTATCTTTGGTATAACTTATTTTGATAGGAAGAGTATAGCTAGATGATGTAAATTCTTGTAATATTTTTAGAGCTCAACAATAAATAATGTCAATAATAATTATTATTAACAATATAACCTAAGGAATAACTAACTTCACTTGCCTTATTCTCAATTAGATTGTATTGTTAGGGGATCAATTACGCACAACATAGAAACTAAGGTGAATAGATATCAACCACACATCTAAAACCCTGACTGTCCTAAAAGTAAAAATAAAACCATCTCAACTATTACCAAGATCCTTTGCCTCCCATGTTTGAAAAATGTACTCAATATTTTCCTCCCAAAATAATTTGATTGTTATAATCGTTCTTAAGTAACATTAGTTTCATACAAGCAGGTAACTCGTTAATCTTATCATTTTATATCCAAAACTTGCTAGATTGTGCTTGTTTTTGTTTTTTTTGTTTTTGTAATTTTTTTTACTGTTTGTACTTCTTTAGTGCAATTTTTACACATTCCATTCCTCTAATATGTAGTAATGTAGTCATCTGTTAGATCTTGACAATTCTCCATGACCCATGAGTATTTGGTAGTGAATCTGGTAGGAGTATGTGTAATATAGGTTTTGGATCCATAACTATTATGATAATTTAATCTTGATTATTTTTAAACTATTTTTGGAAACATGAGAGTGCTGTTTATCTTGAGATCAAATTATGAATAGGGAGCATGTTGGGTTTTGTGCGACAATGTAAGTATTGTCTTTGGTATAACTTATTTTGATAGGAAGAGTATAGCTCCCGACATGCTGCTATTTGATCATGATGCTCAGCTTGTTGTTGGATCATCAGGGGCACCTATTATAAATTTGATTGGGCAAGTCATTGGTATGCAATTTACCGAGTATATGGTGAGAGAACATGGATTCTGTGTAAGTAAGAGTGCTCGTCTTCCAAGTGTTGGTGATTATATAATCAAATATCAATCAATTGGCCCGTGAAGTCAAATAATTTTCATTTTTCCCGTGCAATCTGAAACAAGCCATCACTGTAGAGTACCTAGCCATGACTATTCAAGAGTTTTTTCGTGAGGAAGGAGTTGATCTAAATACTAACCTCAACAACTATTTAAATGAGTAAGTTGAGATATTTAACAAGAGAGAAGAAGAACACCAAAAGATGCAACCTGACCAAGGAAAAGAACCACCTTCAAACCCACCTCCCCTGAAATAACTGTACTCAAGCATAATCGTTTCATATTCACTCACTGAGCCTATCTCACCTATTTTTTTCTTAAACCCCCTGTCTTTTCTTAAAACTTTCATAAGATGAGGAGGAATAATATTGATCTAAATAAATCTTGTGAAGAAGCCATTGAAGATGAAGAACAGGAAGCTAGTGAAGAAGAAGAACAAGAAAATGAAAATATCAGCTTTGAGCCTTTCATTGGCCAGTGTTTCCTGAGTGAAGAAGAAGCATACTTGTTTTATCACAAATATGCTAAACAATATGGTTTTTCTATCTGTAAAGCAAGATTTGACAAAAATAAAGATGGAGAAATCAAGAGAAGAGATTTTGTGTGTCATCGTGAAGGTTTACAACTTTCAAAGATGGTGGATCCCGTGCTCAAACAACGAAATACTCCATCTACTAGGTGTGATTGCAAAGCTCATATGAGGGTAACATTAAAGAAAAGTTTTGAAATTTTTCCAGAATAATGGCATGTCACTGAGTTTATTGTTACACATAATCATGAGTTATTTTCACAAGAAGAGGTACGTTTTCTTAGATCTTATCATTTTATGATAAAAGATGATGAAAAATGTATGCTTTTGTTGAAAGATGGAGGTCTTAGTGTGAAACAAATCATGCGTGTGATGGAGTTTGAAAAAAATGTTAGACATGGTCACTTTCATTCACCTCAAAAGATATTCATAATTTTTTTAGTAAAATTCGTAGTGAGCAAGCAAAAAATGATGTATTAGATTTTTTTGAATATTGCAAGATAGGTAAAGAGGAGAACCAAAATTTTCAGTAATCTGTTACACTGGATGATGAAAGAAAAGTGGAACATATTTTTTGGTCGCCAGCTCACTGTTTTACTTGGTATCAATCATTTGGAGATGTTGTGATCTTTGATACAACTTACAAGATTAATGCTTATGACATGACATTGGTTATGTTTGTTGGAATAGACAATCATGGTAGGACTATATTATTTGGATGTGCTCTTCTCCGTAATGAGACTAAAAATACATTTTCTTGGTTGATGAGGGTAAGTTCATTTTTTATATTTATATATAACTGTCCTTTTAATTAACATACATATATATTTGTTTGTTTATTTATTTGTGTATGTATATTATATGCAGACATTTGTGTCCCTGATGAATAAGCCTCCTAAATCAATATTAACTGATCAAGATCCTTGGATGACACAAGCTATTGCAGAAGAAATGCCTTTAACTAAACATGCCTTTTGCATATGGCACATTACATCAAAATTTAGTAGTTGGTTCATAGGAATCCTCCATAAACAATATTTTAATTGGTATTCAGATTTCTATAGTTTGCATAGACTTGATACTTATGATGAGTTTGAAAATAGATGGCCTGGAGTGGTTGAGAAATATAAGCTAGAGAAGAATAAGCTAGAGAAGAATAAGCATGTATTAGGTTTTTACAACATAAAGCATTCTTGGGTACTGCTAGAATATTAGAGAAAAACAGAGGAGCTTCCCTGCGTACTTTGTCTCCCCTGGAAGAGCAAGCACAAAAAGTTTTGACTCCATACTCTTTCAAAAAATTTCAAGAACAGTTTGAAAGAGCTACTCATTATACTGTACACACTAATAGTGTTGGGGGATTTGTAGTGCAGCATTATGCTCAAGGTGATACACAAAAGCATGAAGTTATGGAGAATGGACAAATGTTGATGTGTTCATGTAAACACTTTGAGTTTTGGGGAATCATTTGCCGTCACATTTTGAGTGATGTGTTCAATATTCCATCTTTGTACTTTCCATTGCGTTGGCATAGTAAGATAACATTTGATCACGAGAGGGTGGTGGATGTGGTTAGTGAGACCCAGGGAGAAAGCAATATTTTTTTTAGCTGGCCCTGTTTATTGCCCTCCTAAATCAAAGACCATAGGGCTTCCAAAGAGTAAAAGATCAAAAGGAGGAAAAGAGGTGAATATGAAGCAAGTAAAATTATGCAGATTTTTCAAGAAACAAGGTCACAACTATACTACATGTCCAGGCAAGGAAAAAGAGGAAGAAAACCATATGCAGTTGAAAAGGCCTTAGAAACAGAGTAAAAGTGTTGCAAACAGTGAAAGTTTGAACCCAACTTATCATCTTAAATTTTGAAAACATTAGAAGTAATTAATTTTTTGTTGAATTTTTCATGCAAGACAATATGAAACTATTTAGCTACAGTTTTATTAACATTGCAATTAAAATTATTTAACATTTTTGTTCATCTTTTAATTTTTTTATATGTATATATAAGATAATCGATGATCAAAAAAGTTAGAATATGTCAATTTATAAATAGTGGTGGTCAATCTACTATTACTAGCTTTATACCCGTGCAATGCACGGGATTTTATTAATTTTTTATGGGTTTTTTGGTGTTTTTTTTAGTTTTTATAAAAAAAATTAAGTGAATGGTTTTTAATTTCTGTATGATTATATTTAATGATTTTGATTTTTAATTATTCATATGCATATTTTTAGTATAAACATGAATGATATAATTGATTATTTAATAAATTATTTTCACTTGTATTAATATTATTTTTAAATGGTGTTATCGAATTTAATACATTACTTTCGATTGTATTAATAATAATTTTTATTTAATACTTGAAATTTAATTTTGTGTTATATTTTTACTTGTATTATACTTTCAATATGCGTAAACATAAACAATGTAATTGATTATTTAATAATTTATATTCCATGTATTAATATTATTTTTCAATGGTGTTACTGAATTTAATACATTACTTTTGATTTGATATTATTATTTTTATTTATTACATTATTTTCACTTGCATTTAACATAAATTATGTTATTTATTTTAATCTATTTTTATAAAACTTTCTAGTTAATATTTATTTATTAGAAATGATAATATCATATTATTTATGATATATAATACATTTATATTTTAGAAACCGTATTATTTTTTTCAAATTTTAAAAGTTTAACTTTAATGAAAAGAAGTTAACAAATTAATAGAAATTTTCTTCTAGAACTATTGACCTATGTTTAAGTGTTAGTAAGACTGTAACGACCAAACCATGCCTTACCGTACCATATTATCTGCTTTACTCTAATTATATATAAGGATATAATTAAAATTAACAGTAGTTTACTTTTATTTAAAAAATTGAGATATGAAAATAAATATTTCCCTAGAGTTATTGATATTGTAAAAAAAAATCTAAATTTTTTATGAAAATATTATTAAGATTTGCCACACTATTCTAGAATTTAGATCTTTTTAGTTAGTATTCTTTATATTTTTAAAGTGGTCAAATCTTTTTGTTATAAAGATATGTAATTTAGATAAATGAATAAAAAAAAGAAGAACATATGAACTATACAAACAGATTAAAAAACTTTGAAATAAGACATGTTAACCAGGGTTAAGTATTGTTAAAATCAAAAAGTGAGAACATGAAAGTTTATGGGAATAAACAAAAAAGTAGCTGACTGACATTAAGTGTCATTGAAAAGTGTAAATGTATATTTCTTAGGTTCACACAACATAAAAGCCGATTTAAATTAGAAAGCCTTATGATCAAATAACATAATGAGTACATTGTGGCTTTCTTTTGCTGGTTAGTTTTTTTCTCTAACAAATCAAAGTATAACTGCTACGAATTCTACTCAAAACATGTGAAAACTAATATAAATTGACATACTTGTAAACCAATAAAGCATTGATCATGCCTCATAAGTAGTACACTATAACATATATGCTGATTGATTTCAAAGTATGTTTTATATTATTGTTATTGTTTTTTTTTGAAAATGAGGATTCCATTAATAATTCAAACTTTCGGACAAAAGTGTCTCCAACAAATAACTTGGAGGACACGATATTACAATGAAGCTATTAAGTTCACATGGAATTCTAGCGATTTTATGTGCAACTTGATTCGCTTGTCTTCTAACAAAACTAACCATAAACCGCTTATGATCTCTTAACATATCTTTACAGTGATGCACTATGTCACCAAGTTCAAGCAGATTTTCTTGGCCATTCCTCACTGCATTAACATCAGTTAACGAGTCACTCTCAATCACCACCTCTCCTGCTATTACTTCCTGCGCCCATGCTAACGCTTCTGCTATTCCACATAACTCTGCTTCTACTACTGATACTCTACCTGCACGTCTCACAACCTTTCCATTGATATAGTCTCCCTGCTGGTTTCAAATCACCATGCCCAGGGCAAATGAGTTCTGACCTTCTACTACTGATGCATCAACGTTTATCTTCAAGCCTCCTGGTAATGGATGTTGCCACTTTGTGTTGTTTAGATGTCTATTTTCACTCACCCCAGCTGTAACCAAGGGTTTTTTATTCGCTAATTTCGTTTCACTCCATGATACAGCTGCACCTGGTGTCATGTTCTTATTTTCAAAGATGTTTTTGTTCCTTGCAAACCAAACTCCCCAGAGAACTGATGAGATTTTAATCAACTCTTCATTGGAACCAGTAGCTATCTTGTTCAGTAACCATTCATGACTATTCTCTATATCCCACACATCACTTCTTAGACCTGTCTGGTGCCAGCACTCCCTGGAAAATATACATTCAAAGAAAATATGACGCAGATGTTTCACTTCTCCAACACACATTGTTAGGTCCCGAATCATCGTAGAAGGGGGGGTTGAATACGATAATCACTAAATTAAAAATTCTTACGAATCTTTAGCGGATAAAATATTTAGTGCTCAGTTAGTTGTTTCGTATTCTTGAGAGGAATAGTGTTTGGAACGATAAAAATGAGGAACACAAGATATTCGGGGAAATATATATATTCGTATATAAATCCTCGAGGGTGTTGCTACACTCCGGTAAATAAATTAACCGACTACAATCTAAGAAAATAAAGTTCCTAGCTACTACAAAGATTTACAAATCAAATCCTATACAATAATCTAGCTTTTGTTTGTACTAGGATTTAATTACCGGTTAACGATTATAATGCCCCTAAGAATATACAAGAATTAAATTGGGCATTATAACGTTACTCCGGTGAGAAGTTAAACGGATATTCAAGTAGCTTGAACTCCTCTATAAATCTCCGCTTCTTATTTTCTCAGCTCTCTTTTTGTTGGAGAAGAAGATAAACAGTATTGATTCAGATCTGCTGCAAAATGTAGACTTTATACACAATAAAATTGTGTGGATGAGAATTGAGAAGCTCTGTGTGGCGACAGCTTTTTCTCTGGTGACCAAATAGTTCTGTGGCGACAGGGAGATATAGGGGTAAGCTTTTATTTGTGTGGCGACCACATGAGAGTGCGGGGGGGGGGGGGGGGGGGTAACTTCCCTGTGGCGACTAAGTACTACTACTAGTACTTATTCACTTAACCAAACTAAAACTAACAACCTGTACACATTTAGTTTATTTGATTTTTTGTTTTTTCCTTTTCCTTTTCTTTTTCTTTTTCTTTTCCATTTTCTTTTTGTTTTCTTTTCCTTTTTCTTTTTCTTTTCTTTTTACTTTTTTTATTTTCTTTTTCTTTTTTCTTTTTTTCTTTTTCTTTTCTTTTTCCTTTTCCTTTTTTTGTTTTTCCTTTTAATAGTTTTCTTTTTCTTTTTGTATTTTCTTTTTCTGTTTAAATTGTAACTAAACTTAATTTATAAAATAAACTTAAATATAACTTATACAAATAAACTAATTTATATTTATAAAATAAACTTATTTAAAGTTTATAAAATAAATCATTTTAAGTTTATTAAATATATTATATTAAAGTTCATTAAATAAATTTATTTAATTTAACAATTAAACTTTGAGCCTCGCCAGTCCCCTGAGCTGTTTAGCTGTATACCCCGCGCACCTCTTCTCGTACTTTAACAGATAAACGTTCAATCCAAGTACGTTCCTCAACTTAACAATTCTTCTATAAATAATACCCAGATTCCTTTCACGAGCTGTTGACGCCTAGTGCAACTGGTCTGGTTTACAGACGACTAATCCCGATTCAGGTCTTCGTATTATAGCCTTGATTACATTATTAAGCTTTCCTCAACTTTATTGCTTCGAACACTGATTGTCAATAAACAATTGTACTTTCACTGGAATCCTTTCTGGTACTCTAGACAATTATGTCTTCATTAACCTCTTTCTATACCCTGTCTTCAATTCTTAAGATTCCTATGCTTCAAACACTATCTATCTTCAATCAATGCCAATACACTGAAATCTTCCGGTAGCACTTGTATACTAAATCTTCAACATTTCTGAAACCCTGAAGGTCTTTAACCTTTGTTCTTCACTGAGGCATGATCATATTAATGAACTTCTTTCAGTGACCTGTAGACAGATTTTAGGCCTTCTTTTAATCTTCCGATTCTTTGTATTTGCCTTGTCTTCATTCTTCCTGATTTCTTGTGTAGACGTAGTATTATTAACCTGTCATGTTCTAGTGTTGTTATCGTGTTGAGTTATCACGTAACTGTTCATACAGCTACGCAGTCTCACCAACAATCTCCCCCTATTTGATTGTTAAACTTAACAAACAAATTAAATAGAGAGGATAACTCAACTAACAACTAAAAAAAGTAATGTACCAGGACTTGTAAATAATGCTACTGGTTTTTTGGATCAAATACTGCATTTCCAGATTTCTTGAGTAACTGAAATGAAAGATGCTTGTTCCTCTAGCACTGAACTGATCTTCAAGTAGTTTCATCTTCATTTCCTTGGTTCTTCAAATCTCTGCCAGATAAAACTTCTCAGTCTTGAAGTAATCATCAGTAGCTTCTTTTGTACAACCACATTTCCTGTTGAGAAGCGCATATCTCTCTTACTTCTCCCCCTATGAGAATCAACTGCTTAAAGGAGATCACCTTCGTCTACCACCTCTCCCGTACAATAGGATCCGCAGATAAGAACTAATGGTATTCCCCTTTTGGAAAATAGCTTCTCCCTTTATGAAGAATAGTGATGAACCAAACCACTTATTCTGATCACTAAAAAATCACCTTTGTGTTTACCACCTCTCTCGTACAATAGGATCTGCAGTTACAAATAACAATGGTGTGGTGTAGTGTACACGTGCTTTACCTTTTTCCTCCTTCCTGCTATTTCTCCCCCTTAGTTGAGGAATCCTTCAAACTATTATATAAGCTTTTATCTCCCCCTTAGAGAAGGAATGTATGTTGTTGTCTGAAGGAGTTCTCATATATTGGTTGGAAAAAGAAATAACAAGTCATAGTCTGATCAACCATGTCCCTTTAAATACTGCAAGAATGACTTCACTGTTGATCATCATGTTCACCAATCTTCCCAACTCCTTATACCTCCCAACTGTGAGATCACCAATTGTTACCAACTGTTAGCTCCCAAAGGTCCTGAAGTATTCTAATCCAATCTGTAAATATTAGGTCCCTAAGAGTTAGGTTCCAATCATAAACAGATTCGAGACCTGAAGCATCAAGAACCCTGTTTAGGGATAGGGAATGGGATATGGTGTTTCTCTTTCTTCCTCACTGTGAGTGTGTGATTCTATTTTGTGCACCTCACAAGTGTTTCACTCTTCTCTCCACTCGTGTTTACACTCATTCTCACAAGTGTATCACTCCTCTCATAGCTACAAAATCCAGTTGTACCTGCAAGAAAAATCACCTTAGCCATCCTTAAGGAGGTCACGGGTGGTGCAATGGGAGTTCGCAAATCCCCATCTTTGTTAGACTCGTCAGATGAATCTGAGTCATAATCTACAAGTTGCTAATTTCCCTTTTAGGGTTCCAGATTTGAACTCTGGGAAGGTAAACAATGATCCAAAGAATTTAGCATAAAGATCAAAGTTCCCTTCTAATGTCTGTGAAGACATTTTCTTGTGACTCATCAGGTAATATCTGAATCATTTTCAATAAGTTTCCGATCTGCGCCTATGTCAGATCCACTATCCGCCGATACATCCAGGTTTATTAGTCCTGGGGAGGTAGACACTGACCACTGACATATGGCTATTGGATCAGTATCCTCTCCTAACACATATAAAGGCAATTGGTCCATTAAAGAACCTTGAACAATCGAATCTGACCGTAAAATGGTCGAAACTCTTGTTTCCGTCAACTCTTCCTTTGAGTGTGTAACCTTTCCTTGTGCATCAAAAATTGTTTATATTTGAGGTGGTGACACCACATCGGATACCCTGGCCAACAGACGAAGTTCAATAGACGCATCCTGTTGAGAGGATGAATCTAGTAACTGTTTTAGTGCCTTTTCAGCCATAACATCTTTTTGAGAAGATGTATGGGGGCTAGCAGTTGTCTTTTATTTAAAATACTACTCATCTTTGTAGGAGACAGAGCTGCTGGGTTGACGTCAGAACCTTCCTTATGTGGTGCACTAAGGCACTTTCTCCCTCACGCTCATTCATACTTCATTTTAGTGGTAAGAGAGTGTTGGTTGGTTCTGTTTCTGTGTTTGTCTTTACAGTCTGGGATAGAAGTTATGGCTTTTCAACCTCATGACTATCAATGAAATAAGGCCATTGGAGGTTGAACCTGTATTACAGAACATATGGAAATATAGAGATAAAATGCACTTAAGATCTATAATGAATGAAAATTATGTATTTAATCTTTTGAGAGAAATGATGTACAATTAGTGATTTCAAAAGATTTTAATGAAATAAGCAATCACCAATGTAGAAAGAAGTTTGATTTTTCTCTTAAAACTGTTTGAGTGCACAAATCTATTTTTATGCCTAAAAAGATAAATGATTTGATAAGACACAGACTGATGACCTAGTAGTATTAAGAAGAGAAAGAAAGATTTTGTCTTTCAATATGAATGAGTTTTTGAAAAAGCATTGATCACTTAAGGTAAAGTCTAAGCAACTCTCATTCATGTCAAAAGCTCCATAATCTATCTTTATAAAATTATAATCAACAACATTGTATATTGATAAATAATCTTAATAAGACTGACTATGCTGCTAATTTCAAATTGTAGTGAATCTGTCAGATATCGCAACTCATATAAATCCACTAGAACTTAAAATCTCACAATTATCTGCAACAAAATATTAACAATATATCATTGTCTGATACTTGTCAAGTACTTAGATACCAATAATTATATTGCATCCTATTTTAAATATTAAAATAAGATATCAATGAATTAAATATCAATTATCTATCAAAAAGACATCAGCATTCAATTTCATATATCGTACAATTGTTAACCCATAACAACTGTAATATCTCAAAAAATATTGGTTCGATAAATAAAGCAACATTAACTAACATTGATTTGTTTGCAATCTTAGAAAACTATTCTAAGTTCCATATACTTTGATCCATTGAGTATTGCATCTATTATCAAAGTGTTTAGGAATTTGCAAATAAGTATAAAAATTATTCTAGGTGAACAATATATGGTTACTTCTAATAAAGCAAAATCTTCATTGACCATAGTTGTACTTCAAGAGATATTTTTACACTTTTTATATTAGTATACTTGACTGAAGATAAGCATTGATTACTTAGAGGAGTTCTAAGTAATGTCACAAATACTAATACTTCACAATTAGTTCATAGTTAAACTCTTAACTAAATATCATTAACTGATAGAAGTCAAAAATTACACACAACTAATCATGCTAAAATCATATTCTGATTTCAGTAAATTCTTGAGATATAAGTATTGCTAAATTCACTAAAACCAAAATCTCATAATTAACTTATAACACATAAGTTACAATCAATATACTAGATATCAATTGTTGACAAATTTAGTTATAATCAATCATGCTGCTTATTTATTTTAAGTTAATTTGAATTATGGAGCAAATAAAATCATTGAATTGCTTCAATTTCCATAATTCAAACTACCCAAGATAAATATTAAACAAATAAATACTAAATATCTATGAGTTAGATACTAACACCTAAATATTTATAATTATCCTTGAATAATCACCAAAAGGATATATGACTTATATACATAGCAATCACCCTCTGGATAATTAGAAATTTTAGAAATACTTTCTAAGCATATAAAATGTTGAGAGTTTTATACACATAACTTAGAAAATACTTCAACTTTCAATATTAGTGATTTTAGAAATAAGCATTGATTACTTAGAACAAAAATTCTAAATAATATCATTAATAATAAAAGTACCACAATTATTTGTACATGATACAAATAACTATGCTGCATATTATTTTAACATAATTTAAATTATGAGACTGATATAGAATGGAATTATCTACAGTCATAATTTAAATCAATTAAAATAGTATTCAAACTTAATGCTATAATACTTAACTACCACAAATGTATATGACATTGTAATCATGATAATCAAGATAGTAACACTAAGTACGAGATACTGGATTACTGATAAATTCACAAGTCCTTTAAATATTGAAGATTTAATACTTATGAACTTATATGAAGAATTCCTTACAGATGGGATTTCCAACTAACATGCAATGAATGTTATTCCACACTTACAAACCAGTCTTGAAAAATTAACTTTATCAAGTGATTTAATAAATGTTTCTGTCAGTAACTCTTTAACTAAAAGACATGCTCTTGAATTAAGTGATACCTGGTGTGAAGGTGCCTTGTCATAGAGTGTTCACAGAGTTGTTGGATTTGAGGTTGTTTCTCATCATAACAAGAAATCAATCTTCTTCCATGAAGTTGACAGCTTCCTGAGATGCTTCTCCTATCACTTAAGTTGATAGCTTCAGATATGCTTCTCCTGTCTTTCTTACAACCTGCATAATCTATATCTATATAGCCAAACATGTTAAGCATAATATCTTTAGGGTGCTTTACTCCAAGGATTGGTAGTCCCTTAAGATATCTAATAATCTTGTTAATATCTATAAGATTGGATTCTCTAGGATCCACTTGGAACCTTGCACATTGGCATCTTGAGAATATTACATGTTGTCTATTAGAATTTAAGTAAAAGAGTGAGCTCGTCATACCTCTATAGCTTGTCATTATACCTGAGTTGCACTGATCAAGCTTTAGTGGTTTCCGTTGGTAAGTAGTCTTGGCATGTTAAGAATCTTCCAAATTTTGCATCTTCAAAAGATCCTTAACTTACTTGTATTGCCATCATTTTTTTGGTTTACTTGTGCTCCTAAAAGAATTGTTCTTTTGGCTTGCTTGAGCTCCTAAAAGAATTATTCTAATGGCCTGCTTAAAGTAATCCCAAAAAGAATTATAACCTTTCCAACATGCTCTTCCATACCTACTCTGCAATTACTTAGCAAATAATCTTGCACAAGTCTTTGTTAGTAGACCAACATATAACATTATCATTATCAGAGCACATATATAACATTATGGTTGTGCCTAGTGACAAGAGAGTTATTGATGACTCTACTAGTTCATATTAGACTGTAACTTCAGTTAGAGTGCCATACCATGTCCTTGACGATTGTTTGAGTAGTATACCAGTTCATACCAATCTGAAGTGAGCTTGTGAAGAAGAGATATATAGAGTCCAATTGATCTGCTATTGAAAAGTCCATGAACTGTTTTGCATTTGACTTCCTCTTTTGACTCACCAACCAGGAGTGCACTTGTACACATCTACTAGAGTCCAATTCCAAGTGTAATGTGCATCAGGTGCCTGATATGTCGTAATATCTTCAAGTCTCGTCACTGGTGCTATCTGTTAGATACTGCTTCTTGATAATAACCTAGCATCCAGTTTGGCCTTGTCCCTCGTAACAATACCATTGTCATCCAGTTTGACTTCTGGTTATCCTTGTACCAATTACAAGGTTGTCATTTGGTTTGGATACCAGCTTCCCTACAATTTGCTTGCTGACTGATTGAGTACATCTTGCTTTACAATCACCCAATCAATCCGTATCTATCAGAGCTTCTGTAACTTTCTTAGTTTCTTCTTCAGATAGAAAACTAGAGAAATAATCATTCACAATCAGTAGCCCTGCTAATCATTACTCCGCCATCTGGATCACTTAAGAACTAGACTCTGGGAATAATATTGACAACAAACCCTTTGTCTCAGCAGATATGTTCTTTAGTGTCCTCTAATATTCAATGTGGTGTTGTGTCTGACTAGTTGATCCTTCTTTTGCTCCCCCTAAGCTGTTGCTGGGATTTCCTGAAAATCCTTACCCTTGCTGATTGGCTTCATTGAAATAATGAGTTGTGTATTCCACTGTCATTCCACTGTTTGGGTATGAATCATCAATACCATTAATTTCTCCTTTAATAGCTTGGAGCATGGAGTTGTTGAAATATGCATTTAGACTTTCAATCACCTTCTGTTGATCAACCACAAATGCCCTATAGGTTGTAAACTCCACTGAGTAGTCATGGAAAATATTCTAACTGTAGAACATTCTCTCCAAACAATTTGAGGTTATCCCGTGTTTGCTCATGTTGGCCATTAACTCATTAGTGGTCTTCATGTATACATCCAGATCAAGGCTTGATCTTACTTGTTGCAAACTGTTTTGACTACTCCAGCTCTTTGGTATTTAGAAAGTCTTGATTAGCTTGATATTTCCCTTGTAGCTTTAATTAAGTTTTAGTTCTTCCTTTGTACCACTCCATTCTGACACGGAGCTCCCAATGCTGAATATGTCTCTACAGTTGCTTCCAGTTTGATCTCCTGATATGATCAATCACCATCTGTGATATCTTGTCTTGAGAATGCACGAACAACAAATTTGTTTGATAAGAGTAGTCAACCACCATCACTGAGGTATATCTTTACTTTGATGTGATGTTGTCTTTGACTCCTCTTTCTGACATGCCTCACATTTATCATCCTTCTGAATTCTAGATGAGACAGTCCTCTCACTAAACCCTTTTTACATAAGAGTTCCTTATGTTGATGTTCAAGGATGAGAGTTTCTAACTTACTCTTAATCAGAGCAAGCTTCTCAATCTTCCTGCTTCAGATGAGACACTAATCCTTCATTGAATTGACATTTTTGTCCCTTGATGCTGAAAGGAATATGTCTTAAGTCCAATCATGTATTAGGATTTAGGAATAACTTCCTGTGTAATCTGTTTTGATTTCATTGATATTAATAAAAGACTTGTTTTGTTTTTATTACGGGCTTTATCTATTTAAGTGTTTAAATAAGATATACCATAGTTTAGAGTAAAGCTTTTTATGGATTATGATGATATCATAATAGTGAGACCTAAAAGATGATAACTCTAAACTTAAATAGTTCCTGGTCATAGGATTACTAACTGGTAATTAATAATCCGTAGAGATCGGTACATACTATGATTGCTTCATTATGAAGGATGTATGTTCTCATAGACATTTGTGTGGTGACACTATAGCTAGTATGTAGGTGCTTATTATAGAATAAGTTCACTGAACATGACTCGCCCAGCTGAACAACCGATGGAGTTCACTCACGTGTCAGTAGTTGTTCACATAGTGATAGTTGTACAAGTATCCTTAGTCACCTTGTGTACACTGAACTATGCTTTGGTTTAGTTCTTAGTCTCCAGGGACAATTATTAGGGCTCTACTGGGTATAGGAATTTGTACACGAAGATAGTGTATGATCAATAAAGGATCTACCCCTTCCAGTGAAGGAAGCGAATGTTCAAGGCTGATCCACTTATGCTAGTTCAGGAATCTTTGGCCAGAGTGAATGAAATTAGAAAGGAGTTTCTAATTTGCATAGAACTAAGCATAGTAAATGGTAAGCAAGTGATTAAATTAGATAGGCTTGACACGAGATCTATGCCTTGTATTTAATCGGGACATTGTAGGGTAGAAGGAGTTTATTGTACGGTAACTATTCACTGAATAGGTTCTTGGTATTCTAAGCAGTGAATTCGTATTTTCCGGATAGTCGCGATATGCTGAGAAGTATCCCTCACGATGTAGAATAAATGTGATTAATTAATTAATCATATTTAATAAATTAGAGAATTTATATAAATAATGATAAAATAGTTTTATTATTATTTATTTCTACTACCGGCTTAATATTGAACCTACAGGGTCACACCATAAAAAAGAATGATTTAATGGTGGAGGAATTAATTAATAATGGCTAATAATTATTTATTTATGAAATAAATAATTAATTAGAAAATTTAATAATTGATTAAATGAGATTTAATTGATTATAAATTAATTAAGAAAAGTTCTTAATATTATTAATTAAAGGATTTAATTTTTGGAAATTAAATCAAGAGAGAGAATTATTTCTAAAGTGTTTAGAAAAAGGATTAATAATTAAAAGGTATTTTAATTATTAATGAGAATAATAAATGGGATAATAATAATATTTATGGGAAAATTTCAGCTGAAAATTTTGCCTATAAATATACTATTATAAACCCTATTTTATCCTAACCCCAAAATTTTATAAAACCTAATTCTCTCCACCTCCTCCTCCTCCTTAACGTCGTTTTCTTGCTGGATACCGGTGGAGTGTTTCACGTTTGAGGAGCAGCTGTTAAGGATCTCTGATCGTTGCTTTTGGATCGCATATTAAAGGTTAGTAATCGATTCATATGTTTTTACCATGATTTATATGCTTTTATTTGGATTTTATTATGTGTAAAAGTGTTTTACCATACCTCCACTGCGATTAAAATCCAACAATGGTATCAGAGAATAGGTTGTATGCATATAGATCTGTGGTAAAAATTTTAGAATTTTATGTGCTTGTATGAATTAATTATGATTTTTGCAAGTTATATCATGGATTAATTTTGTCTGATGAGAAATCATTTCTCAGAATAATTTTGAATGTTGATCTGGATTCTACAAGTGTTGTAGATCGTCTGGGTATTTTTTTCATAATTTTATGATGTATAGATTTTTTATTATGAATTTTTGAAGTTCTTGTAATTAAAATTCGTAATTAAATAAGTAAATATATGTATATAAAGTATGTATATATATTTGTATATCTGTACTGCTCCTGTGTGTTTACTGCTGCACGGAGAAAGAAGACAGAGCATAGTACGGCGGCACAACAATCGAGGAGAGAAAAAAAAAACGGCGACTGACTGAAAAAGAAGGGAGGACTACGCGTCAACCACGCGCGCGTGGGGCTCACGCGCTGGCGTGCCACACGCGGCGCGTGGTAGACACGCGCTGATTACGTCAGCATAAGCGCGTGGGGCGCGTGAAGCGCGTGGTTGGTTGTCAGACACGCGCTGTCAGACGCGTGTGCGTGTGGCCGCGCGTGAGGGAGCTTGTTTCGGCGCGTGCGGGCGCGTGGCAGCTCAGAATTGGGCGATTTTGGTGCCGTTGGATTCGTCTTTTCGAGAAGCTTCTAATGGTATATTGTATGATATTTTATGAAATTGTTTCGAACTGTTTATAGCTAACAGAAGTGTTTTAAAGCTATGTTTGACTGTTTTAACTGCTTTTAAATGCTTCTTGTGATACATAGAGATGTATAATGCTTAGACTAATGTGCTAGATGATGTAACATGCCTACCTTGATATTTATTCATGTTGATATATGTGTGCTTAGTTTATCATGCGATGATAGATTTAGGTGAACTTAAATGAACATAAGGCGTTTGTTAGACAACCTAGTATAGTGAAATTGTTTCATAACCTTAATAATAATATTATGAATACAATCATGAGATTCTTGTGTTTATGAAACACGTAATTGAATATGAATTTTCGATATGAGAGAAAGGATGATTCTGTCAACAATAGATTTCTATCTGTAAGAAAGGGTTATTAAGTGACGCCTCTTGACAATGCTCCACCCGATCTGGGAATCATCTGATTATTGATTTGAAATATTTAATTTAAAAGGAAGAATCTCTTTATAATATGATTATGATTGTAACGTAATATAGTCCCTCTAAAATTAAATAATATCAAGTAGTAATTGGCCAATGACACAACGGGCTTGTGTCGGTCATAGCCTTCCAACATGATAGAAAAGTAGTTCTTATTTTTGAATCATTGTCGGTTCGTGCTACAGCCGAGGGCTTTGATTTCGAAATAAGAAATACTTGTCTATTACATAGAGATGTGTACATTGAATTAGAATCTAAAGGTCGGTACGTGCCACAGCCGTGGGCCTTTGGGGATTGATTCAATTGTACGGAATGTTGGGTTAGACTTGACTTAGAATATTGAGTTTGTCGTGCCACAGCCGAGACTCAATTATTCAAGAGGCTAAAGTTTGATTAGGGAATAACATAAGATGTAATTGACAAGAGTTGTCTGCCTATTGAACATTACATGGCGGTTCGTGCTACAGCCGGGGTTGTGTAATGGAATGTAGGATTTCTATTCCCACTAGCATTATGAATGCTTAATTTTTCATGTAAGGGGTTGAATAAATTAGGTAAACTAGTGGGAGCCACTTATGAATAAAGACCCGATTCATATAGTGTTTTAAAATGAAATCGAATATTTGCTGAGTGTTGTTATGTGTTTATCATTTACAGATTTACTATATTATGTCTTCTGCACTATCACTCAGGAGCATACTAGATGCTCACAAATTGACTGGTCCTAATTATGCTGACTGGCTTCGAAACTTGAGAATTGTTCTCAGGAGTGAGAAGCTGGAATACGTGATTGACTCACCTAAGCCTACTGAACCTGCTAGTGATGCACATAATGATGAACATGTTGTGTATCGTAAGTGGGTAGATGATGCAAATGTTGCTCAATGCATCATGCTAGCTTCCATGAACATTGAGCTACAGAAGCAACATGAGCATATGAATGCTCACACTATTCTCATGCATCTACAAGAGTTGTATGATGTGGCAGGGAGGACAGCTCGATATGAGATATCGAAGGAGCTGTTCGGTTGTAGGATGTCTGAGGGATCATCTGTGAATGACCATGTACTTAAGATGATCAATTTGATTGAACGTCTTGGACAACTTGGTTTTGCCATGGATGGGGAGCTGAGCCAAGACTTGGTCTTGCAATCGCTTCCGAGTTCGTTCTCGCAGTTTCTTGTGAACTTTCACATGAATAAGTTGGATGTCAGCCTGCCTGAACTCCACAACATGTTGAAGACTGCGGAATCGAATTTTCCCCCTAAGAAGAGTTCTGTTCTTCTAATTGGTGAAGGTTCCAATCCTAAGAAAAGGAAGAGGAACCCTTCCAAGAAGAAGAAAGTAGGTGAGAAAACGCCGGTTCCACCAAAAGCTGAAGACCCCAAGAGCAAAGTTGTTTGCTTTCACTGTAACAAGGTGGGGCACTGGAAGAGGAACTGCAAGGTTTACCTTGCAGAATTAAAGAAGAAGAAGGGTAGTGAGACTACCGCTTCTGATTCAGGTATGTTCATGATAGAAGTGAATATGTCATTAAGCCAAATTTCTACTTGGGTATTAGATACCGCCTATGGTTCTCACATCTGCAATTCGTTGCAGGGACTAAGGAGAAGTAGGACTCTTGAGGAAGAGGAGGTGATTCTACTGATGGAAATGGAGCAAGAGTTGCTGCTGTAGATGTGGAACCATTTTATTTACATATGCCTACGGGCAAGACTATTGTTTTAAATAATTGTTATTTTGTTCCCTCGATTGTGAGGAATATTATTCCCATGTTAGACTTGGCTGGATTTTCATTTATTATTGAGAATAATGAATGTTCTATTCTTAGAGATAATATTCTTTATGGACGTGGTACTTTAAATAATGGTCTGTATATATGTGACATAATTTACTTCAGATTGAACAAACTAATAAAAAAAAGGGATGATGAAAATCTCACTTTATAGTGGCACTGCAGTCTCCATTTAGTAGACATGGAGAGAGGACTGCAAATTTGCTAGGAATGGTACACACAGATGTATGTGGACCAATGTCTAAGCAAGCCATGGGTGGATTTTCATACTTCATTACTTTCATAGATGATAGATCTAGATTCGGATATGTGTTTGATGAAACACAAGTCTGAAGCCTTTGAAAAGTTCAAAGAGTATAAGTATGAAGTGGAGAAACAACCAAACATAATATTATAACTCTTCAATCAGATCGAGGTGGTGAATACTTTAATGGAGTGTTTCTAGATTATCTCAAAGTAGATGGCATAGTCTCCCAGTGGACTCCTCCAGATTGGTATCTGAAAGGAGAAATCGAACTTTGTTAGACATAGTTCGGTCCATGATGAGCTATGCAAATCTTCCAGTATTCCTATGGGGTTATGCATTGGAAACCTCAGCATATTTACTGAATAAGGTGCCTTCCAAATCTGTTCCTCAAACTCCGTATGAGATATGGAAATAAAGGAAACCGAGTCTTAAACACGTTAAGATTTGGGGATGTCCAGCTTATGTCAAGAAAGTTGACCCAGATAACTGGAATATCGATCCGTAAAATGTAGTTTTGTGGGATATCCTAAAGAGACTTTAGGGTATTACTTTTACACCGATCATCGGGTGTTTGTCTCCAGACATGCTACCTTCTTGGAAAAGGAGTTTATCCTTGAAGGAAACAGTGGGAGCGAAATTGAACTTGATGAAGTTCAAGAAGCACAAACTACTACGGATCAAGTGGAAACACCTGTTCTGACTGAACAACCTTTTGTGGAACAGCCCATTCATAGAACAGGGAGAGTGTCTCGCCAACCTGAGAGGTAATATGGCCTTGTCATTAAGAATGACAATGAGTTGTCGATCATTGATGATGATGACCCTGTGACCCATAATGAGGCTATGAGTAGTGTTGACTCAGAGAAATGGCATAGTGCCATGAAATCCGGAATGAAATCTATGTATATGGGATACAAAAGAATGATTAGAGCAGATGGCCAGGTGGAGACCTTTAAGGCCAGGCTTGTGGCAAAAGAATTCAAACAAAGGCAATGAATTGACTTTGATGAAACCTTTTAACTGTAGCCCTGTTATAATCAATTCGGATTTTGCTTGCGATTGCTGCTTACTACGACTATGAAATCTGGCAAATGGCCAGATGGTTTTCTTTCCAAGGGAAATGAAAACCTAGTGTGTAAGCTGCTGCGAATCATATGTGGTTCAAAGCAAGCTTCTCGAAATATGGAACATTTGTTTTGATGAGACAATCAAAGAGTTTGATTTTATCAAAAACGTAGATGAACCATGCGTCTACAAAAGGGTTAGTGGGAGCGCGGTAACATTTCTTGTATTGTATTGAAATAGAGTTGACACACATAACAACATAGCAGACCCACTCACAAAGCTACTTTCTGAAAGTCACTTTGATCGTCATAAAGACTAGATGGGTATTAGATACCAGAGTGATTGGCTTTAGTAGAAGTGGGAGATTGAAAGGAATATGTCCTAAGTCCAATCATGTATTAGGATTTAGGAATAACTTCCTGTGTAATCCATTTTGATTTCATTGATATTAATAAAAGACTTGTTTTGTTTTTATTACGGGCTTTATCTATTTAAGTGTTTAAATAAGATATACCATAGTTTAGAGTAAAGCTTTTTATGGATTATGATGAGATCATAATAGTGAGACCTAAAAGATGATAACTCTAAACTTAAATAGTTCATGGTCGTAGGATTACTAACTGGTAATTAATAATCCGCAGAGATCGGTACATACTATGTTTGCTTCATTATGAAGGATGTCTGTTCTCATAGACATTTGTGTGGTGACACTATAGCTAGTATATAGGTGCTTATTATAGAATAAGTTCACTGAACATGACTCGCCCAGCTGAACAACTGATGGAGTTCACTCACGTGTCAGCAGTTGTTCAAAAAGTGATAGTTGTACCAGTATCCTTAGACTTGACGTCATCATAGTCATCTTGTGTATACTGAACTATGCTTTGGTTTAGTTCTTAGTCTCCAGGGACAATTATTAGGGTTCTACTGGGTATAGGAATTTGTACACGAAGATAGTGTATGATCAATAAAGGATCTACCCCTTCCAGTGAAGGAAGCGAATGTTCAAGGCTGATCCACTTATGCTATTTCAGGAATCTCTGGCCAGAGTGAATGAAATTAGAAAGGAGTTTCTAATTTGCATAGAACTAAGCATAGTAAATGGTAAGCAGGTGATTAAATTAGATAGGCTTGACACGAGATCCATGCCTTGTATTTAATCGGGACATTGTAGGGTAGAAGGAGTTTATTGTACGGTAACTATTCACTGAATAGGTTCTTGGTATTCTAAGCAGTGAATTCGTATTATCCGGATAGTCGCGATATGCTGAGAAGTATCCTTCACGATGTAGAATAAATGTGATTAATTAATTAATCATATTTAATAAATTAGAGAATTTATATAAATAATGATAAAATAGTTTTATTATTATTATTTATTTCTACTACCGGCTTAATATTGAACCTACAGGGTCACACCATAAAAAGAGAATGATTTAATGATGGAGAAATTAATTAATAATGGCTAATAATTATTTATTTATGAAATAAATAATTAATTGGCAAATTTAATAATTGATTAAATGAGATTTAATTGATTATAAATTAATTAAGAAAAGTTCTTAATATTATTAATTAAAGGATTTAATTTTTGGAAATTAAATCAAGAGAGAGAATTATTTCTAAAGTGTTTAGAAAAAGGATTAATAATTAAAAGGTGTTTTAATTATTAATGAGAATAATAAATGGGATAATAATAATAATATTTATGGGAAAATTTCAGCTGAAAATTTTGCCTATAAATATACTATTATAAACCCTATTTTATTCTAACCCCAAAATTTTATAAAACCTAATTCTCTCCACCTCCTCCTCCTTAACGTCGTTTTCTTGGTGGATACCGGTGGAGTGCTTCACGTTTGAGGAGCAGCTACTAAGGATCTCCGATCGTTGCTTTTGGATCGCATATTAAAGGTTAGTAATCGATCCATATGTTTTTACCACGATTTATATGCTTTTATTTGGATTTTAGTATGTGTAAAAGTGCTTTTACATGCCTCCGCTGCGATTAAAATCCATCAGATGCAGAACTGTCTGATAAGAGGATTTGTGCCTTGATTCTCCAGCAAGGAAGTTGCTTCAAATGATATTAGTGACTCCAATGATTAGTTGTTATCAGTGATATCAATTGTTGAATCCATGATGACATCCCTATTCTACATAGCTTGTCCCGTAATGAAAACCTTTATTGTCATCTCCAAAGATTACTGACGGAATAGCTTTTGTCAATCATATTTGATTGTGAGGCTCTTTTTTTGATCATATACCTTGAGTATGAATTACCAAGCATACATATGAATCAATTGACCTGTTATGTCCTGCACTCACAAATGGATTAACGGTTCTTGGTACCCAACTTATCAGTTTGGGTCCAGTTGGATTAGAGATTATATTATAAACAGATATAACAACAGCTGCTACCTTATCATGCTGATTCTTATCCTTGACTGACCATTTTCTCCATTTTAATACCCTTGACATATTGTCTCTAGGCTAGGGGAAAATTGGTTCCAACCTTACATAAGGAGGACTAGCAGTCTTTGCCCTATAGTAATCCTAAACATGCATTTTCTATAATTAATGCAAGTACTAAGAGATGCATTTATGGCATAATGAATAAGCAAGCATTGTATTAAGAATACATGGCATTCATTCAGAAACATTACGCATAAGAATTAAGCAAGACAGGCATGATATGGAACAAACAGAATTAACAAATAAATCACTAATTCTATCTAGTCCAATCCTGTTGAAGAATCTCATCTAGCTATCTCAATCCAATCATAAACTAATACATCTTAACAAACATACAGATCAAATGAATAAATCACAATGTAATAGGATACAGAGAGTAAGCATTAACAAAGGTCTTATATGATGGAAAATATCTATCTCACTAAAGCAATTAATCATGTTCAACAAATATTCAAACACATATTTATGATCATCTAAAGTAACATGCACAAGTTAAACATCAATCCTAGTTACCAGAGAATAATCTAGTGAACTAGTTCAGCATTATCTAAGTGTGATGCTATCATGCTTGTGCGAGTGTTAAACATTTAAACACTAAGATCTTATCATGCATTGAATGTTGAGAGCAAAGTATTGTAGTGGTTCAAGAATTTGAAACCTGAGATATGTAAGTTGGACCATCTTCAGAGATTGCTATGAAAGCAAGATATGCATGATTCTCGTCATCTGATCCATCCCAACTCTTTCCCATGCACTATAAGTTTTGACTGGCTGCTTCCCTAAAAAAACATTCCACCTTTGTCTCAGCTCTTCAACTGAATCCCTATTTATCCTTGTTTGTCAAGCTTCTTGTACTGTTGTAGCAAAACCCCTGATAGTTACTTGACACATATGTCTTGTCAAACCTGTAGCAATCAATTCTTATTTATGTCCCATCCTCAGTCTTGTAATCACCCCTTGAACTGAATCTGTAAGAATCTCTGCTTCTGAATAGATAGGCTTGATCCTTGGATATAGCTTATGTACTCCTTGTGAATCTGATGCGACCAAACTTCCCTGACAAGTGAAACACTGCCCTGACGTCCAGTCCCTCAAGTACTTCTACCTGAGCTTCTTCTGATCCAGCTATTAGTAACTCTTACATTCTGTCCCGAGGTTCCAACCTTAATGCATGTAACTGAGATGTTTATCTGTCCCCACTATTCTCTCTGACCTCCACAATTCCTGCATCTTTGATCTCATTGATTTCCTGATAAATGTAGCATTGGTACAAACCACTGTGTGACTGTATAATCTGGAATTATAGAGTTGTCTTAAAATCTCCGAGAAAAATTGTACCCGTAGAAATTTCATTCAATTCCTGCGTCTGAAAATCCAGTGGTATCCTATGGAGTAAGCCTTTGAGGATGTTCCACAATTTTCGTCTGTAAGTCTTGAAATCAGTTCCATTGGAGTAAGAAAACCATTATCTATAATTTCTGTATTCGGGAATTTTCCATCTGAATAGCACATGGTCTTCGTTTTCTTCAAAAGATTAAAATCCACTTTAGAAGCCCGGAGGAATCCTGAGTCTACCAATACTTGATTACCCTTAATTTAATATTTAAGAAAAATTTAAATTTCCAATATTTTTAAATTTCTTAGAAAATAAATTAATTAAAAATAAATTAATTAAAAATAAATATTTATGTAAAATCTAATTTTCAAGAATTTCGAATTTTTTTAAAAATTAAATAAAACGTCAATTATTATTTAAGAAAAAATTTAAATTAAAAAATTTTAAATTTTTAAGGAGAAATAAATAAATCAGAAATAATTAAATAGGGGTTACAAAAAAAATTGAAATATATCCTTTATCAATATGTGTAGCGACAAGAGGCTGTGGCGACAAGGGACAGTTTTTCCTTTACATCGCAATAACCTCCTGGGGCGACTACTCCTCTTGCGACCAGGGGTAGCCAAGTTATGACGACGAGTGAATCCTTCTCATGCCTTAGAAATTAAAAACCGAACAGCTTATGTGGCGATTAGCTAATTTCTTCTTGCACGTGTTGTAAATTATTTACTATAATTTAAATTATAAATTAATTTAAATTAAATTTATAAAATAAATTTATTTAAATTAAGTTTAAAACATAAACTTATCCAAGTTTAAATAATAAACTCATTTAAGATAAATTTATAAAATAAATTTCCTAAATCAAAATTATAAAATAACTTAATGTAAATTCAAATTAATAAAATAAATTTATTTAATGATCCTGATTTGTGTATCAATCAGTAAGCTCTGATACCAATTGTTAGGTCCCGAATTATCGTAGAAGGGGGGGTTGAATACGATAATCACTAAATTAAAAATTCTTTCGAATCTTTAGCGAATAAAATATTTAGTGCTCGGTTAGTGGTTTCGTGTTCGTGAGAGGAATAGTGTTTGGAACAATAAAAACGAGGAACACAAGATATTTGGGGAAATATATATTCGTATATAAATCCTCGAGGGTGTTGCTACACTCCGGTAAATAAATTAACCGGCTACAATCTAAGAACAATAAAGTTTCTAGCTACTACAAAGATTTACAAATCAAATCCTATACAATAATCTAGCTTTTGTTTTTACTAGGATTTAATTACCGGGTAACGATTATAATGCCCCTAAGAATATACAAAAATTAAATGGGGCATTATAACGTTACTCCGGTGAGAAGTTAAACGGATATTCAAGTAGCTTGAACTCCTCTGTAAATCTCCGCTTCTTGTTTTATTAGCTCTCTTTTTGTTGGAGAAGAAGATAAACAGTACTGATTCAGATCTGCTGCAAAGTGTAGACTTTATACACAATAAAATTGTGTGGCTGAGAATTGAGAAGCTCTGTGTGGCGACAGCTTTTTCTCTGGCGACCAAATAGTTCTGTGGCGACAGGGAGATACAGGGGGAAGCTTTTATTTGTGTGGCGACCTCATGAGAGTGCAAGGGGGGAGTAACTTCCCTGTGGAGACTAAGTACTACTACTTGTACTTATTCACTTAACCAAACTAAAACTAACAACCTGTACACGTTTAGTTTATTTGATTTTTTGTTTTTTCCTTTTCATTTTCTTTTTCTTTTCCATTTTCTTTTTGTTTTCTTTTCCTTTTTCTTTTTCTTTTCTTTTTCCTTTTTTTGTTTTCTTTTGTTTTCTTTTTCTATTTTCTTTTTTTCTTTTTCTATTTTCTTTTTCTTTTCTTTTTCCTTTTCCTTTTTTTGTTTTTCCTTTTTCTATTTTCTTTTTCTTTTTGTATTTTCTTTTTCTGTTTAAATTGTAACTAAATTTAATTTATAAAATAAACTTAAATATAACTTATATAAATAAACTAATTTAGATTTATAAAATAAATTTATTTAATATTTATAAAATAAATCATTTTAAGTTTATTAAATAAATTATATTAAAGTCCATTAAATAAATTTATTTAATTTAACAATTAAACTTTGAGCCTCGCCAGTCCCCTGAGATGTTCAGCTGTATACCCCGCGCACCTCTTCTCGTACTTTAACAGATAAACGTTTAATCCAAGTACGTTCCTCAACTTAACAATTCTTCTATAAATAATACCCAGATTCCTTTCACGAGCTGTTGACGCCTAGTGCAACTAGTCTGGTTCACAGACGACTAACCCCGATTCAGGTCTTCGTATTATAGCCTTGATTACATTGTTAAGCTTTCCTCAAATTTATTGCTTCGAACACTGACTGTCAATAAACAATTGTACTTTCACTGGAATCCTTTCTGGTACTCTAGACAATTATGTCTTCATTAACCTCTGTCTATACCATGTCTTCAATTCTTCAGATTTCTATGCTTCAAACACTGTCTATCTTCAATCAATGCCAATACACTGAAATCTTCCGGTAGCACTTGTATACTAAATCTTCAACAATTCTGAAACCCTGAAAGTCTTTAACATTTGTTCTTCACTGAGGCATGATCATATTAATGAACTTCTTTCAGTGACATGTAGACAGATTTCAGGCCTTCTTCTAATCTTTCGATTCTTTTTATTTGCCATATCTTCATTCTTCCTGATTTCTTGTGTAGACGTAGTATTATTAACATGTCATGTTCTAGTGTTGTTATCGTGTTGAGTTATCACGTAACTGTTCATACAGCTACGCAGTCTCACCAACACACATTGAACAAACTATAAGAGCTAATACACCTCTACCTCTTAACAGAACCCTGACAGGTAAAGTATTTCGACAAAACCTCTACAGGAACACTCTTAACTTATGAGGGATCTCCAGTTTCCACAATATACTCCAACCATTTTACTGTTGCACTTCTTCATTAACAAGATGATTCGGACACCATTGGTGATACCCTGATTTCACTGTGTACTTTCCATCCTTTGAATGGAGCCAGGAAATCCTGTCTCTAGTACATCTTTGAGGAATTCGATTATTTAAAATAGCATCTGCATCTTCACTGCTAAAATGAAGTCTCACTTTATTCTCATCCCAAGCCTTGATATTATCCTAAAAAAACAAACTTTAAGTTGCACCATCTGGTTATTTATCTGATCTCTATTTATGCAAAAGTCCTCCTTAGATCTCAGCCATTTGTCAATGCATATATTTATTGTCTGACCATCCCCTAAAACCCACCTCATGCCCTTTTTCATCTCTTCTTTTGCCTCCTATATACCTGACCAGGTATAACTAACTCCCCCTGACCTGCCATCTTGTAAAAAATGACTGTTAGGGTAATATCTTGCTTTCATAACTCTCGACATTAAATCATTTGGCTCATGAATTAGTTTCCAACACTGCTTTCCCAGCAAGGCTAAGTTAAACCCATTTATGTCTCTGAATCCCAATCCTCCCTTATTCTTTGACATACACATCATATGCCATCCTAACCACCGAATCCCTTTCGTATTAGCTGACTGAGATTGCCACCAATAAGCATTCATAACTTTCTGAATTTCCTGACATATAGATTTAGGAATCAAGAAGCAAGACATTGCATAAGTTGGAATAGATTGCACCACATTTTTCAACATCACTAGTTTTCCAGCACGAGACAATAGTCTTGAGCTCCACCCTTTAATTTTCTGAATAACTCTGTCTTTTAAGTACCTGAACACAACCTTTTTTGAACGTCCAATCAAGGATGGTAAACCGAGATACTTACTATCACCTATATCTTTATGCACCCCAAGTTCCCGTTTGATTTCCTCTTGCTTATCCCTCCTAACATTCGAACTGAAAAAAATTGCTGATTTATGATAGTTAACTGCTTGCCCAAACATGTCTTCATAATCATTTAGAATCCTTTTAACTGCTACTGCTTCATCTTTCGTGGCCTTAACGAAAAGGAAGCTATCATATACGAATAACAAATGTGTTATTGCAGGAGCTGCAGGACAAATACAGCAACCATTAATATTTCTTTCCTCATCTGCTACTTTGAGAGCCTTTGACAAACCTTCAACACATAACAAAAATAAGTAGGGTGATAGGGGATCCCCCTGTCTGAGACCCCGAGTTGGATTGATAGGACCTATCATGGACCCTTGGAAAGAGATATTGTATAAAACAGTTATAACACAGAGCATTACCCATCTAATCCATTTGTCTGAGAAACCCATAGTACGCATCTTGTGCTGCAAATAAGACCAACTCACACGATCGTAAGCTTTACTAATATCAAGCTTTAAAGCTACCATCCCATCTTGGACACTATTCTTACGTTTCATGTAATGTAAAAGCTCAAATGCCACCAGCACATTATCAGTGATATTACGTCCAGGAACGAAAGCCGATTGTTCTTCAGATATGATCCCTGTGAGGATTTTCTACAATCTATTAGCTAGAACCTTCGCTAATATCTTGTAGAGAACATTTCACAATGCTATAGGCCTGAGATCTTTAGGCTCTTCAACATGCTCCTTTTTAGGAATAAGAACTAAGGTTGTGTCGTTCACATTGGTGGGAAAATTACCTTCAATAAGACATTGCTGACAATAACTAAAAATTTCCTTACCAAGCATATTCCAGAAGTGTTGAAAAAAGCTGGATTTAGTCAATCTGGCCCACTTGCTTTGTCTGGATTCATACTCTTCACTACCTGAGTAAATTCAGAGAAAGACAAGTCTGCTACCAGCATCTCATTCTGGCGGTTAGTGATCATTTGATCAGCCTCTCGATTTACTTGAACATGACCATTCCCAGTTTCTAGAAAAGCTGTATTAAAATACTTTGCCAACAGTCTACACATTCCTTCATGGCTGGTTATCAGATTTCCATCTTCTGCTTTCAGACCAGAAATATGGTTTAATTTCTTTCGACTAGTAGTTGTTGCATGAAAGAACTTGGAGTTCGTTTCCCCATCTTTAAGCCAAAAAAAATTCGCTCTTTGTTGCTAGTAAGCCTCTTCATGGATTAGAAGCTCGTTCAACTTATCTTTTTCATCAAAGTACTCCTGTATACCATCATCATCCTCCCTATGTTTAAGACTTTCAATAATCTTCTTCTGTTTTACTACTTTCTCCCTAAACTTGTTAAAAAACTCCCTTCCCCACTTCGTCATGTAATTAGAGAGTTCTACCAATTTAGGTAATAAATGCATAGTAGGAAGATTTTTCCAATAACTTGTTACCTCAGAATGAAAGTTGGCCTCTTTTAACCAAGTATTCTCAAATCTGAATCGAAAGTTCTTCTTCGGGATAGATGGGTTAACCAATTCAAGCTTTATGGGGTCGTGATCAGATACTATAGCATGAAAGACTCTTAGCGTGCATAACGGAAACTTACTTCACCAAGAACTATTAGCAAAGCACCTGTCCAACTTTTCTTGAACCCAGTTTGTTGTCCCCTTGCTCTTCTCCCACGTAAAGTTCCCATCTTTGAGCTCTACCTCTATTAACAAACTATCCTGTATTGCATTCCTAAACCCATCCATGAGATTTTGAGGATGTTTGTGCTTTCCTTTTTTATCACTACTGTATAGTAAGTCGTTAAAATCCCCGAACACACACCATGGCAACTGGTAGCTTGAAGAAAGATGACGAAGAAGATTCCAAGATGCTTGCCTTCTTTCTCTTTCAGGATACCCATAAAAGCATGTTAACCTCCAGTCTCTAGCACTCTTTTCTTTTACAATGATATCAATGTAGTTGTGTGAACAGTCTACTACACTACACATTAAATTATGCTTCCAGAAAACTGTCAACCCACCTCCTCTACCTTGTTTATCTACTGAGAAAAAATTAGCAAAACCAAGCTTAGAAGCAAGAGCTTCAATTTTATTACTAACTGCTAAAGTTTCAGACAAAAACAAAAGAACGGGCTTGTGAGATTTAACCATCTCCTTCAATACTCGAACTATGCGAGATGCGCCTACACCTCGACAGTTCCAACCTATAGGATTCATAATGGACGGCTGGCTTGCATTGCAAGCTCAGCCTGATTGTTGAGTGTAGATACTGACAAATTTTCATTCAAAATATCAGTTTCTTTCTGGTGTTGTTCTGTCTGAGAGATAATTATTTTTTGGCCCATATTGATGTCCATGTGGCCCGGCCCATTTGATGTACCTCTCCTGCGTTTGTGGTCATCCAGCTGGAGATTATCAATCTCATCCTCATTTGAATCATATAACAAATTTGACATGGATGTAAATCCCTTAAATTTTGTTGCATTAACTGTCATTGATTTTTTACTACTATTACGGGCATCCGTTACCACCACCAAGCTTCTATCATTATCCATATTTCCCGCCTTTGCTTGATTTTGAAATTTTGGCCCCGAAAATTGCTGCTGATTTCTGTCTCCTCCAATCTTATCCTCCCACGTGTCATCGTTCTCCTCCCAGAGCCACTTGCTCTGAGATTGGCCCACCACCTTACGCTGTGGTGCCCTGAGCCAACTACCCCAATCCTTTTCTACTACCTCATCCCCTATCAATGGAGATCCTGCAGAATCTATCAGTATGGCTAATTAATCCACATGTAAAGCAGAACTCTCCCAGCCGTTCATACTTACAATCTAATATGATTTCTTTACCATCCTTCTTCACTATCTTCTTCCTCCGCTTCAATGGTTTCCTTGCATCAACCCTGATTCGCACCCTCATACATTCCCTCCATATTGATGTGTTGTTTTTAGCATCATATTCCAGGAATTCTCCAAAAAAATTACCAAGTTGCTTTCCCACTGTCTCTAACATGTACCCCGCTGGAAGATTATGTAACTAGATCCATATGTTTATAAACCATGGCTTTATTTTTGCTGGGTTTTCACCTGCTGCTACCGTCTCCAGGTCCAACATCGCATTATCAAAAGACCATGGGCCTCCATTCAACACCCATTGCTTATCCTCCTTTCTGTAAAACTGAAACAGAAAGAGGCCATTCTCCAGATCCTTGACATTTAATCCCATTACTGGCCTCCAGACGTCCGCAATTTTTGATTTCATAGCTCGTGTATTGACACTCTTCTCTGTTAGCAATCTCCCTACAAGACACAGATCATACTTGTTAACATTCTCATCAATGTCTCCTTCCAACGTAAAAGCTTCATTCTCCTCATCCTCAATGCCTAAATTCGCCATTTGCCCCTCAATATCATCTCTGGTTGTCATGATTCTTTTAAACGAAAGCTCCCACAATATTCCTAATAAATTATGAACATGGAGAGAAACTCAAAACTCTCACAAAATATGGAGAGAAACATGGAGAGTAATGTAACACCAGATGGTGTTACATGTTGCGCAACACCGACATTTCTCTGCAACACTAGTTTTATGGCTATTGTAACATTAATTGAGTGGTATTACAATAGAACAAAAAATTCTTACCTAATGTAACGCTGTTTGTAACACTTGTATTACAGTTTCCCACTTATGGCGTAGTGATCCTTATCCTATTTTCATTTGAATTTAAAGATTGTGAATACTCGTAGAGGTGCCATTGAATCTTTAAAAGATTGTAAAGTTGATCTCATACATGAGAAATTATTATTGTTATTGATATTATTATTATTATTATTATTATTATTATTTGTAACTGTAAACAGCTAGAGGATGATGCCATAATAATTGAAAGCATCTTGCATCATGCAGGTAATCCTAAAATTCTATTTAGGCATGTCAAAGAAGCTAGCGTCCTTCTTGGTTTCAAATTATATTCAAAGGTAGGACTTTTATAATGTCTTCAGGTCTAATTTTATACTTGTGAGAACTGAGAATACTGCTTCGATTTCTTATAGGAGGCTTTTAGAAGCGGCCTGTTGCATACACATTTAATTTTCCAGTATTGTTGTGAACGTTGTGGCTAGTGTGTTTGAGTGGCATTCATTTTTTTTGGTAATTGCCATTTTGATAGATTTGTGATTGTTATCTCTGCAAATGACATGCCACAACAACTCTCTATTTTGAAAGATTTGTAATTGCTCATTGCCCTTTTTTAATGAGTTTATCAAGCATCTAAAAGATTGCATATGTAGACCTAGGAGTACTAACCTTATTTTGCATGACTTTTTGGACATTTGGGACCTAAGAAATTTCGCTGCCAGTGGTGATAGTAAAACATAAATGTCAAAGCCTGACAGTATTATAAAATGAAAGTACAGAGAGAAACCAGTTTTCCATATTATGAACTATGTAGTATTTCCCTATTATAAACTGTTTTGTATTTTTTGGGATAAAGTAAGATGTTATTTGATTAGGATTTTTTGTTTCTACCCCCCGTATACAAAAACTGGCATGATTGGGTACAAATGTTTACACTTTTAAATGTTTGGAATAATAAATTTCAATATATTTTGCAGTTTGTTTCCTTTGATCTCGACAAGTCTGTAGCAAGGTTGGTTAACATCATTGAAACCTTTTTTTTAAGATTATCACTTCTTACATGTCTTTTTGTTTTGCTTGCCTAAAAAGACTGTCTAGATGTTGCAGCCATGAATCAAAGTTGGACCAGGCTTTAGAAATTCAAGAACATTTAACATCCAAATTTCCATGTTTTGTGAAGAATATGTTCCTGCCACATGTTACTGCTAGATCTCGTCTGGTAAACAATTGATTACTCGAGTAGTAATTCTGAAGAATATTCAAACTCATGTATTTTGATTAATTTGGGTTGTGATATGTAAATTCTTCTCCCATGACAGGGTCTTCCAAAGAACTTTAGTGGCATGTATTTGCGAAAGCATGATGAAAAAGTTGTTTTGGTGGACGAAACTGAGCTTGAATATGAGACTAACTATCTCACTGAAAAGAATGCACTAAGTGTTGAATGGAGAGGGTTCTCTATTGCTCATAAATTGCAGGAGAAAGATGTTTTAGTTTTTCATCTGATCCAACAGTGCAAATTTAAGATAATGGTTAATGTTGGGCCTCAGAATAGGAAAGAAGGAAAGATATTAGATAGGACTGGAGGATAGGAGTTTCTAAATGAATAGCCTAATAAGGGTCCATTTGTAAGGGAAAAAGGCCCAATTGGGACTCCCTATAAATAGAGCATATTTTCCCTACTTGGAAAGGGTTGGAAAATCAGTATCAATAAAAGAGTGTTGTTCCTCACTTAAATATGGCTCAAATATAGGGTCATCATTTGGCGCTAGTAGGAGCTCCAAAATTTGATACTCCAACATGATAATTGAAGAAGAAAATCCAGAGAAATGCGGAAACACGGCAGAGATCCAAACTTTCCAGAAATCAGAGCAAATTAATCCAGCAAGAAAAGAATAAGAGCCATCAACCCTCAAGCCAAGGCGGCTATTTCCAGTGGAGGACAATCCCCCACCGGAAGGCTCTCAGATGCAGAAACTGCCTGTTAAGCGTAAAAGGAGAATCACTAAAGACACCCACTCTCGTGTTCTAACAGAAAAAGGAAAGCAAGTCCTCTCCAGTGATGCTAGGTTGTATTTGCAGAAATTGAGACAGAAAAAACTTTTACGGGAGCAAGAAATAGAGGGCATAGAAGGTACAGATAAAAAACTTAAGTTGTTAGAAGCCGAAACTAAAAGACTGGAAACAAAGTTAGAGAAAATAAGAGAAATCCATCATTTACACCAGGAGTTGAAGCAGGCATCAATTAAGGAAAGAGGTGATGAAGAGCTGGGGTATGTAGAGCTGTCAGAGGATGATGAAGATTACTACTAAGATGAGGAGGAAGTATCCACCGAGTCTATATATTCCAGGCCTCGACGCCCCAGAACAGTTTCTTCAGGGGGTACCCCGCAAGGGTCGATGTCAACAGACTCGATATCACAAGAGGAGTTTCTTAAGATGCAGGAAGATATGGCTCAACTGCGTGATTTAGTTAAAATGCAGTCGAGATTTGAAGCCCCGGTTGAAAGCCCCCTATCTCGAAGTATCGAAAAAGCTAAGATAGATAGGACTTTGAAAACCCCGACGGTCGACCAATTTGATGGATCGACCGACCCATCAGGCTTCCTCAATACTTTCGATGGTCGAATGGCATTCTACGGACACTCAGAAGTTGCCCGTTGCCAATTCTTCTCTACATGTTTACAGGGAACAGCCTTACATTGGTATAACAATCTCCCATCTAGGTCGATCGACTCCTGGACTACATTGAAAACTAAATTTCAGACGAGGTTTTCAAGCAACTACAAAAGGGGCAAGATCACAGCATCTTTGATTACGATGCGTTAAAGGCCTAGCGAATCCTTGAGAAGCTATTTAGGTAGCTTTCGTCAAGCTATATCCGAAATAACAGACCTAGAGGAACCTTTGGCAGTAAACTATTTAGTAGCAGGCATTGATGGAATCCGACATGGCATTCTGCTAGAAGAGCTCATAGAAAAACATCCCCAACATCTTCATGCGGCTTTCCAGATTGTCGAACATCGGATGACGCTTCAAGAAGCGATGGGAAGCATAAGATCTCCCCGACGCTCTAACTACAAGTATGATAGGTCAAGAACTCATAGCCCACGGACCCCGAGGTCTCGAAGGTATGACTCCAAATCTCCTCGACGTTCATCGCCGAGAAGGGATACTGGAAATGAGAAATTTCAAAGCCCGAGAGGTCGAGAGTACCAGCGACAGCCCGTATCAGATAGAAAATGGCAGCCCCGTGACAGAAAAGACAAGGAGTTTACCAAGCTTACAGTCAACAAAGCAACAATCTTGGCAATTCTGAAGACAGAACCTGGCTTTCGACCCCCGAGGCCTATGAAGCCAGGTCGTCCTCCAAGCTCTCGATATTGTGACTATCACGAAGATACGGGGCACACTACAGAACAATGTTATCAGTTAAGCAATCTCATTGAATCCAAAATCAGAAGAGGCCATTTCGTCCATTACATCGAAGGACAGGACCAAAATTAACAAAGACAAGACGACAGAATAGTTGATGTAATCTTCGGCGGTTACGCCGCTGGAGGTATGTCAAACAATTCTCGTAAATCCTACGCCCGAGAGGTGTGTAGTGTTAACCCTTCATGTCCCAAGAAAAGCAAACCATCTCCATCTCTTGTCATATCCTTCTCAGATGAAGATTACTCTCCAAACATCATAAAAGGACATCAAGATGCGCTGGTTATCACTGCCAAAATCGGCACCAATACAGTAAAAAAGATCCTTATCGATAATGGTAGTTCCGTCGACATTCTATATCATCACGCCTTAGTGCGAATAGATACAGGGGAAAGAAAACTAGAAAATACCCATTCCCCTCTTTATGGCTTCACGAGTAATGAGGTAAAAGTCGTTGGAACAATTGATCTACCGGTTCTTTTCGGCACAATGCCTTGCCAAATATGGAAGATAGTTAAGTTTCATGTAATTAGTGCAAACTCAAGCCACAATGCCATTTTAGGTTGAATGACTCTTTGGCACTAGAAGCCATCATGTCGATACCTCATTTGAAGATGAAATTCCCAACTGAGTTTGGAGTGGGGGAGATGTGCGGTGACCAAGCGGTCTCGAGACAATGCTACTTTACTACCGTCGTACCCAAAAAACAGGATTGTGATTCTCAAACTGTCAACGAGGTTGTTCAGATAGACCCCGGTAACATCATCGATATTCCGAGGGATCCCTCGTTCTCCCCTGTCAGTGAAACTGTCGAGGTGTCAATTGTTGAAAACTCTCCAAATAAAATAGTTAAAGTGGGAAAAGATCTAAACACCCGGGTAAAACATGAATTAACAAGGTTACTTCAGGAATTCTCAGATATATTCGCATGGTCGCTTTCCGACATGCCAGGAATACCCGTCGATGTAGCGAGACACTCTCTACATGTCGACCGCCAGAAAAACCCAGTTAGGCAAAAGAGGCGCACGTTCTCAGAAGAAAAACGACAAGCTATAGAAGAGGAGCTTGATCGGCTCTTACTTGCCCATTTCATCGAGCCGGTGAAATTTCCGACATGGATTGCTAATGTCGTTCTTGTGAAGAAAAGTAATGGGAAATGGTGAATGTGTGTTGATTATTCAGACCTTAACAGAGCATATCCGAAGGATTATTATCCTTTGTCGAATATAGATCAACTTATTGACGCTACGGCTGGTCACAAACTGTTGTCTTTCATAGACGCGTTCTCAGGATATAACCAAATCAGGATGGATGATCAAGATTGGGAGCAAACAGCGTTTATCACACATCGAGGGGTCTTTGCATATCGAAACATGCCTTTCGGGTTAATCAATGCTGGTGCAATATTTCAGCGCATTATGGATGAAATATTTAAGAAATAATTGGGTCATAACCTCGAGGTGTATGTTGATGATATGATAACCAAATCAAAATCTTCAAATAATCATTGCAACGACCTTCGAGAGACTTTTGAGAGCATCAGGCGTAATAACATGAGATTGAACCCGTTAAAGTGCTCTTTTGGCTTAACATCTGGGAAATTCCTAGGATGTCTTGTTTTCCAACGAGGGATTGAGGCTGACCCCTCACAGATAAAAGTCATATCTGAAATGAAAGACCCGTCGACCATCAAAGAGGTTCAACGTCTCACGGGTTGCATAGAGGCCCTTCGGCGCTTCATACCACAAGACTCCAAAAAATGTAGTCCCTTCTTCAAGGTCATCAAAGAAGCATCAAGGAACAAAAAGTTGATATGGGATGACCAATGTAAAGAAAGCTTTGAAGCTATGAAAGCATTTTTGACAAGCCCCCCAGTTTTAGCAAGAGCATCGCCTCGTGAGACTTTGAAAGTATATATCTCGGCCTATGATGGGTCAGTAGCCTCTGTGTTGGTTAAAGATGTCGAAGGACGAGAAGCTCCGGTCTACTACGTCAGTCACACTCTAAAAGACGCTGAAACTCGTTACCCACATGTGGAAAAATTAGTTTATGCTCTCGTGGTAGCAAGCAGAAAGCTCCGTCACTATTTCCAAGGCCGTCTGATAAAAGTCATGACTGACCAACCCCTGAAGCGTATCTTACACAAGCCCGATATGACAGGGCGTCTCGCCGCTTGGACGGTCGAGCTCAGCCAATTCCACATTGAATATCTACCCCGGAACGCAGTAAAGTCTCAAGTCTTGTCAGACTTTGTTGTAGAATGCAAATTTGACAGTCATATACTCGAAGAAACATCATTTCCACAAAAGGCTTGGGTTCTTTACGTCAACGACATCAGGGGGTGCAGATGTCATTTTAATCAGTCCAGAGGGATTCAAAATACAAAAAGCCTTAAAATTCTCATTTCCAGTAATAAACAATGTAGCTGAGTATGAGGCTTTGTTAGCAGGTCTGCGCCTGGCAATTGAGCTGGAGGTAAAGATTTTAGAGATATTTGGCGATTCACAGCTTGTAGCAAAACAGTTACAGGGTGAGTTCAAAGCGCACGACGCTCGAATGTCAACATATTTGAAACTGGCCATGTCTTTGTTGGAGAAAATCCAGTCATGGACAATCAAGAATATTTGCAGGGAAGACAACCAATGGGCCGACGCACTGTCTAAATTGACCTTATCTGTTGTGACAACATCTGAGGCAATTTATGTCAAGGAAAGAAAGGTTCCTTCCATTGATTTAGGCCCTCCATATCCCAACATGTTGAAGATCAATGAGATATCTTCTATGGCAGATTGACGCCAACCTTTTTTGGAATATATCTTGCAGAACAAGTTGCCACAAGATAAGAATGAAGCTAGATCCATATCATACAAGGCAAAAAATTATTGTATGCTAGAAAACAAGCTATACCGTTGGGGACTTGTAGAGCCACTACTTCGATGCTTAGGTCCAGAAGATGCTCACCTATCGATGGTTGAAGTCCACACCGGCATCTGTGGAGATCATTTAGGAGGCAAGAACCTATCCCTTAAGATAATGAGGCAAGGTCTTTTTTGGCCCACAATGCGAAGTGGCTGAGAAAATTTTGTGCGAAAGTGTAAGTCATGTCAGCTATACGGGTCGGTGTCCCATCAACCCTCGGTAGAAATGATTCCAGTCATCAACCCATACCCTTTCTTTCAGTGGGGTATAGACATCGTGGGCCCTTTCCCAAAGTCTAAGAATCAAGCCCAATACATTGTTGTGGCTGTCGATTATGCAACAAAATGGGTCGAAGCACGACCTTTGGCTAAGATTCATGAGAAGGATATGGTAGAATTTTTGATGGAATACATTGTGTTCAGGTTCGGGGTGCCGAGAGTCGTTGTAACTGACAACGGAACTCAATTTGTGGGAGATAAGTTTACATAAACACTTTCGCAGCTCAAGATAAAACACATCAAGTCATCGGTAGCATACCCCCAGGCTAATGGACAGGTTGAAGTTTCTAATCGGATCATCTTACAAGGGCTCAAGAAAAGGGTTGACGAACTACCAAGGCGATGGGTCGACGAATTGCCTAATGTTCTCTGGTCTTATAGAACGACCCCTAGGAGTTCAACAGGTATATCCCCTTTTAAAATGGCTTTTGGTTTGGAAGCAGTCTCGCCTGTCGAAATCTGTCTTAATTCCCCAAGGGTCGAATACTTTGACGCTGAAGCATGGCGAGAAGGAATTCAACTCCACAATGTCCTTATAAAAGAAGTCAGAGACGAAGCGTCAAGAAGAGTTCTCCAACAACAAGCGCGCACAGCAGCTTACTTTAACAAGAAAGTAAAGGTTAAACAGTTCTTGGTTGGGGATTTAGTCCTTCGAGAGTCGGCAGCATCCCAACCAGCGATAACAGGTAAATTCAAGGCCCCGTAGGAAGGACCATATCAAGTGACAGGGGTCGTTGTACCAGGGACCTATCGGCTTTCGACTGTCGACGGAACTCCTCTCAAGAATGCTTGGAATGCCATTCACTTGAAAAAAATTTATCAGTAGTTAAATTGATTGGAATGTATGAATCAAAACTATCTTTAATTATGAAAAATTAGTCTTAACGAAAAGGGGTTGATATGAGATCCCCGTTAAGACAATCACCCTAAATTATCAATGCAATTTATTACTCTCAGACGTCTTATAATTCGTAAACATAAATTTTTGTTACATTAATTAACTTTAGCCCATCAAATCAGGGCTCTCTAGAAAATACATGTATAAAAGCAAAAATTAAGCAGTTCCGGAGAGGAAATCTAGTCCCTCGAGATTCGAAGAACCTTACTAAGTAACAGGGGTCGATGCACCAGAAAGCAATCGTATATCGAGACTTGAGAAAACACCAATCAAGAATATCCGAAATGCTATCCATTTGAAAAATATTTTCAGTAGATTAAATTACTTAAGATATGATAACAAAAACCAAAACTTTATGTTAAATTTCACATTAACATAGTGGAAATCCGAAAATCAAAACTTTACATTAACTTCAAATAATAATATAAAGAGAGAAGGGAAAAGAAGGCTTAACAAGGGTGTCAATCCTATAACACTTACACAAACGGAGGTGATTACCGAAGATAACACAAAGTATAAAAGTAATTAATAATAATAATAAACACTACACCAACATAGAATAAAAAAGCGCGCAATCAGAGGAGACGAATATGAGAAATAATGTGTTATACAGAACTTAAATACTGAAATAAAAACAAAACAAAACAATATTCACCAAAATAAGAACTCATAGTAAAATAAAGATAATCATCCTCAGAAGGGAAGACTTGCACAAATAATCCAACAATAATGTACTTGGTCAAATTAAAATATCACCCAAACATTACATCAGATAACGAGGCATTCCTCGTCTTCAAGAGTCGACATCTGCCTCCTTATGCTCCTGGGCGTAATCCTGAAGATAATCTTCGAAGCCATGACCATTAACATCAAAGCCGGCCTTCTTCATCCTAGTGAGGCAACGCCCATACCCATCACCGAGGGCTCCAGCTATATCCTCGATACTCTTCTCCACCTCCAGCTTCAAGTTCAAGTTGTTTGTCTCTAGAGTCTCACTCTTCTCACGAAGGGTCGTGACCTCGGCCTCCAAAGCCTCGCACTTCTTTGTCTCCTCAGAAAGCAAGACTTCAACACTTTTTAACCGAGAGCCGACACCCTCCGATTCCTTTTTCAGGTTATCATTGGTCAACTCTAATTCACTTATCTGCATATAACAAAACCAATAATTTTAACACAGGTGTGAAGCTGAGAACATCGAATAAAAATGAAAGGGAAGCTATAATGCACCTTGGACCGGAAGCTTGAATTTGCCTTTGAAATCTCGGTAATTCGACCCTTGGCTTCATCCAAATCATTCTCAAGCTTTTTCTTTTCATCTTTCAGGATGTCCCTTTCCTCTTCAATCTTCGAAGGTGAACTCCTACCTTCATCAGCCCTATATTCCTCAAGAAGATGCATTACATCGGATAAATACTGTCAAAACACGAAAATGAAAGGTATTAGGTCGAGTATAGAGGAAAAAGAAACTTATAAATACAGAACATAAAATGTAAATAAAACAAACATCTATGGGAAATAATGCATACCCTGTCAGCCCTCCCCAAGCATCGATCAACGAGTTCCGACCTGGATCTCTTAGCATAAGCGCTAGAGTCCTGAGGAAGATTAAAAACACGAAAAGCCCGAAGGGGAGCCGGAGTCGTCGAGCCACCAACCCATCTCTCCGTTGGCTGAATCTCAACCCGAATGATCTCTTTGCTTGCCTCAGGATCGACAGTAGGCTGCATAAATCCTCGATTTCCAATAAAGGTTATAGTCCTGTTTACACCACTACCACCAACATCCTCACAAAGCTTCTTATCAGCGACCTCCGGGGCCTCATAGCCGCATTCCTAGACCTTTTCCGAGAGGGATTCCCGGCTTCCTCACAAGTAACACGTTCAGAGCCTCCAATAACTTTATTTCCAGCTTCATTTAAAAGCTCGATGGAAATAGTCTTTGACGAGGTATTCTCTTCAACCCTCGGAACATCGACAGCCCCAGCCCTCGATTTCTTCACCAACATCATCATTGCCTTTTCCATTTCCACCAGCACTCCGTTGTCTAAAAGCTTTTTCAGCGAACTCCCAGCAACTAAAAAAAACCCAACATATAAAAAGTTACATCAACAAAAAATTATATATGTAGATATAAAATGAGTATGGATAAAGGAAAAAGGATGACTTTAAAAGATAAATTATAAGGTCTTACGGTTATGCTCTTCAAGGAACCTAAAGTCCTTCAAATCATTATATGTAAAAATGGGTCTCGACCCCTAAAACCCATCAAGATACTCAACATCATATTTATCGAGACCATTTAAATACTCGACGGTCGACTGCGTCACCTTCTGACAAGGCCTTACAAATTCTAAGTCCTTACCCCCGATATAAACCCACTTGGGATGATATCCCGAATTAGAAGATTTAACACTAACAGTCTTGGGTCGTTTACTCTGAGTATCGAAATAAACCTGACCGTTATGATATCGAATACAATAAATTGAAAAAGAACAGTTTTACTAAAGGAATTATATCTTTCTCACTACACAAAGCGATAAAACCAGTAATTTGAGCTACAAAGTTAGGTGACAACTAAGCAACCCCACACCCAATAGCCTCGTACATCGCAAAGTGGAAAGGGTGCATCGGAAGTCGAAGACCATATTCAAATATAATTAAAGGGATACCGTACATACCAAATTCGGGCATCACCCACATACGCGCGTCGGGGGTCGGAACACGTAACTTATACCCATTCTTTAAATCAACCCAAGACTCTAATTTCGCCATATTCAACCTATGATTAGAAAAGTGACTTATATAATCAAGACTACTACCCCGGGGAAACTCAAGATGACCAATTTCCAAACTCTCATGAAGAACTCTCTCTCTGAACTCTAAGGTACGAGGACTGAGTGGCGGAGATACCTTTGATACTACCTCGACGCCAGAGAAAAGTTCGGCTTCATTCATGAAGTCGAAAGATTTACATGAGTTTAAGTTGGGAATTTATAGATTATCTAAATTTATGGCAGATTCTTCATCTCCTTCATCTAGAGGACGTTTCTCAGGGTTTCGAAAAGGATTAGAAGAGGAAGAACCGGGATCAGCCATAGAGTCGAAAGGAGACAGTCAAGGACACACTCGGATAATCAAGATTTAGAGATGAAGAATGCAATTTAGGAATCTGAATCAATGACGTTAAGAATCTAATTAAAATAAAACAGTTAAGATCAAAGAAAACTTACAGAGGAGGTGGCGAAGCCCGGAGAGAGGATATGGCCCTTTAAAATAGCACTGTAGCATCCGCTTGATAAAAAAGAAGGAAGATGAAGAGTTTTCTCATATTTAAATCGTAACAACAAAAATTACTGCTTTTACACATTCCTTTCTTACCCACATGCATAGTTATGCAATAATAGTAATAATAAATGAAAGAAGGGAGAATAAATAAAAACACACACACATGCCAAGTAAAAATGACAAATAATAAAATAAATATAATAATTAAAATAAGCTACAATTTAACCTTTTATTCTTTTTATTTACTTCCTTTTTTTTTGCAGGTCATAAATAGGTACCGCAACAGCAAATCTAAAGATATTGTAACAATATTTGCGGGGGACAAATGTTGGGCCTCAAAATTTGAAAGAAGGAAAGATAATAGATAGGACTAGAGGATAGGAGTTTATAAATGAATAGCCCAATAAGGGTCCATTTGTAAGGGAAAAAAGTTCAATTGGGACTCCCTATAAATAGAGCATATTTACCCTACTTGGAAAGGGTTGGAAAATCAGGATCAATAAAAGAGTGTTGTTCATCACTTAAATATTGCTCAAATATAGGGTCATCGGTTAAACTTCGAGTTATACATTTCTCTTACCTTGGCATCGGGAGGCAAGTAACCAAGCAAGTCAATAAGTCAAGATTCAAGAGAATAAAACAGAGCAAATTTTCTTTATTGGTCAATTCATAGAACCTCGGCCTTTTATACCTTATGTAGGTCTATATTGTGAGAGCTAATACCTTGACTAAAATTGATGGAGCTACTGGCCTTCTAAACTTGTGCGCTTGCATAGGAGAGATGAATGGCGGTAAAGTGATTTACTGTTTATATTTTCTTCTATTACTTGTATGCAGTTGCTTGATGATATTCTTAAAATCAAGTATTCTTTTCCTGTAGAATTGAAAGATCATCGTGAGAAGGACCTGAAGATTATACTGGCTAAAGAGGAACATTTGGAGCAATATTCTGATTTTCACAGTGTTCAAAAGAAAGACATGGCTGCTCTATTTAATAATGGTGATGCTGCAGACAATCATTCTGGGACAAATTTTGATAATTGGGGCTCATACGATTCTGAAGACAACAAAATTTGTCAATCAGTTGCTGATTTCAAGGATGTGAAGAGTTTTGAAAATTTCAATATCATTGTCAATGGATTAATAGTAGACTATGAGATCCCACATCACTTTCAGGTTAAGTACCATGATCTTTGCTGCCGTCAAAAGTCATACATCCGTGATTAACTCACTGATGGTCTGACCTGGCAATTAGTTGGAGTCATTTCAGGAACCCTCAACATTGCTGACAATATTAAATCTTCCAAGCTTACCACTTGCGAAAATCTGAAAATCTGGACGACACTTTACTAGCTTTAGGGATGGAAGTTGGATTACGTGCCAGGATGAATATACTAATGAACCCCTCAACTTATTCAAAAGATGATTTGAAATGCAAGTTCCTAAAAGGCGAAGGTACCATGGTAAAGACCAAAGGAGTTGTCATGTAGTAGCACTAATGAAGCACTACTTTTTTGAGCCCAAGCAGTTTCACTTGTTGCATTTACAAACCTAGCCTTGATAAGAAAGATGAACTGTGAAAGATATGATACTGTTGGAAATAATAATTTAAAATTATTTGAATTGTTTTTTGGATTAATTTTGATGAGGTTTTTAGAAATAGTGTTTGAATAATTATTAGATAATGTATTATTTGAAATTCTAGATTAGATGTTAGTCGGAGATGTTAGTGGGATAGGGTTAGCTATTTGTTAGGTGTTTTTGTTAAATGTGTAGCCTATATAAAGCTTACATAGTATTTTATTGTATGGCATCTGATAATAAAATTTAGTTTTGTTTTTAGTTTACTCTTTTAGAATAATTTTATCAGTTATCATTTATTTATAAAAATCTAACAATGTATCAGAGCTATGTTCGATTGAGTAACTGGGCGTCAAAAATTGCTGCGAATAAATGAAGAATTGGAAGACAACTGATGATGGTAGTGCTGCTAGAGATTCATGAAGAATGTGTCTCAAGGCGTAAAAAAATACATTTTTGTTTTGAGTTATTGGTGATTATGTGCACCATGATGAAAAGTGGAGAGAAGGGTTCCAATGATGATGGGAAGTACATCACTGGTTAATAGGAGAGAAGTGCTCCTTGAAGAAAAGTGGAGAGAAGGGCTCCAATGGTGATGGGAAGTACATCACTGGTCAATAGGAGACAAGTGCTCCTTGAAGAAAAGTGGAGAGAAGGGCTCCAATGGTGATGAGAAGTACATCACTGGTCAATAGGAGACAAGTGTTCCTTGAAGAAAAGTGGAGAGAAGGGCTCCAATGGTAATGGGAAGTACATCACTGGTCAATAAGAAAAGAAGTGCTCCTTGAAGAAATTAGGGAGACAAGTGCTCCTTGAAGAAATTGCGAAGAAAGTAATCAACAACAATGGTGGTGGTGATGACAAGTACATCATATTTTGATTTGCACTGGTTTTCATTGTTTTTACATTGGGTATGAACCCTTCTCATCTTTTTCTTAGATTGAATATATTATATATATAGGGTTAAGTTCTATGGAGACCACTTTTTTTTGGAGATCTTGGAGACCACTTGTGTTCTGCTAGTTAAATATTGTATAAAAATATTGCAAAACATATTATTTGTGAATCGTGCTCTACAAAAATCTTTATTTTATTCAAAATCTTGAATATCATAAATGTACTACATGTAAAACATTACAAAAATACTTTATTCTACAAAACATGTTAAGTTTGCAGAACATTTGTTCAGCTTGCAGAACATACACATTCTACTTATTAAACTTAAATGATCTTTAATAATTTTAATGAATTAGTCATACTCGTAGAACATACTTTACAAAATAATATAATTTATAGTGTTTTGATTGCAGAACATATGTGGTTTTCAAGGTCTCCGATAAAAAATGGTTTTCATAAAACTTTTCTCTATATATATATAGTTCCTGTTTTGCAAAGAATTTAAAATAAATTCTTATAAGAAAAGGGCGTGGTTATAATATTTGGTTTGTTTATAAGAAAAGGGCGTGGTTATATAACAAGTAATCAAATGTTATACTCTTGCAAAGGGCTGCCAATGGATCGGAAATCCGGTCCGATCCGATCCGAACGCTAATGGAGCGGATATGGATCACTAAAAAAAGAAATACGATCCGGAAAAAATCTGATCCGATAATAATCCGAGCCGATAAGTAATGGATATGGATTTAGGCCGATCCGATCCGTTAACGATCCGATCCGACAAATTTATTAGATATATTTATAAATAGATTTATATATAATAATAATAAATTACATATAAATTTATGATACATTTATATTAAAATTTTTGTTAACATTTTGTAATGTTCATATTAAGCATCTGTTATGAGGCACTCAAATTCTTGATGCCAAAATTTCCCCACATGACTTTGCATTTGTTAACTTTTCCAGCTGCAGAAGGGTAAATTTTCTAAGATCTTCAGAAGGGTAAATTTAACACAAAATATTTGTCAACAATATTGAAATGATGTTAATAGTAAACTAGCAATAGTAAATACGTACAGTCCTCAAAACATTACGCAGAACTGTACATATGCAATCTTGTTAAATACATGATATATTTTTTATTCTGCTGAATCTATTTTAGCGTTCAGAAGTTAGTTCTTATGCGCACTACAAATCAGTATCAACCACCTATAATTTCACACCAATAAATATAAATGGATCGGAGCTCCGATCCGTGATCCGGTGATCCTAATGGATCCGGATATGGATCGGACCATAAAAAATTCAGCTAAAATCCGATCTGGAACCGAATCCGATAAAATTAAATAGATCAAGATATGGATCCAAACCGATCTGATCCATTGACAGCTCTGCTCTTGCATAACAGTTTTACATGGCGAACGATCGAAGACCAAACATCCACCACTAGCATCTCCTTTTTTTTTGGGTCAGGAGTCAGGACCACTCACATCTCTATATGTACAAGGAAATGTTCCCATGAAAAACACCCAACGGGAAAGTTAAAATAAGATTTATATAACCCGACTATATGTGTATCCTAATAAAATGAGAAATGTTAGAGGCTCAAAAAAAAATACAATTTTTTGGTTTTTTTATATTTTTGTTGGTTTGAGATGTAAAGTAGATAACTGGTTTATTATTTTGTAAGTATTATGGGTGTAATCGAGTGAGTCGAGTCAAATACTATCATACTCGGCTCGAGTTCGATTAAAATATTTCGGACTCGAGTTCAAACTCGACCGAATCTTTAATTTCAAGTTCGAAATACGGCTCGTAAAAGATTCGGTAGGCTCGAGTTCGGCTCGAAAACTCGAATAATTCACTAAATATTAACAAAAATTCGAAATATGATCAGTTTGACTCGAGTTCGGCTTGATAAAAAATAAATTGTATATAAAAATATTAAATATTTATGTAAAATATATTTATAATAAAAAATTAAAAATAATAACGGCTCGATAAGGCTCGTGAACCTTACGAACCGAATAATTTGAAACTCGTTCGGCTCGATTATTTTCAAGCCAAATTCGAATTTTTTACGAGTCGAACTCGAATAGCTCACAAACAGTTTGACTCACATAGTTACAGTAATAATATTTTAGTTACTACGTATAAGATATAAGATGTACGGGGGATATAAGATGAAATTGTTATTTTGGTATTTGGTTGTCCATCGTACATTTGGTTAATTTCAAACTAATTATTGGTAGTTCTTTTTAGCTCATTTGGATCCAACTGTCAGTAAATTGTTTTTGTAGTTTCACCAATTATCTGTAGCACCAAACACTTGTTAGTAGTTTGGTTTTGCATTTTTTACGAAAATACTTTTTATGTAATCTACGTATTTTATTAAAATAGTAGATAGCAATAGTGACATTTAATTTTAATAAATTTTAAAAAAAATCTCAGAAGAATTTCATTAAATTTTAATTGAATACATATATTAGAATATATATTATTTAATTGATCAGAGAATACATCCCAGAATCTTAATTTTATTTACGGTATAATATACATATGAGGATAACATGAAATTTAAATTTATGATAAACATTCTCATAAATATAGAGTTTTAAAAATATGGCAAAGAACACGAATCTCTATAATATTCAAAAAGAAATTAATTTAGTATCGGGTAAAAAGGTCCCAGAACACTAACTAATTTCAATTCATTGGATATATAACTTGAACGAATACATTAGAGAATAATTATTTACTTAAAAACACAATAACATAACAAAATTTTAAGTATTGAAAAGAGAACACATTCATGAATAGGGATGGTTAGGTGAATGCTATCCCCATTCTAATTTCGTCCCGATCCTTGAATGAAAATTATTTTACTCCTCCATTCCCATCCCAAAAGGAGAACGGTGATTTTCACGGATATTCAGGAAATTTCTTTATTTTTTTATTTAATAAAAAATAATTTATATATATTATTTTTTAATAAAAAATCACATAGTAAATCATAATAATATATTTTCTTTAAAATTTAATATTAACTTTTAACTTTAATTTGAATTAATATTTATTTGTAATATCAATAAATTAACAAAATAATATTATTATAATAAAATAATATCACGATAAATAAACTTAAATTATTTAGGAGATAAGAAATTGAAATAATATATATTTTATATATTATAATAATTATTAGAGATATTTATATATATAATATCATCTTTATTTAAAATAAAGATTCGGGGTCTGGGGATGAGGGAGACCCTATTTCGGATCCGTGATTCCCATAATCATGAAAATTTGGGGTCTGGAATTAGATCGGGATGCGCGGCGCTCAAAAATGCCCATCCATGTTCTATGCGAATGAAACGTAGTATTATGCTGGAATCTTGTTATTATAAATAAATAAAGAGAAGTTGAAAAACAATTATATTATAGTTTATTTATTTTCAAATACAATAGAAAGGAATATTATACAACTAGATAATAATAAAATAACTAAATAATAATAATAATAATAAGTTAAAAATATGTTAATAACAATAACCGCAACCGTCGAAAAAAGTGTCAAATTGATAACATATATCTCCGTCCCATTGATTTCTATAAAAATGATTTAGGCAAAAAAATTAAATAAAAAATATAATTTAGTATGAAAAATAAAAAAATTGGGTAAAATGATTGGATTGATTAATATTTAATATATAAAATAAATATATTGTAAGAAAATAGAGGATTGGGTTATTTTTTATATTATAAAATTAATTAAATAAGTCACGCTTTTTGGAGGGGGTATGGATTATTTTAGAAAAATGACTAAAAAAATTATAATATTACGTAACTTAACTATATATGAGCAATAGAAATAAACTATTTCTAGTTTTTTATAATACTGATTTCTATCAATATTTCTTGAGTCTAAAGTCATTATAATTTACCAATAATATATGTATTTAACAAATTTGACAACCATAGCCAACAGAATTCCAACAAAACCACAATGTCATGTATTTAAATAAATATGAAAAGTCTAAATACTACGCACATTTAAATTATACAATTCACTTCCGATAATATATATATATATATATATATATATATATATATATATATATAATTTACTGATCCAACACTAAAATAATATATGCTTTTATTTGTAAATATGATTTTCAAAACTTAACATAATTAATAAGTGTGTAAATAATTTTTATGCATGAAGATTTTTCCGACTATAGAACATAACTATATAGTGGCAAGACGAATACATTATTGCAATTTACGAAATTAGTTAAAATTTATGCTCAAAAAATTACAAAATTCTTAATTTTAAATAAAGCAAAAAAGAATGTACATTAGGCTGAATTCAAACTCAATTATAGATGAATTCTTATATAAGCACATGAAAACCTAAATTAATTAAATATTTCTAAAAAAAATTCGTGAGAATTTATCATTTCTCTAAGTAATTTCAAACTTTTTAAAATATCCTTATTCAAATAATTTGCACAATACAAATATTAAAAGAGAATTTTTTAGATAATATTCAAATACTTGCACAAATATATCAATTTTCTAAAATACTTGGACGATTCTTTCCGATAATAATGAAAATATTTTTATTCAATATAACATGCACAAAAAGAAATGTTAAAAGAGAAAATTTTAGAAAATATTAAGATGTTAAGTTAATTTTAAAAAAAAACAAAATACTTGAACGAATTCTTTCCAATAATAACAAAATGTTCTCCTTATTTAATATATTTGCACAAAAAGAAAAAGAAACTTGAACGATTATTTCCGATAATAACGCAATATTTTCTTATTCAAAATAACCTACACAAAAAAATGTTAAAAAAGAAAGTTTTAGGTAATATTAAGATGGTAAGTTAAATTTAAAAATAAAATAAAGAAAGGTTAGAAAAATATAAGTTAATTATAATTTTAATTTTTTAATTTAAAATTTTTAAAAAATTCGAAAAATAGAATGAGACGATAATGAGGCCGCGGCACATAAACGTCCCCACATTCTCCTTTATGTAAGTATTTTTGTTACTATTTTAAAAAATTACTAGAGATTTTTTTTAAAATATTATAGAACTTAATTATATGAAAGCAATAGAAATAAGCTATTTATAATTTTTAAAATATCGATTTATCAAGAATTTTTTACGACGTTAAATGTAATTTAGCAATAATATATATATTTAACGCATTAGTTCAAGCAAACTTATAATTATTTTTGACAATCATTAACCCACAAAACTATTAATTCATGTATTTAAAAAATAAGAAAAATCAAAGTAATGCACATGTATGTTCTTTAATTCACCTCTAATTATCTTTTTATATAATTCACGTGATCCGACAAAAAGATAATACATGTTATCATATTACAAATATAATTTTTAAAACTTAACATGATTAATAAGTGTTTAAATAATTTTGAGGCCTGAAATTTTTTCCAAAGTATAACCATGGTCAAACAGTAATTGAATTATATAGCGTCAAATATACAAATACATATATATTCTTGAAGAATAGAATGCTGAAAAAATTATAAAATTTTATATCTCAAGCAAAACAAAAAATAATGGATCAAATATTCACAAAATCATATATTTAAATTAGATAATTCTAAAACTTTATTCGTAAAATTTTACCACATTTAGAAAGTAATTCTAATTATTTTTAGAAAATATATTCTACACACAAGTAACCTAAATAAAAAGATATCGATTTTTTTAAATATTTGGACAAATATTTTAATTTAAATACTTGCACGCTTCTTTCGGATAATAACGAACATATTCTTATTTACAATAACTTTCACAAAAAGAAAAAGTTGAAAGATAAATTTTTATTGAATATAAAGATATTTGCACAAATATATCGATTTTCTAAAATACTTACACGTTTCTCTCCGATAATAACGAAACATTTCCTTATTCAAATTAAATTGTACAAAAAGAAATTGTTAAAAGTGAAATTTTATAGAATATTAAGATACTTACACAAATATATCGATTTTCTAAATTACTTGCAGTTTTCTTTCCCATGACAACGAAATACATTATTATTCAAAATAACTACTACACAAAGAAAATGTTAAATGAGAGTTTTTTTAGAGAAAATAAAGATGGTAAGTTTATTCAGATGGAAAAAGAAGAAAATTTAGAAAATTATATGGCAAGTGTAGTTTTTAATATTTTTTAATTTGAAAAATTGAGAAAATTAAAAAAATAAGATGAGATGATGTAAGAGGTGTCGCAAATTGATTTTTAACTTTTGAAAAGACTTGCTAAAAAGTTACAAAATTTTGATCTCAAGCAAAATAAAAAGTAACATACAGTGGGTCGAATTTTTGTAGAAGTTTTGTACAATTTAACTCAATTCTAAAGGGATTCTTAAAGGAAAACAAAATCATATATTTAATTAGGTAATTTTAAAATTTTATTCGTAAATATTTTACCATATCTTTAAGTAATTCCAATTATTGTTAGACAATTATATTCTACACACAAGTAACTTAAATAAAAAAGATCTCAAGTTTCTATTTTACAAAGATTTTAATTTTCTAAAATACTTGCTCATTTTTTTATAATTGCTTGTTTTTTTGGGACAACGTTGCACAAAAGGAAAAAATTAAAAGAAAAACTTTTATTGAATACTAAGATTGCACAAAGAATTTTCTAAAATACTTGCACGCTTTTTCCGATAATAACGAAACATATAATTATTAAAAATAATTTGTACAAAAAAAAATGTTGAAACAATTTTTTTAATCAAATATTAAGATAATTACACAAAGATATCGATTTTTTAAAATACCATATTTCTTTCTTATAACAACAAAATATATCATTAGTGAAAATAATTTGCATAAAAAGAAATGATAAAAGAGAATTTTTTAGTGAATATAAAGATGGTAAGTTTATTCAAAAAGAAAATGGATTTTTTTTAGAAAAGTATATGGTAATTGTGATTTTAATATTTTTAATTAAAAAATTGAAAAAATGCTGAAAATAAGATGAGATGATGTAAAAGATGTCACATAAACGTGAATCTTCATCTTCTTTACCTTCTTTATATAAGTATATTAATTTTTAACTTTTGAAATATGTAAAACTGATGTAATATTTAAAAAAGAAAAGTGCATAAAATTGAATGAATTGAGAAGTATACATCTATTACTTTTAACTTGTAAATTTCTAGTACCTTAGAAACTAACAAAACAAGGTGTCTAGTTTTAGCGAGTAAACAAAGCATACAAGCAATTGTCAAGCTCATGCGTTTTGTCACCTATCATATATTTGTAGGATTATACGTTGTGAGAATCAAATTAATGGAAAACGATGCTGTTAAGATGTTCACTTCAATAATAACATGCACAAAAAGAAATGTTAAAAGAGAAAATTTTAGAAAATATTAAGATGTTAAGTTAATTTTAAAAAAAAACAAAATACTTGAACGAATTCTTTCCAATAATAACAAAATGTTCTCCTTATTTAATATATTTGCACAAAAAGAAAAAGAAACTTGAACGATTATTTCCGATAATAACGCAATATTTTCTTATTCAAAATAACCTACACAAAAAAATGTTAAAAAAGAAAGTTTTAGGTAATATTAAGATGGTAAGTTAAATTTAAAAATAAAATAAAGAAAGGTTAGAAAAATATAAGTTAATTATAATTTTAATTTTTTAATTTAAAATTTTTAAAAAATTCGAAAAATAGAATGAGACGATAATGAGGCCGCGGCACATAAACGTCCCCACATTCTCCTTTATGTAAGTATTTTTGTTACTATTTTAAAAAATTACTAGAGATTTTTTTTAAAATATTATAGAACTTAATTATATGAAAGCAATAGAAATAAGCTATTTATAATTTTTAAAATATCGATTTATCAAGAATTTTTTACGACGTTAAATGTAATTTAGCAATAATATATATATTTAACGCATTAGTTCAAGCAAACTTATAATTATTTTTGACAATCATTAACCCACAAAACTATTAATTCATGTATTTAAAAAATAAGAAAAATCAAAGTAATGCACATGTATGTTCTTTAATTCACCTCTAATTATCTTTTTATATAATTCACGTGATCCGACAAAAAGATAATACATGTTATCATATTACAAATATAATTTTTAAAACTTAACATGATTAATAAGTGTTTAAATAATTTTGAGGCCTGAAATTTTTTCCAAAGTATAACCATGGTCAAACAGTAATTGAATTATATAGCGTCAAATATACAAATACATATATATTCTTGAAGAATAGAATGCTGAAAAAATTATAAAATTTTATATCTCAAGCAAAACAAAAAATAATGGATCAAATATTCACAAAATCATATATTTAAATTAGATAATTCTAAAACTTTATTCGTAAAATTTTACCACATTTAGAAAGTAATTCTAATTATTTTTAGAAAATATATTCTACACACAAGTAACCTAAATAAAAAGATATCGATTTTTTTAAATATTTGGACAAATATTTTAATTTAAATACTTGCACGCTTCTTTCGGATAATAACGAACATATTCTTATTTACAATAACTTTCACAAAAAGAAAAAGTTGAAAGATAAATTTTTATTGAATATAAAGATATTTGCACAAATATATCGATTTTCTAAAATACTTACACGTTTCTCTCCGATAATAACGAAACATTTCCTTATTCAAATTAAATTGTACAAAAAGAAATTGTTAAAAGTGAAATTTTATAGAATATTAAGATACTTACACAAATATATCGATTTTCTAAATTACTTGCAGTTTTCTTTCCCATGACAACGAAATACATTATTATTCAAAATAACTACTACACAAAGAAAATGTTAAATGAGAGTTTTTTTAGAGAAAATAAAGATGGTAAGTTTATTCAGATGGAAAAAGAAGAAAATTTAGAAAATTATATGGCAAGTGTAGTTTTTAATATTTTTTAATTTGAAAAATTGAGAAAATTAAAAAAATAAGATGAGATGATGTAAGAGGTGTCGCAAATTGATTTTTAACTTTTGAAAAGACTTGCTAAAAAGTTACAAAATTTTGATCTCAAGCAAAATAAAAAGTAACATACAGTGGGTCGAATTTTTGTAGAAGTTTTGTACAATTTAACTCAATTCTAAAGGGATTCTTAAAGGAAAACAAAATCATATATTTAATTAGGTAATTTAAAATTTTATTCGTAAATATTTTACCATATCTTTAAGTAATTCCAATTATTGTTAGACAATTATATTCTACACACAAGTAACTTAAATAAAAAAGATCTCAAGTTTCTATTTTACAAAGATTTTAATTTTCTAAAATACTTGCTCATTTTTTTATAATTGCTTGTTTTTTTGGGACAACGTTGCACAAAAGGAAAAAATTAAAAGAAAAACTTTTATTGAATACTAAGATTGCACAAAGAATTTTCTAAAATACTTGCACGCTTTTTCCGATAATAACGAAACATATAATTATTAAAAATAATTTGTACAAAAAAAAATGTTGAAACAATTTTTTTAATCAAATATTAAGATAATTACACAAAGATATCGATTTTTTAAAATACCATATTTCTTTCTTATAACAACAAAATATATCATTAGTGAAAATAATTTGCATAAAAAGAAATGATAAAAGAGAATTTTTTAGTGAATATAAAGATGGTAAGTTTATTCAAAAAGAAAATGGATTTTTTTTAGAAAAGTATATGGTAATTGTGATTTTAATATTTTTAATTAAAAAATTGAAAAAATGCTGAAAATAAGATGAGATGATGTAAAAGATGTCACATAAACGTGAATCTTCATCTTCTTTACCTTCTTTATATAAGTATATTAATTTTTAACTTTTGAAATATGTAAAACTGATGTAATATTTAAAAAAGAAAAGTGCATAAAATTGAATGAATTGAGAAGTATACATCTATTACTTTTAACTTGTAAATTTCTAGTACCTTAGAAACTAACAAAACAAGGTGTCTAGTTTTAGCGAGTAAACAAAGCATACAAGCAATTGTCAAGCTCATGCGTTTTGTCACCTATCATATATTTGTAGGATTATACGTTGTGAGAATCAAATTAATGGAAAACGATGCTGTTAAGATGTTCACTTCAATAATAACATGCACAAAAAGAAATGTTAAAAGAGAAAATTTTAGAAAATATTAAGATGTTAAGTTAATTTTAAAAAAAAACAAAATACTTGAACGAATTCTTTCCAATAATAACAAAATGTTCTCCTTATTTAATATATTTGCACAAAAAGAAAAAGAAACTTGAACGATTATTTCCGATAATAACGCAATATTTTCTTATTCAAAATAACCTACACAAAAAAATGTTAAAAAAGAAAGTTTTAGGTAATATTAAGATGGTAAGTTAAATTTAAAAATAAAATAAAGAAAGGTTAGAAAAATATAAGTTAATTATAATTTTAATTTTTTAATTTAAAATTTTTAAAAAATTCGAAAAATAGAATGAGACGATAATGAGGCCGCGGCACATAAACGTCCCCACATTCTCCTTTATGTAAGTATTTTTGTTACTATTTTAAAAAATTACTAGAGATTTTTTTTAAAATATTATAGAACTTAATTATATGAAAGCAATAGAAATAAGCTATTTATAATTTTTAAAATATCGATTTATCAAGAATTTTTTACGACGTTAAATGTAATTTAGCAATAATATATATATTTAACGCATTAGTTCAAGCAAACTTATAATTATTTTTGACAATCATTAACCCACAAAACTATTAATTCATGTATTTAAAAAATAAGAAAAATCAAAGTAATGCACATGTATGTTCTTTAATTCACCTCTAATTATCTTTTTATATAATTCACGTGATCCGACAAAAAGATAATACATGTTATCATATTACAAATATAATTTTTAAAACTTAACATGATTAATAAGTGTTTAAATAATTTTGAGGCCTGAAATTTTTTCCAAAGTATAACCATGGTCAAACAGTAATTGAATTATATAGCGTCAAATATACAAATACATATATATTCTTGAAGAATAGAATGCTGAAAAAATTATAAAATTTTATATCTCAAGCAAAACAAAAAATAATGGATCAAATATTCACAAAATCATATATTTAAATTAGATAATTCTAAAACTTTATTCGTAAAATTTTACCACATTTAGAAAGTAATTCTAATTATTTTTAGAAAATATATTCTACACACAAGTAACCTAAATAAAAAGATATCGATTTTTTTAAATATTTGGACAAATATTTTAATTTAAATACTTGCACGCTTCTTTCGGATAATAACGAACATATTCTTATTTACAATAACTTTCACAAAAAGAAAAAGTTGAAAGATAAATTTTTATTGAATATAAAGATATTTGCACAAATATATCGATTTTCTAAAATACTTACACGTTTCTCTCCGATAATAACGAAACATTTCCTTATTCAAATTAAATTGTACAAAAAGAAATTGTTAAAAGTGAAATTTTATAGAATATTAAGATACTTACACAAATATATCGATTTTCTAAATTACTTGCAGTTTTCTTTCCCATGACAACGAAATACATTATTATTCAAAATAACTACTACACAAAGAAAATGTTAAATGAGAGTTTTTTTAGAGAAAATAAAGATGGTAAGTTTATTCAGATGGAAAAAGAAGAAAATTTAGAAAATTATATGGCAAGTGTAGTTTTTAATATTTTTTAATTTGAAAAATTGAGAAAATTAAAAAAATAAGATGAGATGATGTAAGAGGTGTCGCAAATTGATTTTTAACTTTTGAAAAGACTTGCTAAAAAGTTACAAAATTTTGATCTCAAGCAAAATAAAAAGTAACATACAGTGGGTCGAATTTTTGTAGAAGTTTTGTACAATTTAACTCAATTCTAAAGGGATTCTTAAAGGAAAACAAAATCATATATTTAATTAGGTAATTTTAAAATTTTATTCGTAAATATTTTACCATATCTTTAAGTAATTCCAATTATTGTTAGACAATTATATTCTACACACAAGTAACTTAAATAAAAAAGATCTCAAGTTTCTATTTTACAAAGATTTTAATTTTCTAAAATACTTGCTCATTTTTTTATAATTGCTTGTTTTTTTGGGACAACGTTGCACAAAAGGAAAAAATTAAAAGAAAAACTTTTATTGAATACTAAGATTGCACAAAGAATTTTCTAAAATACTTGCACGCTTTTTCCGATAATAACGAAACATATAATTATTAAAAATAATTTGTACAAAAAAAAATGTTGAAACAATTTTTTTAATCAAATATTAAGATAATTACACAAAGATATCGATTTTTTAAAATACCATATTTCTTTCTTATAACAACAAAATATATCATTAGTGAAAATAATTTGCATAAAAAGAAATGATAAAAGAGAATTTTTTAGTGAATATAAAGATGGTAAGTTTATTCAAAAAGAAAATGGATTTTTTTTAGAAAAGTATATGGTAATTGTGATTTTAATATTTTTAATTAAAAAATTGAAAAAATGCTGAAAATAAGATGAGATGATGTAAAAGATGTCACATAAACGTGAATCTTCATCTTCTTTACCTTCTTTATATAAGTATATTAATTTTTAACTTTTGAAATATGTAAAACTGATGTAATATTTAAAAAAGAAAAGTGCATAAAATTGAATGAATTGAGAAGTATACATCTATTACTTTTAACTTGTAAATTTCTAGTACCTTAGAAACTAACAAAACAAGGTGTCTAGTTTTAGCGAGTAAACAAAGCATACAAGCAATTGTCAAGCTCATGCGTTTTGTCACCTATCATATATTTGTAGGATTATACGTTGTGAGAATCAAATTAATGGAAAACGATGCTGTTAAGATGTTCACTTCATCTCTGATTCCAGTCACAATGCCCTTCATCTCTGATTGACAAATAGAATTGGATTTGAATTGGCAATCCGCGCCAACACCTGTATAATCAGCAAAGTAGCACATAGGGTACGGGCGTGGAAATTTCATATTAGATCTTAAAATTGTAATTGAACTGGAACTACCCAGCATCAATTCTGCTACACACTTCCATAGCATTGTGCAGGCAAGTATTACAGAAGGACAGAATTTAGCTAAATGCATTAAGAGCATCTTCAACCCATATTCACCTCTTAGCTATATCCTAGGTGAACAACAAATTTTAGCTAATGATTTTGATTTTGGCTTCTCCAAGGCCAGCTAAATTTTTTGAAAACGCTAAAATGATTCTCCAAATTTATTGATTGGGAAGTCATTATCTATAATTGTCACATCAGCTCTGCCCAATTAAAAAAGTTAAAATAATATTTTCTTTATAGATCTAATGGTGTAAAATCATCCACATGATCTTGAAATTTTAAATCTAATACTTTATTATTATTTTTAGAGAATAGCGAACCATTATAGATAATATTTTTTTCATCATCTAAATTTTAGTCAACTACTATTTTATATTATTTTAGCTAACCAAAATACCTAACCCCTAGAACATAAGATGCTCTAACACAAATATTTCAGTGTCAAAAGGCTGCAACCCACTTAACAAAGACTACAAATCAAAATATTGACATCCTTCACGAGGTTTCAGGAGCTTCCATATCGCAGACATCTCCAAGCTGGTGCTTAATATAAAATATCTACAAGAAATGAAAAAAAAACTAGTCAGAAGATTATTCAAAGACACACACACACACATATTTCACATCCAATTACAAACTATCTAGGCCTACAATTCCAACACAATACATCAATATATCGACTCAAGATACACAAAATTTCAGATAATAGAATGTCTAAATATTATTGTGTTTACAACACAAATATCTATACTGATCAAATGTACTATGTCTATTCTATACAGTGCTATAAAATTCGCTAATAGCGCTAAATCGGTTTAGATACCGATTTGCGATTTATCGACATAGACAATGTTTTAGAATTTTTATATTATTAATGAATACTGTTTTGCACTTTAGTGAATCCTGTATCGTATTACTGAATCATGTATAGTTTATTGGTTACATAGCAGGTTAGGGAAGTTTGTAGTTGAACACAATTCTATACGTATATTACGGGTTGTGCTCTACTTAGAACCGTGAACCAAAACCAAATAACCAAAATTTCAGAATGATTTGTGCACATTAATTTACTAATTTGCTTTGGTTTTTACAGTTTCATTTTAGGTTTGGTTCACCTCTTGGCTTATAACCCGTACGCGTGAGTTTAATTTATTATATTATAGTTATATATATATATATATGCAAATGATCAAATAGAAACTAATTTTAAGATAAAAACTAGAAACCAATCTATACCACTCATATTTTTAACTGTCATTAAATCCTGACCACTACTTATACATATATATACCCCTTTTATTAATTAATTTTCTTATCCTCTCTCATTTCTTCTGCCTCTTTTTATCATCTTCCTCTTTTCATCTTCTTCTCCTTCACTTTTTCATAGCTTCACCACCAATTTACTATCTCTCTCTTACCCACCCCTAAACATATACATACAAATCCATATGTACACATCACCTCCACATATATAAACAAATCAGTACATACACATCTTCCCATACATGTAGTAATCACTATGAATTTAAGCACCGACTATCATATATCCGGCACCGAGAGCTGGTGTTTGTTGATGTGGTGGAAATGAAAAAGAGATATGAAGATGGATGAGACTGAATAAATATTGGTCAGAATTATTGTCGGATTAATGGTGGTCGGAAATATGGCCGGAAGTAATGGTGCTGGCAGGTGTATACAAATATTGTGGTGTGTACACGCGTATATCAGTGAAGAAGGTTAACGACGATGAATAAAGACTTTCAGTGTTTTTGGGCCAAAATTTGGGCTTGCTGCTTTTCAATTATTGGGTTGAGTGGGTTTCTAATTTTTATTTTTGAGTGGTTTTTAGTAGAGTTGCACCCATATATATTTTCATCTGAATAGTGATGTTTATATAAAATGATTCGTAAAATTATATGTTTTTAATTGCAGAACGTAAGTTAACTCTATGACTCCACAAAATATAAGGACTTCATATAACTTTCCTCTCTATATATACTAATAATATATATTGGGGTTAATCATCAAACACATGTCTCATTGTGTCAAAATGCATCAATCGAGTCACTCATTACAAATTTGACTCAATATAGTCACCAATTTGAAAAATTGTATCAATGAGAACATTTTTCAATAACCAAGTTGATATAAAATTTTAACTTTCCGTGACTAAGTGTCACTAAGTTGATAGAGTCAAATTTGCAATGACTGACCAAACCGGTACATTTAGACCCGATAAATCATGTCTTTGATAATTAACCCCATAGATTCTCAACTTTGATATGTTAATGATGGGATACGAACCTTACATCTTTAAGTCTCTTAGTAGAGTGTTCAACTATTGACATTCTTTCGTATTAGATCTAAAGGTGTACATTCATTTACTAAAGATCTAACAATCATTATTTTTTTGATGATGAACCAAATTACAACCAAATTCCCCTAGCTTGCTTTTTATAGTATCTTATTACAGTATGTGTGTGTGTGTCAGAGCCAAAAAACGGAGAAGAGTATAACAATTTACACATATTGTCAAGACATAAATAAGCTCCAAAGAGAGGTAAAACCAGAAAAAAAAAGAGTATATCTCTAGCTTGCTGTCATTGATAGCTTATTTTACAAGAGAAGGGGAATGTTAGGAAAGCTTATTTAGCAACATGTAACCATATTTCAATTTTCAAGGAATATCTACGACTTAATTATGAATGATGTGTGATCAGACCTCTATGAGTGGAGAAGGAATTCCAGTTGAATAATATGCACAAACTAGCAATTATCTACTTCAAATATAGAGTGCTTGTCAAAGAGAATTACATCGAATACAAAAATTCATTTAACCAAGTTCAGTCAGTAAATATAACTTTGTGTTACATTTAAACAGCGTCAAAGAAAAATAACCAAGATGCATCAGCCTGATTTGTGCACACAGTGTACAGAAAACAGTAACGTGGACAAAAAGATAGCTGCAAATTCTAGAATTTGAACAAGTACCAAAAAAATAAGATAGAACAGCATATATAGCATGCATCTCTCTACTAAAATAAATTAATGAGAATACCAGGATACGTTCGCATTTCATCGTCAGGACTATCATCAACCATTCCAGTATTAGTATCACCATCAGATTCAGATTCAGTGTCTGTTACAAAACCTAAAGGCAAAGAGACATTGGTGTTGACTCCAATATCAAATTCAGGCTCGGTTTGAGACCCAACCAGAGGCTCCATGCAGGACCAGTCAGAGTCATTTCCAAGCCAACTGCAAACGAAATCAAAATATAAATGTAGTGGTTTGAGCAGTAATCAATTATAAATACATAAATAGGGGCTGGGCCCAATGAGGAACTACAGTTGTACTTGGATAACTGGGTAACTAATTTTGGACCGTCCAATTATACTGAACACTAAACTACGCCTGCTTTTCTTTCTATTCTATTTCTTTATTTTCAGACTTTCGGTTCACAATATATGTTACTTTTTTTATTTTTATTCACAGCAAATGCACAATCAGATTTCATGTTTTGTCGTTAAGCAATTTAAAGTCACAAGTATTGTATGTTAGGTTCTCTCTTTCAAAATCAACTTCAAAACGAACAAACATGACAATCTGAATACAGAACATAATAATTAATATCTAAGTTTTGAAGTAAAGAACATAGAACATAGTACGGATTATAAAATTTTGTAAGTGGATTTTAAAAGTATAATACTCGGTACTTATGCTTCATAATATGATTAAATGATAATTTATTATCCTATATCAAAATTCTAAATACAGAACTTATATATTTTTGTAAAAAAAGTTTAGCAAATTTGTAAAATAATTAAAAAGAATATATTAAACACGATTTTTTAATGAAATTGCAAAAATATAGGTCTTAGTCTCTAAAACAAAATTCCTGGTTCTATTTATAGAAACATATTACAGTGTGAAATGATAGTTCTGTTTTTAAAAAACTCAAGTACTTAAAAAAAAATTACAACATACTATTTTCTATGCGCTGTATTCTAAAAAACAATTATTGTTTTTCTAAAATTTATTAACAAAATTCTATGTACTTGATTCAATTCATGTTCTGTGTATTATAATATGTTTTTTATTTCCATATAAGTTTTTCAAATAAATTTATATTGATGTCATATATCTAGAAATATCACAAATGTTTTGTTTATGAAACAAAATTACAACTATTAATTCATTATTTAATACCTTCGAAAACAAGTAGATGTTTCCTTGTTTCGTAAGTGCAAGTGACTCCAGTGCATTAGGTTTGATGTGCACATGAGAACACGTTATTTGTATGTATTATTCAAAATGTTTGGATGAAATGGAAAATATGATGAGCAAGTACAACTATAATATCATGAATAATAGGAAAAACATAAGAAGAGAAAATTACCTACAACAGAACCTCATGTCATCGACTCTAAGAATATCTGCAACTACTGTACGACTAGGATTTCCCTTTACAGTAAGCTGATTTGAACACCACAAAACAATCAAAAAAACAAAGGTTGACAGAAAAAGGAAATTTAAAACTGAAGAGACTAAGAGTGCAACGTTGTTAAGCTGACCATGATATGGGGAGTCCGGTAGGTATAATAATCACCCAATTTGCGGGATACACTGCTTAGTGCTTGGGCATACTACCAAAATCCAAGAACAAATCAACCAAATGTATTAATGTTCAAATAAGAGTAAAGAAACAAATGCATTACGCTATTCACACATTATACCTGATAAGCACAAAATACCGGATATTCATTCAGAGCAGTAACCGAGTCTCCTGGACTCACTGCAGCTTCATATGCAGGCGATCCTTCATAAACATGCATAAACAAGACAGTTTCAAAGCTCTTAACAAACTGAGGCCAATAATTAAACATCAAACTACATAAATTGGTGCCATAAGTTGATCCAGATATAGCATAAAAACTTGTAATCTAACGAGAGAATCAAAAAAGGTGATCCTACATTTGCAACAAACTGATGATAGGAAAGCGGACATGTAAAGCAACATTTTAAAGGTTTTTGACAGGGAAGAATCTTAAATTGTTAAAAATTATAGTTTTCTTCTAAATGTGCATTTGGTAAGCAAGTATTTTCAGCTGAAAACAGTATTTATTTACTTGTATAGCCTGCTCAAAATAAAAAGTGATGGACCCAGATTGACTCAAACTCATTAGCAAAGGTTTGTATGTTTTTTAGGCTTTTCAAGTCCAACACCAGAAAAAGAACACCTTCCAAATTCATTCTCAAGCAGAGCAAAATAATAACTTTCCACCTAACATAACAATATTTAACTTCACACTTCGATCAAGACTTTGTGTATGACTTGCCTCTTTCACAATAGCAGTACTATCACCACAGAATTCAGGCATTGTTTCAAATGCATCATGAGGGAGCTCGGCAATGTCAATCACACTCAGCCCAAACCAAGGTCGCACGACAACACTGCATAAATTGGATCAATTGTTGAAGTTAGTCCACAATTGCATTAAGAGACACAGTCATACAATACATCAAACAAGCTCACAAAATTTAAATATTCATTTTAATTATAGCTGTTTAAGACAGAGTAGAAAGCTAAAAGCTCTTCTCAGAAGGTTCAAGTCGTGAGCCTGTTGGATGTTAGATTTTTAGTGCACAAAGTTTTTCCAAAAGGTTACGAGGGAAGCTAAAGTACTATTTACGTAGTTTCTAAATACGTTCTTTCACTGAAATCATTAAAAGCACATCCTAATTTTTCTAATTTTAAGGAGAATTATCAATCCTCACATCACGGATTAAAATAAATATGTACCTGAAGCAAAAGGAAAATAATTCCTTTTAACTTACATTCCAAAAAATTAATAGAGGGTATGAAAAAACAATTCAAAGTTGTACCACATTGATGGGAAGCAAGTTATGTCTACTTAAGTGTTAAAACACAATTTTATAATTAGAAATATACTTCTAAAATATGACACATTTATATACAATTAACACTAAAAGATTTTTGAAATTGTTTTAAAAAACAGTGGATCTCTCTCATACTTGTAAAATTAAAATTTTAGCATTGAATAGTACATAAATGAGGAAACATGTATCTACATATAATTCGTAGTACCCTAAATCAATATCTATTTAATGAATGGACAAGTACAAATAATAACACTCTTATATCGTTCAATGAAATTCTTTTTAACACTTAGGAAAAACGATGATTTTGCAAAATCATTACTACCCCCCCCCCAAAGTCTCATTTTTGTTCTTTCTACAATATGGTGAGGTGAATCACGAGAAATATTTTTTATAGATGACAGATTAAGAGTTGTAATTGACACAGCAGAATGAATTTTTACGCGGTAAAATTATGATATCAGCGCTAAAAGCCTTGTGACTGTCATATTCCGCCTCCCCCCCCCCCCACTGTTAATGGTCAAATGTCAATGGTCATGTTTGGTAGTGCCTACAATTTTCATATACACATAATCAGAATTTCAAAAAGCCTGCCTCAGTAATTAGTCTAGGACTCTAGGTGGTCTCTACACTCGCACACTACCCAAAACAATTTCTTCATTTGTTTAAAACACATTTTTTGGTCCACCTCTATAAATTTGGCAAGATAATATTCACATAAGGTAGTTTAGCCAAATCTAAAGTACAACTCCATCGTCTATGCAATTTGTACAAACCCCTGATTTACCAAGCCACTTTTTACAACAAAACAAAGGAAAACAGAAGTTAACCTAGACCCCTAACTAAAAAATGATTGTCTGACCGCTGAGGATCAACAACCACCCCCCCTCCCTCTCTCTCGGGTCTCTATTTAGTATCTCAAGAAATCAAAAGAAAAAAACCTATAAAAAGCTTGTGAAGAGAAGAACACAGACACTCCGTTTTTAAGATACTTGTAACACTCTAAATTCCAAGGTAGCTAATGTACAATTCCCAAGTTTTAAGGTTTCACAAAAAGTTCCAATTATAAATGTTTTATGTGCAAAGACATCAGAAAAATGACAAACATTGTTTTCGCACACAAAAAGTTGGGAGAACAGTAAAAACAGGATTAATCAAAGAAAGATATCAAACCCATTATTTTTCCATCTGTCCAGGCATGAACTGATCACTGATGTCGGAAGAGGATGAACACACTGATAGCCATCAAAAAAGTTAATGCCACACACTTGACCGGTCTTAGTGATAAGCGGTCCTCCTTCACCAGTCTAATTTTATAAATTAGTGACCCAATATATAAGAATAGAATGCCACAAATATAAGAAAACAAAAGCAAACATAGAAATGAGTGTGCATGCATGTATATCACTTCGTGTAACAAAGCATTATTTCCATATTAAAGACATTTGGAGTCGTTAGATTAAGACAATATTTTTGCTCATATGAACAAAATATATAATTACATGGAAATTTAACCGCTAGACCCAAAAGCAAAACTTACTTTGAAACATCATTATTTACAATTATAAACAAATGTGGCCGAGTAGTTAAAACTACAATTATACTATTTAAAATTGACAAAATATCATCAAAAACAGGCACAATCAAGTAAAAACCTAAAATTATGTGGGAACACAAAAACTCATGCAAACTAATGGCTGCCTTTTTCTATACTAATAGCACAAAATGATGATTAGATATGGATACCTGGCTACTGCTACAAGTAGAGCTCACAAGTAGCTCACATCCAAAATAGGGATACTCCGTACTAATCAATCCGCTACTTTCTGACAATTTGCAAGTGTGGAAATCCCTTCTTAAAGCAACTACTCCAACTCCTTGTAGACTCTCTGGAGGAGGTGATGAAAGCTTTACATGATTCAATTTGACATCTGAGTTCACTTTAAAAGTCGCTATGTTGTGATAATAATCAACATAGTTTTCTTCGGCCAAAAGAATTTTTCCATTTTCCAATCGAACAACAATCTGAAAATTAATAAATTACATTGGTAACAATGAAATTAATAGCAATGGAGTCAAACAATGCAGAGTAAAAGTAGACAAATCGCATGAATACCACTGATGCAAGTAAACAAAATCAATTTGAAATTGAGCATTTGCATTGAGTACGGTGAGATTATGAGATTAGTGTTGTCATTAGTATCTTAGGGAAGACAAAATAAAAGGAGAAATATTGTTTCATTACATATTCTGCTTGAATTCGCAAATTTGCATCAGATGCGCATATCACAAGAAGGTACTAAAAAAATTATAAACAAAACTAAAAAACAAGGAAAATGGCACGCCGGCAAAGTATGAATAAATTCCCTCTGAGATACCACTTATTCAACAGTTTATTGCCCTTAAGTAATCACAGATGTAAATTAATCACATTGATCTATCTTATCAAGATCACGAACCGGAGGAAGGGCATCAAAACACAGTTTCATAACAGTTGACGTGTTCCCCTAGGAACGTATACTAATGCTTAAAAAAGAACCACGAATACCTTACAAGATATAAACATCTACATCAGCGCGTCATAATTCCCACACTTTTACATCAGACCACAATCAATCATTACTGTGTTTTCGGTCAGTTGTCATTTGACCAGAAATTTGGTTCCTAGCCAAGCATATAATATACCAGAATATAATAGAGCAACCTCCTGCTGCAGAAATTATGGAATTTTTACTACGGTGGAATAAAATTACTAATTAATAACAGGCAGAATCATCTTGTTACAGAAACAAGGAAGGAGATATGTACATAGTAATCATCACGCTCGGAAGGAGACCTCATTAATTTTGAAGAAGTAAGAACTGTAGCTTGTCCATTGGCATCATCCCAGTCTATAATAACGCCCGAGCAATCAACTTTCCTCCGTACCCCTGGCATATTATATTTGGGTCACGTCAATATTTTCATTAACAAGGTGCAGTGAACGTATTCAAAGCAAGAGATAGATTAATTCAATTACCAACAAAATAAGAAACAAGAGGCGCAATATACATAATTGCGGATCTCATCTCCCTGTCCTCATAGCACCGCAATTCCTTTTTTCGATGGAAATCTAATTTTACAACAAACAACAAAAATCAATAGCTTTTCCCCAACCCAATAAAGTCACAAACAACGTGATGGATTTAAAAATGTGAAATTGCTAGTTCGTACCTAGGGGAGACAACTTGGGCATGACTTTCCGAGGAGGAGCAGAGGACTCATAGTGTTTCTGAATCTCTACAGGGCAAGCAGATTACAAAAAGTTACAAACAAAATTAGGGTTTAGAATCTAAATAAACAGCTGTGGCTGTGATGGATATAAAAACACAAAACATATTTATAAATTAATTACTTGACCAATAAACTGGAAAAAATTGTTTGAGTGTGATGGATATAAAAACACAAAACATATTTATAAATTAATTACTTGACCAATAAACTGGAAAAAATTGTTTGAGTGTGATGGATATAAAAACACAAAACATATTTATAAATTAATTACTTGACCAATAAACTGGAAAAAATTGTTTGAGCGATTCACCACTGCGATATACAAGAAGTTTCCTGTTGTTGTCCATGCTATAACTTTAATTTGTAAACTAAAAACTCTGGGGATTTGAATACAGAGGGTATCTGATATATATAGCCGAAGTTATTGGGCCTAAGGTAAGGTAAGGTAAAAGAATTTACTGGGCCTAAGGTAAGGTTTATGTACTTATGTTGGGTCATATAGAATAAACTAGCATAGTAACCGGATGTATACAAATATAATATTTTAAGTTATTTTCTTATTTGTAAATGTTGTATAATGTCTAACGAACATAAAAATAAAAGTTGATTGTTTATCAATGTGTATCATTTTCATACAAGACATTACTAGATTATACAACGTTTCCAATATAGCTCATTAAGCAAAATATATATATTCCTGTTTGTGTTGTATAATTTGTATTTAACGAATGAATATAAACATGGTAGTCAGTGTACGACGTTTCCAATATAGCTCATTAAGCAAAATATATATTCTTGTTTGTGTTGTATAATTTGTATTTAATGAATGAATATAAACATGATAGTAAGTGTACGTTTAAAATGAAACAATTTAACTTAATATGTAGAATGTCGTTGTTATATTTACAAAAAAAAAGTTAAAAATTAACATTTATGTTGAATACATAGTTGACCAAAATTTTTAAATTTTATTTAAATAAACTATATATACTGGTCTATATTATTACTGAGTTCTCTAATAACTTTACAATTAACTTACTCAGTTTAAAAAGATAAAAAATGAATAACTGACTTCAGAATTACTTGTAATCATAATATACAATAATGTAAAATTTACAATACTGTTAATATAAAAGTTAATTTTAATGAAAAATGTTAGTTTTTGAAATTCAACATATATATGTATAGAAAAATGTTAGTTTTTTACATTCCTGTTAACAAAAGATTATGTTAGGAATATATGTATTAGTTTGATGATAAGTTAAACAAAACACTTAAGTAGAAATCTAGTGTGTGTAGCCTCAACGGATAGATGGAGTAGCTTTACTTAGAAATAAGTTTAGTATTGTAGCACATTTCAGTCTCTGCATTCAAATTATAATTCTTAGAAGTTTTGGGAAATTATAAGTCATGTTGACTACTAGTGGATATGCAAATAGGGGGGCTAATTGTAAATATAATATGCCTTGTAATTTTGTATAAATGAAGTAGTATCAACTGATAGATTAAAAGCCTTCAACGGATGAGAAACAAAGCTTCAACGGATGTCTCTAAAGCTTCAACGGATAACATCCATCAATGGATGAGTGCATCAACGGATAAAGCTTCAACTGTTAAAGCATCAACGGATGCCACTAAAGCATCAACGGATGAAAGCTTCAACGGATGCTTAGTTCCATAACAGTTGATAGTGACAATTCATAAGCTGACAGAGGCACATGGGTTGACAGAGACAATTGGAATGTGGTAGCCTCTTGGAGGAATCAAGAAAAAGCAGCATTTCCATTCTGGTGCAAACAAGGAAGTAGTCAAAGATTCACAGATTATCTTAGATTGCATTGGATAGAGAAATGAAGAAGAAACATGTGAAGAACTATTTTATAATTGTATTTTATCTTTGTCTTCACTTGTAAACTTGGTGATATATAAACCAAGTTGCAGCTAGTATTTAGGTGTGAATTTTCCAGAGCTGTTTAGAAAAACATAGAGAGAAAATCATCTAGTTTTTACTAGGAAGCAGCTGTGATCAATTCTTTGTATCACAGATTTTCTGAAATACACATCTCTGGTGGAACAACAAATCCACCAAAAAAGTTTTTAAAAGCCTTTGTGTTCTTTACATTTGTGTCTTGAATATACATCTGTCTGCACCTGCTCAAAGCAATTCACACACATCTGTTCATCATACACTTAGCTTTTGAAACTGCTCAAAACTTGAAAAAGTTTTGAGATTTACATTCAACCCCCCTTCTGTAAATCTCATTGTTAATTCCTTGGGAATAACAATTGGTATCAAAGCGAGCTCTTGACATATAAAGAGTTTAAAGATATATTCTACTAACATCATGAGTAAGAAGGATATTGGAGTGAAAATTCCAATCCTGGAAAGAGATAATTATCATCACTGGAAAGTGAAGATGCATTTACATCTTCTCTCTCAAGATGAAAGCTACATCAACTGCATTGAGAATGATCCTCACATCCCTCACAAAGTGGCCACAGCTGCCACTACCACAGTTGCTGTTGGACAGTCTATTCCCAATCCAAAAGCAGAATGGACTGATGAAGATATTGAAGAGGTTCACAAGGACAAGAAGGCCATGAACATTCTGTTTAATGGCCTAGACAAAGATATGTTTGATAATGTCATTAACAACCAAACTGCTAAGGAAATTTGAGATAATGTACAACTTATCTGTGAAGGTACTGAACAAGTTAGAGAAAACAAAATACAGCTTCTCATTCAACAATATGAATATTTTCACTCTGAAGAAGGAGAATCATTGAATGATATCTTCAATAGATTTCAGAAACTGTTGAATGGATTGAAGCTGTATGGCAGAGTGTACCAAGTCAAGGATTCCAACTTAAAATTTCTGAGGTCTCTACCAAAGGAATGAAAACCTATGACTGTTTCACTAAGGAATTCTCAAGATTATAAGGACTTCACACTTGAAAGATTATATGGAATTTTGAAGACCTATGAACTTGAGATGGAGCAAGATGAGCTGTTGGAGAAGGGAAAGAGAAAAGGTGGATCAGTTGCACTTGTAGTTGAAAATGAGAGAACTAAAGCCAGGAATGAAGAAAAGACAATGCCAAGTCTCAAAATTGGCACAAGCAAATCAGAATCAAGCAAGGGAAATGAGCAAGCAGCTGAGGTTGAAGACAATTCCATTCAAGATGACTCTGATGATGTTGATGAACATCTGGCTTTTCTGTCCAGAAGGTTTGCAAAGATGAAATTCAAGAAAAACACTAGAGCCACTAAGCCAAACAAGAACATGGTGGACAAATCTAAGTTCAAGTGTTACAACTGTGGCACAAGTGGATACTTTGCAAGTGAGTGCAGAAAGCCAACTTCTGAAAAGAAGAAATTTGAGCAAGTGGATTACAAAAAAAAATATTTCGAATTGCTCAAATAAAAGGAAAAGGGCTTTTTCTAACTCAAGAAAATGACTGGGCAGCTGATGGAGCCAATGAAGATGATGATATGGAGTATGTCAACTTAGCTCTGATGGCTAATTCTGATGAAAATGAAACTAGTTCATCAAGCAACCAGGTAATCACTACTGACCTCTCTCAGCTTTCTAAAAATGAATGCAATGAAGCTATAAATGATATGTCCAATGAATTATATCATTTACGTGTTTCCCTTAAATCACTGGCTAAAGAGAACACAAGAATTAAAGAAAATAATTTGTTTTTAAGTGATAGGAATGCTGTGTTAGAGGGTAAGGTAATTGAGCTTGAAAAGATTAAAATTAAATGCTTATCTGTTGAGAGTGAACTAGAAGAGTCTGTTAAGAAAGTAGAAGTTCTTTCTAGACAACTAGAACGTGAGCAAGAGGTAATCAAGGCCTGGAAAACATCTAGGGATGTTAGTGCTCAAATTGTCAAGGTTCAAGGAATTGAATCACTCTGTGAGAATGCCTGGAAGAAAAACAAAAAGGAAATATAATTAATTGATAGACTGTCAACGGATGTGGAATCAACGGATGATGAAAGTCATCTGTTGAAGGAAGAAAATGAGCATCAGTTGAAGGCTCATCAATTGAAACAGGCAAATAATTCTAAAAGGAATAATTTGAAAAATCTCAGTAAGAAGTTTGGTTCAACTTCCAAGAACTTTGTCAAAGAAGAAGCTAGCACATCCAAAGATTCCAGTAAGGTGAATATATGACACATGACTTTAGATCAGTTGAAAAATAGGCTTAAGTTGGTTGAGGATAAAAAGGAAACTAAAAGAAAATCTAATAGAAATGGGAAGGTAGGGATTAACAAACACAATAATTACACACCTGATAAGTATGCTCCTAGAAAAAGTTGTGTGCATTGTAGTAGTGTTAATCATCTATCTGCTAACTACAAATCTGTTAAGAATGCTCCCATGCCTTAACTCCTTCCATGCCTAACATGTCTATGTCACCATTGCATGCTATGCCTGTTATGTCTCAACAGAATCCACATGCATATTTTGCAAACATGCCATATGTTAATAATCATTATTTTGCTGCATTTAGTATGCCTCAAATTCCATACAACATGCCTATGTGGAATAATATGTTTGCACAATCTATGCCTTATCAAATTCAATCAAATGTGCTAAATGATTCTGTGACTAACCCTACACTTCAACCAACTACATCTGAGATCAAGGTTGACTCAAAGTTACCTAAGTCAAAAGGTGCAGGAAGTGTGAAGTCTAGGAAAAAGACTAACAAGGCTGGACCCAAGGAAACTTGGGTACCAAAATCAACTTGATTTGATTTTGTTGTGTGCAGGGAAAAAGAAGGAATCTATGGTACTTGGGCAGTGGTTGTTCAAGGCACATGACAGGAGATTTCACCCTGCTCACAGAGTTCAAGGAGAGATCTGGCCCTAGCATAACCTTTGGAGATGACATCAAAGGGTTGACTACGGGATATGACTTGATTTCAAAGGAAAATGTCATCATTGATGAAGTTGCATTAGTTGATGGTCTCAAACACAATCTATTGAGCATCAGTCAACTATGTGACAGAGGGAATATTGTTTCCTTCAATTCCAAAGCCTGTGTTGTCACCAGTAAAAAGGACAACAAAGTGGATCTAACTGGAGTTAGAAAAGGGAATGTGTACTTGGCTGACTTCAACTCTACAGATGCAGAATCAATCACTTGTCTTTTCAGCAAAGCAAGTCAAGATGAAAGTTGGCTATGGCACAAGAAGCTATCCCAATTGAATTTTAAGACCATGAATGATTAGGTCAAAAAGGACTTAGTTAGAGGAATGCCTCTAGTGGAATTCTCAAGGGATGGACTGTGTGATGCTTGTCAGAAAGGAAAGCAAAAGAGAGCATCATTCAGTAAGAAGCTTGAATCAGCAATTGATGAACCATTACAACTGCTACATATGGATCTTTTTGGACCAGTCAATGTATTGTCAATTTCAAGAAAAAGATATTGCCTAGTGATTGTAGATGATTTCTCAAAGTTTTCATGGACCTATTTTCTTGGATCAAAGGATGAAGCTAGTGAAATCATTATCAATCATATCAAGCAAGTCAACAACCATCCAGATTTCAAATTAAGGAATATCAGGAGTGACAATGGAACTGAGTTTAGGAATTCTACCATGAGGTTGTTCTGTGAAGAAAATGGGATCATGCATGAGTTCTCAGCTCCAAGGACTCCACAACAGAATGGTGTGGTGGAAAGGAAGAACAGATCACTAATTGAAGCTGCAAGAACAATGCTTGAAGAGTCAAAACTCCCAACATATTTTTGGGCTGAGGCTGTTAACTGTGCATGTTACACTCAGAATATTTCTCTAATCAATCAGGCAAAAGGCATGACTCCCTATCAATTGTTCAAGAGAAGAAAACCAACCTTAAACTTCCTTCATGTCTTTGGTTGCAAATGCTACATTCTAAGGAACCAACCTGACCACAAAGGCAAGTTTGATGCAAAGGATGATGAAGGGATATTTGTTGGTTATTCTGCTGTAAAATTATATAGGGTCTACAATCTAAGAACCAATATTGTTATGGAATCTGTGCATGTTGTGTTTGATGATAAAAAGATTGATGGACTAACAGATGAGGGACATCATGAAGGACTCAAATTTGACAACATTGAGATATATTGTGATGATAGTGAAGATGAGAATGATGGATAAGACACTTCAAAAAAGATTCAAAATCTGCCTTTGGATAATGCACAAAATGCTGCATCAGTTGAAAGTCATAATTCAGCATCCGTTGACAGAAGTAATGCAGCATCCGTTGAAAGACAAAGTGCATCATCCGTTGAAGTACATAATGGAGCATCCGTTGATCATAGTTCATCAACGGATAATCAATTTACATCATCAGTTGAGAGAACTCCCAGTTCCTTACAAAGGACCAATAACACAGGGGGAGTTTCAACCAATCAACACTCTATCTCACATCATGACAATACTGAGGCAACCTCATCTAGAGCTAATCTACCATCTCAAAGGAAATGGACCAAGAATCATCCTTTTGAACTAATCATTGGTGATGCAATATTTAAGGTGCAAACTAGAAGGGCTACTCAAGATGAATGTCTATACAGTAGTTTTCTATAACAGGAGGAACCTAAGAGAGTGAAAGAAGCTCTATTGGATCCAGATTGGATTTTAGCAATGCAAGAGGAGCTAAACCAATTTGAGAGGAACAAAGTATGGAAGCTAGTACCCAAGCCAAAGAACAAAAGTTCTATTGACACAAAATGGGAATTCAGAAACAAGATGGATGAAAATGGCATTGTCATAAGGAATAAAGCTAGATTGGTTGCCAAGGGCTACTCTCAACAAGAGGGAATAGATTTTGATGAGACATTTGCTGTTGTTGCAAGAATTGAAGCCATCAGAATTTTTCTAGCCTATGCAGCCCATGCCAATTTCAAAGTCTATCAAATGGATGTCAAGAGTGCATTTCTGAATGGAGAATTGGAGGAAGAAGTTTATGTGAGCCAACCTCCAGGGTTTGAAGATCCAAATTTTCCAGACCATGTGTATTATCTATTGAAAGCACTCTATGGACTAAAGCAAGCACCTAGAGTCTGGTATGAGACTTTGTCAAAATTTCTCCTAGATAATTACTTCACAAGAGGTACAGTTGACAAAACTCTTTTCTTTAGAAATGTTAATGGCTCTACAATACTTGTTCAAATTTATGTAGATGATATTATATTTGGCTCTACAGATGATAAACTTTGTAAAAAGTTTGCTAAGTTAATGCAAAGTAAATATGAAATGAGCATGATGGGAGAGCTAACTTATTTTCTTGGTTTACAAGTTAAACAAGTTAGTGGTGGAATTTTCATTAGTCAAGCTAAATATATTTTTGATCTTTTAAAGAAGTTTGACTTAATGGAATGTTCATCTGCAAAACCTCACATGGCCACTGCCACTAAGCTTGAATTAAACAAGGCTGAAAAGTCTGTGGATATTACAAGCTATAGAGGCATGATTGGTTCACTTCTATATTTAAATGCCAGTAGACTTGATATAATGTTTTCTACATATCTTTGTGCTAGATTTCAAGCTGATCCTAGAGAATCTCACTTAGTTGCTATTAAAAGAATTTTCAAATATCTCAAAGGGACTCCAAATCTAGGAATTTGGTACCCTAGAGAGTCTGGTTTTGATCTAATTGGCTACTCAGATGCAGATTATGCAGGTTGCAAAATAGACAGGAAAAGTACAACTGACACCTGTCAATTTCTAGGGAATAAGCTTGTGTCATGGTTCAGTAAGAAGCAAAATTATGTTTCTACATCAACAGCTGAGGCTGAGTACATTGTTGCTGGTAGTTGTTGTGCACAGATATTATGGATGAGGAATCAACTATTTGATTATGGGCTAAATGTTGACAAAATTCCAATATTCTGTGACAACACAAGTGTCATTGCCATTACTGAAAATCCAGTACAGCATTCAAGAACCAAGCACATTGACATCAAATATCACTTCATAAGGGAACATGTGATGAATGGTATAGTGGAACTTCATTTTGTTCCAAGTGAAAAACAGATTGCAGACATATTTACCAAGTCACTTGATGAATCAACATTCACAAGATTAGTAAGTGAGCTAGGTATGCTTAATTATTCCTAAATTCTTGTTCTAATTGTAATTTGTTTTGTAGCCTGAAATGAATTTGTTGCAAGAATAAAGTTGGCTTTAAGTAAAGTTTATTCTATCAATGGATATTCCCTATCCGTTGAAAGCCAAAATTATTCTATCAACGGATGTCCATTATCCGTTGAAAGACAAATACATTTCTGGTAATTTTATCCTTCAACGGATAAAACTGTGTTAATCTTCAACGGATAACTGTTTACCTCATCCGTTGAAGTGTCACATAAGTCGTTTTGAGTGAGTCACAGCCGTTGATTCTATTTACTTAACCATTGATACATATATATATATACACAGTTGTATGTATTTGTATTAAAGGCAGTTTTTAGAATACATACAGTTTTTCTTTTACTCTCAAAGAGCTGTAATTCACTTAAAAATATTGTTTAATCATTCTCTTTATGTTTTAGTTTGAGAAAGTATAAAAGCCCCTTTGAATTCTTATTTTCACTTTACGCTTTCTTGCAATTTCTAAAAGCTTTTACTCTCTTTCTCTCCCAAAACTCTCAACTTTTATCTGCAACTTCTACTCACAACAATGGCACCAGTAGTAAAGATAATGTCCCAATCTGGGTTTGTCTATGAGAAAAAAAAAATTCGTAGCTTTGGTGGAAAAGAATGAAGCCCACTCAGATTATCACAAGATGGTGGACTTCATCAAAAACTGCAAACTAAGTTATGCAATGCTGAAAGCCCCAATGATTTACTGTGAGGTAGTTGAGGAAATGTGGACAACTGCAGACTTCAACCCCACTGATATGACCATCTCTTTCTCTCTCAAAGGTAAAGATTACTATATTAACTGTGATGATATACAGTCCTATTTTAAATTACCTGAAAACAATGCCATGACACCACACACTGATAATGATGTATCTAGCATGTTAGATTCCATAGGCTATTCCCTTGATTCTACTAGTTTAGGTAGTATTAAGAGAAAAGGCCTTAGGAAAGAATGGAGTTTTCTTGGTGATGCCTTTATCAAGGTTTTCTCTGGGAAAATTAGTAATTTTGATGCAATAACTTCATCTCTTGTTAATATGCTCTATATGCTGGTTTCTGATAGGTACTTTAATTTTAGCAATTATGTTATGCTAGAATTGGGTACTAGGTTAGGTAACAAGGCTAATAGACCTCATAACATCTACTATGCTAGATTCTTTATGTTATTGGCTAACCATGTTGCTGAAGGTTTGGTCATAACTAATGAGAGTAATAAACTCAAATGCTGGGCACAAGAAAAGAGGGTCCTTGCAGACCTTTTAAGGATTAACCTCAACAGTAAGGTGTCATTGGTATACTTACCAATCATGGATGCACCTCAGGTAAGTGAGGTAAATACTTCTTCAACTCCTACTACTTCCAACCCCATCATTTCTTTGCCTTCAAGTGTGGCCATGGAATCTGTGTTAATGTCCCAACAGGTTCCTACTAAGGCCATCAAACCTAAAGTTTCAAAACCCAGGTCAAAGAAAGCCACCTCTGTTGTCTCTCAAAAGACAACAGTTGTAACACCTACCATGAACCTTGAGGGGAGTGTACAGGGTGTTAGTGGTGAGGGGAGGGGTGAACATCAAGAAAACCCCCAGAATAAGGTAGGAGAGGTTAGTGGTACCCAAGCTAGCCAAGCCACAGTTTCTCAAAAGACTATAGTGGTTGAAAAGGATTCAAACACATCCCTAGTTGCATCCTCCCAAAAGAGTGCAGCTATTGAAAATAGTCCCCAACTAGGGACACAGAACAAAAGAGGGAGGGACACTGAAGCCACACACTCACCTGTAAAAGCCTTCACAAGAAGAAAGAGGGTCAAAACCCTAGTTTCCACACAGGGTGCACACACTGCACAGATACAACCACCTGTATCTATGCCTTCTCAAATTCAGCTTGATATGACTCCAACAAATGTGGAGTCGCAACCCCATTCTCTCAAAATTCACACACATCAATCACCAAATTCTCCATCACCATCTCTGGACGTGGACATTATATTCACATCAATTCCTGATTCTCCCTCTTTATAACTCAGGGAGGAGCCCCACTCAAATACTGGTGATCATCATCTTTTAGATGATTTGTTGGATCATCAGCCAATTCTTTCAGACTTAGTTGAAGAATCTGTGTCACCTAAATTAAAATCAATCCACACAGATTCAACAATTATGTCACTTTCAATTTCTACTTCTTTTCCTTCTTCAATGGATATTCCTCATCCGTTGTCAAGTGGTTGTTCCTCAATGGATAAGCTTAACATCAATTATCTGTTGATACCATCAGTTTCAACCTAACGGATATTCCTTATCCGTTGATGGTCTCTACACAAACAATTGAATTAATTCCAAGTGTAGAAGACATGGTTACTGTACAATCACTTCTAGGATTGAGGGAAGGGAGTGAAAACTTGAGTGAGAGGCTGGGTTGCTCCCAGGCAAAGAAGAGCTTGAGAGTCTAAATATGCATGCTATGTCTTCCAGCATGGCAAAAGAAAGTGAGAGGAGTGCCACCTTAGTAGGTGAAGATGAGGGTGTGAGGAGTGTGAGCCAGGGGGATCCCTTGATGCAAGAAAAGAGAGAAATTGAGAGAAAAGCAGGTACAGGAGGTATAAGGGTGGATCCAGCCATTGCTAGTGAGTCAATGATTGTGAATGATGCTGAAAAGGAAAGACAATTTCAGCAACATTATAAAGCTGTAATTGATAACATTACCTTGGATGCTGATACTTTTACTCATCCTGTGTCAGCCTATCAACTGTTGGCTATTCAGGGCAATGAGGAGGCAGAAAAGACTTTAAATCTAGTACATACTTCAGAATCTCTACAAAGGGATAAAGCTGTTGTCAATAGGATGCCTTCTACAGCTGGTGAGCCATCTGAAGAATTTGGAGTAAATTCTAATGATGATGACTCTGATTTTTTAATGGAAGCATGAATTTAGGGGGAGCTGAAGGCCCAAGTTCTATTCCAGAGTTACCTGAATGGGCATTGACATGAATCTACACCAGGGCATTTCAATGTATCCTTGGTCAAACAAGTCATGGCTATCCAAAAGGCAATTCAGGAAACTTCAAATGCTGGAACCAAGGCTATTCTTCAAGCCCACTTAGATTCTCTACATCTCATGAAGCTACAACAATTAAGACAAAATCTAAGTGTGGATGAACTCAAAAAGGATATAGCTGACTTGAAGTCCTACAATTCTGAGAAGCTGAATTCAATCATGCCCTTTGGTACCATGCAGGAACTATTACTGAGACTAAGAAGAGAGTCAGATACTGAAAAGAAGATGGCCAAATTGGAGGAAAGAGTTCAAGCTATTAAAAACTCTGTGGTCACCATTCTTCACAATCAACAGTCTCAGACTAGTCTTCTAATGCAACTGGCTAAAGCACAGGGCTTGACCCCTCTCCTTGATGATAACAAAAAAGGAGAAAATGGAAGGGAAAGGGGAGCCATCTACAAATATACAAATATCAAAAGTGCTAGTTTCAGCCATCACTACTTCTCCAACACTTCAAATCAAAGGAAAGCTTGATGGAATTGATCTAATCCAGCTAGCAGCAGCTGAGATGAAGGTGAAAGAGCAAAGGAGAAAAATTGATGAAAGGATGCAATAAGTGTTTGGCTCTACAACTACAAAATCCTTATCTCTGAAACATATTACAAAAGTTGAGCCAATCACAATGGAGCATAAGCCAGTAAGGAGGAATAAGGTTGGAGAAACTTCTTTCAGGAACCTGAAGCCCATGGTACTCAAGCCAACCACTAAATTCAACAAGGACTCTACAAAGAACCCTCTAAGCTTTGCTCAACTAAAAGAAGTGGATTTTCCTCTTCCAAATCCTGATGAAGACAAAGTTTTGGGTGGTAACATCATAAAACACAAAGAGACCAAGGATGTAGTGGAAAGAATGAATATGGCTATCATCTATAGAGAGGGAAAGAGCATCTGTGTGATGCAAGGACATCCCAAATTCTCAATAGCCAAAAGGGAAGAGACCAAGAGGCTAAAAGAAGAAGCTAAAAAGCTGAAGGCTGACAAAAGAGCACAAGCAAAGCTTGAAAAATAGCTAAAGTCAAGTCAAATTGAAGAAAAGAAAGAGATTGAAGACAAGAGTGAAGGAGACAAGACTGAAAGCATAAATGTGGATATGGGGAATAAGGTTGGTGAGAGTGTGGAGGAAAGAAGTGAGGAATGAAAGGAATGGCAGAAAGGGAACAGAAAGAAGGCCAAGGCAAAAAGGAAGAGTGGAGCCTCACTATCAAATGTGATTGACAAAAGCTATTCCGTCAATAATCTTTGGAGATGACAACAAAGGTTTTCATTACGGGACAAGCTACGTAGAAAATGGATATCATCATGGACTCAACAATTGCTATCATTGATAATAACTAATTATTGGAGTCATTGATAACAATTGAAGCAACTTCCTTGCTGGAGAATAAAGGCACAAATCCTCTTATTAGACAGTTCTGCATCAAAGGATAAAATGTCAATTCAACGAAGGATCAGTGTCTCATCTGAAGCAGGAAGGTTGAGATGCTTGCTTTTCTTAGAGTAAGAAAAGGAAATGCTCGTGGCTAGACTGGAAACTCTGAAAAGGTGAAGTCAATGGTTTCTACTGTAAAGCTTCATTTGACAAAAGTTTAGCTATAGCATTAGAAGCTCTCACCCTTGAACATCAACTCAAGGAACTCTTTTGTAAAAAGTGGTTAGTGAGAGGACTGCCTCATCTGGAATTCAGAAGATGATAAATGTGAGGCATGTCAGGAAGAGAAGTCAAAGATAACATCACATCAAAGGTAAGATATACATTAGTGATGGTGGTTGACTACTCTTATGAAACAAAGTTATTGTTCATGCGTTCTCAAGACAAGACATCACAGATGGTAATTGATCACATTAAAGAAGATCAAGCTGGAAGCAACTGTAAAAGAAATGATCTTGTGGTCAGATAATTGGACTGAATTCAAGAAGCAATTCTGATTAATATCTGTAACATCAAGAATATTTTGAGACATATTCAGCACTAGGAGCTCTGTGTCATAATGGAGTGGTACAAAGGAAGAACCTGAACTTGATTAAAGCTACAAGGGAAATATCAAGCTAATCAAGACTTTCTAAATACCAAAGGGTTGGAGCAGTCAAAATAGTTTGCAACAAGTAAGATCAAGCCTTGATCAGGATGTATACATGAAGACCACTAATGAGTTAATGGCCAACAGAAGCAAACACTGGATAACCTGAAAGTGTTTGGAGAGAATATTCTACGGAAAGAAATAATAAAATGTTTTCCGTTGTTTGAAGATCTTGGCATTTGCAGCTAAGACTTGTTAGGATATTTTTCATGGCTACTCAGTGGAGTATACAACCTACAGGGCATTTGTGGTTGATTAACAGGTGGTGATAGACAGTCTAAGTGCACAGTTCAACAACTCCATACTCCAAGCCTTTAAAGGAGAAATTAATGGTATTGATAATTCATATCCAAGCAGTGGAATGGTAGTGTATCTACACATCTCATTACTTCAATAAAGCCAGTCAACAAGGGTAAGGATTTTCAGGAAATCCCAACAACAGCTTAGGGGGAGCAATAGAAGGATTAACTAGTCAGAAATAACACCATATTAAATAACAAGAGGACACTACAAGAACATATCTGCTAAGACAAAGGGTTTGATGTCAATATTATTCCCAGAGTCTAGTTCTTAAGTGATCCAAATGGTGGAGTAATGATTAGCAGGGCTACTGAGTATGAATAATTATTTCTCTAGTTTTCTATCTGTAGAAGAAACTAAGAAAGTTACAGAAGCTCTAATAGATCAGGATTGATTGGGTGATTGCAAATCAAGATGAACTCAATCAGTCAGCAATCGGATTGTAGGGAAGCTGGTATCCAAACCAAATGACAATATTGTAATTGGTACAAGGATAACTAGAAGTAAATACTGGATGAAAATGGCATTGTTATGAGGGACAAGGCCAAACTGGATGCTAGGTTATTATCAGAAAGCAGTATCTAACAGATAGCACCAGTGACGAGACTTGAGGATATTACGACATATCAGGCACCTAATGCACATTACACTTGAAATTGGACTCTAGTAGATGTGTACAAGTGCACTCCTGGTTGGTGAGTCAAAAGAGGAAGTCAATGCACCACAGTTCATGGACTTTGTGGTTACAGATCTATTGAACTATGCATATCTCTTCTTCACAATCTCACTTCAGGTTGGTATGAACTAGTATACTACTCAAGCAATCGTCAAGGACATGGTATGGCACTCTAACTGAAGTTACAATTTAATGTGAACTAGTAGAGTCGTCATATTAATAACTCTCTTTATCACTATGCACAAATATATTAAGTTATATGTGTAGTGATATCATGATAATTTTATATGTTGGTATACTAACAAAGACTTGTGCAATATTATTTGCTAAGTTATTGTAGAGTAGGTATGGAGGAGCATGCTGGAAAGGTTACAATTCTTTTTGGAATTACTTCAAGCAAGCCATTATGATAATTCTTTTAGGAGCTCAAGCAATCCAAAAGAACAATTCTTTTAGGAGCAAAAGTAAACCAAAAGAATGATGGCAATACAAGTAAGTTAAGGATCTTTTGAAGATGCAAAATTTAGAAGATTCTGAACATGCCAAGACTACTTATCAACAGAAACCACTAAAGCTTGATCAGTGCAACTCAGGTAACAATGACAAGCTATAGAGGTATGACAAGCTCACTCACTTACTCAAATGCTAATAGACAATATATAATGTTATCAAGATGCCAAAGTGCAAGGTTCCAGGTGGATCCTAGAGAATCCAATCTTATGGCTATTAACAAGATTATTAGATATCTTAATGGACTACCAACTTTTGGAGTAAAGTACCCCAAAGATATTATGTTTAACATGTTTGGCTATATAGATATAGATTACACGGGTTGTAAGAAAGACAGGAGAAGCATCTCTGAAGCTGTCAACCTAAGTGACAGGAGAAGCATCTCAGGAAGCTGTCAAATTCTTGGAAGAAGATTGATTTCTTGTTATGATAAGAAACAACCTCAAATCCAACAACTCTGTGAACACTCTATGACAAGACACCTTCACACCAGGTATCATTTCTTTCGAGAGTATGTCTTTTAGTCAAAGAGTCACTTACAGAAACATTTACTAAATCACTTGATAAAGTTAATTTTTCAAGACTGGTTTGTAAGTGTGGGATATTATTCATTGCATATTAGCTGGAAATTCCATTTATAAGGAATTCTTCATATAAGTTCACAAGCATTAAATCTTCAATATTTAAAGGACTTGTGAATTTATCAGTAATCCGGTACCTCGTACTTAGTGCTACTATCTTGATTATCATGATTACAATGTCAGATACACTTGTGGTAGTTAAGTATTATAGCATTTAGTTTGAATACTATTTTAATTGATTTAAATCATGACTGTAGACAATTCCATTCTATATCAGTCTCATAATTTAAATTATATTAAAAATAATATGCAACATAGTTATTTGTGTCATGTACAAATAATTGTGGTACTTTTAGTATTAGTGATATTATTTAGAATATTTGTTCTAAGTAATCAATGCTTATTTCTAAATCACTGATATTGAAAGTTGAAGTATTTTCTAAGTCATGTGTATAAAACTCTCAATATTTTATATGCGTAGAAAGTATTTCTAAAATTACTAATTATCCAAAGAGTGATTGTCATGTATATAAATCATATATCACATTGGTGCTTACTCAAGGATAATTATAAATATTTAAGTGCTAGTATCTAACTCATAGATATTTAGTATTTATTTATTTAATATTTATTTTGGGTTGTTTGGATTATGTAAGTTGAAACAATTTAATGATTTTATTTGCCTCATAATTCAAACTAACTTAAAATAAATAAGCATCATGATTGATCATAACTAAATCTGTCAACAATTGATATATAGTATATTGATTGTAACTTATGTGTTATAAGTTAATTATGAGATTTTGGTTTTAGTAAATTTAGCAATGCTTACATCTCAAGAATTCACTAAAATCAGAATATGATTGTAGCATGATTAGTTGTATGCTAATTCTTGACTTATGTCAGTCAATGATACTTAGTTAAGAGTTTAACTATGAAATAATTGTGAAGTATTGGTATTTGTGACATTACTTAGAACTCCTCTAAGTAATCAATACTTATCCTCAGTCACTTTTACTAATATAGAAAGTGTGGAAATTTTTCTTAAGTACAACTAAGGTTAAAATGTTTGATTGCTTTATTAGAAGTAACCATATGTTGTCAAGTTAGAATAATTTTTATACTTATTTGCAAATTCCTTAACACTTTGATAATAGATACAATACTCAATGGATCAAAGTATATGGGACTTAGAATATTTTTCTAAGATTGCAAACAAGTCAATATTGGTTAATGTTGCTTCATTTATCGAACCAATATTGTTTGAGATATTACAGTTGTTAGGAGTTAACAATTGTTCAGAATATGATATTGAATGATAATATCTAGTTGATAGATAATTGATATTTAATTCATTGATATCTTACTCTAATATATTTGAATTATGATGTTCGACAACTCCATGTCAAATCAGTTTCATGATTTAACTTATATTAAAGTAGGATGCAACATAATTATTGGTATCTAAAGTACTTGACAAGTATCAGACAATGATATATTGTTAATATTTTGTTGCAGATAATTGTGAGATTTTAAGTTCTAGTGAATTTATATGAGTTGCTATATATGAAAGATTCACTATAATTCGAAACCAGCAGCATAATCCTTCTTGTTAAGATTATTTATCAATAAACAATACTGTTGGTAATAATTTTATAAAGATAGATTATGGAGCTTTTGACATGAATGAGAATTGCTTAGACTTTACCCTAAGTGATTAATGCTTTTACAAAAACTCATTCATATTAAAAGATAAAATCTTTCTTTCTCTTCTTAATACTGCTAGGTCATGAGTCTGTGTCTTTTTTCACATTAAAAGACATAATTATTTATCTCTTTATGCATAAAAATAGACTCGTGCACTCGAACAGTTTTAAGAGAAAATTAAACTTCTTTCTACAGTGGTGATTGCTTATTTCATTAATATCCTTTGAAATCACTATTGTACATCATTTCTCTCAAAAGATTAAATTCATAATTTTCATTCATTATAGATCTTAAGTGCATTTTATCTCTATATTTCCATATGTTCTGTGATACAAGTTCCGCCTCCAATGGCCTTCTTTCATTTGATAGTCATGAGGTTGAAAACCCACAACTTCTATCCCAGACTGTAAAGACAAACAGAGAAACAGAACCAACCAACACTCTCTTACCCCTAAAATAAAGTATGAATGAGCGTGAGGGAGAAAGTGCCTTAGTGCACCACATAAGGAATGTTCTGAAGTCAACCCATCAGCTCTGTCTCCTACAAAGATGAGTAGTATTTAAACAGAGATAACTGCTAGCCCCATACATCTTCTCAAAAAGATGTAATGGCTAAAAAGGCACAAAAATAGTTACTAGATTCATCCTCTCAACATGGTGCGTCTATTGAAATTCGCCTGTCAGCCAGGGTAACTGATATAGTGTCACCACCTCAAACATAAGCAATTCTTTTTGCACAAGGAAAGGTTACACACACAATGGATGAGTTAACGAAAACAAGAGTTTTGACCATTTTACGGTCAGATTCGATTGTTCAAGGTTCTTTAATGGACCAATTGCCTTTACAGGTGTTAGGAGAGGATACTGATCCGATAGCCATATGTCAGTGGTCAGTGTCTACCTCCCCAGGACTAATAAACCTGGATGCATCTGCGGATAGTGGATCTGACATAGGTGCAGATCGTCAACTTGTTCAAATCTGGAACCCTAAAAAGGAAACTAGCAACTTGTAGATTATGACTCAGATTCATCTGACGAGTCTAACAAGGATGGGGATTTGCGAACTCCCATTTCACCACATGTGACCTCCTTAACGATGGCTAAATTGATTTTCGTTGCAGGTACAGCTGGAGTTTGGAGCTATGAGAGGAGTGATACACTTGTGAGAATGAGTGTAAACACGAGTGGAGAGAAGAGTGAAACACTTGTGAGGTACACGAAATAGAATCACACACTCACAATGAGGAAGAAAGAGAAACACCAAATCCCATTCCCTATCCATAAACATGGTTCTCGATACTTCGGGTCTCAAATCTGTTTATGATTGGAACCTAACTCTTGGGGACCTAACATTTACATATTGGTTTAGAATACCAGTTGGGACATAACAATTGGTGATCTCACATTTGGGAGGTATAAGGAGTTGGGAAGATTGGTTAACAGGATGATCAACAGTGAAGTCATTCTTGCAACATTTAACAGGACATGGTTGATCAGACTCTGACTTGTTATTTCTTTTCCAACCAAGTAAAATATGAGAACTCCTTCAGACAATGGCATATATTCCTTCTCTAAGCGGGAGATAAAAGCTTAAGTAATAGTTTGGAGGATTCCTCAACTAAGGGGATAAATAGCAGGGAGGAGGAAAAAGGTAAAGCACATGTACACTACACCACACCATTATTGTTTATAACTACAGATCCTATTGTACGGGAGAGGTGGCAAACACAAGGTGATTTCCTAGTGATCAGAAGAAGTAGTTTGGTTCATCACTATTCTTCATAAGAGGAGAAGCTGTTTTCCAAATGGGGAGTACCATTAGTTCTTATCTGCGGATCCTATTGTACGGGGGAGGTGGTAGGCGAAGGTGATCTCCTTTAAGCAGTTGATTCTCATAAGGGGGAAGCAAGAGAGATATGCGCTTCTAAACAGGGAATGTGGTTGTACAAAAGAAGCTGATGATGATTACTTCAACACGAAGAAGTATTATCTGGCAGAGATTTGAAAAACCAAGGAAATGAAGATGAAACTACTTGAAGATCAGTTCTGTGCTAGAGGAACAAGCATCTTTCATTTCAGTTACTCAAGAAATCTGGAAATGCAGTATTTGATCCAGAAAACTAGTAGCATTATTTACAAGTCCTGGTACTTTACTTTTTCTAGTTGTTAGTTGAGTTATCCTCTCTATTTAATTTGTTTGTTAGGTTTAACAATCAAATAAGAGGAGATTGTTGGTGAGACTGCGTAACTGTTTGAACAGTTACATGATAACTCAACACGTTGACAACACTAGAACATGACAGGTTAATAATACTATGACTACACAAGAAATCAGGATGAATGAAGACAAGGTAAATACCAATAATTAAAAGATTAGAAGAAGGCTTGAAGTCTGTTTACAGGTCACTGAAAGAAGTTCATTAATATTTTCATGCCTCAGTGAAGAATAAAGGTTAAAGACTTCCAGGGTTTCAGAAATAATGAAGATTCCATGTATAAAGTGCTACCAGAAGATTTCAGTGTATTCGCATTGATTGAAGATAGACAGTGTATGAAGCATATGAATATGAAGAATTGAAGACATGGTATAAACAGAGGTTAAAAAAGACAGCTGCAGTCTTGAAGTTATACTCACTGACAGGAGCTCATTTATATGTTCAAGCGTCGGTGAAGAACAGTGAATGAAGTGTTCAATATTGTAGTAGAAATGAAGACGCTGTTTAAAGTACCAAAATGATTCCAGTGAGAGTACAGTTGTTTATTGAAAGTCAGTGTTAGAAGCAATGGATATTCATGTAATCTGTATCAACTCAAAAACACAAGACAAATTGAATTATGTTCTCTCAATGCTAGTTATTTATGAAGTAGACCAGTGCACCAAACATCAGTATACAAGAAGGGATTTTAATTCAATTACAGAAGAAAGTGTTGATACAGTGAAGAATGGAAAAACAGAAGCAAAACATTCTAATGCAGAAGACTCTTCACTCTGGTCACCATAGAAGTGTAAGTGTGGTCACCATAGAGGTCCAGTGGTCACCATAGAGCTCCAGTGGTCGCCATAAAGCTTCAGTGGTCTCCATAGAGCTCCAGTGGTCACCATAGAGCTCAAATGGTCTCCATAGAGCCACACAGATGATGGTCGCCATAGAAGAAAAGCCAAAGGATACTTCAGTCGCCATAGAACACTTGGTTGAATTTCCAGTGAATTATACCGCAGCAATTCAAGGATATTCGTGGACACAAAGCTGCCACCTGTCCAAATAAATTGAAAGTCTATAAAGAGAAGCAGAATAAATAACAATTAAAATTATTATTTTTAAGAAGTTTTGTTCATCTTCTCTCTCACGGGAGGTGATGAAAACAAGAAACAAAGAGAATACAGAGAAGCTCAGCATATTGATATCCATTTAACTTCTCACCGGAGAAATGTTATAATGCCCGATTTAACTCTTGTATATTCATAGGGGCATTATAATCGTTATCCGGTAATTAAATCCTTAGACAAACAAAAACTAGATCATTGTATAGGATTTAATTTGTTGATCTTTGTAGAAGCTAGGAACTTTATTGTTCTTAGATTGTAGCCGGTTAATTTATTTATCGGAGTGTAGCAACACCCCTCGCAGATTTATATATGAATATATGTTTCCCCGAATATCTTGTGTTCCTCGTTTTATATTCCCAAACACTATTCACCTCAAGAACACGGAACCACTAACCGAACACTAAATCTATATCCGCTAAAGATTTGAAAGAATTTTGAATTTAGTGATTATCGTATTCAACCCCCCTTTTACGATAATTCAGGACCTAACAACAATGTATATCCTTCTAAGTGGTTGTCTCAACTACCCAACTTAGCAATTCCAATTCACAAGTTTGAAAATATTTTTCGACATATATGTACTACCGCGACAGTATATGCAAATTATTTTAAAACGTAATTCAAAAATAATAAATATGTCAATTTAAAATTTTCATGATATTTATTTTTCCCAGAATTAATGCTCTTTCTTAAATATTTTCCCAAAATTATGCATCTCGCATATGTAATTTATTTTTCCAAAAGATGCAACTCGTATGATCTTTTAAAAGTCAACAATTCTCTCAAATAAATATCTCATACGATATTTTCAACAATATACGCGTCATTTAAAATTAGAATGGCGCAATAATTTTACAATCATAAAAATATGTGACTCGCGCAAATTTTATCACTAATATTTTTCTTATAAAAAATTTAAAGAAAAATATAATATCTATGCATACATCAAATAACAATTAATCTGCAGAAATAAATCAGCAAAAATAATAAAAATAAATCTTATCTTTATATTAGTTTCTGAATTATCATAGAAGGGGGGTTGAATAAGATAATCACTAAATTAAAAATTGTTTCGAATCTTTAGCGGATATAAGATTTAGTGCTCGGTTAGTTGTTACGTGTTCCCGAGGGGAGTAGTGTTTGGGAATATAAAACGAGGAACACGGGATATTCGGGGAAGTATATATTCATATATAAATCCGCGAGGGGTGTTGCTACACTCCGGTAATAAATTAACCGGCTACAATCTAAGAACAATAAAGTTCCTAACTTCTACAAAGATTTACAAATCAAATCTTATACAATGATCTAGGTTTTGTTTGTCTAAGGATTTAATTACCGGATATTGATTATAATGCCCCTATGAATATACAAGAGTTAAATCGGGCATTATAACGTTTCTCCGGTGAGAAGTTAAACGGATATCAATGTGCCGAGCTTCTCTGTATTCTCTTTGTTTCTTGTTTACATCACCTCCCGTGAGAGAGAAGATGAACATAACTACTTAACAATAATAATTTTGATTGCTATATATTTTGCTTCTCTGTATAGACTTTCAATTCATTTGGACAGGTGGCAGCTTTGTGTCCACAAATATTCTTGAATTGTTGCTGTAAAATTCACTGGAAAATCAACCAAATGTTCTATGACGACTGGAGTATCCTTTGGTTTTTCTTCTATAACGACCAGCATCTGTGTGGCTCTATGGCGACTAATTGAGCTCTATGGTGACCAATTGAGCTCTATGGAGACCACTGGAGCTCTATGGTGACCACTGGAGCTCTATGGTGACCACTAAAGCTCTATGGTGACCACTAGAGCTCTATGGCGACCATACTTACACTTCTATGGTGACCAGAGTGAAGAGTCTTATGCCTTAGAATATTTGGCTTCTGTTTTGCCATTCTTCACTGTATCAACACTTTCTTCTGTAATTGAATTAAAATCCCTTCTTGTATACTGATGTTTGGTGCATTGGTCTGGTTCACAAACAACTAGAATTGAGAGAACTTAATTCAATTTGTCTTGTATTTCTAAGTTGATACATATTGATTGAATATCTATTGCTTCTAACACTGACCGTCAATAAAAAACTGTACTTTCACTGGAATCTTTTTGGGTACTTTAAACAGCGTCTTCATTGCTACTACAATCTTGAACACTTCATTCACTGTTCTTCACCAACACTTGAATATATTAATGAGCTCATGTCAGTGAGTATAACTTCAAGACTGTAGCTGTCTTCTTTAACCTCTGTTTATACCATGTCTTCAATTCTTCAGATTCCTATATTTCATACTGTAATATCCCGTAATTTTTTAAATATCGATTAATAATAGAATAATAGAAAAAAGTATTAAAATTTGATTAAGATTAGGATTTAAAATTGAATTAGAATAATAGGCCTAAAATTTGGATCAGATTCTAATATGGATAAATTGTAGGTTAAGATATAGGGTTTTGTATCGTTATAAATATATCCTATTCATTTTCCCGTTTTTAATATCAAAATTCGTAGGGGCTTTTCTTCAAAATTCGTTATCTTCAGCTTTCGTGTTTCGTGTTTCGTGTTTTCCAAGAAAATATCGTTTAGAGGGTCAAAAAGAGTAAATTTAGATCTGTTCAGGCTTTGAGGTAAGTACTTTTTGACTTACTTTTATTTTCGGAAAAGTTTTGATACTCTGATTTTCGAATTTCGTATAATATATAAGAATTCTGTTTCGAACTGTATAAGAAATAAGATACGAGAATCTTTTGAAACCCAGTCTCTACATTTTCGAACCTGTTCGTAATTTACGCTATAGTTCCGGAACTAGCCTTATATACCCTTAGTAGGCGCACAAGTGTGCAACTTTAGATACCTATTAAGGGCGCGTAATTATTGAACTTTAGATGTCGACCACTGCCAAAGTGTGGTATATGAGAATAAGAATAAGAATTAGATGTCGGCTACTGGCAAAGTGTGGTCGTAGATCAAGACTGTGGTATTGATAAGAATTATCGTTTCGTTATGTTTTACTCTGTTCTGATCTGTTATAAAAATCTGCTCTATTCTGTTTTAAATTCTGAATTTTAAAATATAAAACTTTGGGTTGGATTTATTTTAGAAATTGTTCTTACAAAATTATTATCGTTTTGAGAAAATTTGTTTTATTAAAAACACCCATTGTTTTCCGGTTAAATAGTTAGTCAATTTGTACTTGCTGGGCTTTGTAGCTCACCCCTTTCAATTTCAGGTTTCGTCTAAGAGTTTGAGTTGGATAGCATTGGAGTTCGAGGATCTTAGTATTGGAGTAGATTGACTATTGGATTTCCGCTTTTAGCTGCGCATTCGTTTAATCACTTTTGTAATAGAATTTTAGATTAATAATTGTATTTTAAATTAGTTTCGATTTAGAATTAATAGTCTGGAAGTGCAGACTGTTACAGTTGGTATCAAGAGCAGGCTGTCTTTCAGAGTGTATTAGGTATGTGACTAGTACATTCCCTAGAATGCGTTCCTGTGGACCATTGTTTAAGTTTGACCTGTAGGAAATTAGTAACACTAGACGCATAGGATTGTTGTGAATTTGGGGACCAAATTCTTTTTAAGGAGGGTAGTATGTAATATCCCGTAATTTTTTAAATATCAATTAATAATAGAATAATAGAAAAAAGTATTAAAATTTGATTAAGATTAGGATTTAAAATTGAATTTGAATAATGGGCCTAAAATTTGGATCAGATTCTAATATGGATAAATTGTTGGTTAAGATATAGGATTTTGTATCGTTATAAATACATTCTATTCGTTTTCCTCATTTTTAATAACAAAATTCGTAGGGGCTTTTCTTCAAAAATTAGCAGTCTTGTAAAATTCTTAGAAAATTCATCGTAATTCAGAATTCATTGATTCTGGACTTTTTGGAGAGGTCTTTTCGTTATCTTCAGCTTTCGTGTTTCATGTTTTCCAAGAAAATATCGTTTAGAGGGTCAAAAGGAGTAAATTCAGATCTGGTTAGGCTTTGAGGTAAGTACTTTTTGACTTACTTTTATTTTCGGAAAAGTTTTGATACTCTAATTTTCGAATTTCATATAAGATGTAAGAATTCTGTTTCGAACTGTATAAGAAATAAGATACGAGAATCTTTTGAAACCCAGTCTCTACGTTTTTGAACCTGTTCGTAATTTACGCTATAGTTCCAGAACTAGCCTTAGATACCCTTAGTAGGCGCACAAGTGTGCAACTTTAGATACCTATTAAGGGCGCGTAATTATTAAAATTTAGATGCCGACCACTGCCAAAGTGTGGTATATGAGAATAAGAATAAGAATTAGATGCCGACTACTGGCAAAGTGTGGCTGTAGATCAAGACTGTGGTATTTATAAGAATTATCGTTTCGTTATGTTTTACTATGTTCTGATCTGTTATAAAAATCCGCTCTCTTCTGTTTTAAATTCTGAATTTTAAAATATAAAACTTTGGGTTGGATTTATTTTAAAAATTATTTTTACAAAATTATTATCGTTTTGAGAAAATTTGTTTTATTAAAAACACCCATTATTTTCCGGTTAAATAGTTAGTCAATTTGTACTTGCTTGGCTTTGTAGCTCACCCCTTTCAATTTCAGGTTTCGTCTAAGAGTTCGAGTTGGATAGCATTGGAGTTCGAGGATCTTAGTATTGGAGTAGATTCACTATTGGATTTCTGCTTTTAGCTGCGCATTCGTTTAATCACTTTTGTAATAGAATTTTAGATTAATAATTTGTATTTTAAATTAGTTTCGATTTAGAATTAATTAGAGATGACAATCGGGTCGGATCGGATCGGGTATTGCAGGATCCATATCCAAACCCGAAAATTTTATCCATACCCGAACCCGATCCGAACACGAAAAATACCCGAAAATGAATACCCGATCCATCGGATTTCGGATCGGATTCGGGTATACCCGAAACCCGAATTTTTTTAAATTGGATATTCATACCCGAACCCGAAACCCGAACCCGAATCTGAAATCTGAAAATTTATATAATTATTGATATGGCAAGTGATTGGGATCGAACACACGATTTATAGAGAAAGAGTTTTAACGTGTCATCTTCAACCACTACACCATATCATTAATTGTGTTATTTTATGTATAGCTAATATATAAAAAAATCAACTCAATTGATACCCAGTTTTTTAGATTTATTACTAAAAGATGTTTTGTTAACCTTATAAATATTTTCACCCGTTTAAATGATTGAATAATCATATTTAATTAAACTTTATAATTAGTTAATTTTTAACATAAATATAAAAATATATGTTCTAAAAATCATATAATAATATGTAAAATGTATATTATTAATATATATTATAATATTATATTGTGTAATATATAAAATTCTAATATTATATATATATATATAATAATTCGGGTTTTTTTTCGGATTTCGGGTTCGGATAGAGTTTCGGATTTCGGATCGGGTTTCGGATCGGTATACCTAATATCCAAATCCAAATCCAAAAAATTTCGGGTTTAAAAATTAAATCCATATCCAAATCCAAATCCAAAAAATCGGGTTCGGTAAATCCAAAATTTCGGGTTTCGGATCGGGTATCCGTCGGATCGGATTATTTTGTCATCCCTAGAATTAATAGTCCGGAAGTGCGGGCTGTTACACATACACTGTCTATCTTCAATCAATGCCAATACACTGAAATCTTCTGGTAGCACTTTATACATTGAATCTTCATTATTTCTGAAACCCTGGAATTCTTCAACTTTTATTCTTCACCGAGGCATGAACATATTAATGAACTTCTTTTAGTGACCTGTAAACAGACTTCAAGCCTTCTTCTAATCTTTTGATTCTTTATATTTTCCCTGTCTTCATTCATCCTGATTTCTTGTGTAGACGTAGTATTATTAACCTGTCATGTTCTAGTGTTGTTATTTTGTTGAGTTATCATGTAACTGTTCATACAGCTACGCAGTCTCACCAACAATCTCCCCCTATTTGATTGTTAAACCTAACAAATAAATTAAATAGTGAGGATAGCTCAACTAAAAACTCGAAAAAGTAAGGGGCCGGGACTTGTAAATAATGCTACTAGTTTTCTGGATCAAATACTGCATTTCCAAATTTCTTGAGTAACTAAAATGAAAGATGCTTGTTCCTCTAGCACTGAACTGATCTTCAAGTAGTTTCATCTTTATTTCCTTGGTTCTTCAAATCTCTGCCAGATAATACTTCTCGGTCTTGAAGTAATCATTAGCAGCTTCTTTTGTACAACCACATTTCCTGTTGAGAAGCGCATATCTCTATTTCTTCTCCCCTATGAGAATCAACTTCTTAAAGGAGATCACCTTCGTCTACCACCTCTCCCGTACAATAGGATCCGTAGATAAGAACTAATGATACTCCCCTTTTGGAAAACAAATTCTCCCCTTATGAAGAATAGTGATGAACCAAACCATTTCTTCTGATCACTACGAAATCACCTTCGTGTTTACCACATCTCTCATACAATAGGATCCGTAGTTACAAACAACAATGATGTGGTGTAGTGTACATGTGTTTTACCTTTTTCCTCCTCCCTGTTATTTCTCCCCCTTAGTTGAGGAATCCTCCAAACTATTACTTAAGCTTTTACCTCCCCCTTAGAAAAGGAATGTATGCTATCGTCTGAAGGAGTTCTCATATTTTACTTGGTTGGAAAAGAAATAACAAGTCATAGTCTGATCAACCATGTCCCTTTAAATGTTGCAAGAATGACTTCATTGTTGATCATCATGTTCACCAATCTTCCCAACTCCTTATACCTCCTAAATGTGAGATCACCAATTATTACCAATTGTTAGCTCCAAACTGTTTAAGTCCCAAAGTATTCTAATCCAGTCTATAAATGTTAGGTCCCTAAGAGTTGGGTTCCAATCATAAACAGATTTGAGACCCAAAGTATCAAGAACCATGTTTAGGGATAGGGAATGAGATATGGTTTTTTTCTTTCTTCCTCACTATGAGTGTGTGATTCTGTTTCGTGTGCCTCACAAGTGTTTCACTCTTCTCTCCACTCATATTTACACTCATTCTCACAAGTGTATCACTCCTCTCATAGCTCCAAAATCCAGTTGTACCTGCAAGGAAAATCACCTTATCCATCCTTAAGGAGGTCACATGTGGTGCAATGGGAGTTTGTAAATCTCCATCCTTGTTAGACTCGTCAGATGAATCTGAGTCATAATCGATAAGTTGCTAGTTTCCCTTTTAGGGTTCCAGATTTGAACTCTGAGAAGGTAAACAATGATCCAAAAAATTTAGCATAAAGATCAAAGTTCCCTTCTAATGTCTGTGAAGACATTTCCTTGTGACTCATGAGGTAATATCTGAATCATTGTCAACAAGTTGCCGATCTGCGCCTATGTTAGATCCACTATCCGCAGATGCATCGAGGGGATTTAAGCCTGGGGAGGTAGACACTGACCACTGACATATGGCTATTGGATCAATATCCTCTCCTAACACCTGTAAAGGCAATTGGTCCATTAAAGAACCTTGAACAATCGATTCGGACCGTAAAATGGTTGAAACTCTTATTTTCGTAAACTCATCATTTGTGTGTGTAACATTTCCTTGTGCATCAAGAATTGCTTATGTTTGAGGTGGTGACACTACATTGGATACCCTGGCCGACAGGAGAATTTCAATAGATGCACCATGTTGAGAGGATGAATCTAGTAACCGTTTTTGTGCCTTTTCAGCCATTACATCTTGTTGAGAAGATGTATAGGGGATAACAGTTGCCTCTGTTTTAATATATATCAACTTTGTAAGAGACAGAGCTGTTGGGTTAACTTCAGAACCTTCCTTATGTGGCGCACTAAGACACTTTCTCCCTCACACTCATTCATACTTCATTTTAGTGGTAAGAGAGTATTGGTTGGTTTCATTTTTGTGTTTGTCTTTACAGTCTGGGATAGAAGTTGTGGGTTTTCAACCTCATGACTATCAAATGAAAGAAGGCCATTGGAGGCTGAACCTGCATCACAGAGCATATGGCAATGTAGAGATAAAATGCACTTAAGATCTATAATTAATGAAAATTGTGCATTTAATCTTTTGAGAGAAATGATGTACATTAGTGATTTTAAAAAGATTTTAATGAAATAAGCAATCACCTACTGTAAAAAGAAATTTGATTTTCTCCTAAAACTGTTCGAGTGCAGAAGTCTGTTTTTATGCCTAAAAAGATAAATGATTTGGTAAGACACAGACTGATGACCTAGCAGTATTAAGAAGAGAAAGACAGATTTTGTCTTTTAATATGAATGAGTTTTTGTAAAATCATTGATCACTTAGGGTAAAGTCTAAGCAATTCTCATTCATGTCAAAAGCTCCATAATCTATCTTTATAAAATTATTACCAACAATATTGTTTATTGATAAATAATCTTAATAAGACTGACTACGCTGCTAATTTCAAATTGTAGTGAATCTGTCAGATATAGCAACTCATATAAATCCACTATAACTTAAAATCTCACAATTATCTGCAACAAAATATTAACAATATATCATTGTCTGATACTTATCAAGTACTTTGGATACCAATAATTATGTTGCGTCTTATTTTAAATATTAAAATAAGATATCAATGAATTAAATACCAATTATCTATCAAAAAGACATCAACATTCAATTTCATATATTGTACAATTGTTAACTCCTAACAACTGTAATATCTCAAACAATATTGGTTCGATAAATGAAGCAACATTAACTAACATTGACTTGTTTGCAATCTTAGAAAATTATTCTAAGTCCCATATACTTTGATCCATTAAGTATTGCATATCCTATCAAAGTATTTAGGAATTTGCAAATAAGTATAAAAATTATTCTAACTTGACAACATATGTTTACTTCTAATAAAACAATCAAACATTTTAACCATAGTTGTACTTAAGAAAAATTTCAACACTTTCTATATTAGTATAAGTGATTGAAGATAAGCATTGATTACTTAGAGCAGTTCTAAGTAATGTCACAAATACTAATACTTCACAATTAGTTCATAGTTAAACTCTTAACTAAATATCATTAACTGATATAAGTCAAGAAATTACACATAACTAATCATGCCACAATCATGATTTTGATTTCAGTGAATTCTTGAGATGTAAACATTGCTAAATTCACTAAAACCAAAATCTCATAATTAACTTATAACACATAAGTTACAATCAATATACTAGATATTAAATCTTGACAGATTTAGTTATAATCAATCATGCTGCTTATTTATTTTAAGTTAGTTTGAATTATGGAGCAAATAAAATCATTGAATTGCTTCAATTTCTATAATCCAAACTACCCAAAATAAATACTAAATTAATAAATACTTAATATATACGAGTTAAATACTAGCACTTAAATATTTTAATAATTATCCTTGAATAATCAACAATAGAATATACGACTTATATATATGGCAATCACTCTCTGGATAATTAGTAATTTTAGAAATACTTTCTAAGCATATAAAATATTGAGAGTTTTATACTCATGACTTAGAAAATACTTCAACTTTCAATATTAGTGATTTTAGAAATAAGTATTGATTACTTAGAACAAAAATTCTAAATAATATCACTAATACTAAAAGTACCACAATTATTCGTACATGATACAAATAACTATGCTGCATATTATTTTAACATAATTTAAATTATGAGACTGATATAGAATGGAATTATCTACAGTCATAATTTTAAATCAATTAAAATAATATTCAATTACCACAAATGTATATGACATTGTAATCATGATAATCATGATAGTAGCACTAAGTACGATGTACTGGATTACTGATAAATTCACAAGTCCTTTAAATATTGAAGATTTAATACTTGTGAACTTATATTAAGAATTCCTTACGGATGGGATTTCCAACTAATGTGCAATGAATGATATCCCACACTTACAAACCAGTCTTCAAAAATTAACTTTATCAAGTGATTTAATAAATATTTCTGTCAGTAATTCTTTGACTAAAATGACATGCTCTCTAAAGTGATGATACCTGGTGTGAAAGTGCTTTGTCATAGTGTGTTCACAGAGATGTTGGATTTGAGTTTATTTCTTATCATAACAAGAAATCAATCTTCTTCCATGAAGTTGATAGCTTCCTGAGATGCTTCTCATATCACTTAGGATGACATCTTTAGAGATGCCTCTCATGTCTTTCTTACAACCTGCATAATCTGTATCTATATAGCCAAACATGTTAAGCATAATATCTTTAGGGTACTTTACTCCAAGAGTTGATAGTCCTTTAAGATATCTAATAATCTTGTTAATAGCTATAAGATTGGATTCTCTAGGATCCACTTGGAACCTTGCACATTGGCATCTTGAGAACATTATATCACTACACATATATAACACTATGTTTGTGCCTAATGATAAAGAGAGTTATTAATATGACGACTCTACCAGTTCATATTTAACTGTAACTTCAGTTAGAGTGTCATACCATGATACCAGTTCATACCATCCTAAAGTGAGCTTGTGAAGAAGAGATATACAGAGTCCAATTAATCTGCTACTGCAAATTCCATGAACTATTTTGCATTGATCTCCTCTTTTGACTCACCAACCAGGAGTACACTTGTACACATCTACTAGAGTCCAATTCCAAGTGTGAATGTGCATTAGGTGCCTGTTATGTACTTATATCCTCAAGTCTCGTCACTGGTGCTATTTGTTAGGTACTGCTTCCTGATAATAACCCAGCATCCAGTTTGGCCTTGTCCCTCGTAACAATGCCATTGTCATCCAGTTTGACTTTTGGTTATCCTTGTACCAATTACAATATTGTCATTTGGTTTAGATACCAGCTTCCCTACAATCTGCTTGCTGACTGATTGAGTTCATCTTGTTTTACAATCACCCAATCAATCCGGATCTATCAGAGCTTCTGTACCTTTCTTAGTTTCTTCTTCAGATAGAAAACTAGATAAATAATTATTCTTACTCAGTAGCCCTGCTAATCATTACTCCACCATCTGGATCACTTGAGAACTAGACTCTGGGAATAATATTGACATCAAACCCTTTATCTCAGCAGATATGTTCTTTAGTGTCCTCTGATTTTCAATGTGGTGTTGTGTCTGACTAGTTGATCCTTCTTTTGCTCCCCCGAAGCTATTGCTGGGATTTCCAGAAAATCCTTATCCTTGCTGACTGGCTTTATTGAAGTAATGAGTTGTGTTATACACTGTCATTCCACTGCTTGGATATGAATCATCAATAGCATAAATTTCTCCTTTAACAGCTTGGAGCATGGAGTTGTTGAACTGTGCACTTAGACTGTCTATCACCTTCTGTTGATCAACCACTAATGCCCTGTAGGTTGTAAACTCCACTGAGTAGCCATGAAGAATATCCTTACAAGTTTTAGCTGCAAATGCCAAGATCTTCAAAAAACTAAAAACATTTTATTGTTTGCTCATGTAGAACATTCTCTCCAAACACTTTGAGGTTATCCAGTATTTGCCCCTGTTGGCCATTAACTCATTAGTGGTCTACATGTATACATCCAGATCAAGGCTTGATCTTACTTGTTGCAAACTGTTTTAACTGCTTCAGCCCTTTGGTATTTAGAAAGTCTTGATTAGCTTGATATTTCCCTTGTAGCTTTAATCAAGTTCAGGTTCTTCCTTTGTACCACTCCATTCTGACACGGAGCTCCCAGTGCTGAATATGTCTCAAAATATTCTTGATGTTACAGATATTAATCAGAACTGCTTCTTGAATTCAGTCCCATTATCTGACCACAAGATCATTTCTTTTACAGTTTCTTCCAGCTTGATCTTCTTTGATGTGATCAATCACCATCTGTGATGTCTTGTCATGAGAAAGCACGAACAACAACTTTGTGTTAAGAGTAGCCATCCACCATTACTAAGGTATATATTTACTTTGATGTGATGTTGTCTTTGACTCCTCTTTGTGACATACCTCACATTTATCATCTTATGAATTCCAGATGAGGCAGTCCTCTCACTAACCCCTTTTCACAAAAGAGTTCCTTGAGTTGATGTTCAAGGGTGAGAGCTTCTAATGCCATAGCTAAACTTTTTGTCAGATGAAGCTTTACAGTAGACACCATTGACTTCACCTTTACAGTTATTCTAGTTTAGCTACGAGCATATCCTTTCCTTACTCTAAGAAGAGCAAACTTCTCAACCTTCCTGCTTCAGATGAGACATTAATCCTTCGTTGAATTGACATTTTGTTCTTTAATACAAAACTGTCTAACAAGAGGATTTGTGTCTTGATTCTCCAGCAAGAAAGATGGTTCAATTGTTATCAATGACTACAATAATTAGTTGTTATCAGTGATAGTAATTGTTGAGTCCATGATGACATTTCTTTTTCTGTATAGCTTGTCCCGTAATGAAAACCTTTGTTGTCATCTCCAAAGATTATTGACGGAATAGCTTTTGTCAATCACATTGGATTGTGAGACTCTTTCATTGATCATATTCCTTGAGTATGAATTATTAAAAATACATATGAATTAATTAACCTGTTATGTCCTACACTCACAAATGGATTAACAGTTCTTGGTACCCAACTTATCAGTTTGGGTCCAGTTGGATTAGATATTTTATTATAAATAGATTTAACAACAACTTCTACCTTAACATGCTAATTCTTATCTTTGACTGGCCATTTTCTCCATTTAAATACCCTTGAGAAATTTGTCTCTAGGCTAGGGGAAAAATGGTTCCAACCTTACATAAGGAGGACTAGAAGTCTTTGCCCTATTGTAAATCTAAACGTGCTTTTTCTACAATTAATGCAAGTAATAAGAGATGCATTTATGACATTGAGATAGGCAAGCATTTAGTTAAGAATACATGGCATTCATTCAGAAATATTACTCATAAGAATTAAGCAAGAAAGGCATGATATGGAACAAACAGAATCAACAAGTAAATGACTAATTTTATCTAGTCCAATCCTATTGAAGAATCTCATCAAACTATCTCAATCCAATTATAAATTAATACATCGTAATAAATAATTCAGATCAAATGAATAAATCACATTGTAATAGGATGCAGGAGATAAGCATAGACAAAGGTCTTGAGTGCTGGAAAATATATATCTCACTAAAGAAATTAATTATGTTCAACAAATATTCAAACATAAATTTAGATCATCTAAAGTAACATGCACAAGTTAAACATCATTCCTAATTACTAGAAAATAATCTAGTGAACTAGTTCAGCATTATCTATGTGTGATGCGATCATACTTGTGCGAGTGTTAACCATTTAAACACTAAGATCTTATCATGCATTGAATATTGAGAGCAAAATATTGCAGTGGTTCAAGAAATTAAAACATGAGATATGTGAGTTGGACCATCTTCATAGATTGCTATGAAACAAGATATCCATTATTCTCGTCATCTGATCCATCCCAACTCTTTCCCGTGCACTATAAGTTTTGACTGGCTACTTCCCTAAGAAAACATTCCACCTTTGTCTCAACTCTTCAACTGAATTCCTACTCATCCTTATTTGTCAAGCTTCTTGTTCTGTTGTAGTAAAACCCGTGATAGTTACTTGACACATATTTCTTGTCAAACTTGTAGCTATCAAATCTTGTTTATGTCCCAACCTCAGTCTGTAACCACCTCTTGAACTGAATCAGTAAGAATCTCTGCTTCAGATTAGATAGGTTTGATCCTTGGATATAGCTTATGTACTCCTTGTGAATCTGATACGACTAAGCTTCCCTGACAAGTGAAACACTGCCCTGACGTCCAGTCCCTCAAGTACTTCTACCTGAGTTTCTTGTGATTCAGCAATCAGTAACTCTTACATTCTGTCATGAGGTTCCAACTTTATTGCATGTAACTGAGATGTTTATTTATCCCCACTATTCTCTCTAACCTCCACAATTCCTGTCTGTATGATCTCATTGATTCCCGGATAAATATAGCATTGGTACAACCATTGTGTGACTATATTATCTGAAATCATAGAGTTGTCTTTAAAATCTTCGAGAAAAACTGTACCCGTAGAAATTTCATTCATTTCCTGCGTCTGAAAACCCAGTGGTATCCTATGGAGTAAGCCTTTGAGGATGTTACAAAAATTTTATCTGTAGGTCTTGAAATCATTTTCATTGGAGTGAGAAAACCATTATCTTCAATTTCTGTATTCGGGAATTTTCCGTCCGAATAGCACATGGTATTCGTTTTCTTCAAAAGATTAAAATCCACTTTAAAAGCCCGGAGAAATCTCGAGTCTACCAATCCTTTGAGTACCCTTAATTTAATATTTAAGAGAAATTTAAATTTCCAATATTTTTAATTTTCTTAGAAAATAAATTAATCAAAAATAAATATTTACATAAAATCTAATTTTCAAGAATTTCGAATTTTCTTAAAAATTATTATTTAAGAAAAATTTAAATTTAAGAATTTTAAATTTTATGGAAAAATAAATAAATCAGAAATAAAAATTATTGCTAAGTCCAAATTATTTAAAATTCAAAAATCTCAAGTGTTGATAATTTTTGAAAATTAAAAATCTGAAAATATGAGAACTTGATTGTTTGGGCTGACACACCGGATCTGATCTGTATATCGATCAACAAGCTCTGATACCAATTATTAGGTCCCGAATTATCGTAGAAGGGGGGTTGAATACGATAATCACTAAATTAAAAATTCTTTCGAATCTTTAGCGGATATAAGATTTAGTACTCGGTTAATGGTTACGTGTTTTTGAGGGGAATAATGTTTGGGAATATAAAACGAGGAACACAAGATATTCTGGGAAATATATATTCATATATAAATCCGCGAGGGGTGTTGCTACACTCCGGTAAATAAATTAACCGGCTACAATCTAAGAACAATAAAGTTTCTAGCTTCTACAAAGATTTACAAATCAAATTCTATACAATGATCTAACTTTTGTTTGTCTAAGGATTTAATTACCGGATAACGATTATAATGCCCCTCTGAATATACAAGAGTTAAATCGGGCATTATAACGTTACTCCGGTGAGAAGTTAAACGGATATCAATGTACTGAGCTTCTCTGTATTCTCTTTGTTTCTTGTTTACATCACCTCCCGTGAGAGAGAAGATGAACATAACTACTTAACAATAATAATTTTGATTGTTATATATTCTGCTTCTCGGTGTAGACTTTCAATTCATTTGGACAGGTGGCAACTTTGTGTCCCAAATATCCTTGAATTGCTGCTGTATAATTCAATGGAAAATCAACCAAGTGTTCTATTTTCTTTCTCTTTTTTAATATTTATTTTCTTTCCCTTTTTTAATGTCACCGTCTTAACCCATCCGGACTGTACGTCGTTCATCAGCGTGTAGGACAGCTGCCGTCAATATCGACCCCTCGTGTCATGAACCCAAAGCGTAGAACCATGTATGTATAATTTTTTTGAATATTATCCGTCCTCCACGAATAATTAAAAGGCCTCTCTTTCTAGAGCCAAATATTGTTGGAGAAATTTCGTAACAACACAAAATTGGAGGGTTGCTGGAATATTAGAGCGATATGTGTGTAAATGTGAGATTAGGGTTTATGAAAAAAAGGGGTTGGACTTGGGAGTTGTCTCGATTTGTCTCGTTGTATCGGATCCCTTTGTTAAGATGCCTGCGTACCAATTTATATTGGATCAAGCCTACGTAGTTCTGTGAAATTTGGGCTTATCCCTAAGAGCCTTTAGGGATAAGTTTCGTTAATGTGGTAATTATCGATTTTATCTGATTTAATCTGAGCGTTGTGATATCTTCCTGATTTGAAGAATATCGTTGAGAGATATTTTTCGTTATTAATTTATTGAGATTAATTTTATCCTCATTTCGGAGAGAGGATAACTTGGGCCTTAAGCAATTAATTATTAAACAAAATTAATAATTAATAAATAATAAGATTATAAAAAATATTGGCTATGCCAAATTGTGGCATAAAAATAACTTATAAATGTCAAACTTTAAAACCCCAAAACCACTAAAAAGTAAGCTAACAAAATTATAATAATTTATACAGTAGCCACACTTAACACGAATGATCACTATGTAATATAAATATATAGCTAACAAATAATGTGAATAATATATAAGCTGGTTTATAAAATATAAAAGATATTGTATTAATTTATAAAAGTAATTTAGAAATCTTTAAGTATATAATTTTATAAAAGTAGACAAATATAAATTATACATTAATTTAACACATTATAGTGTAACAATAATTTAAGAAAATGATAATAATAAATATAGCGTGTATGCTCTGTGTTTATCAACACATACCGACAAGATTTATCAAATTCCCATATGGTACATTAGTACTACACAGTACTTACAAAATTTAAATTATTATGATCAAGCATTAGATACTATAATTAATAACATATTGGTTATAAAAAAATAATAAGACTAAAGTAACAAATATGTTATGCATGAGAAAAATATAATAACATAAAATGATTAACAAATGTAGATAATTTACAATTTTAGATAAATAAACAACTAATTGTTAATTACTTAACTTAAACAATAAAATACTTTGACTACACATGTCTTGTAAAATAAAATATTTTATATATCATTAATCCCACAAATACATATTTTATCAATTTTAATAAATCTCAATAAACTAAATCTTGTGAAAAAAGATTTACAACTTTTTTACATATTAACAAACTAGCATATTAACAAACTAGTATAATATAACATGATAATTATTATGAACAACTCACACACATAACTAGTAAATAATAATTAACAAAACTAGCTAGACACTAACATTATTAAAATATACCATATCATCCAATTAATAAAATGTAATAATCTGAAATCGTATAATTTCTTAAACCAACTTAATGACATAAAAAATAAAAACAAAAACAACATGGAACATGACTAATTAGACCACTACTAATTAAACACCTTCTAGCTAACCAATCAATTAAATCAATTAAATCAATTAAACATGTATTAAACAATAACCTAACACAATACAAATAACAATTAACCAATCAATTAAATCAATTAAACATGTATTAAACAGTAATCTAACACAATATATAAAAATATAAACAAATAATATAATACTTTGCTAACAGTTACATGAGTTTAGAGCTGATAATACTATATTATAATAGCCGGAATAGAGATAATTTGGTTCAACGGTTTGGTTCAACAATAATTCCCTAAATTTGATTATTACAAAAATAGATAAATAGTGTTATATATCTAATAAACTACTAAATTATAAACTACTACTAAATATAGTATACTTATACTACTAAACTACGAATACAACTTATCCTATTATTAAAAGATATAAATAATAGTGTTACATATCTGCTAAACTACTGAAAATAGTCTATTTATTCTACTAAATTACTACCACATGTTATTCTATTATTTTTATTATACATTTATAATCATTATATATTTATATAAATATTTTAAAAATATAATATAACTTGATAAATAAAAATTTAAAATATTAATGGAAACCCGTGCATCACACGGGATTTATGCTATCTATCTATACTATATTATAATAGCCGGAATAGAGATAATTTGGTTCAACGGTTTGGTTCAACGATAATTCCCTAATTTTGATTATTACAAAAACAGATAAATAGTGTTATATATCTAATAAACTGCTAAATTATTAAACTACTACTAAATATAGTATACTTATCCTACTAAACTACGAATACAATTTATCCTATTATTAAAAGATATAAATAATAGTGTTACATATCTGCTAAACTACTAAAAATAGTCTATTTATTCTACTAAATTACTACCACATGTTATTCTATTAATTTTATTATAAATTTATAATCATTATATATTTATATAAATATTTTAAAAATATAATATAACTTGATAAATAAAAAATTAAAATATTAATGGAAACTCGTGCATTGCACGAGATTTGTGCTAGTATAAATAATAATCATCTTAAATTACATAGTGATTAAATTTTAACTAAACCTCCACGAGATGTACACTTCTCTAAAAGTTTTGAAAGTTTTGGCGGATCTTAACCTAACTTCCTTGTAATTCTCTTTCTTCTCTTCATCTTTAATAACCCAAAAATCTCTTTCTCCTACTCTTAATTTTTAATAACCCAATATTTTACGGCGACACTCTCTAACCTTCTTGCACATGTAGGTCCAAAGTTTTATTTGTTATGCACCAACTCTTATATCTCACTCGTAAGTTATCCCCTCTGATTTTTTTTTATTTATCGTTTTGACTTTTGCACACATTTCAATGTGTTTTGACCGGCTAGTTAAAAATATTATTTTAAAAATTTTCTTGTTGCAAATTAAAATATAAGTTGTATATTTTTATTTAGAAAAAGAAAATTTTACAAACGATAATTTTAACTATCCGTTCAAATCACATTAAAATATGTGCAAAAGTCAAAGTGACAAGCGGGTAAGCCTGTTTATATAATAAGCAGCTCAACAAACTGTTATGGATTCTCCGCATTTTCCCACATCATCTCCCCATTAGCTGTTTAAAATCTTTTATCACTACTTAGTAATTTGACTCATTTTCAAATTTTAAACAACTAAAAGAAAGATAGTTTACAAATTCAAATTTTTAACAATCAATTATTTAAATAAAATATTATCCATAATTTTTAAATTTAAAATTAATTAATCAGATATTTACAAAATTATTACACCAACAATATATCAAATAAAATATGGATATGATAACCTACTTTTGAGCAACTAGAGATTTGAATGAAAAGTGCCTGCGAGGAATTTATTTAATCAGTACGGGCCAGCGGGTTGGAGAAAGGTAAGGGACTGTTGGGTCAAATTCAATAACAAAATAGTTATTTTTCGTTTCTTTTTACTCCGTCAGTCCAATAGAGTGAGTTTCTTTGACTTCTTTGGCTCTACAGTATTCGACTAAAATTTGTGTATATAATTGAAAATTTTATAAAAGTTCTTTCAGAAAAGCTTACAAGTTATTTCATTAAAAATTATATTTAATATAATTTTAAATATATTTTTAATGTTTTAAAATTATGTATAAATAAATTCTAATTTACAATCTTATAAAACTAAATCACCTCAGTAAAATTATAGACAACAGAGATAAAAATTACCATAAACAACCGCGTTCAGCCGAATACTCGATCCGAATATTCATTTTTAACTTCTCGTGAAATTCGAGTAATCGAGTTCAAAAACAATTTTTAAAAGATCGGTCAAAACTCGTGTTGATTCCGAATACTTGAGAACAAACCTAAATTTGACTTTCTCAATTTTTTATTAATTTTATTTTAAAAATATCCCAAAAAAAATCAAACGTTAAATTATATATATTTTAGCTATTTTTTCTAAAATAATGTTGTTAAAAATAATGTTTGGTTTATTATTAATCCTTATATCTGATAATTCTGTAAAAAATTATCAAACAAGCAATTTATATTTAAAATTTATTGTTTGGAGTGTATTATTAATCTATTAGTGTTATTAGATAGATTTATTTTTTATTGGTATATAACTATATTTGAGGGAAAAAATTAATAAAAATAATGATAACCTATTCGTTCTCCGAGTACTCATTTTTCCGGAATAAAGTTGAGTCGAACCAATTTACAATTTTTACAACCTTGATAAACAATGAAATTTAAAATCTCCAATAGTATTATATAAAAATGTTGCAAGTATGAAAAATAAAGATTTTAAGCTACAAAATTCAGGAAAAATAACGAAGTAATTTCAAATTTCTTGTAGTTCATTATCTATATTACGACTTATATAAAGTTCAAGATACGATCTTGAAAACCTAGGATGCATATCAATTTCCCGACAGAAGTTCTCTTGAGACACAACGCCTAAATACTCTCTTACCGTCAAGCGTTTTTGCCAAAGAACTAACTGGGAATTCAATCTTTCTGAATGAGGATTAAACATCTTAAAAGGTATTACTCAAAAACATGTTTTGTTAAATACTGGAACTATCGCTCACATTATGTTATAGCAAGAGTTCGAGGTTGCATACTTGCAAGTTCGTGCATGTTTCTTAATAATTTATGATTATCAAAAAGAATTAAATCATTACAGTTTTGTTTATAACTGACCTCTAACTATATATTGAGTTTTTCGTGCTTAAGCTCTACTTTGATATCTCGAAAATTGCAATATCATTCAGGAAATCCTCAGTGTCGTCGAGGTTTAGGTGTGGTATTTGTGCCCATCGTAAACCATTCAACAATGCTTTTGCTATAAAAGGTTGTAAGCACTGGTATTGTTCTGATTGCATTCGCCAGTACGTGACCTTGAAAATTCAAGACAATATTCCCCGAATTTGTTGTCCTGTTTCGGATTGTAGTGGCCTTTTGGAACCAGAACATTGCCGTTCCATCTTGTCTTCCAAGGTATTTGATAGATGGGGAGATGCAATACTTGAGGCTGTGGTTCCAGACTGTGATAAGTTCTACTGTCCCTGTAATGATAGTTCTGCACTTTTAGTCAAAGGTCAAGATTTTAAAGAAATTGTCAAATCGGAATGTCCTGTTTGCAAAAAGTTGTTTTGTGCAAAGTGTAAGGTTCCTTGGCATTCCAGAATTAAGTGTTCGGAGCATCAGAATTTACCCAAGGATGAGAGAGAAGATTTCATGCTCGTGCAACTTGCTACGAAAATGGGATGGACCCGATGTTCCAGATGTGGATTCTACATTGAAAGAATCGACGGTTGCTCATCTATTAGATGCAGGTAGGGCTGTTCACGAACCGAGCCGAGCCGAGTTTTGATCGAACAGAGCCGAGCTTTAATTTTTTTTCTGACGAACCGAGCCAAGCCGAGCTTTCTAATCGAACAAAAAACGTGTTCGAGTTCGAGCTCGTTAACTAACGAGCCGAACACGAGCTTGTTCGCGAACATAAACGAGTCGAGCCGAGCCAGAAAAAATTCTGGTCAACCGATGTTTGACTGTGAAAATAACTTATCAAATAAAATTTTTTTTTTTGAAAATTTGGTTATATCACTAAAATATATATATATCTTGACATCCATACGGTTGGATCGAGGAAAAATATTTTTAAAAAAATCGAAACACCAATTAATGACTAAACACTAGTTAGTGGTAATAGTCAAACTAGTACTTGACTGTTAAAATAACAAACCAAATAAAATTATTTTGGTCTGAAAATTTGGTTATATTATTAAAATATATTTATTTTGACATCCATACGGTTGGATCAATTAAAAATAATTTTAAACAAGTCGAGATACTAATACAGGACTAAACACTAGTTACTAATACTAGTCAAACTAATATTTGACTGTTAAAATAGCAAACCAAATAAAATTATTTTGATCTGTAACTTTGGTTATATCAATAAAATGTATGTATTATGACATCCATACGGTTGGATCAATATAAAGTATTTTTAAAATAATCAAAACAACAAATCATGACTAAACACTAGTTAGCGGTAATAGTCAAACTAATACTTGACTGTTAAAATAACAAACCAAATAAAATTATTTTGATTTGAAACTTTAGTTATATCATTAAAATATATTTATTTTGACATCCATACGGTTGGATCAATTAGAAATAATTTTAAATAAATTGAGACACCAATACAAGACTAAACATTAGTTACCAAGACTAGTCAAACTAACTAATATTTGACTATTAAAATAGCAAACCAAATAAAATTATTTTGATCTAAAACTTTGGTTATATCAATAAAATATATTTTTTATGACATCCATACGGTTGGATCAATTAGAAATAATTTTAAATAAATCGAGACACCAATACAAGACTAAACATTAGTTACCAAGACTAGTCAAACTAATGTTTGACTATTAAAATAACAAACCAAATAAATTTATTTTGATCTAAAACTTTGGTTATATCAATAAAATATATATTTTATGACATCCATACGGTTGAATCGATATAAAGTATTTTTAAAATAATCGAAACAACAAATCCGGATTAAACACTAGTTAGCGTTAATAGTCAAACTAATGCTTGGCCATAAAATAGAAAATCAAATAAAATTGTTTTTGATGTGAAACTTTGGTTATATCATTGAAATATATATTTTATAACATACATACGGTTGGATAGATGAAAAATATTTTTAAAAAAATCTTAACTAAAATATAATTATGAAGCTACATTTTAAAATTAGAAACTAAAATATAAAATTTCTAAATCACCTCAAAATATATCACATATGGTATGCAAAATTATCGTTGGAAGATAAAAAAAATACAGTGAAGTCGAATTTAAAAAAAAATCATACCTATATAAAAATATTTAGGATATATTAGAATTTTTTTGAATTTTAACGAACGAGTTCGAGCCGAGCTCGAGCCGAGCCGAGCCGAGCTCGAGCCGAGCCGAGCCGAGCTCGAGCCGAACAACCCAAAACTCGGCTCGAGCTCGATTTGCTTAACGAACATATTTTTCTGTTCGAGTTCGAGCTCGAGTTCGTTAACGAGCCGAGCCGAACGAGCTCTTAACGAGCCGAGCTCGAGCTTGTTCACGAACAGCTCGGTTCGTGAACAGCCCTAGATGCAGGTCTAAATTCTGCTTATTAAAATTTTGTTTAGTTCAAGTATGCGTATATATATGTTGTACAATTAGTGATCTCTTAGTGTGCTCACTTCTGAAAAAACCTCTATCATATATGTGCTCGCCTAAAACATACTTTTCTCACCGGTGATATATTTCTAAGCATCAAAACTTCAGACATCAATAATACGCATAGTTTAAGACCATAACAAAATAGCCGGTTCTGGCTCAGTGCAACAACTGCTAATGAAATGGACCTACTAATTTCATGAGTCCCATGAACAAATTGAGTAGTATCCAAAACCACCGCTCTGTACTTATCACCCCCGCTATATAGGTTATGATGTGTGGCTCTAGATGGTCTGTACGAGGTTGACTGAATATTCAAGATCAGAAGAAGCGTCTGAAATATAAGATTGCTTGTGAGTTATGTATTTAAGCTTTTGAGTGAAATCATAAGTTGACAAGGCTAACAAATCAAACAGATAGTTTTTAAATGTCAAAAATTAAAACATTTAAAATGCAGAATGTTGGAAAATCAAAATTAATAGTTATTTGAAACAGTTTATCATTTAAGAAGGATTTCCAAAACCATTTACTTGAAGTTAATTTTTTAGATCGTATTGATCAATGTATTCCACTTTTGTTTGGATATGATGCTCATCAGGTGTGGATATCCTTTCAACTACGGGTGTGGGAGTTATCGGTATACTGATTCAGAAGACGAGTATTCATCTGATCTGGATGATGATTCCGAGAGTTCATCTGATCTGGACGATGATATTGGCTGCACATCTGATCCGCACAACCAACCCATGGGGGAATCTAATAATCTGAACAAACATTTTAGGCGGGAATCTGATTTGGACGTGGAAGACAGAGTGCAATTCTGGTCTGAACGTGATGTCTGCTGTGAAAACTGAAAGTGGCAAGCCCTGAATCATGGTAGGTATATTACGTTTTTTTATAATGCTCAGTTATTATTGTTACTATAATTTCCGTATCAGTGACCAAAATAATAGTGCAAACCATGTCTACTGGACCTCTTGAATTGCAGTTTTATTTTTAAGGTGTATAAAAGTGAGATTTAGGATAACCTGATAATATGATTACGGCATTGTCTCTGTGCACAAACCTGTCTTCTAAGAACTATAACTTACTGTTAGAAAATTAGGATTTTAGAGCTTAATTTAATTATGTTCTTGATGTTAATCCTAAAATCTAATGATTGCAAATTGTTCAATGATATTTGAACTTAAATTTTCATGTATGGTTTTAAGAATTTTCTTAATGAAATCCATATGAAATGAGAGTTGAAAGTAGCTTGGAAAAGCTTGGAAAATTTGAGAATGTTTGTTCCACATTGAAATAAATAAAGGGGGTTGTGTGCTTTATATGGTATTACCCACATGAGTAGTATACAACTACTAAGGTGTGTGATGGTCCATTGTGTTGTTGTGTGCTTCACGCGCGCACACACACGCGCGCCCCGCCCCGGACCGGGTCGGGTCGGGTCGGGTCGAAGGGCGATTTGGGCGAATGTCTCGGCGTCTCGCGTACGCGAGGCGACCTGGGCGAGGATTTTATTTATTTGAGAATTATTTTAATTCGAATTTATTTATCAGTGATTGGATTATTGGGCTGGGTTCTGAAATAGGCTAAGTAGTCTAAATATATTGAACCTGCAAATAATCTGATCTGTAACAAGTTCTGATATAAGAATCAGAACTTAAGAACTGATGAATAAAATCAGAACTTAACAAGTTCTGATATCAGAATCAGAACTTAAGTACTGATGAGTCGAATCAGAACTTAAGTACTGATGAGTCGAATCAGAACTTAAGTACTGATGAGTCGAATCAGATCTTAACTTAAGTTCTGATAATAATGTGGGTGTTAATGTGAAAAGCTGTTACAAATAATTTAAATTCAAAAGCTGTTCAGTTTTGATTTTTTCATTTATGAATTCAAAATCTGATCAGTTTTGATTTTTTCATTAATGGAGCAGTTTAATTCAGACATTAAGTGTGTGGACAGTTTCATTTTTCCTCTCCTATAAATAGAGGCTAAACTGAATGAATACAACACACTACATTCTCATCTCTTCTCTTCAACCTCTCTGCATTTCTCTCCCATAAGTCCTGAAGTGTTGATATTTTCCGGCGACTGAGGTGCTGGTCGAAGTGGAGGTTTTGTTGCTGCTGTTAACATAAACTCCGAGCTGTTTTATCCTGGTGGAGATATTGCGTACATCCCAAACGCAGCAGGTAGGGGGCAATAATCTCTTCAAGAGCAGCCAGGACTTCGAGCAAGGCCTGGTGACTCAGCTGTGATTATTTTCTTGGCATTTTGTATCTGTAAACCTTTATTTCAGTCACTGTTGAAAGCTATGGTTTCGGGTACATCTTTCTTTCTCTCTTCGTTATTTCAGTTACTGATTTTGTTTACCTGCATGTTTTGTTTTGTTAACTGTGGTCTTGGCCTAAACTTGTTAAATTCTTTATACACTTGCCTCTATGTTGCTATACTTGTTAGTGAGATTCTCAACATTCTTGAAGAGATTATTAGTTATTTAGAATTTAGCATAATGGTTAACGAAAGTGAGGTTATCGTTGGTGGTGGTAGCAGTTCGGGTGTAACTGCTGGGGCCATTGATTGGACCACCTATAGTTTCCCACAGGCTGTTGAACTAACCGGTTTACCGGAGAAATTCAACGGTGGCATTGGCTTTTCTCGCTGGCAGAAAAGGATGAAGTTGTGGTTGACTATAAAGGGTCTGTGGCCGGTTGTGGAATATGAGAAACCAGTAGTGGATCAAGAGAAGGCTGACACAGTTAAGGCTTTTACGAAGTGGGATGAGAAGGATGGAGTGGCTAGAGCGGCCATTCTTGCGGCACTAACAAACACTTTGTTTGATGTCTATTCTTCTGATGCCTACTCTGCAAAACTCTTATGGGAGAAGCTGGACCAGACATATAATACTGACTCACAAGGTCTAGAAAAGTATTCTGTGGCAAGGTTCCTCGAGTTCAAGCTGGTGGACAATAAGTCCATGACTGAGCAGGTGCATGAGTTCGAGATGATAGTGCATGCTTTGAAGGAGTCTGGAATGAATCTCCCGGAGAAGTTCAAGGTGATGAGTGTGATTGAAAAACTCCCGAAGTCTTGGGAAGAGTTCTCTCTCTCCCTGAAAAGACAGAAAGGAGAGATCACCTGGACCAACCTTATGCTGGACATCTCGGTACAAGAACAACACAAGTCCAAACAGGGACATGTGATGCCAACTGAACACGGTACCTCGAAGGTAAACATAGCAACTGTAGGACAAAAGAGGAAGGCTTTTGCTAAGAAAGCTAATAGTAATAAACCTAAGAGTGACAAGGACAAGGCCAAGAAACCCAAGGCAAACAAACCATGCTGGTCTTGTGGGCAGGTTGGGCACTGGAGTAAGGACTGCCCTACGAAGAAAGCGAAGAAAACCGAGGTAGCACAAGCAAATGTTGTGCTTGGAACCGCAAGTGGGCCTGTAGTGAACATGGTTGTTGGTGAGGCTACGGCTTCTGAAACCAACGTTGACCGGTATGTATCCTACAATCCTGTGATATTTTCTACCTATCTGTCAAATGAATGGTTGATAGATACTGGAGCTAATGTACATATTTGTGCTGATATTAGTTTATTTGTATCTTATCAACAGAGTCATAGCCTGACTGTGAAGATGGGGAATGCTAGTGCTGCTCAAGTACATGGAGTTGGAAACGTGGATCTGAAGTTCCTTTCAGGACGTATTCTATCTCTGACGAGAGTGCATCATGTTCCCGACATGCGTAGAAATATAATAAGTGAAAGCTGTTTAGTTTCTAGTGGTTTTGAAATTTCGTTCAAGTGTAATAAAGTAGTTCTTATTCACACTGGTACATTCTTTGGCAAGGGTTACTTGTCAAATGGTTTATTTGTTATTAATGCGGATCCCGTTGTGGGAAGTTTGAATAATAATGTTATTCCTACTGTTAATTGTATTGAATCCTCAAATATATGGCATGCTAGACTAGGTCATTTAAACTTTGGTGCTCTTAAGAACATGATGAACTTAGAGTTGATTCCAAAATATACCATAGAAAAGAATTCTAAATGTCAAGTATGTGTGTCTGCTAAACAGATAAGGAAACCTTTTCATAACGTTGTTAGGGATTCAGACTTGTTAGATTTAGTACACACTGATATTTGTGAATTTGGTGGTGTGTTGACCAAGGATCAGTTTAGATACTTCATTACTTTTATAGATGATAGTAGTAGATATTGTTATGTTTATTTACTTAGACATAAGGATGAAGCACTTAGTAAATTCATTATATATAAAACTGAAGTAGAAAAACAAACTAGTAAGCTACTTAAAAGATTGAGATCTGATAGAGGTGGTGAGTATACGAGTAATGCTTTTAATGAATTTTGTGCAAACAATGGTATAGTTCATGAAGTTACTCCACCATACACACCTGAGTCTAATGGGGTTGCTGAGCGAAAGAACAGAACATTTAAAGATATGATTAATAGTATGCTTATTAACTCTGGGTTGCCTAAATACATGTGGGGAGAGGCTCTAAATACGGCTTGCCATATTTTGAATAGAGTCCCTCTGAAACACATGGATAAAACACCCTTGGAGTTATGGAAAGGCAGGATGACTAGTCTTAAGTATCTTCGTGTGTGGGGGTGCCTTGCTAAGGTGCTTGTTCCTGAACACAAGAGAAAGAAACTAGGTCCAAAGACTGTTGACTGTATCTTTCTGGGCTATCTTGAAACCACTACAGCTATGAGATTTTTAGTGTTAAAATATGACATAGATGGTATAGTGGCAAACACGATAGTTGAATTTCGAGATGCGACATTCTTTGAGGATGTCTACCCTATGAAGACTGGAATACCTGAAACGACTTCTGAGGAAGATCCTACTCACACATCAAGTTCTATTCCTGATCATGTGGAAAAGATGACAAATGTGGGGGCGGAACCTAGTAGTAGCTCTATTCCTAAGGAATTAGAGGAACCAAGGAGAAGTAAGCGTGCAAAAATAGTCAAGGATTTTGGAGGTGATTTCATCACTTACAATATCGAGGATGAACCTTTAACTTTCCGGCAAGCTATGGATTCTTCTGAGTCAAGGCACTGGAAGGGCGCTGTCAAGAGTGAAATTGACTCTATTGTTTCCAATGGAACATGGGAGTTGGTTGATCTCCCTCCTGGGTGTTCTACTATTGGGTGCAAATGGGTCTTTAAAAGGAAGTTGAACCCTGACGGCTCAATAGATAAGTACAAAGCTAGACTGGTAGCTAAGGGTTTTAAGCAAAAGGAAGGAATTGATTATTTTGATACATACTCTCCGGTTGCAAGAATGGTAACAATCCGAATGCTTATAGCATTGGCTTCAGTCCATGGTCTTATCATTCATCAGATGGATGTAAAGACGGCTTTTCTTCATGGTGAACTTGAGGAAGAGATTTATATGGATCAGCCTGATGGATTTGTTGCATCAGGCAATGAAAGGAAAGTATGTAAGTTGATCAAGTCCATCTATGGCTTGAAACAAGCTCCCAGAGATTGGCATAAAAAGTTTGATGAAACTATATTGCCTTTCAGTTATAAGATTAATGAAAGTGATAAGTGTGTCTACACTAAAGTTAAAGGTAATGAGTGTGTTATCTTGTGCCTATATGTGGATGATATTTTATTGTTTGGAACCAATATTGAGATTATTAACGAGACTAAAGAATTCTTGAAAAGGCATTTTGAAATGAAGGATATGGGTGAGGCAAGTGTGATTCTTGGAATCAAATTGATTCAGTCCACTGAAGGAATAACCTTGACTCAATCTCATTATATAGAGAAATCTATACTTGAGAAATATGGTTATTCACAGTGTAGAATCGCTAGTACACCTTATGATTCGAAAGTTGCCCTTGTCAAGAATACTTCAGGAGTGCTTGTGTCTCAGTTAAGGTATTCTCAGATTATTGGGAGCTTGCAGTATCTTGCTAACTGTACTAGACCAGATATTTCATATTCTGTGTCTAAATTGGCGAGATATACAAGCTGTCCAAACAGAACTCATTGGGATGCTCTTGATAGAGTACTTAGATATCTAAAAGGCACAATGTACCTTAGTTTACACTACAGGAGATTTCCTGGTGTGCTTGAAGGGTACAGTGATGCAAGTTGGATAGCTAAGAAGTCTGGTTCCAATGGAGTGACTGGATACGTGTTCAACTTGGCTGGTGGAGCAATATCCTGGAAGTCAAGCAGACAGACTATTGTTACTCGGTCTACTTTTGAGTCTGAGTTGTGTGCACTTGATGCCACAGGGACGGAGGCTGAATGGTTACACGGACTTATGTCTGCAATACCTGTAGTAAGCAGACCGCTCCCTGCTATTGCTATTCACTGTGATAGTCGAACAACTATCGACAAGATTAGCAGTAAAAAGCATAATGCTAAAACTAAGAGACACATCCAAGTTAGACTCAAGTCTATAAGGGGTTTAGTGACTGATAGGATCATAGCTATAGAGTTCATAGGAACTCAGAATAATATAGCTGATCCTCTTACTAAAGGACTGGAACCTGCAGTGGTCCTTAAGTCAAGGTTGGGGATGGGATTGTCAACCCATCATAATTCATCAACAGTGGGAACCCAATACACATGAGAGGAGATCCCTTGAAGTGTATTCAATGGGTAATAACAAGCTGTAAGGATGAGTTGGTAGTACCTTTGCTACATAGATGATACTACAGTATCTGAATCTATCCCCTGTAAACCTAGAAGGTACTGACACTGCCAGAAAAGCAAGAGTGTTAAAACTCTGAATGGGATCAAGTCATTTGACGAGATAGAGGCAGTATATCTCTGGAGATGCCCAGCTAAGCGAATGTAATTGTGTGGTCGCAACTAGAGGATAGGGTTAATCCTTGAAGCATTCGACGAACAGGATCGAGACATGACCATTAATGTCTCAAAGCCGTAGATTGGCACCATAACCTTTGACTTGTCGTCGTCTATGGAATATGGTTATACTAAACGGATTAAGATTCAAGGTGAAACATTCCATCTGAGTCCGATAGCCATTGAAGTAGAGGAATTAGGAGGGTTCAAACCCGGAAGGGTACCGACTCTGAAAAACAAGTCATGATGGGAAATTGATCACATTTCTGTATGGATTTGTGGGGGATTGTTAGAAAATTAGGATTTTAGAGCTTAATTTAATTATGTTCTTGATGTTAATCCTAAAATCTAATGATTGGAAATTGTTCAATGATATTTGAACTTAAATTTTCATGTATGGTTTTAAGAATTTTCTTAATGAAATCCATATGAAATGAGAGTTGAAAGTAGCTTGGAAAAGCTTGGAAAATTTGAGAATGTTTGTCCCACATTGAAATAAATAAAGGGGGTTGTGTGCTTTATATGGTATTACCCACATGAGTAGTATACAACTACTAAGGTGTGTGATGGTCCATTGTGTTGTTGTGTGCTTCACGCGCACACACACACACACACGCGAGCCCCGCCCCGCCCCGCACCGCACCGGACCGGGTCGGGTCGGGTCGAAGGGCGATTTGGGCGAATGTCTCGGCGTCTCGCGTACGCGAGGCGACCTGGGCGAGGATTTTATTTATTTGAGAATTATTTTAATTCGAATTTATTTATCGGTGATTGGATTATTGGGCTGGGTTCTGAAATAGGCTAAGTAGTCTAAATATATTGAACCTGCAAATAATCTGATCTGTAACAAGTTCTGATATAAGAATCAGAACTTAAGAACTGATGAATAAAATCAGAACTTAACAAGTTCTGATATCAGAATCAGAACTTAAGTACTGATGAGTCGAATCAGAACTTAAGTACTGATGAGTCGAATCAGATCTTAACTTAAGTTCTGATAATAATATGGGTGTTAATGTGAAAAGCTGTTACAAATAATTTAAATTCAAAAGCTGTTCAGTTTTGATTTTTTCATTTATGAATTCAAAATCTGATCAGTTTTGATTTTTTCATTAATGGAGCAGTTTAATTCAGACATTAAGTGTGTGGACAGTTTCATTTTTCCTCTCCTATAAATAGAGGCTAAACTGAATGAATACAACACACTACATTCTCATCTCTTCTCTTCAACCTCTCTGCATTTCTCTCCCATAAGTCCTGAAGTGCTGATATTTTCCGGCGATTGAGGTGCTGGTCGAAGTGGAGGTTTTGTTGCTGCTGTTAACATAAACTCCGAGCTGTTTTATCCTGGTGGAGATATTGCGTACATCCCAAACGCAGCAGGTAGGGGGCAATAATCTCTTCAAGAGCAGCCAGGACTTCGAGCAAGGCCTGGTGACTCAGCTGTGATTATTTTCTTGGCATTTTGTATCTGTAAACCTTTATTTCAGTCACTGTTGAAAGCTATGGTTTCGGGTACATCTTTCTTTCTCTCTTCGTTATTTCAGTTACTGATTTTGTTTACCTGCATGTTTTGATTTGTTAACTGTGGTCTTGGCCTAAACTTGTTAAATTCTTTATACACTTGCCTCTATGTTGCTATACTTGTTAGTGAGATTCTCAACACTTACAACGTAACATTATGTATACTTCCATTTTTGTAGAACTTTGACCAACTAAAGCAGAGGAAAAAGAAAGGGGCTTAATTAAACAAAAGATATGAGTAGACTTGGCCACATGGGAAGACATAGGAAACGGTCTTTTGTCTTTGTTCTTCTTCATGTTACCTTGGAGAATATTCTGTTTTTCAATGACTTCGGAAGAGAAAGGAAAGAACTGTTGTGATTGTGATCATCAATTATTAAACAATGGTAATGCCCTTGTTTGATCAAATACTAGATTAGTGTGCAATTATCTCTGTTACTCTTCTTATCTGTAAGCAAACAGCACATATTGATTTTGTATACCTAATCTGTTATCTAATCACTGTCACAGATGAGAACAGGAGTTGTATAAAGCTCGCTTTGATGGTCCTTCTGGGAAAGGTTACTGAAGCTCTATTTGTTGGACAAGTAAAACTCGTTTGACATTACGACGTATATTACAATTTATAATGAATATATTCGTCTTCTCAGAGATGTTAGAAGAACATACGGTTAGGTAGTTGTGTTTCATATACCTAAAGTTATATTCTACTAATCCACTCTAAAATTATAGCATACGTCTTCTTTCTTAATATGAAAAAATTATTGGTTCAGAGGCAAAACATGTAGTCTTGTGCAGTGCGTCCCCCCGGCAGATGAGCAAGTCCTGATTCATAGAATATTCTGAAAGCTACATTGAATGTAATAATTTTGGTCTGTAGGATCAAACATGAGCATCTCCCATGCCCTGATTTGAATGTATCTTCTGAAGTCGATTTCTTCCACATGGTTGGTCTTGGCCTATCAGGATTCCTTTTCAGAATTCACAGTTCGTCAGTTTTAACCTGGGACGATAAAGGATAAACTCTCTTAATTAACCAGAGCATCCAATACAACAGCATAACACACTTTCTAGTTCTAGATAATATAGTAAAAATTAAAATTTGCAATTCAGTCTCAGGGAAAATAAAAAGATTGCAGCTGATGCACCATGCTATGCATCAGCAGTTTGTGAAATTGATCAACACTATTAGTACTGACATAATTTTACTGTCAAATTACCCTGCATTTCCGCATCCATTTACAAAAGGCAGATTATCCAAATTTACTCATTGATGAATTAGGCCAGATGTAATATCCCGTAATTTTTAGAATAAGAATAATAATTGAATAATAGAATAAAAAGTATTAAAATTGGATAAGGATTAAGATTTAGAATTGAGTTAGACTAATGGGCCTAAAATTTGGATCACATTCTAATACAGATAACTTGTAGGTTAAGATATAGGGTTTTGTAGCATTATAAATACACCCTATTCGTCTTCCTCGCCTTAATTAATAAAATTCGTAGGGTTTTATTCACATAAATCAGCAATCTTGTAAAATTCGTAGTAAATTCATCGTGAGTCGGAATTCAGTGATTCTGGACTTTTCGGAGAGGTCTTTTCGTTATCTTCAACTTTCGTGTTTCGTGTTTTCCAATATAACATCGTTTAATGGGTCAAAAAGGCTATATTCAGATCTGGTCAGGTTTTGAAGTAAGTTTTCGATCAATCTTGCTAGTATTTTCAAAATTGTGTGTTGTGCGTTTATATTTGATTATCAAAACTTGGGCTAAGTGATCATATATTTGATATTATTATGTGATATAGAATATGTATCGATGTGTATATGTGATGTCTAGACGATAATTTGAGATCTTTGATTTGTGCCATGGTTTGTGAAAATATCGAATAAGAACTTAGGACCGCAGTCACCGGATTGTAGTGACAGTTTTATGAAAATTTAGGACCGTTATCACCGGATTATAGTGGTCGTGACATGAATTATGGGTTTTGAATTATTGGTATTTATGTGTTATGTGTATTGTGTGTATCGAATAAGAATAAGAATAAGAATATGTATCGAAAGTGTTTGTTTCGTATATCGTATCGTATAGATTATCGTATTTTGTTATATGTGTTCATGTTACTTGGCCTACTAGTTGGATCGATTATTTCTTGCTGGGCTGTATAGCTCATTCTTACAATTTCAGGTTTCGTATGAGATTCGAGTTGGAAATCATTGGAGTTCGAGGATCTTAGTATGGGAGTAGATTGACTTTTGGGCTTCCGCTTTTAGCTGCGCGTTTGTAATAGACACATTTGTAATAGAATTTCGATTTAATAATTTGTTTTGTATTAGTTTTGGTTTAGAATTAATGGTCCGGATGTGCGGGCTGTTACACCAGATTATCCAAATTTACTCATTGATTAATTAGACCACTTCTTTACTGTCAAAAATATTGTCTATTTTAAACTTAATTTTAAAAAAAAAATACTCCACTTTTTTCTAAATGTTGTTTTTAAAAATACAGTTTACAAATTCTAGAACCTAATTTGTAATGTTCATTTCAAATTTGGAAAAGTTGGTTTATGTTACACTAGTTGTGTTTTTGTTTGCAACATGAATCAATTTTAAAATCAAACTTAAGATAATAAATAAAAGTTGTATTTTAGATTATATTTTTTGAAAATAAAGTTTGAAAAAAATACTTTTTTTAAAATTATCTTATGTAAATCATATTAAATTAAAATATTATTTCTAAAAATTACATTTTTTGAAAATTCAATTACATGCTAAGGATTAAGAGTACTATATAATATATGTAATTAAGTCCAGCCTAAATATATTCATTCTAATGCGCAAATATATGGAGTTATTACAAAACACATTTGCTTGATTAGTGCCATACATCAAGCCTAATTAATTACAAAGCTTTGACAATTAGAAAATAATAAAAATATAATTACCTAATCAATATTTCAGTTATAATGTTGAATCATAATTTAAACACTCCCTCTTGATTTAAAATTATAAAAATTATTAAGAAATTAAAACGATGGTGTACTCCCCTCATCAACCAAAAAGAATTAGAGTACTTCTCTTCACAAACATAGCATGGAGCACTTCCCTTCAAAATCGTGGAGCATTTCTCCCCATAAATGTGGAGCACTTCTCTCCGCAATACATTCTTGATGCATTTCTCACCAAATTTCATATATTATAAACTTTTTTAACTAATAAAAATAATTTATTATTCTGGAACACTTCTCTTCACGTCAAAATTTTCACTTACAATTTTAAATTAATTTTTTTCATGATCACATGTGACATGCCTTCTTTCTTATCTTAAGGACATGCTACAATTTGATACTTTTTATTATCGTATCCTCCTGGCCCTCTTTCGTATTCTTTCTCGCAAAATTATGTTGATCCATCTTTCTAGATTTTGATTTGATTCGGTGTTGGTTGTTTTTAAGAGGTCTCATTTCCCGCCCAAATTTAACTCTCGATTCATTTAAATCTCTGTTCGAGAAGTCATGATTATACACTAACCCGCATATCTCTTAAGATCATGGCCATGTTGACATGTTAACACTAGGGAGGGATATATATAATATTTGGTGGAAGTTTGATATTTCATTCATCTTAACCCTCAAATATACAGAATTATTACCAGACAGATTTGCTTGATTAGTGATATATATGAAGTCTAATTAATTATAAATCTTTGGCAATTAAGAAATAATAAAAACATAATCACCTGATCAATATTTTCGGTTACGTGAATCACAATCCCAACACAAAGACATGAAATGTATTGCAAACTCCATACTCTATATAAATTTCAATACAAATTAAACACTATTAACATGACATATATTGCAAACTCCGTATTATATAGAAATTTCAATACAAATTAAATACTACTAATATCGTAACATGCACAGTAATATCACTCTCTTTAAGTTAGAGCAGTAATATCACTCTTTTAAGTTAGAGTTATACCAGAGTAAGAAGAACTATTTATATTAAATTCTTACTTTTTAGAAAATCTAACATGCATATTATTCTCCTCAGAAGACTTTTTTGAGAAGCAGAGCATACTCTACTTCATTTGGAGTACCAATCCACCACCTTAGATGACGAACAAACGTCATTATAAAAGGTATATTTTGAATCTTTTTTCCTTCATTAGTAAAGCAGCAGTTTCATCCTTAGCATTTGATTCGTGAGTATTCAAATTTTTGTGTCTGATACTTCATCCTACAGGAGATGCATAGTTTCATCAAGTTTCTTATGTGGCATTTGTACGGAGAGTAAACCATCTAAGAAATCTTATGCTATTAAGGGTTGTAATCACTCTTATTGTTCGGATTGCATTCGCCAGTACGTGACCTCCAAGATCGAAGACAATCTTATCCGAATTACTTGCCCTGTTTCGGATTGTTACCGCTGTTTGAAGCCCGAACATTGTTCAAGAGGATATTATGCTCATGCAACTTGCAAAGAATAACAAATGGAGCCGGTGCCCCAATTGCAAGTTCTATGTTGAAAGAATTACAGGTTGCTCACATGTAAGATGCAGGTTTGAATTCTACTCACGTACAATCACGTAGATGATGATTGCTTTGTAATAATTTCCCTTCAGCCTGTAATGAATCCCCACAAGAAAAATTGCAGGCCTTTTTCCAACATTTCTCCCTTATAATATATCTTAACATTTCTCGTAGGAAGGGCCTACGCCAACCGTAAGTATGTTTATATCTATGGTTGTCATATGCCCCCTCTATGATTTTATTCATTATCCTACTTTATACAGGGTCCAACCATTACCTCCTCTTAGCTAAAAATCCTATGTAGCACTCAGATATAGATATTAGGTAAAAAAAACACCACTCCAACCACACCTGTTAGCAAAAAAATTAGATATCATTCATCTTGTCTTCTATATTTATTAATCTTCCACGTTAGATTTATTTCATGTTTAAACCTAAATCTACACATTACTACTACACATACACATTAATACATGTATATATTTATATAATATTTAATACATAAATATTAAAATTATTATTTTATATATAATATTTTTAATTTATATAATATTAAGTGTGAAAATATTATTCTCTTATTATCAAAATTTATTAATTATTTTTAACAAACAATATATATATATATAATACAATATATATTAGTAATTTTTTATTTAAAATTAATATTTATATGTTATTATATTTTCAGTTGTAATAATTATTAACTTACAATTATATATTTTATTCATGTATTAAATTAAGTATTAAATAAATTTATTTTATTATATACTCCCTCCGTCCCTAAAAACGTTTCCTATTTGTGTTGGACACGTTTGTTGCACATTTTTTATTGTTAATATCTTTAAATTCGTATTAGTATTAAATATAAAAATTTCACTGTATTAAAGTACTGATAAATACGAATCCAACGAGATCACTCATGATTATGTTTGATATTATAGATTAGACGTAAATTAGTAATCAATCGCTTACCGTGAACAGTACTAAAAGTACAAAATGGGACGAAAGGAGTAAAGTTTATATATATACATACAAATCTGAAAAATAGGAATAAAACAATATTTTTGAATATAGCTAATAATTATAGCTACTACCAATGGAGTGCATGGTCTTACAGATTCAATAAAATTTTACATATTCCTGATTTGACAACACACACAATAAAATCACCAAAAACTCAGACCAATCCCTAAGGATAAAATCCCACACCTAAAATTTAATTATCGGTGGACTTCACTTAAATGACTTACAAGTTGAAAAAACATATTTAATTTTGAATTTATAAATTACTTATAATATATTTCGAACAAAAAATTGACGATTTTTTCCTTTATCGATTTTAATCGTACTTATGACGGTACCTGACTACTCCTAATCATCTTAGAAAAAAATGTTCTCAGGTGCGGACACACTTTCTGTTACAACTGTGGAGGTCACCTAGGACTGGTTTACCATATCTGTATAAAATCCTAGCACAGAATCATGGTAAGAATCGTACAATCTCCTTGTTTAGTCTGCTGTATTACTGAACAATGGTTTCTTTCCTGACAAGTCAGAACAATTATTATCGGTTTACTCTAGTATACAAATTTACAATTGGTTCAAAAAAAAATTACAGTGCAAGATATGTTTATTGGATTTCTCGCTTGCATTTTGTTGGATTTTGACTAAAATAAACATATGTCCCAAAAACATGCCTCAGTTCGCTGATACATGTTCAACTTAAATTTTATTTTTTGATATTTATTACAAAATTTTTCCTTATAATTATTTTCCAATTTTATATTATTTTTGGTTTGTAACCACAATGAAAATTAGTTTCTTGTTCGAAGGGTTAAAAGAACCAGATCTAGAGACTATTTGGATTTATTTACAAAGTTATTATTATAGTTTAAAAGGTAACTTATTCATTTTAAGCAAAAAGCTGATTATATATATAACTCCAAGAGAATAACGAGTACCTGTTGTGAGAGAATTTGATAAAAAAATGATTAACATGATTTGTGGATTTTTTTCCCGGTAATATATTAATTTTGAACCTAAAAAATACTCTTATTTTATCATTGATATGTTTCTTTAACGTATTTTCTAAAGCTCGGATCGTTCACCCTTATTTTCGAAACTTGTCTTTACATTAACTACCAACACCTTATAAGTTTTCAAAATTTGTCAAAACTTATAATGTAATATATTACTTTCCTATAAGACAAAGACACTTTTTTTATATAATTGAACACACATCCAACTCTTAAACTCGCTTATCTAAAGATTAAAAAACGCTTGTAAAATAAAAAAAAGGTTATTGTTATTCAATTACATGGTGAGACTTGAGAGCACGATACGTAACAAAGTCCTGCTGGCACATAGAAGACATGGCATGCATTGCAAATTCGAGGTTAAGAAATTTGGATACAAGTCTAATTCTAACATACACGAGTAAGATAACTCATAATTTAGAGTTACACTTTAGTAAGAACAGTTATTTATAGTCACTCACTACTACTAGTTCTAGGAGTTTAAGAAACGATCTTAAAAACCTATCGTGCATTTTATTCTCGCAAGGATAGGTTTGGTTTGCAAGACGGGGCTTCATTTGGAGTATTAAACAACCTTCTTAAATGGGGAAGAAACATAATAATTATTTTAGGTAACTTTTTTGAATCATTTCTTTCTTATTAAGCATTAGGATCATCCTGACAGATGAGAAAGCTCTAAAAAAATTTGAATCCTTTCTTTCATATTAAGCATGCAAGCCTAATTATTTTAAACAAATAATAAAGTATTTGGATCATACATTTGAATGCATATAACTGAAGATTCTTACAATATCCTGCAGAAAATACACAGTTCCATCAACTTTCAGGTGTGACATTTGTACGGATCGTAAATCAACCGCTAAATCTTTTTCTATAAAGGGTTGTAATCACACTTATTGTTCGAATTGCATTTTCCAGTACGTGAACTTTAAGATTCAAGACAATCTTATCCGACTTACTTGCCCTGCTTCTGGTTGTTACCGCAGTTTAAAGCACGAACATTGTCGTTCTATCTTGCCCCCCAAGTTGTTCGTTGATTGGGACAAGAAATTACGTGAGGATGCGATTCCAGTTCGTGATAGGCTCTACTGTCCCTATAAACTCTGCTCTGCACTTATGGTTAAAGGTCCTAATTTTAAAGACATTATCGAAAAGGTATGTTCTGGATGCCATAAGTTGTTTTGTACAAAGTGTATGGTTCCTTGGCATGCTGGGATGAATTGTGAGGAATTCCAGAAGGTACATGTGGATGAGAGGGAACAAGAGGATATTATGCTCATGCAACTTGCTAAGATTAATAAATGGAGCCGCTGCCCCAATTGCAAGTTCTATGTTGAACGAAATTTAGGGTGCTCACACATGTGTTGCAGGTCTACTGAATTCTACTTGCATACGATTCTCCTTGTTGGTTATGTTTGTATATCGTACTTGTAATATCGATCTTTGGGGACTTTAACTGATTCTGGAAAAATTGAGTCGTACCTGTGGTGAAATAGAACTTGGAGACACTAATTTTTACATATAGTTTATGAGAAAAAGTTCAAGTAGCCCTAGTTAAGAAAATTCTCAGTTGATAATGTTCACAAGAATAACAAATTGGCTTTGCAGCCGGTGCTATTACACTGAACTGGTCTAAATTTGAGAGTTCTATCAGATATTGGTTTTCTGATCATACTTATGACTGCTAATATTTCAGGTGTGGATACGTTTTCTGTTACAACTGTGGAGGTTATCTGGAACGTGGTCATGACCTAATCTGTACAAAAGCTCCGCGTTAAATCATGGTAAGTATCTTGCATTATCTTAATAAGCTCGTAATTTTTTTAGCCTGTAGTGCCCAATGGTTTGTTGGATTAGAACAATATTTATCCCAGTATCGGTCTCTTCACAAATTTCTAATTGGTGACTAAAAGTCTAAATAACTAAAATAACAATGCAAGACAAATCTATAGGATTTCTTCACTTGCACTTTGTTTTTTAGGAACACCTGATAATCTTGTTGTTCACAGGTATTTACCTACGCAGAAAACTTGTCTTCTGAGAAGAACCTTGCCTATGTTACATTATATATAGACAGTTAGTAAAGAACTTTGAATCAGCATTAACCTTGACATGTTGCATATTAAACTAGTGCCTGGAATTCGGACACTAGAGATGTAAGTTCACAAACAGATCATAGATGGACTTTATTAGAAAAAGAATAGATGAGAAAGAGATCAGTTTCCCTCTTATAGTATAGTAATGTAATATGTTGTTGCTACTGTTTAGGTTCCTTGTTGCTGTGGAGTATGTGGGGCTGTTGATGCCTGCTGCTATTGCAAAGCATTAGATGCAATTCTGGAGTGCTGGTCGTTCTGCATCATTTAAAATATGGTTACTCAGACATTTATATGTTAAATTTAGAATTAAAAAATTTAAACTTTTTTAAGTATCTGCATAATTCTTTATCTGCTTATATAACAGAGATAGCCAGATAGGTTATTGGTGGACTTTTAGTAGAATGAAATGTTAACAGAAAACAGGGCATTGTACTTATCATCACATTGAAGTTCGGCTGTCATTGCATGTCCAAAAAAATAATGCTACGGACTGAGGCAAAAAAAAAATATTACAAAAAAGTATTAAATGGTATAATATTAGTGAATGTAAGGTTCCATTTTCATTTAGGAAAAAAAGTTTAACAAATATTTTAGGAACTAATTTTATATCCCTAAATATTTCCAAAAATCCCCGTTGGAGGATAAATTTTTGATGAAAAGGATAAATTATTGATGGAAAAGATCTGAAACAATTCATCTCAATTTAAATCCACCTAGTCTCATACACACAATGAGTCAATGACATAACCTTTGTTTTTCTGAACTATTATACTAGTTAGTAATGATATCTGAGTAATTCCAATAATAATCTTAATTTTTCTCTAACAATAATATAAAAACTCAACTCTCAACTATTAAAAAGTTAAATTTTAATTTATTCTCCAATAATTTTCCTCGACTTTACTCTCCATTTATTATTTATTACTTAATTATGTAAACATGAACAATTCGAAAATAGAGAAATAAGTATAAAAATGAGTGCACTAATCTCTTCGCATCTTAAAATAGGTCAAAATCCCGATGAAATCGGACAATATCAGATGTGTCACCGGAAAAACTAGAATATCGGCGGAAACTTAAAGAATTAATTGGAACGTCGTTGTTTATTTGTATATATATAGAATGCAATCTGCTTTTGAAATTATAAAATAATCATGTTTAAAATATTAATATTTTTATTTTGCTGATTTTGTTTTATCAATTGTTTATTTATTTTAATATTTTCACACTCAAATATATATTCATAACAAAATAATATGTATATATGTTTGTATATAGATAATAATGTATAAATATTATAAATTTAATATTAAATTAAATTCGATTTATTTCCGATTTATCATTTCCATAAATCTCCAATTTATCATTCAGCAGCTCCACTGATTTAGTCTAATTAGCCATTTCTGTAACTTTGGTTAGGAGGGAGCATATCTTCGTCACAAAAAGTAAATGATGCTTTAAGTGTTTTTTTTTTTGACTAATTTTGGCTTATAGCCTTACAAATGAGTATCTGTTCTCAACAATTCTCGGGGTGAGGCAGGATCGAACCCAGGATCTGGGACAACAGAGGATAAGCCCTTTACCACTTGAGCTATCCAACCGTGCTCAGGCTTTAAGTGTTTGAAAAGGGAGAACAAGACAAAATGCAAAAACTAATGGCAAACTTATAATTTTGTAGGAAATAAAAGGGCAATCTTAATCTATTATGTATCTATTGTACAGTCTACGTATTTCTAAAATAAGGAAATGATCTCAGAATATAATTTAATCATCTTGCCATTATGGAAATAGAATTATATGACAGCTAGAGGTGGCCAGACGGCCGGTTTGAGTCGGCCCGCCCGTGAACCGGCTCGCCTAAAACTCGCTTGAATCGGCTCGTTGCGTCCCGGTTAATTATTCGACACTAACCGGCTTTAAAGGCGAACCGAATACGAATCAGGAATACGGAAACCGCGAACGGACCGGCACGGCACGTGAACCGGCCCGTGTGATTCGTAAACGAATGAAAACTGGATTAAGCGTTATTCGACCCATTATTCGGCACTAACCGGCCCGTTATTCGGCCCGTTATTCGGCCCGTTATCTCTGTTATTCGGCCCGTTAACCGGCACTATTCGGCACGCGCTAAACGGTAACAGAAGAAGTGAACAACGGTCACCTGCAACCTCCTCCAACGTTCACCTGCAAGCTGCAACCTCCTCCAACGTTCACCTGCAAGGCTGCAACCTCCTCGAACGTTCACCTCTTTATTCTCTATAAATAATCTCGCCCTCACTGTTAAGCTGTCTCACTCTTAATCAATCTCTCAATCTCTCTCACTCCTCGAATTATCTCTGTTCACCTGCTCTCTGCTCACAAATCACAATACAGTCACAGACTCACGGCCCAGGTCACTAGTAGTCAGTAAGTCACAACAACACAGTTACACAAATTCCGGAAACACTGTTTTTTCGAACAAATCCGGTAACACTGTAACAAATTCCGGCGAGTTCAATTTTTTCAGGCAAGTATTTCTGAACAATGGAAGAAGGAAGGGGTACTATTTCTTCTCAGTGATCGAGTCAAGCAACTTCTATGCGACCTCCTCGACCAGAATTTGGTAAAATTCTTCCTCAGTTTTTTTGTTTTTATGTTCATATTCGTGTTCTTAAATTTTGTTTTTGTTAATATAAATTTTCATTTTTTTTATGTTTTTTGGTTTATTAAAATTTTGCATTTTTAATACGTAGGTAGATTTTTTTATGTTAATATAAATTTTTTATATATTCGAATGATGTATAAATTCGAATGATGTATAATTTTTTTTTATGTTTTTCGTATATATTCGAATGATGTATAAATTTTTTTATGTTTTTTATGTTAATTTTGTATATATTCGAACGATGTATATTATTAATTTTGTATATGTTCGAATTTTGCAGGGCCCTCTTGTACGTCTACGAGACATTCCTCGCACGTTTGGAATTATTTTTCGAGACAGGCAGTACCGGAAGATCCCAACAAATTTAAATGCTTTTGTTTACTTTGTATTCAAAGCGGCCGAAATCAATCCCCGTTTCTTCACTCTAAAGGTGCCAGCACATGTACACTTGATCGACACTTGAAAACGCATCACGGAATTTCGAAACAAAGTCACGAAAGTGGAGAAGCACGCGGAGAATCACCGCAACAAACACAAATTGGTGGTTTTGTGACATCGTCTTCCGGTGGAGGTATGCCTTTCCACTATAGTCGAGATAAAATGATTGAATTTTTTGCTACTTATGTTACACTAGACGAGTTACCTTAAAATGTTAAAATGTTAAAAATTGAAAAAGCCTAAGTCGGTTTATACAAAGTTAAAAAATTAAAAATTGAAGTGTGATCACTGTCAAAAAAAATTCAATATAAAAAATGTAAAATAAAAATAGAAATCCAAAAAATGTAAAATAAAAACAAAAATGCAAAGTCGGTTTATACAAAGTTAAAAGCAAAACATAAAAAAAACAAAAAAAAAAAAAAACAAAAGGCGGATATTCACACCACATCTGTGTACACACCAGTCCGTTCAAACCACAAACAGCACGCGGCGGTTATTCGCCTGATTCGCGAACCGCCAAACTCGTCGGACCGCTAAATTCGTCTGATTCGCGAGTCGTTCAAGAGTTAACTTTCCGTCAAATTGGCACGGCACGGCTCGGTTCGTGTAGCTTTACGGGCCGTTCACGAATTAACTGGCTGATGAACCGGACCGCCGGAAATTCGGCCTTGCACGGTCGGCCCGACCGTTTGGCCGGCTCTAATGAGAGCCATGTTATGCATTTGCATTGTTATGTTGATAGCTGTTTTACATTCAAATCATAATAACATTAAAAGTATGCATTTTGAAACCAATGCTAAGGGAACATCAAACAAAATTCAATTAAATTTACCCTGCTGAACAATGATGACATTTTTCTTATTTTGGTAATTAGAATAATCAGGATTCTTTTAAGTATTTCAAAAATTATATTAATCGATCTCTAAATTATTCTGTTCTTAGCAAAACAATATAAATTTATATACGAGGACAAAATCATATTCAAAATTGAAAATCTTTTTACAATTTTTGTACTTGTGGATAACACTACACAAAAGATTATACCAATGATATAATTAAATTGTACACTTATACTTAGAAAATATAAGTGACTTCATTGTATGTGACTTTCCTTGACAATAAAATATATATAGTATGATTCTCTTATACTTAACATATAAATATTATTTTAAACCAAAATTTTCATGTCATGTGTCCTATAAAATAGAAAAGTTGTAAAAAAAATTGGATTTGTAATTTAATAATATTAACTTTATCAAAACGTTTTTTTTTATAAAAAAAATGTCACTTAAATTATTGAACCACTTAAGAGAATTTTTATTAAAAATCTAGTATAAAACCATTAAAAAGTTATACTTAAAATTTTCACAAGTTAACCTCGGACCTTTAAGAAAATTTCATTAATATTTTCACTAAAAACTATTATGTCCTTCAATCTAGCTAACCATCTTTCATGTATTATTTCACATAAAATAGAAAAGTTGTAAAAAGACTTGAAATTTTTAATTTAATAGTCCTATCTTATACAAGATCTTAAATTTGATTTATTTAAACAAAAAGTATCGATAAATTATTGGATCACATTTCATTTATATCACTTAAAAAGAATCTTCATTATTATTTTTACTATCACAAAAATATGTTATCTTAAAGCATTTAGAAGAATCTTTCATGTAAAACGGAAAAGGTGTAAAAAGACTTTAAATTTTAATTTAATAATATTATTTTATCAAAATCTTAAGTTTTTTTAGAAATGTCACATTAATTATTGATCAAATTCATAGAACTTTCATTGGAAATTTAGTAAGAAGACCATTTAAAAGATATACTTAATTAAAATTTTCACGGTGAACCTTGGACCCCTAAAAAAATCTTCATTAATATATTTATTATTATAAAAATTATTATTTTTCTACCTCTTAAAAAAATCTTTAATGTACTATTTCACATAAAATAGTATAAGCAAAATTTTAAATTTTTAAAGAATAATAAAATATATTAATATAATTATTGAATTTCTTCACTTGTACCACCTAAGAGAATCTTATTAATATTTTCATTATTATAAAAATTATTATCTTTGTAACACCTAAAAGAATCTTTCGTGTACTATTTCACATAAAATATTATAAGCAAAATTTTAAATTTTAAAAGAATAATAAATGTGTTAATAAAATTATTGAATCATGTAAGAGAATCTTCACTTGTACCAAGAATCTTCATTGATATTATCATCATTGTAAAAGTATGTTATCTTAGTAAAAATCTTTTTGTGTATATTATCTTATAAAAGAGAAAAGTTGTAAAAGAATTTGGACTTTTAATTTAACAATGTTATCTTTCTAAGAATCTTAATTTTTTTTAAAAAATGACACTAAAATAATTGAATCACTTAAAAAAATTATTAATAATCTAGTAAGAAAAATAGTAAAAAATACTAAAATAGTAAATTTCACTAAAATTATTGAACCACTTATGAGAATTTTCATTAATAATCCAGTAAAAAGAATTTTCATTATTGAAGCACTAAAAAAGAATTTCTTTAACGAAATCTTTCAAAATAGTAAAAGAAAAAGTGTCATAATTTGTTTAGTGACGAATTTAATAGAATCTTTCAACATAGTATACGTAAAGAGAGTTAAAAGAAATATTTCTTGTTGAATTTAATGTTAATTTTAATTTTAAAAGACTACAATTTTAAAAATGTCAGTAGCGGACCACTCAACATAATCTTGTTATTAAAGGATAATAAAAAAATTATGAAGGAATGTCCAATCAATTTTTTTTGACAAACAAAATGAAAAATTCATTAAAACATTGAACCCCAGCCGGAACAAACCCTCGAACTGTCAACTACAGCCTGATTGTGAAATAAAAAACGAGCTAACCAAATAGTTATTTTGTTTAACACATTGAATATTCAAATTCTTTAAATTAAAAAGTATTAAAATGATATTGGGAGTAATCCGACCTACATCAATTCCGAAACTAGTGGTAACACAATTGACCTTCACATAAGCACCATCTGTAGACCATTGTTCAGAACTATCAGTTATATCAACTGATATTAGAGTAACAAATACCCATAAAACACAAACATTTTTTTATTGTGAAAGGTGAGCTTTTGCGATATCCGCCACCGTCCCAGATCTTGATACAAGTCTTACAGATCTCCAAAAATATCATATAAATCCTTTTCAGAGCGACTACCAAAACTGGCAACAAAAGACAGAAGAACATCACGACATAAAATACTAAATGTTAGGGATTCGAGCATATAAACGCAGCGGAAAATCAAAAATTTCGAATCCCTACCTCAGGATCTATGTATAATGAACTGATGATTATGGAGAATAGGATCATGTACCTACCTCAAAAATTTCGAGCATATATCCCTACCTCTAAAATTTCGAGCATATATCCCTACCTCAAAAATTTATGATTTGAGTTTATATTATTATTAAATTCGAATTCTAGTATACAATTATTCAAGTCTCACTTAATTAATTTAATAATTAAATTCGATTAATAATGTTAGATATATTTGTGATGTCATGTATAATATGATTTGTGTTTAGTTTTCAGATCTTAACTAACAGGACAAATCAGTACTTAACTGGAAATCAGTACTTATACTGAAGTCAGGACTTAAGATATCAGAACTTAAGTTATCAGAACTTAAGTTATCATGAGATAATATCAGGACTTAAGAAGACTTTCAGATAAAGCAGGCGGCTGATTGAAAGAAAAGAAGATCAAGACAAACGCAAGAAGAAATATGCATGAAGAAAGAATTCTATGAAGAATAGAATACTTGGAAGAAAAGATAACTGATTGATATAATTTAGGAAGCAGAATTATATTCAATATCAATTAGAAGATTATCTTGTAACTATGTAGTATATAAACACAGGCATAGGATTTACATTTATCATTATCGAAATTATTATTCATTGTAACCCTAGCAGCTCTCGTGATAATTTGTTCATCACTGAGAGAGGACAGTTCCATATTGTAACAGAGTTTATTGTGTTGAATAAAATCTGTGTTCTGTTACTTGTGTTCTTGAATTCGATTTGATTGTAGTAAACACTGTATTCAACCCCCTTCTACAGTGTGTGTGACCTAACAAGTGGTATCAGAGCAGATCTGTTAACACACAAACCGTTTAAGATCCAAAAACAATCATGTCTGAAGAAGAACAAACTTCAACCAAGCCCACCAAAACTGAAGAACCTCCAAAGACTCAAATCCATAATCGATATGAGACTATTAGAGTTTCCATACTGAAACCATCTGAATATCCCATATGGAAGGTGAGGATGTCTATGTTTCTGGAAACTACAGATCCAGAATACCTTGACAGAATCAATGAAGGACCACACAAGCCAACCGAGCTCTCTGTTGTAGTTGCAGATCAGCCAGCACAGACAGTACCAAAGGAGAAAAGTGAATATACAGCTGAAGATATCTCATCTATTGCTAAGGATGCAAAGGTACGACATTTGCTGCATAGTGCCATTGATAATGTCATGTCAAACAGGGTAATCAACTGCAAGACTGCAAAGGAGATATGGGATGCCTTGGAAATAAGATGTCAGGGAACTGATTCAATTAAGAAGAACAGGAGGACTATACTCACTCAAAAGTATGAGCACTTTTGACTCAAAACCTGATGAGTCATTAACTGGATTATATGACAGATTTGTCAAACTCTTGAATGATCTGTCACTGGTGGACAAGGAATATGAACTTGAAGATTCAAATCTTAAATTCCTGTTAGCTCTTCCTGAAAGTTGGGATTTGAAGGCCACCACTATAAGAGAAAACTATGTTCTTGATGAAACAACTCTTGATGAAATTTATGGGATGCTCAAGACTCATGAACTTGAGATGGAACAAAGAAGCAAGAGGAATGGAAGGAAGTCAAGGACAGTTGCTCTTAAGGCTGATGAGGATGTCCTCAAAGTAGCTGCCTCAAGAAAAGGCAAGGGAAAAGCTCTCATCACAAAGTCTGATACTGAGTCATCAAGTTCTGATAGTGATGATGACTCAGAAACTGAAAGCTTACCTGAGATGGATACTGATAAAGAGATGATGAAGCTGTGTGCTCTTATGGTGAAAGGAATCACAAGGATTGCATACAGGAAATTCAGAAAGGGAAAGAAATTTTCCAGGAAAGGTGCAAGTTCTGATAAGAAGAGTTTTAGAAAATCTGAAGGCAAAGAAGGAACGTCTGATAGAGGAGATTACTCAAATGTCAAATGCTACAACTGGGGTGAGAAAGGCCACATATATCCTGATTGAAAGAAAGTGAAGAGTGACAAAGGCAAGGCTCTTGTCACAAATAAGGAAAGCTGGACAGACACTTCAGATTCTGAAAGTGAGGTGAACTATGCCTTGATGGCAAATGCTGATAGTAGTTCTGATACTGTTGACCTATAGGTACCTCAAACTACTTATGCCTTTCATAGTGATGATATTACTGAGTTGAGAAGATATCTTAAAACCATGTTCATTAGTTATAGAGATCAAACTTTAACATGTGAGAGATTAACTTTTGAAAATCTTGCTTATAAAAAGAGGAATGATTATTTAGAAAAAGAGTTAGTCATGTTCCATCAAACTCAGAAAGATAGAGATGATGCATTTTATGTTAGGGATGAAGTGCTTAAAGTGAATGAATCTCTAAAAACTGAGTTAGAAAAGGAAAGAGAGATTATCAGGACTTGGACTAACTCTGGCAGAACAACTCAGAATTTGTTGAGTAGTGGAAATTGGAAAGAGGGCTTAGGTTATGGAGATGATAAGAATGATAAGGGAACTGTAGAAATTGAGCATATAGTTGTTAAACAAAAGCCCAAGGTAAATCCTGTTAAGTTTGTAGCTGTAAAGTCTGATATTGATAAATCATAAGTTAAAGAGAAATTAACTTCTGGCAAACCAAAATAGGATAAGCCAACTGAAGTTAACATAGGCTTAATAACTAAGAAGCAGCTTAAACATAAGCTGAAAGATGTTAAGAATGTAAACAAGGTAAAGCCACCTAGGAAAAATAGGAATGGAAAGGAAGGTGTGAATAAAAGCAATGATTATAAGCCTGTTCCTAATGCTCCTAGAAAGAAATGTTATAACTATGGAAATTCTAACCATCTGGCTTTTTTTTGTAGGAAGAATAAGAACATAAACTCCTTACCTTCAAAGTCAGGAGTTAAGAGTCGGTATGTTAGATATAGGCCACAAAATCCTTGTTTTTATTGTGGTAGTTTATGGCATTCCATTTATACTTGTAAGGAATATCATAGTTTGTGCTTTGATTATTATCAAATAAAACCTTCTTTAAAGAAAGTTAGCATTGTTCCTTCTAGTATAAGTTCTGATGCAAAGTCTGATAATGTAAATTCTGATAAGAAAACTGTTAACATAAACTCTGATGCTAAATCCGCTGCAAAAGTTAACAAACTTAATAAGGCCAAAGGATCCAAGCAAGTCTGGGTCCTTAAAACTAATCATTAGTGGTCTTTGTGATTGCAGGGCAACAGGAAAAATATCCTAGTTCTGGACAGTGGATGTTCAGGACATATGACTGGAAATAAAGCCCTAATATCAGACTTTGTGGAAAAAGCTGGCCCAGGTGTTTCTTATGGATATGGAAACATTGGAAAAACTCTGGGATATGGCAATATCAATCTTGGGAATGTCATCATTGAAAAAGTAGCTCTAGTCTCAGGACTTAAACACAATTTGCTGAGTGTTAGTCAAATCTGTGATAGAGGTTATCATGTGAATTTCTTTGAAGAACACTGTGAAGTTGTAAGAAAATCTACAGGAAAAGTTGTTCTGAAAGGATACAGGCATGGTAACATTTATGAAGCCAAGCTTTCAACAAGTACTGATGGTTCTGCACTCTGTCTGTTGAGTAGAGCATCAATTGAAGAAAGCTGGGATTGGCACAAGAAACTCTATCATTTAAATTTTAACTATATAAATGAACTAGTCAAGAAAGATCTTGTGAGAGGACTGCCAAAATCAGTATTTGCTCTTGATGGCCTTTGTGATTCATGTCAGAAGGCAAACCAAAGAAAATCTTCTTTCAAGAGCAAGACTGAATCATCAATTCTTGAGCCTTATCACCTACTACATGTTGATCAATTTGGTCCAGTGAATGTCATGTTTATTGCAAAGAAGAAATATGCTATGGTCATAGTGGATGAGTTCACCAGATACACATGGGTGTATTTCTTGCACACAAAAAGTGAAACTGCATCTATCTTGATTGATCATGTCAAACAACTGGATAAATTGGTCAAAAACTCTGTGAAAATCACAAGGAGTGATAATGACACTGAGTTCAAGAATTTGATTATGGAAGAGTTCTTCAAAAACCATGGAATAAAGCAGGAATTTTTTGCTCCTGGAACTCCACAATAAAATGGAGTTGTTGAAAGAAAGAATAGAACTCTTATTGAAGCTGCACGAACTATGCTTGATGAAGCAAAGTTACCAATCTACTTTTGGGCTGAAGCTGTGCAGACTGCTTGTTTTACTCAGAATGCTACACTTATCAACAAGCATGGAAAAACACCATATGAGATGGTGAAGAAAAAGAAGCCAAATCTGAAGTATTTTCATGTATTTGGATGCAAGTGTTTTGTTCTTAAGACTCATCCTGAACAACTATCCAAATTTGATCTAAAAGCTGATGAAGGAATTTTTGTTGGATATCTACTTTCCAAAATAGCCTTCAGAGTCTACAATTTAAGAACAAGGGTTGTCATGGAATCTATCAATGTCTCTTTTGATGATAAGAAGATTACTGGACTTGAAGATTTCAATGATCATGATCAGCTGAGATTCGAAAATGAAGTTTTAAATTCTGATTCTGTAAATCCCGATAATCTAAATCCCGATACTGCAAACTCTGATGGATTAAACTCTGATGTTATTGAAACTGTGGTGACTACGCCAAAGTAAGATGCACCTGTGCAGGGGGGGCATATTGAAGATCCAACCACATCTCAAGAAGCATCAGAATCTACAACAGGCTCTTCAAGTTCTGATTCATCAAGTTCTGATGGGCCAAGTTCTGATAATTCTGAAAACTCATGTTCTGATATTTCTGGAAACTCAAATTCTCAAGGATCCAACTCAGAGAGCATAATTTCAGGGGGAGCATCAGAAAATGTTGATGGAGACAGCATAAATCATGGGGGAGCATCCAGTTCTAGAGATAACCTTCCATCTGCAAGGAAGTGGACTAAAGCACATACACCTGACTTAATTATTGGAAATCATGATGCAGGTGTCAGAACTAGAACAGCTACATCAAATGAATGTCTCTATCATTATTTCCTTTCTCAGACTGAACCAAAGAAAGTGGAAGAAGCTCTTCAAGATGCTGATTGGGTGCAAGCAATGCAGGAAGAGTTAAATAAATTTGAAAGAAATAAAGTCTGGACCCTAGTGCCAAGACCAAAAAACAGGTCTGTTGTTGGTACAAAGTGGGTGTTTAGAAACAAAACTGATAGTGATGGCATAATTACAAGTAATAAAGCAAGGCTGGTTGCAAAAGGATACTCTCAACATGAGGGAATTGATTATGATGAAACATTTGTACCAGTTGCTAGATTGGAAGCCATAAGGATATTTTTGGCTTATGCTGCTCACAAGAAGTTTAAAGTCTTTCAAATGGATGTGAAAAGTACTTTTCACAATGGAGAATTGGAAGAAGAGACTTTGTAAGAAGTTTGCCAAGCTGATGCAGTCAAGATATCAAATGAGTATGATGGGAGAACTTAGCTATTTTATGGGCCTTCAAGTCAAGAAGAATGAAGAAGGAACTTTTATTTGTCAATCTAAGTACACCAGAAATTTGTTGAAGAAGTTTGGAATGTAAGATTGTACAAGTGCATCCACTCCTATGGCCACTGTAACAAAATTGGATAAAGATACTGGTAAATCAGTAGATATTACTGATTACAGAGATATGATTGGCTCACTACTCTATCTAACTGCAAGTAGACCTGATATCATGTATGCTACCTGTCATTGTGCAAGATTTCAAGCAGATCCAAGAGAACCTCACTTAACAGCTGTAAAAAGAATTTTCAAGTACCTTAAGGGTACAACTTATCTGGGATTGTGGTATCCTAGAGAATCAGACTTTAACCTAATAGGTTACTCGGATGCAGATTTTGCAGGATGCAAAATTGACAGGAAAAGCACAAGTGGAAGCTGCCAATTTCTTGGAGGCAGATTGGTTTCTTGGTTTAGCAAGAAACGGAAGTCAATTTCTACATCAACTGCAGAAGCAGAATATATTGCTGCAGGAAGCTGTTATGCACAGATTCTTTGGATGAAGAATCAGTTATTGGATTATGGGTTAGAATTTTGTAAAATCCCTATTTACTGTGATAATCAAAGTGCTATTGCTATGACAGGTAGTCCAGTTCAACACTCAATGACAAAGCACATCAGCATTATGTACCACTTCATATGGGAACATGTGGATGAAGGTATAGTGGAATTGCATTTTGTTCCAACAGATCAACAACTAGCAGATATCTTCACAAAACCACTGTGTGAAGCTACTTTTACAAGATTGGTAAATGAACTTGGAATGATTTCAGGTTATTTCTCTAAATCTACCTAGTTTATGTTCTGATACATCAGACTTTATGATCAGTATTTACATATATTACTATCTCTGTGTATTCTGTGCTTAAATTGAAATTTGCTTAAGTGTTAATTGTTGTCTGATGTGAATTTCTAAACTCTGATAGTGATATGAATGTTTCTGTGACTATTCAATCCAATGAGGATAATTGTGCTAGATACTAACCTAGTAGTCTTTAATATACTAAAGATCCCATGTTTGAAGTAATTGTTTATGTGGAAATCTTTTAACACAAGCAAATTCTGATATTGAGCTTAGTTGAAGTTTACTTTGTGTATCTTATTACTAAGTCAAAAACTAGAATATTGCTTCTTATCTCTTAAGTTCTGTTGTTTGTAAATCTTATGGATGTACTAAGTGCTGATAAGCCTCACTTATCAAAAGAAAAAGAAAAGAAAAGAAATAAATATCAGGTACTCCTTTGAGATCTAGAGTAAAAATGTGGAAGGGACGACCCAAGTGCATTGCTGGTATTAAGTAATATGCATTAGAAAAGCAAAAAAAATTCTTGGTGACTTTTCACACTCTATGATTACTGGAGAAATACTCTGATAACAGCATAAATTCTGATAAGCAGTCGTGACTCACTTACACTGAGAAGCCACTGTAAAATGGAATTTCAAAAGATGCATAAAATGAGCACAAAACAGTTGAGGTGGACTCGTGCATGAACTCATTCTAAAGTAGGCTTCAGAATAATGACAGATTTTGAGCAAAGTTTTTAATTATGCCTTATTTCTAAGATGTACTGAAGTGAATCAGACTTTACTCTTTGTCTGATATTTAGCTTAATGCACACACATACACTCCATATGAATGATGAAAATTATTGTGGTGATAAATGTTGTTTTAGATGAACAGTTTAAGTGTCAGTTGCATAAATTCTGAGGACAAGTTCTGATGGAAGTTCTGATGATTAAGTTCTGTTGAACCCATAACAGTATTTGTGTGAAGAATTACAGGAATAAACATTCACTTTTCGAGTAAAGAAGCCATATTCTGATGACTTTTAAATTCTGATAATAATCAAGTTCTGATGCTGACGTGGCAGTATTTATTTACTTGGTTTATTTTTGGTCATTACTTCAACGGATATATTTTCTCATAATATTGGTTTAAGTGAGATAAATCAGTCATAATCATTATGGGTTAGTGGTTAACGTGTATGTCCTGAAAAACTGCATGTGCACGGTCATTATTGCTTATTTTACGTGCCCATTAACTCCTGCTCTAACCATTTATTGACTGTTCACATGGTGCCAGGTGTAAAGTGTATCCCATGCTTCAAGAATACAGTTGTTGAGTAGAGAGAGTATATATATGAGAGATAAAAGATTTTCTAATCTTTTATTTACTTTTCTATTCTAAATCTCTTTTACTTTCTCTTTCTCTCTCTCTCTCTCTCTCTCTCTCTCGTTTTCTGAAGTTATTTTTCTCTCAGGACTTTTCACAAACACTTTGCAAACATTCTCTTACTCACTTAATTTCTTACAGAGATGGCACCAAAAGACGTAATTTTTGATGGAGCTAAGTTTGTTCCTAATAACTTCTCCGCTATTCTTAGCAAGTCAGAAGCCCTACCAGAACTTCACTTCATTCAGGACTTTCTTACTAGTTCTGATATTGGGTACGCTCTGATTCAACCTGATGCAGTCTCTGGTACTCAAGTGTTGGAATCTGGAGAAGCGGAGTATATGATGATGGTGGTGCTCAAGGGTCCCCAAGTATTATTTTTTCATCAGGGGAGGATGAGCATGTCGTGACATTGGCCACGGTTCGACAAGCACTGCAACAGCCTGAGAACTGTATTTATTCTACTTTTGAGGACATTGACAAAGTTGGGTCAGTTGAAGAGATCTTACATAAGGAGGGAATGGAGTTTCTTCTTTGACTGCATAACCAAGGCTTTTGCAAACAAATGTTCTAATTTCGATGCAATCCCCATATTCAGCCAACAAATCGGGTATGCTCTCATTAACCAAACTGATTTTGATTATGCAAGTGCTTTCTTAGGTTTCATTGAGGATAGAATGATAGAAGACAGAAATACTGTTTACTTTGTTAGATTATGTCAGCTTATTTATAGTTTTTGTTGTGATGATAAGCCCCAATCAACTAGTGAATTAATTCCATCATTCAGACTAGCTAAAAGAGCTTTTAATGACTTATTATCTACTGATAATAAGAAGGCTGTGTTAAGACCCCTCCAAGTTCCTTTATCTGTCAAACAAGCCTTAATAACCTATGATCCAGTTAAATACACTGGATTATATCCTAATGTCCAACCATCAGAACCTCAACCATCAGCTCCTACCACTTCTATACAAACACCTCAAACTTCTCAACCTCAACCATCTGCACATCCTGTGAAACCTTCATCTTGTAAACCAAAGAGGTCAAAGGCTGTGCCTCAGTCTCAACAGAAGAGGAGGACAATGATTCTGAGAGATGAATCAGATACTGAGGAACAAGTTCCCATATCAGAACATGTTGTTGTAGAAGCTGAGAAGATCTCTTCTCAGAATGATACTGTAACTGGGAGTTCTAGGCCTCTCAAAAGGCTTAGAAAGTTAAATCCTGATGATAAAGCTCCTACAGTGTCTCCACCCTTGCAGAAAATGAAAAAGCAAAGAGCTCACATGGACACAGTTGAGTCAGATTCAGAAGAAGAGGAAGCAGCTAAGGAAGGGGGTCAGGAATCTCTGATCCCAACAGAACCAATTATTATTGAATCACTTCCTTCTGCACAACCAGAAACTGCTCAAGACAGAGTGTCTACATCTCTTGTGTCACCTATAATTGAACAAGTACATACTGAAGACCCAGGTACAAGTGCTGAAATTGATATTCATAACTTGATTGTGTTTGAGGTTCTGTACTTGGAAGCTCCAACAACTCAATTCACTCCACCAACAACACCAATTTTGGATGTTGATCAGAACTTGGTTGCATATCAGAATTTAGAGGTTGATGTTGAAGTCTCTATAGCCTCACATACTGTTATTCTATCATAGGATGCTGATACTGCATGATCTACAAGTTCTAATGCTACCAATGAGGATATTACTGGTGAAGCTGCTGCTAATTTAGATGCTGATGCAGCTGGTCCATCAGGACATGCACCTCAACAAACAGTTAATAAAGCTGATTTAGTCGAGAAGTTTGTTAGAAAGGAAACACCAGTACCTTGGAGTGAAACTCCTAGAGAAAAGGAGTGGACTAAGGAATGGAACACAGTTAGTTTTGTTCCTTCTGAAAAGATTCTTGCTGAGCATCTGGCAAAAGCTGATGAAATGCTGATAAATGATTATTTTAAGGCACAGCTGAGAGTTACTGCATTGAGTACTAGGAACCTTCAAGGTCTATACTCAACAACTCATGCCAAGGTGAACAAAATTCAAGAAAACTTGATCCAGCAAGATATGAATGTGAAACTTGAAAATAACAGATTTTTCAAGCCAACCTTTGACAGAATTGCCTGCATTGAGAAAACTCAGGAGAAGCAACAAACTCAGATTGATGAAATTCTAAAAAATCAAGCTTCTCAGCAAACTAAACTCAATGAGATCCAATACTAGGAGAATAATAAGTTTTGATACTGGTAAAAGGATAAGGTAGAGGTCAAGGTCAAGGCAAAGGATTTTCATCAAGTAAAGCTAGAACTTCAAGTCAAGGAACAAATTCTAATACTGGGAGAAGAATAAGTTCTGATACTGGTAAAAGGATAAGTTCTGGTGAACATCTGAAACTTGATGAAGAAATTTCAAAGAAATTATTTCTTAAAGAAAATCCAGGAATGGACTTTGAGAGTCTAAAGGAAGAAGAAGCTAGACTCAAAGCAGAAAGTGTCAAGATAAAATCTAAAGCTTCTATTGTTGAAAAGAAATTTCCAAAGCCTAAGGGTATTGTGATAAAGGAAAGAACAAATTCTGAGGCAACCAAAGCCAAATCACAAGTGGAAATAGATTCAAGGTCCAAGGGCAAAGAAAAAGTTGATGAACCTGTAAAGGTTTATATATCAGTCATGGATGAAGAAATAATTGATGATGAAGATGCTAGTCTTACTCTGTTGCAAAAGAAGATTTCTCAAACAACCTCTGACATGGCTCATATTGTTCAGAGTCAAGACTTAGTAAACTCTGATATGACAGTGAAGCAAGCAATCTCTGACATAGCTCAAGTTAACTTGATATCAGAAGTTAAGAAAAAGGAAACCTCTGACACTGCTCATGTTAAACCTTCAAAGATACTCCTACCAGGATTTACCAAAGCTAAAAAGACTCAACCTTTGAAGACTACATCAAGTGGTTTTGAAGCAAGAGTTGTTACAGGAAAGGAAGCAATAGATAAATCTGGATTGGGTAGTTTTGATGAAGGGAGAATACACAACACTACCAATGATCCAACTTCCTTAAGTGAACCAGAAGTAGGAGCAACTCCTGAAAGATTGAGTCAACTTGAATCTGTATAAATGGTTTACCATTCTGTTTTGAAAGAACATATCTTGTTATATTTTATGACAGATGGAAGGATATTCCATATCAGGCAAAATGCTATTCCATTGAAGTATTTTGAAGAACTGGAACATGTTATATTCCTACTTCAAGTGAAAAATAGATTAACAGATGGTGCTGCAGGTTATTTAAAGTCACAAATTCAAAGACAGAAGAAGCTTTACTCTGTAAAGTCTGACAGCCCATATTGTCCCAAGTACAGAGATCACAAATGTGATATTGTTGAAATGAAGCCTAACACTGCTAAGATCATAACTACTTTTCTGGGTTATAAGGCTGTGGAATTCAATCTAGAGCCTGACAAGGCATATCTGATCAGACTTGATCAGGACATAAGAAAAGCTAAGATAAATGATCTCAGAGCAGCTATTTTTCAAACTGGTGAAGATACAGCTGAATTGATAAATGCTAAAAGGAGGATGGTCAATGAACTTGAATATGCTGAGAGATGTTTGTTGAAGAACTATCTCAGAACAACTCCTGACATCAAAGAGATCAGAAATTGAAGCCAAGTCCAAGATCTACAACTGCTTAAATTCTGAAGTGTATACGGACTGAAGCTGTTATCAGACCTTAAGATGGTAAAGCTACAAGGACTGTAAGTTGTAGTTATCTAGTCAAATTCTCATGCATTTGTACTTAATGTTTTTGACATCATCAAATATCTGTTGAACTTGTATATTATGCTAATTTATAAGTTGGGGGAGATTTTTAGATATATTTGTGATGTCATGTGTAATATGATTTCTGTTTAGTTTTCAGATCTTAACTAACAGGACAAATCAGTACTTAACTGGAAATCAGTACTTATACTGAAGTCAGGACTTAAGATATCTGAACTTAAGTTATCAGGAGATATTTATCAGGAGATAATATCAGGACTTAAGGAGACTTTCAGATAAGGCAGGCGGCTGATTGAAAGGAAAGAAGATCAAGACAAACCCAAGAAGAAATATGCATGAAGAAAGAATTCTATGAAGAATAGAATACTTGGAAGAAAAGATAACTGATTGATATATTTTAGGAAGCAGAATTATATTTAATATTAATTAGAAGATTATCTTGTAACTGTGTAGTATATAAACACATGCATAGGGTTTACACTATACGTGTTATCATTATCGAAATTATTGTTCATTGTAACCCTAGCAGCTCTCGTGATAATTTTTTCATCACTGAGAGATGACAGTTCCATATTGTATTAGATTTTATTGTGTTGAATAAAATCTGTGTTCTGTTACTTGTGTTCTTTAATTCGATTTGATTGTAGTAAACACCGTATTCAACCCCTTTCTACAGTGTGTGTAACCTAACAAATAATAATAAAATATTTAAATTCATAATTTAAATAATACTCCGTTTAAACGTTCTTTGTGTGACCCTTTAGGTTATTATTACATTGGCAATAATTTTATTTTCCAATAATAAAATTATAAATAATTAGTGGCATCTAGTAATACATCATTGCTACCGAAGTAATAATAATAATTGGTGATTCAATTAAACCTTTCGTGAATAATGTACAATATAATATAATCCCTTTAGCCTTATATTATAGATCAAAATCGAGGCATGCATTGTGTCATCCTCTGCAAGCGTTTAATCCTTCTTTCCTTGATCAATGAGTAAACTATTAAACAAATCACTATTTGAGCACGGCCATGCATTTTATAGTCTTGCTCAATCAAGAGGCCAATAATATCACTCCTTTAATAAAGGAGGGCTAAATATCATCTAGATCATTCATATTTCTCATACGATTCATAATATACTCAATGACTACTTTTATGATTACCCGATTAGGGATAACTTTCAATAGTATCAAAGTATATTAATTTTCGTATAGAATTATAATGATTTCAGGTCTAAGGATCAATACATCATTATCACTGTGAGATTAACTTATGACACATTAAACATGTAGTATCTCACAACGGGTCAATCCAGCACCATGTATTTAATGAGATGTGATCATCAGTCAACAAACACACTAGTCTTAACGTATTTATTATTGTCCCTTAATAATAATACTCGACTAGGGACCTTTAGGAATCTCATAATCTCATTTTTAAGTCACATACTTAGAGATATAGATTTACATATTATATTCCAAGGACATTTATTAATCTAACATTTTATCGTAGAAAATAAACATATACAATAAATTACTAAATAATAATCCATAGAATCATAATTAATGATCCAAATATTTTATAATATAAACACAACAGTGTTGTCTCTATGACATAAACACTAACACTAACATCCCAAAAAGATGGGCAGATTAACAACCTTGATAATAAGGTACTCGACAAGATATCACCCAAGAAGGATTAGATCTTGATTTTATTGAAAAAATTGATAGATAAATAAAAGATGAGATGGGAGAGCGAAGGGAGATTGATTATTAATGGATGAAGGTTAAAGGATGGAGAAGTGGTGGCTAAAACTCTAATTTTGGGAGTCGACTCTTAAAACCCTAAAAGTCACACTGTTTAGGAATCAGATCATTAGCTTTTACTGAATGTTCCATCAATTTTTGTAGACACTATAAGTGAATATTTCGGTTTAGAAATATTTAATTGAATATTTCTTGTAATATGACTATAATATAGAAATATTTAAGTGAATCTAAATATTTAAGTGAATAATTCTGGAGTGAATTAGTCTATTGGTCTTCTTTTGAAGTGCATATGTGCCGTAATTATTGAATTATTTGGTTGAATGTTGTAGTGGAAAATTGTTAAATTAAAAATCATTTTTGAAGTTGATGTTGTTAGTTTTTAATTATAATTTAAAGGATTAGTTAAAAAAATCTTTATTCTATGTCATTGTATTTAGTTGATCCATTAAATAAGTAAAAAATTGTCATTTTATTTAGTGCATCACTTAAGAGAATCTTTATGGTATGTCATTATATTTCACATACTAGAGAATCTAAAGTTTTTTTTAAAAGTTATTACTAAAAAGGATCAACGTTTTATTTAAAATAAAAAAAATCTGAATATTTAGTTTAAAGAATCTCAAAAAATGACAAAGTTATTATTAATGAAGGAAACATATAATTTTAGAATGGTCTTCGAAATTTTAAAAAGATAATAATAAATATCAAATTATATTTATATTAAAAATGAAGACACTTGAGAAAAATCTCGTAAAAATGATTGTATTAGTATAGAAATAAATAACTAAAACTTTATTAATATTATGTGAAATATCTAAAAGAAATGACAAAGTTACTATTAATGAAGGAAACATATAATTTTAGAATGCACTTCGACATTTTAAAAAGATAATAATAAATATCAAATTATATTTATATTAATAATGTAGGCACTTGATAAAAATCTCGTAAAAATGATTGAAGTAGTATAGGAATCAATAATTAAAACTTTATTAATACTGTTTCCGACCATATTTATACAACTTTTAGTTTTTTTATTAGTTAATACATACTATTATTATAATAGATTATTTATTATTGATAATGGGATTTAAGATTTATCTAAAATAATTAATAACTATTATTTGTTGATGCAACTTTTAGATTTATATGGGACATTTGCACTAAAAATTTACTAATTAATTTTTTCAAGATTTAACTCTTCCTCTGAGTAATTTTGAGCTAATCTACAAACTGTTTTTTTAGTTTGTTGATTCAGGGGAATTTTTCACTTTGGCCGGTACTTATGTTAAAATCGACTTTCAACATGTTATACTACACTTATTTATCTTTACTTCTCATTTTATTTATATATGTTCAAAAATTGAATATCCTACTATATTCTTTCACTAGTTAAAATATTCAACTTGACTATTTTATAGATATGTGGAGTACTAAAAGAATTTGAGGGGTTTAAGTGTATAAAAAGTATGTATGAACAAAGGAATATCGTAAAGTAATTGATGGGAGGTGAGCAACAAAATCAAGTTTTGGGCTAAAAACTCCTTGCTTATAGTATGATTCAAACTTTACCAAAATTAAATTATTGTAAAATGGATATCAGTTCAGTTTTCAAATCCTCGCAACCCAGACATGTTACTAGGCATCTTGCATTCCGTTTCAACAGAGAAAATAGTTATGGACGAAGGAGGTAATTTCTTTTTTCTTTGTTTATCATCAATTGAGTCGGTTATATTAATGGATGAGTAAATAAATGAAAGTTTCATAACTTGGTCTTGATTGTTACTCCGGTCGGTAAAGAATTTCTCTTAGTCCGGTCTCGCCTTCATCTTTCTGAAATGGTAATATCAATAATAATACTTCTCTTTTCATTGATTTCTTTTAAATTATCCTCTTAGTTCGTCTCAAAAACTAAAGAGAACATGTTATTGTCAATCTTTTTGTATGCACATATCCATGACAACAACTAATTATTTGATCTTGATATCAATGTTATATAAATTTAGTTCTTTTTACAGGTTGTGTTAGATTGTGATATTAGAACGGGTAAGTTTGAAAATCAAAGTTACAGGCTTTCCGCTTCAAAGGTCAGTTCTTAAAGACAAAAACAAAAAAAATACATGTTATTATCAATTTATTTGTATGCACATATCTGATTCTTACATTGCTTTTATGAATTTCTATATGTAGACAACCTGTTTAAATGTAGAGTACATATCGGGATTTTGTGGCGGGCATTCAGATTTAAACCAAAGTGCTTAAACACAAATACTAAAGAATAGATGTTATTATCAATCTATTTTTATGCCAATATCCCTGATATACTTTGCTTTTGTGATTTTCTACATGCAATTATTTCTTTATGCTATTATTTCTTACGTTATAATCCATGACATGTTCTTAGAATATATTTGCTAACGTGATTCATTGTTTGGTAACCATCCGGTAACTGCATTGACATATCAAATGTCGATCTTTTGCTAATTAAAATGGTTTTATGTGATTTTCTGTTCATTGCATTTGTAAATCTCAAATATGCATGATGAAATAGTTGTTGATCTGTAAAACAAACAGATCATTTATCAAATATTTATGTGTATCTTCTGCATGGTGGATGGAACAGGTTAATGAACTTTTCCACATATAAATTAGTGGGTTATTTGTTGCTAACTAACTATTGTTTCCCTATACTGTTTGACTCAACTACTAAGTATATTATTATCCTATTCAAAAATGTATAACATGTGTCACTCCGGGTTTATTCCCCAATTATTATTATAAATCTTTCAGTTGATGAATCCATGCTTGCTTATGTTAGAGATATGAACGACATGTGCTGGATCTTTCTGGAAATGAATCCAAAGAGATAAGCTATTGGATCACGCGTGAAAATCTTGGCAACAACTGAATTACCGTGCCCTCTTTTTTCTCTGCTCCATAAATTAGTATGCCTTAAAGTCTATAGACCGTTCCCTCTTTTTTCTTTGCTCCATAAATTAGTATGCCTTAGAGTCTTTAGTCAGTTTTGTTTGTAATTTTGATGATTTTAAATGAAATCAGTATTAGACTTAATTTTAATGGCTACAGAATCATGTAATATTTATCATAGTTATCATGTTGATTGCATTATTTGGGACTGTTTTGTTGTGGATGTATGGAAGCTTCCGAACTATAACATTTTTTTGCTATCGGTGGAGGTAAATATTTGACAATACATTATGCACACATAATGCTTCGGAAGCTTGCAAAATATGTTTCAGGTTCATTATTTTTCCTTCTTTAATCTTTTCTTTCATTTTCAAAAAATCTCATGAACTTTTTATAATTTATCTAGAAAGGTTTTAATGGTTCCTTTAGATAACGAGAAATCAATTTGATGGTTATTCTGTTATAACAAGTTAAATATAAATTGATATGACATGGGTAGTTCTGGTATACAGTGTTTCATTTATATTGTTTTGCTATATTTCATGTGTTTCATATATATTTCATTTGCTATTTCCTAAACCATAACTAAATTAAATTGAACTGTCCAGGAAATTAAATTCATAACTAAATTAGTGAGTAGACCCGCATGGCCTCTGTACTCTCAAGATGTATTTCAGAATTTTCTATGTCCGACTAAATTTCAATATTTTAAATTATATGCATCTATAAATTAGATAAATATGTAAAGATAAATTCATAATCTCAGTCAAGACAGGGAACTTTTTATTGGGAATCAGTTATGAATTGATTTTATCTATTAAAGTCATAAATATTTAATACTTGAAATACTTAATTTTTTTATAGAAAATATCACCTATTATGACACATACATATCGAAACAATTATTTTTATGTTATACAAGGTGATTTATGGGCAAACCAGGGAAATAATGCGTCCTTTAACTATTTCGTTGTGGTTCAAAATTAGCTTTGACAAACTAAATCCTAAAAGCTGTTACATTTCTCATCGAGGTCTCTATTCCTATGTACCAAAGATGAGAAGGATAAAGGTTAATTTAGATATATACTGAGGTCAAGTTCAGTTTGACGATTTATTTCGCAGAGCAGGCGATCAAGGTGATGGAAGATGACTATGATGCGCATGAGAAACATAATAAAGTAGTAGTTGATTTGGAGGAAGTCGTTGTGGGTGATGTGAAGGTAGCAGTTGATCTCCTAAAATTTACACTAGAAGTTTTTCGGAAGGCTTAGGGAAGCTAAATTAGCCATTCATGTGTTTTTTGCTAAATAAGTTAGTCAGTCATGTTGAGTTGGGGTTTGCAGTAGTTGTAGCTATGAACTAAGTCAGCAGATTTTTTTTCCAGGGAAGTAGAAAAATTGATTGAAGAATGCTACAGAATATGACGATCATCAGTTTTGAAGGTCTATTTATATTTGATAGTTATGTTTTATGGAAGATGTGATTTCAAGTATGAGGTGTTAACTCAATGTTAGTGTTGGGTTTAAACCCAATATGTGATATGGGTTTGATTATATAAAACATAATTTGATTGTGTAATAATTGTATTTGTTGATATTTATTATCATAATGGGATTGAATAATAATTATATGGGTAGACAGTTATTACTATAATCAGATTATGTTTGTCTTATTCGCTAAGTTTGTTCTAATAAATTTTCACAGATTAAAATTCGGTCTAAATTTTTTCAAATTGAATTAAGGTCGAATTAATTAGGATCGATTTAGTCTGGTTTCGTAATTGATGGACATCCCCTGCCCAACACCGAGGCTAGTTGTAGAGACGTGCAAAGTTTTTTTTTTGGCAGGAGGACTCTTTAGAAATTTGAAAACCTAGGGGCCTGTTTACTTCAACTGTTTTCCAAAAAAATTTCTAAAAAAATTGGAAAAACTAAAAACATGTTCAAATGCAAAATTTTCAAAACAAAAAACTGGAAAAATAGAAAACACGGTTTTCCAGTATTTTCCAAATTATAACTACAGATATGAAAAGTGTGGAAAACAACATTTTGATGTTTTCTAAACCTAAACCTAAAAAAGTGAAAAACACGGCTCCTAGTTAAACACCTAACCCACTTCCATCCCTACTAGACACAAATATTTTTATATTTTTATTATTTTTAACATCAATTAACAATTTTGTAAGTTTACTTAAAAAGTTAACCAAAAAAAGTAATAGAGTAAACAACATATATACTACTAACTTAACTTATGAACCTTATAAATTTTCAACACCATAATATCATATTTTTAAATTAAAAACTATAAGACATATTTGTAATAAAAAAATTCAAAATAGTTTAATTTAACAATTATTTTGATAGTTTGATTAATATTAATATTTATATTATAAGAGGGAGCTTAATAATATAATAATTAATAATTTATATGTTAGAAAAATAAAGACGAGATTTCTAACTAGAACTCAGTTATGAGTTATGAGTTATTTCGTAGAAGATTCTTCAAATTTTTTGTATATAATTATTAATTGAAATTTTTAATAAAAGCTACAAAATTGTATATATTTAGAGTCATGTAATTAGAAAGTTTCATTATTCAACCTATTTCAGAAGACTGTTTTTATACTTTATTTGTCATCTTTTTTATATTTTATCTAAAAAAATTATTTTAAACATGTTAAAGAAATATGTATGTATAATTAAATTGAGAAACGTTAAAATTGTTTTACTAGTTGCTTTTCTATATATTTACACAAATTATCTCGTCATTTATTTAATGTTTTTAAGAAAACAGAAAACTGACCATATATTATTTTAGCATTTGAAACATATTTTCTCAGTTTTCAACTGTTTTCTTAGAAATGAAAATTTTAGAAAAAATGGAAAAAAAAATTACAAGTAAACAACCCTAGATTATTCGTTTTCTTAATTGTGAACGCCTGGCCTGCAAAAAGAAAAAGAAAATAGTGAACGCCTGCTACTTCATTTGTACTACCATCAAGTTGTAAAATAACTAGTTGGATAATCAACCTTCTAAGATGAGGATCAAACATCACGAAAGGTATATTTTTAATCCTTGTTTTAAGTATTTATATTCTTAGAACTCGATAATTGAATACCCTCGTCACATTTTATTTGTTTACTTATAAGATATGGTTAGAAAAATGTGCCTGCAACGTGTTTGATATTGTGTTTCATCCATCTTTTAAACAATTTTCATAAATTAAGAATGTTTAACTTATAGGACGATCATAAGATTATTCCAAACATACCCATTTATCCGCTTGTTCGGTTTTTTTTTGAAGCTTTTTTAATAATTAGGTTTATATGTCTTAGAAATGAGTATTTGTTCTGACAAATTAAATCTATCTCGGACGACACAAGAGATAAGCCAAGCCTTCATGACTTGAGCTATCTAGTGCACGTGTTGCTTACTCAGTTGCTGGGGCCTCGTAGTGCAGTATAGTAAAAATATACTAAACTTTTATAATTGAAGGTATTTGTATTTTATTCTGGACCCTCCTGAAAATTTTCAGGGTCTTTCACTGCTATATATATATATACACTATTGTCACTTGTCCCTCAGCATTGTATTATATTGATAACAAGAGGTCAAGTTTGTTAAAGACGTGCTTGTGAAAAGTTGTATATATTTAACTAATCTTTACCCAAAAAAATGGGTGTTGAGATTGTAAAAAAATTTGATTTACTATGGTTTATGGTTACACTCTGGCTAGATATCTGAAACTACAAAATTAATCCTCTAGGGAACCCGCAAGGAAATCCTCAGTTTCATCAAGTTTCACGTGTGGCATTTGTGCGGATCGTAAACCATACAAGAAGTCATTTGCTATAAAGGGTTGTACTCACTCTTATTGTTCTGATTGCATTCGCCAGTACGTGACAGGCAAGGTTCAAGACAAGATTACCCGAATTTATTGCCCTGTTTCGGGATGTCATGGTAGGTTGAAGCCTGAACATTGTCGTTCTATCTTACCCTCTAGGGTGTATGATAAATGGGGAGATGCATTATGTGAGGCTGTGATTTCATCCCGGGATAAATTTTACTGTCCCTTTAAAAATTGTTCTGCACTTCTGGTTAAGGGTTCTGATTATAGAGACATTTTTGAGTCGGAATGTCCGATCTGCCATAGGTTGTTTTGTGCAAGGTGTAAGGTTCCTTGGCATTCCGAGATTACATGTAGGGAGTTCCAGAGGTTACATAAGGATGAGAGGGGAAGAGAGGATATTTTACTCATGCAGCTTGCCAAGAAAAAAAAATGGGTTCGGTGTTCCAGGTGCAAGTTCTATGTTGAAAGGACTGAAGGTTGCTTATCCATGAAATGCAGGTCTTAATTTTACTTGTACACAATTTTTATTTGTTAGTGTTCATGTTTATGTACGTACTAGTAATTTCTTTCTAGACTTGGATCTGGAAAGTTCAGTCCTAGTACTTGTGCTCGAATAAAACATTAATGTCTTTTGAACTTTATTCTGACTGTCTAATGATTAATATAGTTTTTAGTATTTAAATAAGACAATGTAGCACATAAGAAAGGAAGCAAAAACTGTCTGTCACAAAAATCATCAGGACTAAAAGGAAGATACATTAAGCAAGTAGCGTTGCTGCGTTGTTTAAAAATTTCTTTAGCTATTTTTCTGCAAGGAGGTAAAGCAAGACTAGCAAGGATGGATCTACCTGTAACCTGTGGAATAGACTCTTAACATTTCATCAGTCTAATCGGGGTTCAAATCTCTGCTGCCTCTAGTGTTTTTTTTTTAATTTTAATGTATTACCTCTCTTAAGAAATTTTAGTGTAACCTTTAACCATTAGCTATGACTGCACATAACCCAGTGTTTAAGTTCTCATTTCCAACCTAGTGCTTGTGATTTCGAGACGGCCCTTTTTTATGGGACATTATTCTGTTCCCTCCAGGCTATAATGCTACAATGCCAGATCCGTCCCTGACCAAGCAAGGTCTTGTTTTGATGTTGTTTCATAAGTTGGACATCTCTTGGCCTGTGACACTGCAACGATTTTAATAATTGCAACCTCCAAGTTCAGACTACAAGAAAACTGTTCTAGTAATACGAAAATTTTGTCAGTTTGAGCTGTACAATCTATCAGTTAATCTTCTTATTAAATTTTAGATCATATTCATCAGCGTATTCTGATTCTTTTAATTGGGATAACTAATGCTCTCAGGTGTGGACACACTTTCTGTTACAACTGTGGAGCTTCTGTATCCGGTCACTACTGTACAAACTGCAAGCATTGAATAAAGGAGGTATAGTACATTCTGTTCTTAAGTTGATGACATTTTTAATCTGTAGAGTATTTCTTAAGTTAGGCGACAATCATTGATTACCATACAATTGTCTAATTGGTGACTAAAATAATCGTGCAAACTATGACTATTGGATCTGTTCACTTGTTTCTTTTATAATGTGTTGATTTGAGATATAGAAACCTGGAGGAGTATTCAATTTATTTAAACATCTTAAATATGAACTCAAGGCACCTATTACTTTGGTTTAGTATTATATTTTAGTAGAATATAGCAGGACAATTAAACAAAAGGAAAACATGCTGTACTACTGTAGTAGACTGGCTGCATGATGCTGCCGAACTTTATTGTGTGTAGGAGCAAAGAGGGCTCTAGGACAATGGTATGACAGGGTTGAAACAGAGATGGATATATCTTTGGAGAAGATCGGTAGGTAAGTAGAGATACAAATAAATCCTCCCAACATTCATGAATGAACCTATTAAAATAATGAAGATTGTTATGGTTTTCAAAAGAGATGCTAAAACTTAGAGAACAAGTAAAATCCTAAATATTAGTATAAAAGTATACTAATGTCGAGTACTACCTAGTACAAATCTACTACTATTAATCTAAAGTCTAGAATTTTCTAATTTTATTAATACATATATATAATTGCAAATATATCTATATATTAATAATCATATAAATTAATTATCGCTAATTTAACTGTGTCCTGCTCAGCATCACATAGGAAAAGATTTTATGTCTTTGATATTCTGCATGTTACCTGAAAATTTACAGTCTACAGAAAGTGTTTTTTAATGTAATACAAAGGAAAGAACTGTTGTAAAGCGTAGGATGATAGAATGAACCGTTCATGCCTTTGTTCAAGTTTACTCATACTGTTTCTCTTACTCTTGTATCTGTAGGCAAACATAAGATGTATTATATTGTATAATTAAAATATCTGCTTATTACTTTCAGATGGGGAAAGAAGTTGGATATAACTCACTTTCATGCCCCTCAAAGAGAGTTATCTGTAAAGGCCCTTTCGTTGGTTCTCAATATATTATAATAAGAGTATCTCCTATGTTTAGAGGAAGCAGCAAAACCGCACGACTAGTGAACATTAGTATTTTTCTTGCTGTTGGTTTTTTGAGATGTAAGATTTTATTAGAACCATGGTTGTTAAGTCGACAAGTCGAGCCCGAGTACCGTGGAATTGACTAGTCGACAAGTCGCCCGACTAGTCGTAAAAAGTCGTAAATAGTCGACAATATCCTATTTAGAGTAATTATAATATATAATATAAGTAAACAAACTTCAAAATAATAGTTCAAGTAAAAACTAATAGATAATAAGTTCAAATATCCAAAGTCAAACATCTCTAATCAAATAAAAACATAACTAAAGAGTCAAATCAACTAAACAAACACAATCATGCATCATAATCATCCATCTCAGAATCATCTCCATCTCCTCCTTGGGTATTCTCCTCGGGTGGGACACCATAATCATCTTCCACTTCCTCATCATCGAAAGGAATATTATCTTCATCTTCATCTTCTTCATCAATCTGATCTTGTGTCGAACTAGTGTTCCGTCGAGTATAGGTTAGAGTGGAACCACCTCTAGCTCTCCTCGGAAAATTACGTCCCTCAAGTGATTCGGATGCACCCGAAGCTATATCCACCGCTTCCTAAAACCTATCCTCAATGCCAACCCACTCATTAGCCCATTCCAAGTCCTCAAATACAAGTGGATCAAATTTCCTTCCTAGCTCACGTCTCTTTTTGAATCTTGAATCAATCTTCCGGTTGTATTGGACATACACCAAGTCATTCAAACGTTGATGTTCCAACCTATTCCTCTTCTTTGTATGTATCTAAATTAATTAAATGTAATTAGGCCAACAATAGGAGAAATAGTTGCAAATTGGCAATAAAGTAATAAACACTTTAAAAAAGACGAGGCACTTACAAACTCAAATGTACTCCAATTACGTTCACAACCGGAAGATGATGCACATAAACCAACAATACGCCTAGCAAATGCTTGAAGCTCAATCGCACGGCCTCCATATGCATCCCACCAATCAACTAATATATAAACAAGAATAACACAAAATAAGCATTCTTTTTTTTATGAAATTTACAGAGTTTTGAAATGAACTTACGAGGACTTTTTGACTTGCTATGCTCAATTGCCATTTCCCTTGTAAAGCCTTCCCGAGTATTTTTGTAGGCATCCGCATAATCACTTATTTTGTTCCTTGTATCCCTATCCTTGACCATCTTCTCAAGCACATCGTTGAAATCTTCTCTAAGTCGTGAGGCATAGTCGGGATCGTTTTCAAGAAGATCAAAGTATCTCCCGGGATTAAGAAACAAAGAAGCTCCATGTAATGATTTTCCCATTTGAATATTCCAACGATCATCAATGATTTTCACCACTTTGTTCCGGATTGCCATTTTTCCACCTCCAAATTTCTTCTTGACTTCGGCTTTTGCATAATCAATAGCAGCTGCAATTTCAGCCAAAGCAGGCCTTTCATCACCATCAGCAATGCGCAACACTTGAAGAAGTGGCAGTGATGCATCTACACAATCTCCAACATTACTCCAAAAGACGGACGAGAGAACAGTGTCACAAACTTTCCTTCCATTTTCTGATTTTGATAACTTTGACATGGTCCAATCCGACCCACAAAACAAGAAACGCAATGGTTCCTGTTTTTTTTGCAAACTATCCAATGTAAGAAAAGCAGTGGCAAACCTCGTAGCTCCAGTCCTGATTAGGTCCCTCCCATTAGTCTTCTCCCTCATAGCATCAAGAACACGCCCATGCCTAATAAATGTAGTGCATCTTCTTGCCTGGTTGATTGTCTTCTTAAATGCTGGAATTTTGCCAATGTCCTCCAACATCAAATCAACACAATGTGCAGCACATGGAGTCCAAAATAAAGTAGGCATCCTTATTTCCAAGATCTGACCGGCTAGCTTGTAGTTCGCCCCATTGTCCGTCACAACTTGCACAACATTTTTCTCACCAATTTCCTTTATCTTACTTTCAAGCAAGTTTGCCAACATTTGTGCATCATGTGATTCACTTGAAGCATTAACCGAACCCAAAAAGAAAGTACCTTCGGGACTATTCGCAAGGAAGTTTATGAGACTTCTTCCTCGCCTATCGGTCCACCCATCGGACATAAGAGTGCAACCATACCTCTTCCAAGCCTTTTCATGCTTTTCTTTCAATTTTTCAGTTTCGTCCTTCGCCTTTTTAAGTAGAGGAACCCTCAATTCATGATATGTTGGTGGCCTTAAACCCGGGCCATATTGGCCTATGGACTCAACCATCACCTCATAACTCCTAGAGTTCGCCGCATTGAAAGGAATCCCACATTCATAGAAAAAATTTACAATAGGCATATGGACCCTTTCTTTCTCTTCCGGAGTTCTTAGGCGGTTCTCCAAAGTGGTTTGACTTGCCCCTTTTCTATGCCTATCTTCCACAACCTGTTCTGGGGTCTTCATTAACATAGAAGCTACTGACTTGCTGCTCCCTAACGGCGGCTTTTTGAAGTTAGATGGCTGGGCAGCAGCCTTCCCTTTACTTTCAGCAGTAGATTTTAAACTTGGTAAGGTATTTGATGCCGCGGTTGATGGAATTTCCTGAACATCATCATCGTCGCTGTCCTCTTCAAAATTCTGCACATTTTTTTTACTCCTCTTCTTCTTATTTTGAACAAAGTCGTTTATTTCTTTTGTAATATCTTTGGTTGTTTTGGGACATTTAACAATATCCGGATAACCACCAATCAAGTGTTGTTTAAACCGATTAATTCCCCCATGATTTGAATTCCCGCAAAGAATACATTTAACAACATCTTTGTTAACTTCCGGCATAGGATAAAAAGCATACTTCCATCCGGGATCATTTGATCGACTAACTTTTCTTTTAGGATCTTTAGCCAATTCCCTCCGCGTACTTTCAGTTTCGATATCCATTTTTTTCTGCAGAAAGCATGTTGAAATTAATGTTATAATGTTATACAGGTGCAACAGAGGTGTAGCAGTGGGTGTACTGTAATGAAGCAGAGTGAAGTGAAGCAGAGTGGGAGCAGAAGATCATTTTTTGATTCTGCTCTTTTTTTTGCAACAGAAGAAATAGTTATAATGTTATAATAGTTAAAGAAGAAAGACCCACTGTAATTTGATAACGATGTGTAAATGTACAGTGTACACACAGTTTGTTCGATTGTGAAATATAAATAAAATTGAAAACTTGCTTTTGAAAAATTGATAAATTAAAATTCAGATGTAATTAAAAAATAAGGGGACTTTGTTTTTTACAGTAAATATTAAAATTATTTTTAAAGAATAACAATAATATTATGTGAAATAAGAATAATTAAAAAAATAAAAGTAATGAAAAAACCAGTGAACAAAATCAAAATGAAAATAATGAAAACAATTTTTGATAATTAAAGTAAAAATCAAAATCGAAATTTTAAAAAGAAAGTTTAATTTTTTTTAAAAGAAAGTAAAAAGAAATTATATTAAATTTTTTAAAAAAAAGTTTAATATATATACCTGCTTGTATATACAAGTATATACATACGCACACGACGTTAAAAAAAGTTAAAAAAGATGGAGATAAGAAGTTAAAAAGATGAAGAGGGAAGAAGAAGAAACACAGAGAAGAAGAGAAGAAGAGATAGAAGATTGGAGAAGAAGAGACGAAGAGAAGAAAGACTTACCGGAGAAAATGGAGACGAGCCGCCGCCGGAGAAGAGAGAGGATTGAAGTCGTCGTATTGCGGCTGTGCCCTTTCTTTCTTTGTGTTTGAGACAAACAAAACGTAAGTTAAATTCCAACAAACCCTTTTTTTCCAAGTCGGGTCAGTAATAAACCGGGTTTTTGGTCGGGTTTCGGGCCGGGTTCCGGGTCGGACACGGGTCGGATCCGGGTAAAGCCCATGAACTTCAAACTCACAAGTCGAGCCTCGACTTTTTCCCACATGTCGACTTGTCGACTAGTCGCCGACTAGTCGTCGACGTAACAACAGTGATTAGAACGCAACTGTTTATAATTATATATGCCTGAAGTTCTATTCTATAATACAAGCGTAAACCATTGGTTATCTTGTCTTTGAAGTGATAAATTAGAGATTCGAGGCAAAACATATGGTGCTCTACAGTTCGGCCCCGGACCCCGGGGAATCGAATTAGTACAATATTTTTAAAAATTATATACAGAAGGTATTAATGAATAAGTAACACTCCTGATAATGAGTCTGAAATGATATAAAGCTGGGCAAATTTGACATTTTCCTGATTTCTGAGGTCTGAGTTTGACACATGTTTTTTAAGCAGTTTCCTATATATATATATATATATTTAGTTGGTCTAGGCTCTCTTTTCCTAATTTGCAAATAAATTGCTGGTCTCGGAAAAAATAAAAATATCGTAGCCGGTGTTGCAAGGCATTGGTACCGGGGGACAATAAGAAAATTGTAGCTGGTGTTGCAATTTGCAAATAGTGTATTTCTTCCTAAGTACTCCCTCTCTTTCATTAAATTCTCTACGTCACTTTTTGACACGCTTTTCAATGTTCAAATATCATATAGTTGTCTAATATTTTAAATTTATTTTTCTGAATAAAAATTTAAACATTAAACTTTTATTCAGAAAATAAAAATTTAAAAAAATATTATGTAACTATACGATATTTGAACATTGAAATGCGTGTAAAAAGCAAACGTATAATAGTAGTCTTGTTGTCCTGAGGACTCCCTCTCCAAATTCACATGTCACTAGAATTCCATTAAACTATTGAATAAAAACGATAAACTAAAAAAGTGTTGACCTTGTCTCAGGTAATACGATTTATTAAATTTGAGAGAGAATCAAACTTACATGACAGCATGCATTCACAAAGAGCAGATGGTTCGAATTTGTATATTGATGAATAAACTTGACTTGATGCTCACATACAAAGGTCACGCCTATAAGAATACACTTGACTTGATGGCCACCCACAAGGGCACAACTATAAGCTCTAAGAAGATAGTACATTTTGGTCATATTAGAACAAGAAGTTCTAAAAAATGGGGGATATATGCATTGATTGTTTCTGTTGGTGCAAGAAATTACAGAGAAAAAAAAACACAAAGTGCGAAAGAACTAGTTCTTTATACATCTCTGGATCATTTGGCGCATGCTTATATCTAAAACAATATTGGTGCATATCTGCTTCAGAGACCTCTGCAATGTGCTTTCAATTTCAGTTGATGAATATTCATACTTTCCAAAATTTTCCTGGAGTGTCGAGTACGAATTAAATCATTACTTCCAAAAGAAAGATGCCCAAGTAGCCCCAAAAGGTTGTCTGACTAGGTCAGTCCTTGACATCTGTTACTCCTTCGGTAGCAATCTGAAACCTTGCTTCAGCTTCGGCCAAACAAGGAGAACTGATCACTTTACAAATTCGCTCCTCTCCTCTTCCTTTACGTAGAGCTAGCCTACAAGCAGACCAGATCTGACTATCAGCAATAGAGGGGAGGGGTAAAGATCTGTATGTATATAACAATCTAAGCAATTACACACCTCGTTGTAGAAGCATGAGCCATGATGTTCCCTCCAATTGGTTTAATTTGAGGCCCTGCAAAAACTGCAGAACCATCCACTTGGGAAACAACTTGGTTGGTAATTACAACAGCAACGCCGAACTACAAACATAAAAAATAGTATATGTCAAAGGTCAAAGAAGATTTTTGAGTATCATTGTAATCAGGTACAATGCCAAGACTTAAATATTCTATGACTTTATGTGTTACTAGGGAATGTAGAGAGACTACCTCATCTGCTAACTTTTGCAGGCTCCTCAAAAACTTGCCAAGATGCATCTGCCTGGCTGACAATTCTCCCCTTCCCGAAAAATCTGTTCTATACAGAGCAGTTGCACTGTCCACTATCACTAGTGCAAACCTAACCAAAATTTACACACCAATTAGCTAAGCAAAGTAACATTGCCCTCATAATCCACTTAATGTTATATGAATGTAGTATTAGTAGCATAAAGTTAATGATTATTTGATTGGATGGCGCAAGAACCGTCACAAGTTATATTAAAGTAGCATGTATTGCAAAGTCCATATACTGAAATCCCAAAAGCTCAACAATCGAACATTAATTGGAAAATTTCATTCTTTCGTAATATTCAGTGCATGAGTAAGCTACAAAATGCTCTTTGACTACCAGTATTATTTTAGAATATCTGTGTTACAGTTCTATAGAGACGCTTATTTATTGGATTGGTTGCAACTTGTATATGTACAGTTCACCACATACCAGTGTTTAGTTTGTAACTGCAAGTACAATTGGATAAATGACATACTCTACTCAAGTGCTAAACTGATTGCATATTATGCCAAATTATTTTAACCCTCTAAAGTGTGTACTCTATCCACAAATATCAACCAGTCACCAGTTGATTTTACCAAATTGTGATGCATTTGTGTATTTGTTATGCCGTTACCGACCCCCGGACCCCAGGAATGACGTACTTACTGTTTCAGTATTCAATTTGTCAGCTGTACTAAGTTAGTACCCTCTCTCGCCTGCAGTACTCTGGAATATATCTTTGATATGTTTCATAAAAACAGACACGCAATCTTATTTTCAGACCGATATAGTCGAGCCTAACTAATATTTATATTTTGGCAAGTTGACTCTGTTTTGAATTAGGAATGTACATATTTATAATGCAAATCTCCAATGGACTGTAATTACCTAATTAACGTTAAATAGGTTCCATTTTACAGTAGTAATAGAACAAAACAATTGGCTTTGTTGGTTTATGTTCGGTTTCTATCTTAAGAAATCAATAACCAAATAAATCAAACACACCCAGTATACTTTTACTATGACTTTTAGTTGTTCCACTGTTTTAGTGTTAATATTATGACTCAGCCCCCAATACTTAGTCACTTATAAAGCTAAGTAGTTTTGATGTGCAAGTATCAAAACATAGTTAAACTTGTTGCTAGACTGTGATAACTCTGACCTATCTAACAGGAAACCACTTGTTCTTTAAAAAGCTATCATGTGCGATGGTCACGTTAAGAATTTGGCCTCCAGGTTAAGAGTTGACAATGACACAGCGAAATCAAATATCAGCAATGCAGACATTATTATAATATGAGGGACATACAACTGATGCTTGACTTGATGGTTGCGACAATTACAATCAGCTGAACTAGAATCCATACCTGGTCTCAATCATCATTGAAGCTGCTTCGAGCAAAAGCCTTGATTGATGATCAGTATTATATGCTCGAGCATATGCAACATTCTCCAAAACATCAGCCCCATTAAGCCCAAATCTGAGTGAATTTAACAAAATGCCAGTAATAACATGAGCTTAGGAAAAAACTAGGTGCTTAAATTTCCAAAAAAATATATTTTTTATTTCGAGTGCAGCAGGACACCTGTCAGCTATTTGCAGGAGCCTTTGTGGTCTGAAAGTCCCCTCGGCATCAATGTACATTGCCTTGCCTTCACCGCCACCTTGTTCTAAAGGAAGCTGAAAGAGTAACACATATGTCTTTGTTGTTAGTTGTCACTTCCCACAGAAACTTACTCAGAATGTCAACTGGGAAAAAGGGTGCAACAACAAGAAGTGTGATCAATGCTGTGTTTACTAGACGCTGTTTTGGTTAGTGCCATGAAGGATAACTGCTGCCTGATGTTGGCATACCACAAATTATCTTTCTAGTATCATGGCATGCATATATGTCTAGCATGACTTAAAGACACAAATTTAGATTTGTCATCCGTCTTCAGTACCCAAATTTGTGTGCTTCTTCGTTCGCATGTGGTGCCTTCAAAAATTTGAGAATTCTTTCCAATCAAAATATTGAGGCTTGGTCTTCAATATGACAGTCACCAAATAAGGCTGGGTTATTTAAAGGCGACAGAACAGAACAATACTCAAGGGGTTTGTTTCTAGACATTGTAATAACAGACTTCAATCTATTGAGGCAGTTCATATTATTCATCATATACCCACATATACAAATCTGTGTGACATACTGTATATGCTAAAAAAACCAAAAACACGATTTGTTACTAGACAACTCTATCATGATTATTCTTCTTGAATGTGGCTTGAGTCTAGCAAGATCAGGTGGGAAAACCTATATGGCTAGAATGAGTCATGCATAATATCCGCAAACAAGAAAGAAACTGTCTACATCTTACTTGGCAAGTAACACAGAGTGTGTGACACAGTTGAGTCTTTCCGCAACGGAACTCGCCATATATTTCAGTAATGGATCCTGTCTCAATGCCTCCTATCAAATTCCAACCAGGAAACATTGTAAAGAATACATAATATCACTTGCAAAAGAGTTTCTACGGACTTGCATACGATGTCTTATTGTATATATAGTAAATAGGATTACAGTAGTAACAAACTGCCATTTGGAACCTACCTTCCAATACTTTGTCAAGTTCTCTGGATCCTGTGGTGATAAGAATGATTTCCTCCCTCTGAGCATGGAGTTGACCAGCACTGGTGAAGCCCATTGGGACCAATTTTGAAGCTGAATAAAGAAAGTAAAAAAATTAGAGATTTGGAACTAGTTTTTTCCTTCATTTACTTGTACTCGCACATAATATCATGGTAGATATAACAACATGACGGGTAGTAGTACAACAGCAGAGAAGCAAAACATGCCTGCCTCAACAATTTTGTCAACTTTAGCTTCACTGATTCCTTTGATTAGCAGAAGCTCCTTCCTAGGAGAGTATGCAACAGCTTCGACAGTGCAAAGACCTGCGTCTTTAAGTTTCTTTACATCAACAGCAGCAATCCCAGAGCCCTGATAATACACAGCAATAAAGATGTAGATAACTAAAAAAAATCTCACATAAGCTTTAACATAAAATATTTCATCCAACCTACAAATTTCAACAATACCAATCAGATAACAGTATAAATTTTGATAGTTCAATACTAAGCAAACTGCCATTAGTGTTTATTGCAAAATTTCTGAATGTGTAAATAAATGATGTGTCAGTATCATTATATCTGGTGTAGAAAAACAGAAAACAAAAGGGTTTGTCAATAGTGTAAATGATTTCCCAAATATTTAGGGAAAACCCTAATTTGCAATATTGATTTACAGGCTATAATAAGAATTCAGGGTTCGTATAGGCAGCCAACATTTACATATTTAGGTAAATATCACACCTCCCTGAACTCCGATTTGACCAAATCATAGCTAATTAAATGAGAACTCAATAACCCATTTGCAAATCCTAAAGAAATGGTTATAAAATACCCATAATTCAAGAACAAAAACTAAGTTTGCAATCTTGATTAATGGGGCAACAATACGAACCGAGGGCTCAAATGGGCATCAAGATTTACCTTGTAGAGTAAACATTCCACCTTGCCCAAGTCCAATTTGACCTAATTATAGCTAATTGGATATGAACTCAATAACCCATATGCAAATATTATAGAAATGATCCAAAAAAACCCAATATTCAAGAACAAACCCTAATTTGCAATCTTGATTAATAGACACTAACAAGAATGTAATATTCAAATGGGCATCCAAGATTTTCATATTAGAGCAATTATTTCACCTCCCCCAAGTCTAATTTGACCTAATTATGAAGAATTGAATGTAAACTCAACAACCCATTTGTATTACTTGAAGACATAACTCTAACAAACACAAAAAACTTAATTAGGCCAAACCCATTAAAGAAAAATGTGTGTTTGTGAGAGAGAGAGAGAGACCTGAAGTTGTTCAACAGGGAAAGGGCCATGCTGAATCTCTTCTTGGTCAGTAGAAGTTTCCTGTACTGATTTCTGAACTCTCTGCTGTTCCATTGATTTGTCTATACTGTGTGTTTTTGTGTGAGAGAGATAGAGACACGAATTTGTATTATATAGAGAAGAGGGAAAAGGGGGGTGGCCGGGGGGTGTGGTGTTTTAAAAAAGGGGCAGGCGCCAAAAGCTTGCACAGAAATAGAGTGTCGAGGACGCTTTAATATGGAGTATTTTCTTTAAATTTCAATATATTTTTATTTTATTTTATATTTTTAAGTAATTAAAATAATAATTTTGATGAAAATAAATATTTTTTTATAAAGTAAAAACTAGAGATTTAAAAAAATCCAAGGTGAACACTATTTTAAAAATATTTATTTTTAAAATATTGTGGAAAACATTATTTAAAAAAACAAATGACAAAAATACTCTTTTTTGAGAAAATATTAGCTAAAGATATATTTCGAAACTTAGAAACTATATTCCACAAATCCAACTTTATAAATAAGTAACTAAAATTATGGTTTATTATACATTAGTCATCAACATTCCATAAAATGTGCTCACCCCTAATTATATTCGATATACATCTTAGATTCTTTTCCGACAAAGTACGCAAAAAAAATTATATTAAATGTTCAGAAGAAGGTTAAGAATATAATTTTCAGTATTTCAAAATTTAACTAAACGAATTTATTAACACTTGAAATTTAAATCTCTCTACAAATAAACACAATATATTAAAGCATCGAAATTATAAATAAGATTATTTTACGTCTAAAATATAACATAATCATTTAAATAAAAAGTTATGTTATTTTATAAAAAAATATTGTACTTAAAAGTTAAAATTCTTTTACAAATTGAAAGAAACGCACGCTTATGAAGAACAAATTAAATTTTCATGAATGTTAGTGTATGTCGCTTAAATACGATTTACCTTGATTCACGTGATTTGCAGGCTATTACGTGAGCCCGTAGGGTTTACCCGGTGCGCACCCGAATTATAGCGGTTACGGGTTATCTACGATAAAAAAAGAGAGGTTAGTTTAACGATTTAACTAACGACTTTAATTTTAATTTTGATCAAATTTAGTTAGATCCGGAATTTATCCGTTTTAATCTAATCTTATTTTTATATCAAATTTGGACGCAAAATGAATCTTATACAATTTTATTTCAAATATAGCATAACCGAAAGTTTTGAACTTGTTGATATTTATGAATATTGTAAATTAACACTTGTATTCATCTGGGGAAATATAATACATGTGAAAATAAGTTTTTTCGTCAGTTGTGTTGAAGGGCAAAATGTAAAACGTTAAGGGTTTATATGTTCGTTCTGTAAGGTTATAAATATATTTAAAAATATATTAAATGTATATATATATAATGGGAAACGATAGGTTTTTTATAGTTAATGGGTACATTTCATGAAATGCCAACAATCAATATATAATATATTGATTAACAAGTTGCTGAAATGTGAAATGCAATAAAAAAATAATTCTGTTTTTTTAGAAACATTATATTGATAGTTTTTTAGACTAAATTGCACTTTAGATACCCGAAAACTAATTAAATTACAGCATAATAGTTAAATTATAATTTTAGCCACTTAGTTTGCTAAATTTTATTTTCTTATAATGCGGGGCTCCTGTCTAACAATGTTAAAACTTCGTCAATTTGATAACTGAGACATGGATATTACAGTCTACTCATATTTAAATATTTATATTATGTATATAACTCCATCCATCTATCATCTCCGTCCATCTATCATATTCATTCGTAAGCATAATAAGAAAAAAGAAATCTAGTTCGAGTCGAACTTCGTTGTTGCAAGACATATCATCCGCTGCATTTTTATCCAATCTTGAATTTGATGATGCGGATATAGATTATGGATTGGATCCTGCAGTGAAGGAAGAAATTGACAGGTTTTTTAGTAGTAGTCTTGATCATTAGTTCATAATTTATAATTTAAGAATCACAACCAACATATTTTGGATAGTAGACGTGTGTCCGAGTTTTGGACTTTAAACTTCTGGAATTGATATTTAATAATTAATACTCCCTCCGTCTCTCATAATTAATACTCCCTCCGTCCCTCCCAAATGTTTACATTTGGGTGGGGCGCGGAGTTTAAGAAAAATGATAAAATAGTGGAGGAAAGTTAAAAAAGTGAGTAAAGTAGTGAGACCGATTAATATTATATATATAAAGTGGGTATAGTGGAGAGAAGTAGTGGATGTAGTTATTTTAAAAATTATAAAAACCTTACTATTTTTGGAAAGTTTTAAAATGTAAATAATTGGAAGGGACATCCAAAAAAGGAAAGTGTAAACAAATGGGAGGGACATAGGGAGTACCTTTCTGAATGTAATATTCAATTTGCAAGACCCATTTACACAGTACACAGTTAGATAGAGAATCATGAACTCGTAACTCCGTGCAAGCCTGGTTGCTGGTTGGTCTGAGGATTGGGACTCTTGGCAGGTGTTCGATAGATGTGAGGAGTTGAATTGGCTGGTCTTTATAGCTAGTTCACTTTGATTTTCTTGGATGGTTTTTTCTAGAATTTCCTTTCTTGGTTTCTTGGTTGCTGGTTGCTCCCGGAGACGAAGTGCAAGAAAAAGTAAAATATATATAAGATCATGGCCAATGTTGTGCTATAGTTATAATATAGAATAAAAAGTAAAATATCTCAATCCAACGGTGTGCTAAATTTTGTGCTAAAATAGCGCAATACTATAGTTTGTGCTAAATTTAGCACAAAATATATCATTGTAATATAATTGTCAACTCATCAAAAAGTGAAAAAAAGGAGAAATGGATGAAATAGAAATTAAAAGTGCCGAGTACTTGGAAGGTAGTTAAATTTGTAATCAAAGTGTAGTATATTTTGAAGTTATCTAAATTTGAAATAAGATTTAGAACAAACCACATGGTGTTATTTTAGCACGAAAATGTACTTTTTGGTGCTAAATTATATTAATGGTGTTATAGGAAGAATTTCGTATAACAGTGTTGTGGAGGTTGATGGGCGGAACAAGTATCAAAGACGGTGTTTGAGGGCGGAGGAAGGTTGTTTGGTGGTGGCTGAGCTTGTATGTTGACTCCTTAAGAAAGAATAGGTTTGTTATTATCTATCAAGTGTCGACTCATATCTCATACAAGTGCCTATGTACTCTATTTATAGGGATCAAGCCTCACGTAGTTCTTGGGGAACAAGTCGCGTAAGCTAGGGTTAGGGTTCTCCAACCCGTGCAACCCAAGCCCACGATAAAGTCAGGCCTTCAGCCAATCAGTCACGTAAATCTCGACCGGCTCCACACGCTTCCTATAATCTCACGGCATCTCCGTATCTCTTCCCATAATTATAGGAATAACCCGTGTCGGCCCCGAAATTCACGAGCAACTCAGTCACCGATGAGCCAATTTCCATGTCGAACACAAAGTCCTCTAATACGGGCCGGCCTGGCGGCCTCGGCCCGCACCGCCTTCATTTTCAATTCATAAATACAATGTTACCTCTATTTTTATATAAGATGTGGGCTCATGGGCCCAGCCCGCGTGTGGGCAACCGAGCCCAACTCGCGTGCTATCACCTGAATCCATCTCGCGTGAAGTCACATGAGCCCACCTCACGCATGGACACCCAAGCCCACCTCGCGTATGAGAGCCCAGATGGCAAGCATGAACCTCCCTTACAGGTGTGAGCCAGGATCGCATGTCATGAGCCCAGCTCGCATGTCATGAACCCAACTCGAATGTGCTAGCCCAAGTCACATTGGCCCATGATTCCAGCCCACACATGCGAGTCCAGCTATTCAGTGTACCCATAGGGACCTGTTTAGGGCCCACGACCGAAAGCGGGCATAACAACTACCCCCAAAATTCCTGGTCGCATCTTGAGGCTAGAAAATTTTTCAACATTAACTTTTTATGACCTCAATGGCTCGAGCTCGCCAGGCCGCACCAATCCGCCTCGCGTTCATCGCCTTGCATGCCTTTTTTATACCATGCATTCTGAGCGCATGACAGCCGTTGGACAGCTGGCGTGGGGATCTGTGTCGTCCCTTGAGATGGTGATATGTGTCCCTGGGCCTTTCTCTCTCTTATCCCCTATAAATATGTGAGTTTCTTATTTCATTTCCAACATTTCCAAGAACATTTTCCAAAACTCTGCTCAATTTGCTCAAGGATCTACCACGGAGAATATCATAATCTCCACAAGAACCGTCTACCGGCGGCGATATTCTCCCGGCACAGATTCATCAGGATCTTCATACACCTCTCCAATAGGTATTCTTCGATTTGAGCCCATTTACATTCATGCTTGTTCATGTGCATCATACGAGCACACACCACCTGTTCGATGCGAACTCACAAACAACCACAACACGCGATGTGAGCCCGTCTGCTTGCTTAGATACTTAGGTGTGATCCCGTGTGAGATGTGAGGACACTTAGGTGCGACCCCATACCTATTTTTGTTTTCTTTTTAGGGCCACACACTAATTTTCACCATCTTTTACAGATGTCGAGTGCGTCTTCAGCCCGCTCCTGTGGATCGTCTCGCTCTTCCTCGAGCCCGGCTCACACCTCTACTAGCCCGGTTCATTCTTCAGCCACTCCGTCTCCATTAAACCAATATCCACCCGTGCAGCGAGGCTCAAAGGACTTTCAACGCGAGATGACTTCTCTTTCTGGTCGTCTTAGCCAACCCATCTCACCTGGCTCAGCTATCACCCCTCAAGGGGCTTTGAACATTGCCAGAGTTGAGAGCTCGATGCGAACAGCTGGATCCGGCTCGCTTAATATTCACCTCGACCCGAACCCTTAGGATTTTACCAGGGAGAAGAATATATATGATTGGAGAGATAGGCCTGTGGACCTCTCTCATATCCCATCCTTCCTTGGGGTAGAAGAGCTGCTAAACCACGAGCCCGCTCCCTGGGATAAAGAGCGCGCTGAGGAGATTTTAAGAGAAATGGCGGAAGAGAGGGCAGCCCGCCTGAGGCAAGCTGCAGCTAACAACCTCGACCTCATTCACCTTGACTCAGAATCAACTGACAGCGACCTGGGGAGTGCGTACTGTGACACCAGGAAGAAAGGAAAAGAGCCCATAGCTGCTGAATACCCCATCTTGGGGCCCGAGGGTGAAGAGGACGGCTCGCACTGGTCCTATGACTCTCCTCAGAGCGAGGAGGTGGCAGATGTTACAAGTCAGTATAAGATTTGTAACTATAACTACATCCCCGCGGCCTCTCATGAGTCTTATGTGCCTCCTGCCCATCCCGAGCTTGAGGGTGAAATTATTTTTAAGAGGCAGATCATTCCTGATGGGGAGGAGAGCTTAACTGCAAACGAGGAGGTTAAGGTGCTCGCTTGCCGTGACCTTCCCACCTTGCTGACTCAGAAACATCTTGCCAAGCACATTGAGCAATTCCAGCTCGAGGGCCATGTTGTCCTGCCCCTGCCCCACATGAGGTGCTACAGATTTAACCATCCGGAGAATGGAGGCAGGGTGCCTCGCATGGTCCTTTCCACCTTCCTACTAAGGCTAGGAATCTCCTCGCCCCTTCATCCCTTCATCAAAGATGTTTGCGAGCACTACCAGCTCGCACCCCTTCAGATCAACCCGAACGGATACCGGGCCGCCCTCGCATTGTACATTATGTACAACAAATGTGGATTTCCTCCCTCATAGCGAGGCAGCTCGGTTATTTTCTTAACTTGAAGCATTCCCCCAATGACTTCGGGTACTTCTATTTTTCTGTCTGGCCGTGCTTTAACAAAATGAATATCATCCACAACGGGCCAAGCAACTCAGGGAAGTGGAAGAGCCCTTATTTATATATCCACGAGGTGCCTCGAGTCCAGACCCATTTTTATTACAATCCATGTAAGTCTTCTCTGGCCGCTCTCGTCTTTTCTACCATAATTCTTTCCTTTAACAAGAAATGTTTTTTCTTTATCTCCAGCCACCCCGCCTCGCACTGTCCTTGTGGGACAAGAAAAAATAAATGCGGACAGCCTTCTAGATCTTCCTAAGGCAGACAGGGATATTCGAAAACTCATAACGACCTCGAACCTGGTCGCGTGTGGGTTTTTGAAGGACGGGGTGAAGCTGACTCCTCAAAAGAAGAAATCTAAGAAGAAAGCCAGAAAGGGTAAGAACATCGGGACCACATATGCGGGCCTGTCTGCTCGCATGCGCGAGCTCGTGTGCTCGTGTGTTCTATATTTCCTGCATACATCTCACTTCACATTGCACTCTCATTTTCCGCATTTTTTATCTGCTTCGCATTGCTTCTTTCCCTTGACTAATCTATCACTTCGTTGTTTTCTTTTTCAGAAATGGCCATCTCCCCTATCCTCTTCATGGAAGAGGCTGAGCAAGTCGCAGCTTCAGGCCCTGTTCAGCCCGCTGCAGCGACCACAGGCGCTCACTCTCAAGTCCCCCCTCTAGCTCACATGAGGACCCTTACTGAGCATTTCAAAGGCTCAGTGCCATCTCCTCGGCTAAAAAGGCATCGAGGTCACAAAGAGGGGAAAACTGGCGAGCCTGAGCCAAAGAAGGTTGCTCCATCTGATGCTCCTCTTCCCTCCTCTTCTTTTGCCAGCATGGTCGCGACCACATTCGGCCGGCTCGCTCAAGGTCACATCAACGAGCAGGATATAAAGGATTGGTCTTCCTCCGCTCTCGAGGTCAACCAGGATGCATTGTCCCGAGTCGCGGCCGAAGTATACTATCGTCAGCTATCTAAGGCTCAAATGATGCGAGTCCTCAGCCAAACCAACACAAAGCTCGAGTCCAAAGTCAAGTCTCTTCAGAGTAAGGTCACTGAGCATGGGCAGGAGAAAGTTACGCTTGTGAACAGCTATAATCAGAAGATGATTAACATGAACGCTACTCACGATAAGGCCTTAAGGGAGCAGAAGGAAGCTCATGACCTAGACGCTGAGGCGTGGAAGAAGGAGAAGGATGCCCTCGAGGAGAGGGTGCTCGAGCTGGAGGGGTCAGTTTCTGCCCTGACCGAGGGCCGTGAGGCCGCCCTCGCTGATGCTAGGAACCTAGGGGCCAGGAATTTCATGAAGATCTTTATGAAGAAGGTTCTTGACTTCAATTGGGCGGCTCTGGGTGTGAGCACAGCTAGGCATGCCGAGAAATTGAAGCTGGAGATGGAGCGGGATGCCCAGATTGCCGAGGAGGCCCGGCTCGCAGCTGAGCAGGTCTGGGTCGTGGCTGATGAAGCTCGAGAGAAAGAGGTTGATAACCCATAGATTTAATTTTGTCTTGAAACTAGACTTTTGACTGGGTAGGCGGGCACCCTTCTTGCCTCGCGTTTGTATTTAAAGTATTCTGCCTCGGGGCCTAACTTATTTAACTTTTGTTTATATCAAATTTCCAAGTCTTGTGTGCCCGCACTCATCTTTACAGTGTTACCCAGTTTCCTTACTTTTATGTAAACTTATCATGCCTCTACTGACCAAAAGTTATCATAACCCTGGCCGCGTATGGCGAGCATTACAGTGTCACAGCGAGCCCAGTTAATCAGCTCGCCCCTTTTGTTCAATCAAGCAAAATGTAAACAGAAAATACTAAGTGGAACAGGCTCGCGTCATTACTAATTCATAAGTTCTGCACGCGTTTTTACACGGGCTCGCATAATGCGACCCTGGCCATGCTTGGTGGAGGACTGGGCTTCCTGGGTCACATTTGGGAGTCTGCGAGCCGGGGTATGGGCTCGCATCACGTGCACATCCCTCTTTTTAGCTTCATCTTTTATTTGCTTTGTGCTCATATCTTTCTAAGCGGGTCGTGGCCCAGCTCATCTCCCATATTTATTGTCAAGCGGGCCGGGGCCCGGCCTGATTTGTGATTTTAACATGTTAATAAAACAACCGTTATGTCCTCGCATGGGTTCCCAAGGATGGGCTCCCCTGCTGCGTATTTAATCTATTAACAAAAGTTAAAATATCAAGTGCACAAATAGAGATCAATCGTTTAATCATAGATAATGGGAAGTGAAAGGAGTACATGCTTGTGGTCTCAGGGAGGCACCTATATGGTACTACCCCCCGAGACTTAGGAATATTTTAAGATAATACTAAGTCTGAAAAGAATAATATTACTAATAATACTTGCGGAGGTGTTCCGCGTTCCAGGCTCTCGGGATCAACTTGTCTTGCATATCATTTGAGGTGGTAGGTTCCTTCCCAGAGCACCGACTTTATCTTGTAAGGGCCTTCCCAATTCGCTCCAAAGACTCCGTGACTCACCACCTTGGTGTTTGGCTTGACCCGGCGCAGAACCAAATCTCCCACCTTGAAAGTTCGGGCTCGAACCTTACTGTTGTAATGCCTGGCTGTCCTCTGCTGATATGTCGCTATCCTGATCTGAGCGTTTTCTCGAGTTTCTTCGATCATGTCTAAATAGAGTCGATGATTGACCTCGTTTGCCTCTGAGTCATAGTTGTCCCTCCGGAAAGATCCTGCCCCCACTTCAACGGGCACCATAGCTTCACACCCATACACTAGAGAAAAAGGGGACTTTTCAGTTGTAGTTCGGGGTGTCGTGTTGTAAGACCATAGGACCTGAGCGAATTCTTCTGGCCATGTCCCTTTTTTCTCTTCTAGTTTTGCCTTCAGGGTGTGCTTAATGATCTTGTTAACAGCCTCTGTCTGTCCATTACTCTGGGAGTGGCAAACTGCGCTAAAGCTCTTCTGAATCCTCAACTGCTCACAAAATTCTCACATTTCCTTGCTATCGAATTATTTCCCGTTGTCAGATATCAACTTGTAAGGGATGCCATAGTGGCACACAATAGCCCTGTATACAAACTCTCTGAGCTTTTTTGTCGTGATAGTGGCTAGAGGCTTGGCCTCTTCCCACTTAGTGAAGTAATCCACCGCAACAACCGCATACTTGAAACCTCCCTTGGCCTTCGGGAGTTCTCCAATAAGATTAATTCCCCACATAGAGAAGGGCCAAGGGCTCATGAGAGATGTGAGAGAGGCCACGGGGCTGTTGTAATAATTGGCATATCGCTGACACTTATCACAAGCTCGGGAGAACTCGAATACGTCTTTTTTCAGCGTTGGCCAGTAGTAGCCTTGACGGAGGATTTTCTGAGCTAGAGAGCTACCCCCCGAGTGATTGCCATAAATTCCCTCGTGTACTTCCCTTAAGATATACTTGCACTCATCCACATCTATGCACTTGAGGAGGGGCGTGCTGGACCCTCTTCTATATAAGACCCCATCGTATATCACATAGCGGGCTGCTTTGTATTTTATCCTTCTTGCCTTGTTCTTTTCATCCGGGAGGGAACCATCTTTTATGTAGGCTAAGATAGGTGCCATCCATGTAGGGCTGAGGTCATTATTGAGGCGGCCCACCTCGTGCTCGGGCACACTAGGCTGCCTCTGTATATCAAGGGGCACGACCCCTAGCAGGGTGGCCTCACGGCGCGAGCCGAGTTTAGCTAGCTCATTCATGCCTTCATTCTGCCCGCGCGGGATTAGTTCCAGTCTCACCTCGTTGAACCTTGCAATTATCCTCTGCGCGCACTTCAGGTAAAGCTCTGTTCTCGGCCCCTTGGCTTGATACCCCCGTTTATCTGATAGACCACAATCATGGAGTCACTAAACACGTTCAAATTCTCCACCTTCATCTCCAAAGCTAGCTTGAGACCGTTGATCAGGGCCTCATACTCAGCATTGTTGTTGGTTATATGAAAGGCCAGATGGGTCGCACGTCTGATCTTGTGCGCCTCTGGGTTGATTAGCTCAATCACAGCTCCTGCTCCATCACCATTAGAGGCTCCATCCATAAATAGGCTCCACCATGGGGCACTGTTTTGGCTTTCTAGCCCAACTTCTTATGTGCTAGGTATGACAACAAGGGCTCCCGGCTCCACTTCTTGGTGTGGAGGAAATTCTAGCACAAAATCAGCCAGGGCTTGGCCTTTGATTGCGGTCCTTGGCTTATAATCCACATCGAATTGGCCGAGCTCAACCGTCCACTTCAGCATCCGACCAGAAGACTCTAGTTTGTGCATCACTTGTCTGAGGGGGTAGGAGGTTCGCACCTCTATCTTGTGCGCCTGAAAATAAGGTCCGAGCTTTCGGGAGGCCAGGATCAGAGCATATGCTAGCTTTTCGAGGCTTGTGTACCGAGTCTCAGCGTCGGCTAACCTTTTACTCACATAATATACCGGAAACTGGATACCATCCTCCTCTCGGACTAATACCGCACTTACTGCAAAGTCAGAGACAGCCAAATATAGGACCAACGTCTCACCTGCCTTTGGGTTGGACAACATTGAAGGGCTGCTGAGATGCTTCTTTATGTTCTGAAAGGCTTCCTCACATTCTTCTGTCCACTTAAAATTCCTCCCCACTCCTTTAATTGCTTTGAAGAACTCCTAGCATTTATCGGAGGATCTCGAGACGAAGCGGTTCAAGGCAGCCACTCGCCCCGTTAAGCTTTGAACATCCTTCACCCGTCGAGGGGATCTCATATCGAGTAGGGCTCGTATCTTGGCGAGGTTGGCCTCAATGCCCCTATGGTTGACAATAAACCCCAAAAACTTCCCCGATTCGACCCCGAACACACATTTCTGGGGGTTGAGCTTCATCCTGTACTCCCTTAGGATCTGGAACATCTCTGCTAGGTGGCGGACATGATCCCTTGCTTCTTTTGACTTCACAAGCATGTCATCTACATAGGCCTCCATAGTCTTCCCTAACTGATGTGTGAACATCTTATTCACCAGCCTCTGATAGGTTGCCCCCGCATTAAGGAGCCCGAAGGGCATCCCGATATAACAGTAGAGGCCCCGATCAGTAATAAAGGAGGTTTGCTCCTGATCTGGCCCATACATGGGGATTTGGTTGTATCCCGAATAAGCATCCATAAAGCTAAGCAATGCGTGCCCAGCCGTGGAATCAACCAGCTGATCGATTCAGGGTAGGGGAAACTGTCCTTCGGGCAAGCTTTGTTCAGGTCGGTGAAGTCCATACACGTCCTCCATTTGCCATTGGGCTTCTTGACAAGCACGGGGTTGGCCAGCCACATGGGGTAGAAGGCTTCCCTTACAAGTCCTGCCTCCAGCAGTCTATCCACCTTCTCTCTAAGGGCATCTGCCCTCTCTCCGCTAATCGGTCGTCTCGTCTGTCTAACCCCCTTTCTTTTCGGGTCCAAGTTGAGTCGGTGGCCTATGACATTTGGGTCAATCCCTATCATATCAAAGTGTGACCATGCAAAGACATCCAAATTCTCCCTTAGGAATCGGGCTAGATCCTCCCTCAAGTCAGGACTTAGGTTAGAGCCTATTTTGAGTACCTTGGAGGGATCATTTGGGTCTACCAAGATCGGGATTGTATCTTCTGCGGCCCCAGCCCTCTCAACCATCGGGGGCATTCTCGGGTCTAAGTCTGCTCGAGCCTCACTAAATTCTCCCACTACCTTGGTTGTCAAACCATCCGTATCCTCGAGCTCGGGCTGATGAGCTCGGGCTGACTTTATCAGGCATTCATAGGTCGTAATGACAGTACGAGTGATCCCATTGGGAAGATCCATAATTGTTGTCGTCTCTTCGCATGCCCATTTCCCTTTCCTGAGCCTTGCAGCAATTTATTCCGGGCTTTCTTCTTCATCACTTGCTTCCTCCACAATCCCTTCTTGTATCAACATGATGGGATGAGAGGCTTCCATTAGCAAGGCCCCTGGGCGCGGTTCCACCTGAATCCCTATGTGCTCGAAATAGTTCTCGGGCAACTCCTCAATTGAAATCAAGTTACAAGTCTCGTGGCCCTTGGGACGTACTCTCTTCCTACCCTCTGCCTCTTCCATGGAGACGTCGCACTCACCTTCTTCAGCTACCTCCCTTGAGGCATTCTCTGACTCGGCTGCCCTGAGTGCCTGGTTGTAACAAACCCTTGATTCATATTGACAGCTCTTCAGAAAGCCGACCCCCATGGGGGTGGGGAATTTTACCGTCATATGGTGGATTGAGGTCACCATCCTCATTGCCCTCATAAGGAGTCTTCCCACTATAACGTTGTAGGCACAAGGCTAATCTACTACTGTAAATGTAGCGAACTGGGTGGCCACATAAGGCTCTTCTCTTATGGTGACCGGGAGCCGAATTGTCCCTTTCACCCGATCGAGTTTCCCGTGAACCCGTACAAGTGTCCCCCTGTTGAGGTTAGCTCTCTATCCAGCAATCCTATCTTCTTGTATGCATCATACGTTAAAACATCAGCCGAGCTCCCGGTATCCACCATTACCCGGTGAACATTCACCGTCCCAATCTTCATTTTTATGACCAGGGCATCTGTATGAGGGTAATGCACCCATTTGGCATCGTTCTCCCTAAACACGATGTCGTCAGCCTCCCTTTCAAAGTGCTCTGGGGGCCTTTGGCTCAAATAATTGACGTTGGTGAGGGGCTTGTCCTTTGCTTCTTGGGCATATCTGTCCATTGCCTTCCGGCTATCTCCGCCAATGTGAGACCCGCCTAGAATAATATGAATGCTTCCGGCCCGAGGTACCCTCTCTTTATCTTCCGGGGGTGGATGGGGACGGTATGATAATCAGTTTTGTGCCTTCGAACCTCCTTGACCACCCACTCTGTCAGCTTCCCCTGCCTTATCAGCATCTCAATTTCATCCTTTAATTGTCTGCAATCAGCTGTATCGTGCCCCGTGGCCTCATGGTTTGCGCAATACCTCGAAGTGTCCATCTTGTTATAGTCTGTGAGAGGGGTTGCCTTCCTGAATACCCCCTTCCCAGCATAGGTAGCATATATGTGGTTGATAGAGGCTACCAGAGGGGTGTGTGTCTGCCATTTGCTTGTATAAGGTCTCCCCAGATCTTTGTTTATCTCTTTACTTCGGGCAGACTTTTTGGGGCTTGAGCTACGCAGATACGTCTTTCTCCTCTTGTCAGGGCTCGAAGACCGGTCTCTTTTATCTCGTTAGTTCTCGCTGATTTTCAACTCTCTCATCAATTTCTCTACCCTCTTAAAGGGTTCATCTTGCTCATAGAACTCAACCAAGGTTCTCGGCTCACTTGCTTGGAGGCTCTTTCAGAATTTCGACCCTTCTTTCAACCCTGCAATCAAGAAGTTCATGATAGTCTCCTCACTGGCTCCCCTCACCTTGGGGACCTCGGCGTTGAACCGACGAAAGTATTATGCCAGGGGCTCCCCCTCCCTTTGTTTGATGTTGGCTAACGTGGCCACAGGATGTGAGTAGTGGAGGGTGGACTGAAATTATCTGACGAACAAGTCCTCCAACTGCCTTCACGTCCTTATGCTAGCCGGTCCCAACTTGGAGAACCATTGTTGGGCACTACCTCTGAGTGATACCGTGAAGAGTCTGCAGCGGGTCATCTCTGGCACCTGATTGACTTCCATCTCTGTGTTAAATTGTATAAGGTATTCCGCTGGGTCGGCCTCGCCGTTGAATAGAAGGTCGGGGTTGTGCCTAAACACCCGAGGTAGGGGGGATGATCGGATAACAGCCGTAAATGGAGAGGGGGCAGCTAAGGCCGGGGGCCCCCTCTTCTCTCACTCCATCTCATCCAAGATCCTTCTTAAGTCTCTTACTCTAACAACTTATCCTTCTCTGTCACCCCCCGCGTTACTCGAATGGTGTGAGCCCTGAGGTCGCTCGCGGCATCCCCCTTCTCCGGCTCCGGTTTGCGACTCCTCTTCACGATTATCTCTGCGCCTACATCGCTCTTCCCTCCTGGGCGAGGTGTGTTGACATTTTTCCGGAGGGGTCGCTGCTCACTCTCTTTTCGAGCCTTTCTGATGCACGGGTTCCTTCTCTTCTCTCTCCTTCTTACAATTCTCTAATTTGAGCCTGAGGTCGTGCTCGCTTAGTTTTTTACCCACTCGGTCTAGTACGCTAGTCGACCTTGCCTCAGATGAAGCTGGCTTCTGCCCCGATCTCGTAGAGATCTGGATGCCCCGCTCATCATGGCCTCGGGGTATATCTTCCTTTTCGCGTGATGTTTATTTCTTCTGCTTGGTCTCAGTTGTCACGTCATCAAAATCGTGGATCAGCTTCTTTTGAGGACCTTTGCCCTTCCAGCTACGCTGAGAGACCTTGAGGCGGCGCGCCTAACGCTTGGCGTTATGTGCCGAGCTTCTCTCTACCCTTGACATCCAGGCGTTGATCTGATTCATCTGATCGGCTAGCCCTCCGAGATACGCAATGACCGCCTGCCCGTCCACGGTTGCAATTGGTGGAGGTGGCGCCTGATTCTCTGGGGGCGTGTGCTCGACCTCGTTATGGTCCTTCTTCTTGCCTCCGCTTCCTGGTGTCGCCACTTGTTTGCTTTCTTTGGTCATCTTTCTCCCTAAGATGAAAACCCCCTCCTTCTAGCACCAATTATTATAGGGAGAATTTCGTATAACAGTGTTGTGGAGGTTAATGGGCGGAACAAGTATCAAGGACGGTGTTTGAGGGCGGAGGAAGGTTGTTTGGTGGTGGCTGAGCTTGTATGTTGACTCCTTAAGAAAGAATAGGGTTTGTTATTCTCTATCAAGTGTTAACTCATGTCTCATACAAGTGCCTATGTACCCTATTTATAGGGATCAAGCCTCACGTAGTTCTTGGGGAACAAATCACGTAAGCTAGGGTTAGGGTTCTCCAACCCGTGCAGCCCAAGCCCACGATAAAGTCAGGCCTTCATCCAATCAGTCATGTAAATCTCGACCGGCTCCACACGCTTCCAATAATCTCACGGCATCTCCGTATCTCTTCCCATAATTATAGGAATAACCCGTGTCGGCCCCGAAATTCACGAGAAACTCAGTCACCTATGAGCCACTTTCCATGTCGAACACAAAGTCCTCTAATGCGGGCCGGCCTGGCGGCCTCGGCCCGCACCGCCTTTATTTTCAATTCATAAATACAGTGTTACCTCTATTTTTATATAAGATGTGGGCTCATGGGCCCAGCCCGCGTGTGGGCAACCGAACCCAACTCGTGTGCTATCACCTGAATCCATCTTGCGTGAAGTCACATGAGCCCACCTCGCGTATGGAAACCTAAGCCCACCTCGCGTATGAGAACCCAGATAGCAAGCATGAACCTCCCTTACAGGTGTGAGCCCGGCTCGCATGTCATGAGCCCAACTCGCATGTCATGAACCCAGCTCACATGTGCTTGCCCAAGTCACATTGGCCCATGATTTCAACCCACACATGCGAGTCCAGCTATTCAGTGTACCCATGGGGACCTGTTTAGGGCCCACGACCGAAAGCGAGCATAACAAATGGCTACACTTATATTTAGCACACCATTGACTTTGCTCTAATATGTACATGTATATGTAAGCTGTTGAATTTACTATATTGGCTATCCTCTCAAAAAATAATTACTAACGTGTTAATCACAGCCTAACAGAGTTGGGCGACAACCCCATATTGTAATAAAATAAAAATTTAGACAAGTAAGTGGCTACAATTATAATTTAGCCATCACCGTACAATTTAATAATTCTTTGGGTACCCAAAATGCAATTTAGTCTTTTTAAAAAAAATATATTTTTACAAATATTTTAAGAAAATATTAAAAGTGAAAAAGTATAATAATTTAAAAGTGAAATTTTTGATAGCTCTCCAGAAAAATATAGAAAATTTGGCAAAGTATTAATTCACAAATTGATTGTACCGTCATTATATATTTTACAATTCTGGTATTTGGCTCCACAAATTTTATTAAAGATTAAAAGGTTATTAATTCAGAATTTTTCCCCTACTCTAATTTCATGTTTCATAAATAAAACCTATTATACTTTGACCCTCAAATTTTCGTGAAATATACACATGAATTATTAAAATTTATAAATGTATATCATAACCACTAAAATATGGTAAAAGTGCATCTTGTAATATTTCAGTTAATATTTATAAAAAGTAGAATATCGACGATGAAGGTGAGAGGTTATATCGACTAAGGTGAGGTGATAAAGTGTACAAAATTTTAAAAAATTTATGTTAACATGTACAAAATTTTAAAAACTTTGTCAATGTGTACAAATTAACATTAAAATTTCAAATTCATAAACTCCTTCCTATTCTTTAACTCTGTAAATTTAAACCTCCACACCCTACCCATTTCAAATAGCCTGGCTGAACTATTTCGCATAACTTGATTCAACCTCGACGTTAACCATGTTTTAATATTTCACCCAACTTAACCCCTCCTGAAATCTGTAGGTGACATAATATTACTGACATTTTAGGCTTCTTATAAAATTTGTCAAAATATTTTGAAACATAATGAAACATATTAGTAAAATAATAAATTTCGATTTATTGTTTAAACATAATGTAGGGATTACACAATATAATTCTGTAAACACTCATGATAGGGTATAAGCAACCTGGATAGGATCCAACCTGGACCTAAAGGGTATCAGGCTCAATCGATGGATAAAGACCCCCCTTCTCCCAGAATAATCAAGTGGAGAGACCAGGCCCGGGGCCAACCCATGACCCGAATCATCTCCCAACTCGAGACCTGGATCACCTGCCTACCAGGATCCAGCCCATGACCTGGATCACCTGCTCACCAGGATCCAGCCCATGACCTCGATCACCTGCTCACCAGGGTCCAGCCCATGACCCGGATCACCTGCCTACCAGGATCCAGCCCATGACCTGAAGCACCTGCCTACCTGGATCTAGACCAGGACCAAGATCACCATGAGGGGGGTCCCATCTAACACATACACACTCCACAACCCGCCAAGGAAGGGTACGTGGGCACGTGACGATGACAGCTATCAACAACCAACATACCAGACAAACACGGCATGTGTCAGAAGGCCGTTAGGATACCCTGAAGGTGGTCCTCCCCTGGACACGTGTAAGCAATCCACCCAAGTCAGGCGTCCTCTGCTCCCAAGATCCAACGACCCTGATTTGGAGATAACAACCCCTAAACCCTACCTCTGGGCTATATATACCCCCAAGGATGAAGGGATTAGGGGTTAGAGAAAACATTCACACTTTTGCACACTCACCCTCCCACATCCATATACACACACAACAACCTTTCTATTACATATATACATCTTCATCTTCTCCAAAACCCTGTTCTTATTCTTACACCGGAGGCGTCGTGGGAGCGTTAGGATACCCTAAAGGTGGTCATCCCCTGGACACGTGTAAGCAATCCACCCAAGCCAGGCGTCCTCTGCTCCCAAGATCCAACGACCCTGATTTGGAGGTAACAACCCCTAAACCCTACCTCTGGGCTATATATACCCCCAAGAATGAAGGGTTTATGGGTTAAAGAAAATATTCACACTTTTGCACACTCACCCTCCCACATCCATACACACACACACAACCACCTTTCTATTACATATATACATCTCCATCTTCTCCAAAACCCTATTCTTATTCTTACACCGGAGGCGTCGTGGGAGCCAAACCCCCCTTCCGGTGTTGTTTTGCAGATACCCAATCAGCAGCTACACCTCATTAACACCCAAAAGGTCCAGGAACGGCGTCGGACGGAGCCGCCAGCTCACCGGAGTTATCATTTGGCGCTAGAAGGAGGGGGCTCCATCCTTGGGTCTCGGTGCCTCTGGATTCACCTTCATCAACAAGCTCTTAAGAGAGTCCACATCTTTAACCTGTAGGAACAAAAACAACCATACCCTTTCTTGAATATGAATGTTCATTTTAGCCACATTTGTACGAGCTCATTACTTTAGGCCACGTTTGTGTGAGCCCGCCCTCGTTTGTTAATTTTGTTATTTAGGGTTTGATAATCTTGGTAGTCTTGAAGCCCGGGGTTTGATAATTTTGATAGTTTTAAAACCCGGATCTGCTTTAGTTTGCATATTGTCTTTGCGTCCTAGAGCCTGCTGTTCTTGTTCAATAGTATTGTTAGCAAAACCCAGGAAGTTTGTTTGGTATTATTCTAGAATTTTTTTATAATATTCAAAAAAGCAAACTTAGATCCACATTTTTAGCCCCAAATCTTGGTCAGTTGTTTGTACAATTATGGTAATGGCAAGAGCAGGATAAAGTACGGTTGGTAGGCCCTCCGCCAGTACCCAGGTCCAGGATCAGGACCTCTCTCAGGCTCATGAACCTGGGGGAGACCGAGAGACCCTCCAGGAGCAACCATTGACGCAACATACCCGGTCTTGGAAAGGCTAGTAACACCCCGGGATGCCAGAAATGTCATAGAGCTCAATCAGTACAAGTACACCAATGTTCCAGTTGCAGGGGAACATATGGCAAACTTAACAAGCCATGAACTAGCTGAAGCAATCAGGCTCTACAGAGATGAACAAGCCCGGGCTCAAATAGAATATGAGCAAGATGATGAACAAGAAGAGTTTGGAGATTCTCAGCAATTCAGGAGATCTGTCTTCGACCGAATCGAAACTAAGGTAAAAAAGAATCAAAAAGAGCCTAGTAAGAAGGAGACAGAAGCAACTAGAGAGAAAAAGTTGGAAGAAATGAGGGAACAAATAAGAAGAGAAGAAGAGGCAAAGGTTGAGCAAAAAATTCAGAAAATAATGCAGTTGGAAGAGGAGAGGCTCCTAGCTAAAACAAAAGGCAAAAGAACTCGGAGGGACCCTACCCCCGAGCTCATTTCTGACGACGAAGAGGAGGGGCAGAAGGATCTAAAAGACATGATTTATGAGCTCCAAAGAAAAATGGAAAAAGATTTCGGATTGGAAATTGGGGAGACCCTCACACCCTTCAGTCACTCCATGGAAGCCATCCCCCGACAGAAAAATCTCAAAAATTACAACTTTGACTCTTTCGACGGATTAGGGGATCCGGAAGAGCACCTCAATTACTTCGAACAGATAGCACAGTGTAATATATAACATATGATGTCAAAGAATTATGCCTCAGAAGAATGTCAAAGATTACTGGAGGTAATAATATCATCAACATCAGGCAAGAGCAGAATATCAAAAGATGGAAGATTTCTGAATATAAAAGCTGGTTCTTTGTCAAGTTACAAGATAGGGATGTTAACTAGATATCCTAAGCCAGATTTGCTGAAGCTAATAGAGGCTCTAGCTGACACCCCTATCCTAGAAGAATTGGAAATACTTGTGCAAATTAAGAACATAATTGAGAAAGAATCAGACAGCTCAGTCTTTACTTAGTTATTGTAAACTGTCCAATGTACAAGTGTTGTATCAGCTTTTGTATCATTTTATTTTCATTCTTTAACTTGGGGTTAGTCTTGTTAACAGGCATGAATTTGTGATAAGCAATCTTCTCACAAATTGGGGGAGATTGTTGTGCAAGACATGCCTGTATCATAACAAGACTAAGTCATACTGACAACCCTAAGATTACTTGTATTGTAACCTTAATCTGTAATTCATACTTGTAACACTTAATGTCTGTAAAATGTAAATGGAGCAGAATGGAGCATTTTTCTCTGAACAGTGTCAAACCTAAGAATTTTATCTGGAAGAAGATCAAGAAGATCATGCCTCAGAAGAATTATGAAGAAGCTTGGAGTTGAATAAATCTGTTTGGTGTATAACATTCTAAGTCAAGATCTCTACAAGTCACAGAATTAGTGTTATAGAGAAATCATTCGAGAACTCCAGAATGACTTATCGAGAAGTTATTTAAACTCCAGAGAGTACCGACGGATGAGTAACATCTACTCGACGGATGAGGAATGTCTACTCGACGGATAAACCATCACTACTCGACGGATAAACAACATCCACCGGGTGTAGAGAACTCAGGAATTGTCTGTCAAGAACTCAGAGATATCGACAAGTATACATTCATTAGAGAACTCTGAGTTATCGATAAGCCAAAGTCCATTAGAGAACTCTGAGTTATCGATAAACCAAAATTCACTAGAGAACTCAGAGTTGTCGATAAGTCTAGGCAACAATGAAGTTTCAGAGATATCGACAAGCCAACATGCCTATCGAGATGTCGAGTTCTCTACAGCTTAACTGAAGATCTCAAAGTGAAGAAATTTCTCTAAGTACAGATTGCAGAACAGTTCAATATCCAAGGTTGCAAATCAACAAACAATTCACACAGCTGGATTGACAAGTCTGCAAAAAGCAGCTTGAGAGATGTGCAAGATCAACGACAAAGATTAACTGACAGAGAAGATTAAAGTAATCACGGGATGCTAAAGATATGCTAAGCCAGAAATGGAAGATTTGTTTTTCTATAAATAGAAATGACAAGTGACAGTTTAGAAAAGCTAATAGCATGTTTATTATCCACTGTGTAAACCAGCTGTTAACTGAGTTATAAAATTAACACTGGTCCTCTAGTTAAGTTAAGAAGAACAATCAGATTAGAAAAGTTGTGTGTTCTCTCTCAAGAAAGAAGCTAAGTTCTAAAACAAGGACTTAGAGATTTTGTAGCAAAACACTACTTGATTTTTAATATAAAATTAAGTGAGTTTTGAAGATCTTTGTTTTACATATTTGCACAGCTATTTATGTTTAACATCCATTCTACTAAATCATTAACAACAACCAACTGCTAAAGCCTAAGTCGATCGAAAATCAATCATTTAAGCCAAAACACATTCACCCCCCCTCTGTGTTGTATTCATACCTAACAAGTGGTATCAGAGCAAAATCTGAAAGTAAACAGATAAGATCTTGGAAAAATGAATACACAGAAAATCAGTAGTATCAAGATTCCTCCCTTTGATAAGGCCAATTACACTTTATGGAAAAAGAAAATGTTGCTATTTATAAGAATGGCCAATCATCTTTACATTGGTATCCTCAAGAATGGGCCCTTCACTCCTGTAGTTAGAGTTGAGGAAACCACAGATGGAGATATGGTTATTCCAGCTCATTAAGCTCCCAAGGATCCTTCTGAGTATACTGAACCTGAAAGAGAGAAAGTGTCCCTAGACAGTGCTTTGCAACTGATACTAATTGAGTCACTTGACAATGTAATGTATAATAACATTGTCAACTATGACACTGCTAAACAGATCTGGGAAAAGATTGAAATACTTTGTGAAGGAACTGAGGAGGTTAGGTCAAATCAAAGAAGGATATTGATTTCTCAGTATGTGGGTTTTATGGCTAAACCAAAGGACTTCATGATAAATTTTATGATGTTGAAGAAGTGAATTTGAAGTTCTTACTCACTCTCCCTGACCATTTGGAACAAAAGATCTCCGCAATTAGAGAAGGAAGGGATCTGAGTAGAATCACACTGGAAGTGCTCTATGGGGTTCTGAAAACTTATGAACTTGAAATGATTCAAAAGAAGTCATTAAGGGCTGGTCAAAGATATGTAATGGATGGCTCAAGTGCACTGATTGTGAATGATGGCAAGACTTCTAATGATGAGCACAGATCCCCAACTCCAGCAATTTCTACAAGTGAGAAAACATTCAATGACACTGAAGAACAATGAAGAAGATGAGTTCTACACTCTTGATGAGCTTGATGAGCTAGACAAATCAATGGCTTACTTGGCTAGAAAATTCTCAAATATTAGAGTAAAGAAACCAAGATTTTTCAAGAGCAAATGACAGTTCTTCTACAAAGACAGCAGCTGGAAAAGAAAAAGGAAGTACACTCCTGATAGCAAAACTGGCTACAAAACTGGATCTGTTGATAGATCAAAAATAAGATGCTTTAACTGTGATGAGTTGGGCCATTTTGCTACAGAATGTGGGAAACCTAAGAAAGCAAAGAAAGACAAAGCCTATCTTGAATTGGAAGCAAAGTATGATGCTCTTCTGAAGAAGCAACAAGGGGAAGCTTATATTGCTGAGGGCAAGTGCTGGGATGATTCAGATAATGATGAAGATGAAGAAGTTGGAAACTATGCACTCATGGCCTTGGAGCAAGGAGACTCTTCATCATCTAAATCACAGGTACCAACTCTCACCACAATTGATTTAAATGTGAGTCAATATAAGGAAATTGTTGAAAAGATGAGCACATAAATGTTCCACATTCATACAAGCATGGTTGCTGCAAATGAGGAAGTTAGCAGATTGAAAAAGATCAATGAAAAACTTGAGACTGAAAAACAAGAGGTTGAATTATTGCTGGTTGAGCTTGATGCTGCTAAACAAGAAATTGCATACTTAAAGAATAAATTAAAGTGTGCAATTGAAATTGAAGCAGTGTTGAGAGAAAGGCTGGAGAAGAATGAAGTGAAGCTGAAATCCTTCAAAAATGCTTCTGAGTTGATTGGAAAATATCATGAAAAGAACAAGCCTTGTGCAAACATTGCCATTGGTCTTGACTATGAGGGTTTGAACAATAAAAAGAAGTCTGTCAGTGACAAAGGAAAATCAACTGAAGCTGAGAATGTTCCAATAATGTTGAAGAAAGTTGAATCACCTTTGTTCAAGGCATGTAAGGTGAACCTCAGTGAAGAAGAGTTGATCATCAAACAAGAGATAACTGATGAGGACAAGCAAAAGAAAAATAATGAGACAACTTAGTCTTCCATCCCTGTTGAAACACCAAAAGCCAATCAAGAAACTAAGGAGCTTGTGAAGGAGATTAAAGCTGAAAAGGTCAAAAAGAAAAAGAAGAATAGAAATGGAAAGATTGGGATAAACAAAAGCAATAATTTTGCTTATGTTGCAGATGCTCCTAGAAAGAGGTGTGAGAAATGTGGATCAATGAATCACCTAACTCATCTTTGTAAAAAGGTTGTTAGCAATTCACCTGAAGGAGTCTGTAAGTACAATGAAGCTAATGCTAATGATCCCTATTCATTCTGTGACAAGTTTGACTGCATTCCCTGCAACATGAAAGTAATGAAGAGTTGCCATAAATTGAGAATTGATCTCATGGAATCAAAAAATGATTCTGTATTTGAAAGGGAAAATGCTCAACAATCTATGAATTCCATTTTATCTCAAAATTCTCATTCTACTTCTGCAAAATCAGTTAACAAAAAGAAAGTACCCAACACAGCTTGGGTAGCTAAACACACTTAATCCTCATTGTGTGCAGGGCAAAGGAAAGAAGGTCATATGGATCATTGATAGTGGATGATACAGGCATATTGTGATGCTCTCCAAACCCGGGTCAGAAGTTTGGGGTCCACAACACAAACACAATATATCAACCTGTATAAGAAATATTATTTATAATGACCCCGCTTCACAAAACCACGGATCGCAACAAGTTAAAGTATGAAAACAAGCCACAACCTTAACTTTATTACAACATACCAAATCCCAACTAATTTAACTTACAATTGATAATAAAATCATTCTTATAATCTGACTATCTCTATACCGCATGAAGCTTCTGCTAGCTTGATTCAACTCACTGGAACCTTAGCCCGCACTTTGGACTGAGGAACTTCACTATCATCCACATTCTTTTCAACTGTAAAATATATAAAAGAATCGCAAGGGTGAGCTAACTAGCTCAGCAAGTCATAATAGTGATAACTGAGGTTAAACAATGATCAAATGAAATAATTCAAAGGAATCAAGTTGCTTTTTAACTCATCATTAGAATTGGATATTCATTTTAAGTTTTAAAAACCAAGGTTAGGCTGCTGATCAGTCATGCACTAACCCCGAGCAAGCACACAACACTGCTCTAATTACTGGATCCAAGGCACACATTGGCCTAACTTGACCATTGGTATGGTCTGACCACGAATCTGGTCCACATATATAAAAACTATCCAATCCTAAAGCAGTTCAATATGATAACAACATGATTCAATAAAATAAGATCATAATCGATGATGGTTAAATATTTGCATAAAAACATAAGAAAACTCATGGATATCTCAAAGATATATCAGGGTATGTATGAGAAACGGTTTTCAGTTTGTACAAGGGTCAGACATCAAACCAGTAATGATTTTCAGGATATGGTTCTTTGATGTTACTAAGAATGATTGGGGTATAAAAGTTTCTGTGTTTTCAAACCATTTTCTTCTGGTGTTTGGTACTTAAATATTTGGGAAATAATATCATATTTGTGTAGTTTGGTGTCTGAGGATCAACAAAGGATGGTTTACAAAGAACAAGGTTTATGGCTCAAGATCAAGAAAAATCAGGGATTCAAGGGTAAATAGTTTAATGTACTTGCAATGTAAATAAGGGTTATTTTGAATAATAGCGACATGTTATGAAATAGTTCAAAAATATTGGTAATATATCTTGAAGAAAAATTTAGAAATACTTGCCTTACAAGGCTTTATAACTATTACTGATTAACTCTGAGCCGACTTTGCTGCTCAGGCTCTAACATCCAATCACTAGATCCCATTGGATTCGATTTCGACACTCAGGTCTTCCTGTTGGAACTCTACGGAGCTCGTCGACTGACCAATAGGTCATCTTTAGTCCATCGTCCACTTTCAGGTTCCCGACTATAACCTACAGGGTCGAAATACCCTATGTTAGACGTCTAGGTATGCTTGACATATCCTTGATACTAATCCTTACCCAGCGATATTCAAATCCAACTCGTAATTATTCATATTAGAATAACACATAAAACATTTAGGGTTCACATTCTCGAAATCGATCCAGTGTTCATTTTCAGAAAATACGTATACTTGTTATTTTACGAAATTAGGGTTACTGTGTTTTGGTTAAACCTACGACACAACATACAATTAGGTTCTGTATAAAACATACGTATATGTATTTACTTATACTCGCTCGACGTCCTGATAATCCTCGGATACGCTCCCGTATTTTTGTAGTTCGATTTTCTCAGAAATCGGGCAGCGTCCCCTTTGTTTATCGGACTACCCCTCGAAACATCAATCGACGTCAATTCAACAACAACAACAATCAAATCACAACTCGCAAATTCCAATCACTGATACAATTTAGTAATCACAACCAACTTAACCATCATGATTCAATATTTACTAATTAGCTATTTCGATCCAGAATAGAAACACAACACGACTTTTATTTAATAAAAATATTAGGACTCAGAATCGTGTCATCACCGTCCACCGTCGGCTCGCTGGGGCTCATCGCCGACGGCGGTAAAATTTGCGGGTACCCGATTCATTTGGGTTTCCAACGCTAAATTCTACCGATTAAAATTCCGAATAATTACGACTTCATAATTCAAATAATCATCACAATATTCATTCGAATTTTCCAAAATAATTCGAATATGTAATATGATAATAATCGAATTAATTTTAACAAAAATACCATAATAAAAAAGAATCAGGAATCACAGGACCATCACCACACGCGCACACGCGCATATAACAGTACAGTACACAATCGGAAACAGGAGGGACACGGCCGGAAAAGCACCGCACAAGCGGCGATACCACACACACCCGCACCTACAACTCATACTAACGCACGCACACAGGTTACACATACTAACACAAATATATACACAGGTACACATACGGAAGCACATCACACGCGCCTCCACAGCCACCTCGCCGGAAAGCGAGGGACGGCAGCGATCGGAACCAAAAGAACAGCGACACCGCATGCAGCTAGGGCTGAGCAAAACCGAACCGAAACCGAAAAACCGAACCGAACCGTGCTAATTCGGTTCGGTTCGGTCCTAATTTTTTCAAAAATTCGGTCTATTCGGTCCGGACCGAATAGACCTAATACACCAAATAATAAAGGCTATATTTTCATATTATATACATTTTACATATATCTTAAAAATTATAATTATAATTTTTAATTTTTAATTATATTCATGGATTATTAGAACTCTACATAGCACAATACTTTAAATATATTTTAAATTTTATAATTTATGATTTAATTTTTAATGCAATTTTCTTTTTTAAAAAATTTTCGGTCTATTCGGTCCAAAACCGGACTGAACCGAATTATTTCGGTTCGGTTCGGTCCGGTCCATAATATAACTTCGGTCCGGTTCGGTCCAAGAAAAATTGACTATTCGGTTTTTCGGTCTATTCGGTTCGGTCCGGTTTTGGACCGAACCGACCGAATGCTCAGCCCTACATGCAGCACACGGCAGTATACACAACAAATACGTATATATATATACTCGCATATAGGCCGCATCGGAGTTTCACTGAACTCACCAGAACAAGGGTGGCGACGGGGTAAAATATCAGATATGAAAACCAGAAAATGAAACAGGGGAGAGTGATGTTGTGGAATGAAAGAAAAAAAGTGGGGTTTGGTTTTATTATTTATTTTATTTTCATTTTTTTTTTCTCAACTGTACAATGCAGTACACATGACAGAACAAGTAGTACAATCCTGTAATTCAAATACGTATATTATTGGATAATTACGAAGATTCTAAGACCCGGTTTATCCCGAAATTCGAAATTAACGAAACGAGGTGCGATTAAAACAGCCCCCGAAAATTACAAAAATATTTTTAAAATATCATAAGTATCCCAAAGTTAATAGAAACATAGATTTTGAAATTTTAAAATGATTTTTAAAATGCACTTTATATTCGCTTTTATCAATGAAGCGAAACAACGAGCGCGTTAAATTAATCCCGAAAATTTCCAAAATAATTTTAAAATTCTCAGAATATTCCAAACTTAAATAAATATGAGTTTCATAATAATTTTTTTTTTTTGAAGAATTCTAGAATTAAATATGGATTTTAAAAATAAAAGCATTCAGAAAATCATTTAAAATAAATAATTAATAAAATATTAATTTCTCAATTTTATAAAATCCTAAAAATAATTATTGTAATTATAAAATCATAAAAACAATTTTAGAATTATCCCTAATATTTATGCAAATAAATTTGCACTTAATTCACTTTTGAAAATAACCACAATCCAATGCGACTCCATAATTAATCACACGAACAACCCGGTACATTATAATTCACACATCAATAATTAAACAACACATAGCGGTCAAAACCAATACACATATTTTTTTATTTAATAATTTCCATAATTACATAATTAAATTATTCAAAACTACACGAGTCGTTATATCCTCCCCCCCATAAAAAGATTCTGTCCTCAGAATCTGGTCTAACTAAACAAGTGAGGATATTTGTCAAACATATCTGACTCTAGTTTTGAAGTAGACTCTTCTACTTGAAGATTCAAACGTACTTACTATAGATTTACACTCATTTTCAATGACTTGCCTTTAACGATCAAGAATTTAGATTGATCACAATATGCAAACAACTTGGACCAGAGCCCATTGGCTCCTGATCAATCACTTGGTTTGAATCAGACACTTATCGCTTTAACATTGACATGCAGAACACACTATATATACACACTGTTGTGACGGTCACATCAACTCATGGCATCTTTACATGTATCTATCAACATCTCGAATGGTTCACTAATTTTAGGACTTAACCTGTCCCTTTTTACTCAAACTTATCCAGTCACTTTCAGGAAGAAACTTATGCTAACACTACTGGTCCTATTTCTATACTCATACTCTCTCCCGATACGATTTTGCCTTCTTTCTTAGTCTACTCCGAGCTGCTTCAATCAGTATTACTATGCTCTTGGTGTGCTGAATTAACTTAGAATTTGACAACTTTCTTCTCCCACTCTATCTCAATAAAAATGGGGACCTACACTTGCGTTCACGTGAAACTTGGTAAACTAGCATTCCAAAGCTGGCATTGATGACAACTGATCATCCCAGTTTTCCTTAAAACTCAACTTCTCCACATATCTAGTTTTTTTTTTGAATAGCTGAGGATACTATCAATAAATACAATTCGCTTATCCCAGTTCTCCTTATACACCATATTCCTTAATTCCTTATAGACAACTGATACACCTGTTATTTCACATAATACCACCAGAGCTTGCAATGCTCATAGCTTATTTTAATCGTAATCTCTGTTATGTCCTCAGGTCGGATCTTAAGTTAATTCTCAATACATAACACACTTCTTGAATTAGGTCTCATAAGTAATCAATTCTTTATAGGGTCTCACTTCTTCTTATTCATTATTTTGTTATATTCCCGATAATCAATACATAGTCTCATATTCTCATTTCTTTTCTCCATAAACATCACTGATAACCTTCACGATTCACTTCTTGTAAAACCACTACCTGGGTCTGTCTTATCTACTAGGCTTCCAATACTTCGCCTTAATTCTTTGACATATCAAACACTTCCTAATCCATCTCGAAATTTCCTTCTTATGCCTGATTGTTACTATTTTTCTTTAAATTTCCGTATATCTCGACATTTCTTCAATAAATTAAATACTTTATATTGCTGTGGGATCTCATTTCTTAGTTCTCCTACTTGTAACATCCAAGTGCTAGAAGAGAATCTAGGAATATCATGATCATTCTCCTGGGCACATGAATTTCCTCTCACTACTGCTAACATCGTGATCCATTATCTTCTTTTGACATCTCCTTGTCTTTCCCTTAACAACTTCGACTGAAAGGTCATACTATTCATCCTTGCTCCTGGTTGAATTATAAACTTTGATTCCCAATTTCAACTTCTAAAATTCCATAGAAAGTTCTTCCGGTAGTCTCTATGTCCGTTATCGCTTTCCTCTATCTTTGCTTTTTCCTCGTGAATATATACTTCAACCTCTTATAGCCCGTATAGATCTTACACCTTTTTCCATACATATTATGTTTCCCAAACCTTTCAAAACGAATCTTATTATTGTTACTCCCAAATTATGGGTAGGATACTTCTGCTCATAAGGTTTCGGTTATCTGGATGCATATACAATAACTCTATTATGCTGCATCAACGCACATCCTATTCCCTAATGAGAAGCATCACTATCAACCACCAACCTCCTTGATACTTTTAAATTGATAAAACAGGTGCGGAAACCATTCTTTTATTTAACTCCGCAAAACTTTCCCTTCATCCTTCTCCATTTCACAAAACTTTTTGCTTTTCCTGGTTAGCTTTGTCCAAATATTGCAACTTTCACGAAATCCTGCACCAATTTCCAATAGTAACCGACCCATGATAAAACTTCTTACTTTTGTTGGTGTTTCTGGTCTCTTTTTATTCATAGTAATTTTAACTTCTACTGAATCTCTTTTGATTTTCTCTACATTGACTATCTATGCTAAGAACTATGTTGCATACAACTTCTTTCTTCTCCAACTTCCCAGTTATCATTAAACGCTTTTGCATGGTCCTTCATTAACTTTAAGTATTACCACTATAGCTTACTCGAATATTCCTTAAAGGTGCTGTCCATCCAGTTCAAATATTATTGGTATATTGGTTAATATAGATGACAATATGAGAACAGTACTTAGTTCTGAAAATTGTCTTTGATACATCCATAGGTTTAGTCTTCAATTGGTGAAATATAAAGTCTTAAATCAGTCTTATAAAAGTACTTTGCTTCCTTCGTTTGATCAAACAAATCATTGGGTCAAGGTAACGGATACTTGCTCTTGATAGTAAACTTGTTGAGCTCTTGCTAGTCGACGCATAATCACATAATTCCATCTTTCTTATTAACATTTAATACCGGTGCACCTTATGGGGTACATTAGGTCTAATTGCTTCTTCTTCTAGCATTTCTTGCATTTACTTTGCTAATTCCTTCACTTTAACTGGCGCCATTCTGTGCGGGGTCTTGAACACTGGCTTCATTTCAGGTGCTAAATCAGTCACGAACTCAATTTCTATATCCGAAGGAAATGTTGATAACTCATCCAAAAACATATCTTTAAACTCCTTAATTACTATAAAAATCTTCATACTTTGTTTGCTTCCGACTTTTATGTATTCCATAATTACCATAATGCTCATATCTTGATCACCGTAATTATCATTAACAAATTCGTTACCTTCTTTTATCTTCTAAACCTCCTCACCTTCTCATTTGGCATCCTCAAAATTATCTTTTCGTCACGACGGTCTGTCTGGACATCACGCTTTAGTAGTCAATCCATTCCTTAGAATAATATCAAAACCTCATATCTTCCATGATATCAATTCTTCACAACTTATTGCCAGGAATCTCAATTTCACCATTAGTACTCCCTTATTCAACACTTTCACATTCTTAACTTGTTAATCCTTTGATCCTAATCTTATCAACAAAACCTTGAGAGATAAACAATTAAGTTTCTCTCACATCTTTTAATATTTTAACGCATAAGGTATTCACCCTAATCATCCATGTCATCACGTACGTATTATGAATAACATATTTCACAAGAAAATCGTAATTTCTCGTTCTCGGAGACGTATTCCTCATTGGAGTAGATTTCCTTGGCTCTTAATGGATTCTTCACTAGGGCTAGTGATTTGTAATCCTCGTCATGTGCCCGTGTTTCCTTTCCATGCATAAGGGGTAGATGGAACTTCGTCCGCTTGATTAAGGATACGTTGATTTCTGCTTGAAAACCTCTTGCAAAGAACGACAGTACAACGAAGCAACTAGAAGGATTCACAATTCAACAAAATTGAAAGTTGAAAAGAAAGAAGAAACAAGGATTTGAATATGAATGAGACAACCACATTGGTAAGATGGCCAGTCTTTCATACCATATGGCATACAACACATGATTAGGTGGCGTCCCACCCGACTCTTCGTCATTCTGACAAAGTGTCTCACCATCACACTGTTTGTCCCAATCAGAAAGCAAAACTTGAGGGAATCAAATAAATTTGAAAGGAATGGAATATCCTCCTTTTCGATATCATGGAAAAGAGTTTATCTGAGAAAAGAAGTTCATACATTTTTTAAAAATTGAGAAGGAATATATGCTGTAATATTGAAGACAAGAACGATACCGTTGGTTACCATCCATATTTCATTTGTATTCACTTTTCGAGCTTGTTCGATCATATCCCGATTGCGTCATATAATAACTTTAGAAAGTCCGCTGAAATGTCTTCGCAAATTAAGCATTATGGTAGATTCTTGCTTGTCACGTCTTGCGTCTTTAATATCGCACCCACACGGATAGTACTTTAACAATTCGATCATATTGGCGTTCCTTACCAGGTAACTTCAAGATTCCTCTTTTAATTTAGAATAACCACGTACCATTCAACATAACGATCCTTTTGTTAATAATATTCTGCTTTTAGAGAGGTCTGGAAATCTTTCCAATCTTCTGCGATCGTGCTCCGGCTTCTGCTAAATCAATTAATTCTTCGAACATTGCTAGTCCTAATGCTTGAATATATAGTTACTCCGTACGCTGATTCTGTTGTAAATTTTATCAAACAATACTTGTACTTTACTGTTAGCAATAATCAACTTCTTCATAATCATAGGTTACTTCGTTCTCGAAATTAGCAATACTAAGTCTGAAACAGCATCCTTCCAGGTAATCCGGGCTTTCTAACAAACAAGAAACTCAAATAGTAACTTGACACCCAATGTTTAAAAATCATTTTATTCGAAAAGGCTTTTAGAAATTTGTAAAAGAAAATCTTTTTCGAAAACTTGTTTAAAAGTTTAGAAAATCACAAACCTGGTTGTCCTTACTATATGAGTTGGTTGTTGTCCTTCCGACCTATGACAAGGTACCAAATTAATGGATCAATCATATAAAAGTCCATTCGATTCAATCTACCTTTTCTTCTTCATCGTATCCACTTATCTTTCTAAATCGACGAAACTTCAATTGTTGTCGCACATTATCTTATTCATAGTTTCACATCAAGGCTCCCATACTGGTGATACTCCCGACATTAGCGTTGCAGTAGTTAAGTAAAACAGGCTATCCAATAGTCAATAAGTCTATTTCATAGAACAAAGTTTGCCCGTACCACATCACATCACTACTTTACATATCGCATTTATCATATCATCCTCATTTAATTTCACAAAAATTCCAGGTTTATACTTTTCTTTCTTATTCTTTCAAATTTCATCTAGTTCATCCCATAATTATTCACGGGTGGCTTAGTCACTAAGGGCTTCTTTTAACCCGATAGCAGCTATCCTCTAAAACACTTAAATCTCCTCTCTACACTTCGTCTCACCTTGATTTATAACTCAAGCGCTCACCATTTGCTGTAACTCTCAAATCTATCCTCGTAGGTACAATTGCTTCATAGGACAAGTTCTAAACTGGGGGTATAAAACAGGATGTAGGGTAAACTAAAGAGATACACTCACAGCCAAATGTCCATTGAAACAAGAATAACCAGATGGAGGTTCTTGAATAGGTAATCTCATATCAAGAGGTGGAAAAGTAGCGTAGAATAGCTTGAAGAAGTGCAACCGTTATAACAGAAAGTAGTACCATTAATGTTGGTGGAGGAATAAGGTACAAATCCAATCTGAAAGAAGATGACGATCCTCAAACAGAAAGCTCCAAACGATCAAATGACACCGGAAAATCAAGATCCGCCATTGCCGTTGTCTGGAAATCACGTCGCAAGCTAAGAATCCCGAATTGCAACACGAACCGTGCCGGAGACCTACTATATAGTCGCACTCAACCTCACAACGTCTTATCTTTCTATTTCCTATTCCTAATCTTAACCCTCTACCCAAACCCAACAATCTAGGCTTATTTCAGTGACTTATAACATGTAGCTCTGATATCAACCTGTGACGCTCTCCAAACCCGTGTCAGAAGTTTGGGGTCCACAACACAAACACAATATATCAACCTGTATAAGAAATATTATTTATAATGACCCCGCTTCACAAAACCATGGATCGCAACAGGTTAAAGTATGAAAACAAGCCACAACCTTAACTTTTATTATAACGTACCAAATCCCAACTAATTTAACTTACAATTGATAATAAAATCATTCTTATAATCTGACTATCTCTATACCGCATGAAGCTTCTGTTAGCTTGATTCAACTCACTGGAACCTTAGCCCGCACTTTGGACTGAGGAACTTCACTATCATCCACATTCTTTTCAACTGTAAAATATATAAAAGAATCGCAAGGATGAGCTAACTAGCTCAGCAAGTCATAATAATGATAACTGAGGTTAAACAATGATCAAATGAAATAATTCAAAGGAATCAAGTTGCTTTTTAACTCATCATTAGAATTGGATATTCATTTTAAGTTTTAAAAACCAAGGTTAGGCTGCTGATCAGTCACACACTAACCCCGAGTAAGCACACAACACTGCTCTAATTACTGGATCCAAGGCACACATTGGCCTAACTTGACCATTGGTATGGTCTGACCACGAATCTGGTCCACATATATAAAAATTATCCAATCCTAAAGCAGTTCAATATGATAATAATATGATTCAATAAAACAAGATCATAATTGATGATGGTTAAACATTTGCATAAAAACATAAGAAAACTCATGGATATCTCAAAGGTATATCAGGGTATGTATGAGAAACGGTTTTCAGTTTGTACAAGGGTCAGGCATCAAACCAGTAATGATTTTCAGGATATGGTTCTTTGATGTTACTAAGAATGATTGGGGTATAAAAGTTTCTGTGTTTTCAAACCATTTTCTTCTGGTGTTTGGTAGTTAAACATTTGGGAAATAGTATCATATTTGTGTGGTTTGGTGTCTGAGGATCAACAAAGGATGGTTTACAAAGAACAAGGTTTACGGCTCAAGATCAAGAAAAATCAGGGATTCAAGGGTAAATAGTTTAATGTACTTGCAATGTAAATAAGGGTTATTTTGAATAATAGCGACATGTTATGAAATAGTTCAAAAACATTGGTAATATATCTTGAAGAAAAATTTAGAAATACTTGCCTTACAAGGCTTTACAACTATTACTGATCAACTCTGAGCCGACTTTGCTGCTCAGGCTCTAACGTCCAATCACTAGATCCCATTGGATTCGATTTCGACACTCAGGTCTTCCTGTTGGAACTCTACGGAGCTCGTCGACTGACCACTAGGTCATCTTTAGTCCATCGTCCACTTTTAGGTTCCCGACTATAACCTACAGGGTCGAAATACCCTATGTTAGACGTCTAGGTATGCTTGACATATTCTTGATACTAATCCTTACCCAACGATATTCAAACCCAACTCGTAATTATTCATATTAGAATAACACATAAAACATTTAGGGTTCACATTCTCGAAATCGATCCAGTGTTCATTTTCAGAAAATACGTATACTTGTCATTTTACGAAATTAGGGTTACTGTGTTTTGGTTAAACCTACGACACAACATACAATTAGGTTCTGTATAAACATACGTATATGTATTTACTTATACTCGCTCGACGTCCCGATAATCCTCGGATGCGCTCCCGTATTTTTGTAGTTCGATTTTCTCGGAAATCGGGCAGCGTCCCCTTTGTTTATCGGACTACCCGTCGAAACATCAATCGACGTCAATTCAACAACAACAACAATACAATCACAACTCGCAAATTCCAATCACTGATATAATTTAGTAATCACAACCAACTTAACCATCACGATTCAATATTTACTAATTAGCTATTTCGATCCAGAATAGAAACACAACACGACTTTTATTTAATAAAAATATTAGGACTCAGAATCGTGTCATCACCGTCCACCGTCGGCTCGCCGGGGCTCATCACCGACGACGGTAAAATTTGCGGGTACCCGATTCATTTGGGTTTCCAACGCTAAATTCTACCGATTAAAATTCCGAATAATTACGACTTCATAATTCAAATAATCATCACAATATTCATTCGAATTTTCCAAAATAATTCGAATATGGAATATGATAATAATCGAATTAATTTTAACCAAAATACCATAATAAAAAAGAATCAGGAATCACAGGACCATCACCACACACGCACACGCGCATATAACAGTACAACACACAATCGGAAACAGGAGGGACACGGCCGGAAAAGCACCGCACAGGCGGCGATACAACACACACCCGCACCTACAACTCATACTAACGCACGCACACAGGTTACACATACTAACACAGATTTATACACAGGTACACATACGGAAACACATCACACGCGCCTCCACAGCCACCTCGCCGGAAAGCGAGGGACGGCGGGGATCGGAACCAAAAGAACAGCGACACCGCATGCAGCACACGGCAGTATACACAACAAATACGTATATATATATACTCGCATATAGGCCACACCTTTCACTGAACTCACCAGAACAAGGGCGGCGACGGGGTAAAATATCAGATATGAAAACCAGAAAATGAAACAGGGGAGAGTGATGTTGTGGAATGAAAGAAAAAAAAAGCGGGGTTTGGTTTTATTATTTATTTTATTTTCATTTTTTTTTCTCAACTGTACAATGCAGTACACATGACAGTACAAGTAGTACAATCCTGTAATTCAAATATTTTTAAAATATCATAAGTATCCCGAAGTTAATAAAAATATAGATTTTGAAATTTTAAAACGATTTTTAAAATGCACTTTATATTCGCTTTTATCAATGAAGCGAAACAACGAGCGCTTGAAATTAATCCCGAAAATTTCCAAAATAATTTTAAAATTCTCAGAATATTCCAAACTTAAATAAATATGAGTTTCATAATAATTTTTTTTTTTGAAGAATTCTAGAATTAAATATGGATTTTAAAAATAAAATCATTCAAAAAATCATTTAAAGATAAATAATTAATAAAATATTAATTTCTCAATTTTATAAAATCCTAAAAATAATTATTGTAATTATAAAATCGGGTTAGCATCATACCAGGATTGAAAGCCAATTTAAAAGAAAAAATCAACCCGGATAAGCACTCGAATCCGGGTTGAAAACAACCATTACGTAATAAGATTATTTTCTAAGTACGTAAAACAACCATACATCAATCCGGGTTGGTATCATACCCGGATTGAAAGAAAATTCAAAAGCAAAAATCAACAATGATAAGCATTCGAATCCGGATTGATATACCATACGAAAAGCAAAGTCAACCCGGATTAGGTTTATATCCGGGTTAAGGCTTCATACCCGGAACAACCCAGATATAAACCTAATCCGGGTTGAGGGTCATAGCCACAACCCGGATTAGGATCATTTGTACAATAAATCCAGGATCCGGATTGCTCATAAAAGCAAAAACTATCGGATGAAGTGTCCTACCCGGACCGGAAGATAAGCAAATATTTTCTGCAATGGAAGAAAAGTACAACAGAAGTAAAACTTAAAGCAAGATCCGGATTACCACCAATCCGGAATAAATCCAAATATTACAAATAGTTCAAATCAAAGTACGAAAATTGAAAATCCTAGAAAAAGAAATTACAGGGGCTGGGCTCGAGAAGCTTAGCAAAGCTGGTCCAAATCTAGAGGAAACTGGGGCTGGGCCCGTTATATGGTTCCGGTTCCCCCTTACCCTGCTCAACTGCTGCCTTGGCCGTCAGGAATTCTTGGATAAAGCTGTCCCAGAAAGCAAAGGGGTCGGTTTTGTTGTGCCGTTCAGCAACAACCCAGGATCTGCAAACCTCGGGCACCCCGGCTTGGGCAACCTCAAAGTCATACACATCACTGGCCTTGAACTCAGCAATTATGGCTTCCTTGTTCAAATCCTCCTTAGCAGCAAACTCGGCCTTCAGCCTCTCCACCTCCTTAGCAAGACCCTCAGCCCGGTCCTGCTCCTCCTTCAGCTTCTCGTTCAATCCAGATTCAACTGTCCGGAAGCTCTCCCGGGCCTCTTCCAGCTTACCCTGTAAACCATCAGCCCGTAACTTCTCGATGTTAGTCCGGTTGTTGGCCTCCCGGATCTCCGTAAAAGCAACATCTGAGCAGATGGATATGGCGCTCCCAAGCTGGAAAAAGAAAAGGTAGGAACTAAATATAGAAACAAAATAAGGGGCACAATTCGGAACTAAAAACATAAAAATTCAGTAATTACCTGCCCCCATTGCCCGGTTACCCTCTTCAAGGCAGAAACCATGCTATATCCCTCAACCTCCTCCCAGTCATCTTCAAAAGGGATACTGGACATAAACCCGGCTAGGTCGACCAGAGATTTGGTGCCTATCTTTACGGCCTCTTCATCCGGGCCTTTCCCTTCCGAATCACAGACTACCCGGTTGGAGACCACAGCTTTGCCCCGGGGGGGCTTGGTTGGGATGAACTTCCTTTTCTTCCTTGGAGGATCGTCACCGCCCGGGATCTCCTGGACCTCAGGCTCAGGCTCATGGCCCGGATCCGGGATGTTCAGGGGAACAGAAGATTCGGCTCCCCCCTCAATATCTGCAGAACCAGATCCGGGGCCCCCTTGCTTGTCTTAAAGGCCAATCCGAGGGTATTGAATGCCACAACATAAGCAGAGGAAGACATGATTCTGAGGAAGTTACGGTTGAAGTAAGGCAAACCTGAAAAAGTAAAATAAAAGGTCAAATCCCGGAACAAGGGGCTCGGATCCAAAGGCAAATATCTTATGTAAACAGATTAAGAAAGCAAAAAGGACCTTGATCCGGATCAGCAAGCGAAGCAAGAGACCCGGATCAAAAGCCAACATCCTATCCAAACGGGTTATGAGTAAAAAGCAAAAAGAGCCTTGATCCGGATCAGCAAGCGGAGCGAGGGATCCGGTTCAAGGGCCAACATAGATTAAAGAAAAACTTACAGCCAAGGTTAAAAAGCAACTTATGGTTCATAAATGTGTCCCGGGTCGGCTGGAACTCAAGGAAATCACAGAAGCACCTTATCTGGGATAGAGCCCAGCCTTCAAGCACAGCCAGGATGAACTTAGTCTAAACACCCTCAATTGTAAAATAGGGGAGATAAGCCAAGTCATATCCCTTTAGCAGGATAATCTCCCCATTCCAGTACTTCAAAGAAGACTGGTGTATGATTGGCTTGGCTCTACCCAGACCATTACCACACTCCGCTGCCCGAAACCTAATCTCGTAAAAGGGCTTCTGACTGATTTGAAAGAGGTAGAAAATCTGGTGAAAGAGTTTCAAGGTCCGCAGGAATCTGGATTTGTTGCAGCAAGCGATAAACCAGGTCATCGACTTTATCCCATTTGGCGTGATCTAAATCGGGGATATCTTGTACACGTGCTTACAGAGATGTTTGATGAACATATGGCACCGGGGGTTCCACTCGGATCGAAGATGTTCCATCCAAACCGGAACAAAGCCGTCTTCCGGCCGGTGGTAGATCCTTTCATGTGGTTCCGGCCATCTCCACTCGATATCAGGAGTCAATTGGAAAGCAGCCCGGATGGCCTCATCCATCTCACCCGGATCCGCTTCAGAGAATGAATCTTTCAGCTGGTAATGATCCCGGCTTATAGGGAACTCAGAAAACATCCTCTCGAGAGCTTCCTGGTTATACACCCCGGGGTGACCGTTAGGCTGTCTATCATACCTAACCGTGCTATAATATACTTCATTTTCAATCTCCGCGGGCTTCTCAACAAAATGGTATTTCACGTCTATCCAGTAACCTTCCGGAGTGAAGGGGACCGAATTCCCCAGAATCTTCTTATACCTAAACTTCGAAATTATTTCAGTAGAAGGGGAGGCTTTCTTTCCCATCTCTACCCGAATCTGTCTTCTCGTCCGAATCAGAAGCACCCTCCTCGCTACTAAGACCCGGATAACAGTTTAAAGCTCTCTTGGGAAGCCTCTTGATCCGGACCATATACCTACTAAAATAAAGGTGCGTTAGTCTGGAATCCTACCATTCTTTAGGTTTCTGTTAGCGGTCCGGATCAAGGACGTTATGTTAATTTTACCATAACCTAACGATCTGGACCGCTAATGCAACTCCGACCCGGAAAAACATCAACGATCCGGATAATGTTAACTACAAGTCAAAACTTAACAGCAATGGACCCGGATCCTGGTAACAAACACCCGGATCCGGATCCGAAGCAGCCATACACTGAAAACCACATTCATATAATTCTAGCCAAACAGGTGCCTCGGATACGGGTCCTACACCCCATACCCGGGTCCAAAATAAAACCCCAACACACAAACAGTTACATCAAAAATCAAAAACCAAAAAATGAAATTTTTGACTATACATACATACATTTTAACCAAGAACAACAAGAACAAGCCCAAAAACCCAGAAAAATCGAACCCGAAAACACGATTTCTTTTGCAAAAACATAGCCAAAAACAAGCAAAAATTCACAGATCTACGCACAAACAGTCATACCAACCACGAAAAAGACTAAAACATTAATTTGTACCATGGATTCGAAGATAGAGACACAAAATTGAAGCATGCAAAATTGACAAAATTGGGAACAACTCGAAGATAAAGCACAAGGAATCGAAGAAGGAAAAAACAAACTTACAAATTGCAAGCAAACAAGGAGAGCCAGCGGCGCAGCGACGAAAATCTATAACCACTGATGTAGCACTTCAAGAAACCTTGAGAAAAAGAAAAAGAGAGAAAAACTGTTGGAGTTCTTTGATGTGAATAAAAAAAATGGACAAGGAGCCGGCTTTTATAGAAGGTGGAGAGGAGAACCACCCCTGCCACGTGGCAGGGTCTTACTGGGTCTAGCAGCAGTTACAAAATATATATATATATATATATATAAATATATATATGTGTTTACACAAATATAAATGCACATTTAAACCCCATCATCATTAGGGGCCGATTTTCAAGGAAATAACTGTCAAAATTTCAAATTCATGGGAGGGAAAAGGCCGAAAAATGTTACAATTTCCTCCAACTACCCGGATCAAAGGCTCCTACCCAGATCAGTGTAAACAAGGCAAAGGTTTGGGAGTAGAAATTTCTCGAAGTTAATCCAGATTGGTCTCTACTACATCAGATCCGGATTGGGGGGCAACCAGGGAGCGGAAATTTTTCTAAGCAACCAATTTCACCTACCTTAATCCGGATCGGTCTCCTATATACCATGTCCGGATTGGGGGGCAACCAGGGAGCGGAAATTTTTCTAAGCAACCAATTTCACCTACCTTAATCCGGACTGGTTTCCTATATACCAGATCCGGATTGGGGGGCAACCAGGGAGCGAAATTTTTTCCTAATGCAGCAAAATTCTTCTACCTTAATCCAGATTGACATCCACTACACCAGATCCGGATTGTAGGGCAACCGGGCGCAGAAAATTTTCTAAAGCAACAAAATCCTTCTACAATAATCCGGATTGGCATCTACTACACCAGATCCGGATTGGGGGGCAGCAGAGAAGCATAATTTTTCTCCAAAAGCAACGGCTTTGTGAAAACACTCTACTCCCTCATCTAGAAAATCTGCATAAGGGAGTCGGTGGTAAATGATAGGGTATAAGCAACATGTCTAGGATCCAACCTGGACCTAAAGGGTATCGGGCTCAATCGATGAACCAAGACCCCCTTCTCCTAGAATAATCAAGTGGAGAGACCAGGCCCGGGGCCAACCCATGACCCGGATCATCTCCCAACCCGGATCCAACCCGGGACCTGGATCACCTGCCTACCTGGATCCATCCCATGACCTGGATCACCTGCTCACCAAGATCCAGCCTATGACCTGGATCACCTGCTCATCAGGGTCCAGCCCATGACCCGGATCACCTGCCTACCAGGATCCAGCCCATGACCTGGAACACCTGCCTACCTGGATCCGGACCAGGACCAAGATCACCATGAGGGGGGTCCCAGCTAACACATGCACACTCCACAACCCGTCAAGGAAGGGTACGTGAGCACGTGACGATGATAGCCATCAACAACCAACATACTAGACAAAAACGCCGCGTGTCAAAAGGCCGTTAGGATACCCTGAATGTGGTCCGCCCCTGGACACGTGTAAGCAATCCACCCAAGCCAGACGTCCTCTGCTCCCAAGATCCAACGGCCCTGATTTGGAGGTAACAACCCCTAAACCCTACCTCTGGGCTATATATACCCCAAGGATGAAGGGTTTAGGGGTTAGAGAAAATATTCACACTTTTGCACACTCACCCTCCCACATCCATATAAACACACAACAACCTTTTTATTACATATATACATCTTAATCTTCTCCAAAACCCTATTCTTATTCTTACACCGGAGGTGCCGTGGGAATCAAACTGTGTTGTTTTGCAGATACCCAATCAGCAGCTACACCTCATTAACACCCAGAAGGTCTAGAAACGGCGTCGGACGGAGCCGCCCGCTCACCGGAGTTATCAACTCACTCCGTAAATTAATGTATACGGTAAATTCAAATATTTAGAAGATGAAAGTTCGAGCAAATCAGACCAAAATAAATTATAAATTAAATAAAAATTCTTTACTGTTTTAATTGAGAACCACAAATTTTATTATGAAACATAAAAGAATAAAGAATTTGAAATTAGTGAACAATTACGCATCAGTTCATAGATGGTAGTGATTAGCGAATCATCTATAGAAAACTTAAGCGCTTGCATTCAGCTAGGATAACATTAGCAAACCTCAGTTTATTTCTAGTTATACACCATTTATTTTAATTGTACCCATCCTAGTCTATTTTGATATGTTTCATCCAACTTATGTGATTGCCATTTTTCGTCGTCATTGTTTGAAGAAGTTGATGATCCACGAAATGATGATCACGAGGATGACTCGGGACATCAAGTATGTTGATGTTCATGTAGTCTTTATGTTTAAAAAATTTAATTTTTAGGTTGTACAATCTTTTAAAATTTTGTGTAATGTATACAAAAATTAAAACTTTACAGATAAACAAACTTATTATGTTGAGTAACATTATAAAACTTAAATAAATTATTATTTTGCCCCTGAAAGGAATGCGCAATATAAAAATTTTGACTAGTTTAAACGGGAATAGTGTCGGGATGTACATAAATCATAATGATGACTGATGAGATGCATTTTTAAACGTTAATGGTTCATGTATATATTATTTCATGAGGCCAAAATATAATAAACTCTTCACAGTGAACTCACTGGTTACATCAGTCAAGAAAAGAAAGGGCTGGGAAGTAAATTTTCGCTGTTTATATTGTTTATAATATAGACTGACAATGATACTACTAGCAAGCATTAACTCAGATTGCCATGTAATGAATGATCACTGCAATTTTCGTTCTTCTAACAGTATCAACTATATTTAAATCTTAATCAACATAATAAGCTCAGATACAGATTTGTACTAGTCAAATGCCAAACTTGTAGCAGTGTAGAAATTATACATACAAAATGCACAAAAGAGAGGGGGTGCAATAGTCAATAGACCATTATAGAGCAATGCACATATTTTTTTCTTGAGTTGTTATAATAGACTAGACCCCCAGTCCTGCTGTGTACTTAACACCTGTTGAAGGTAACCAAGAATTACCTAACAAGAAATTTGCCACCGTAAAACTGTTAACCTGATCCGAGCTATTCAGCGCATGGAAACCAGGCCACTTGACCCTGTTGCCCACACCTGCACCAGGCCCCGAATTCATGTATTCGGCATAGTATAAAGTGTCCAATGCAAATGCCTCGTTCCATTCTAGCCACCCTTCTGGCCTTATAGCACTACTAATGTATGATTGCATTACAACAGTCCTCGAATATAATTTCCAGGGCCGACCGAGATAGGAGTATGTTGAATTAACCATAACGTCTGGCTCGACTGATATGTTCGAAAATTGGATAGAAAAACCAGTAGGCTCAAGAGCCTCCTTTCGGCCTTGAGCTGTGATAGTGTTCTTTTGGTTCGGTAAGCCTTTACGTGCTAAAATTTGACAGTTTTGAAAAACTGCAGACGCATCGCCAAATATAAAATCAACTGTGCCTGTAATTTGACATTCTCGGAAGAATTGACGTTGGGAATGAGCGTATAGAGTATCTTGGTAACCCCGGAATGCACACCGGTATAGTACTGATAAATCGGAGTCGGAACGGTAGGCAACTGCTTGATGTTTTTCTGGCCCTGCCGTGTTCTCAAATGTAATGTCCCTGGCTATGAATCCCTGCCCTTTAACAGCTGCAGATTAAACATCATTTATTTGGTCTTAGCACTGTAACTAAAAAACATTGAAGAATATTGCAATTATGCCATGTATACAAAATATTTTGTTACAGTAATTACTTAACCAACAAATAGTTAAAATGTCAACATATCTTGTCAGTACAGATATGATCCCATGATGAATGCACTGCAGAACTAACCATTTTCAGATAAAGGAATTTTAGGCCGCACTAGATGATTGCGAAAATCGGGTAATACAGCTAGTGCAAACCACTTTTTAGCTCTGTACCCAAATTTTGGCTAAGGTTCTGGTGCAGTGGTGCGCATAGGCTAGCTTACCTGATTTTTATAGAAAGGTTTTCAATAATTCTTATCCGTGACCTAACACATAGCCAGAATTAGCTGTGAGGTCTGAGGACAACAACAATCACAAATAATGTGACCATTGTGAGAAAGTGTTTGTATAATATTGTGATGCAGATTACAAGTCCTCAATTATTATTTGAAGAACCGTCGCAACTAACTTCTATCTTCAGTGATATTATATGTACCTAAAAAACAGAATAAAAGAGGTGAACGTGATTACAGTAATTACCAAATGTTGCAGAACGATAGGTGGTCCAACCATCAATGAAGTTACGATTACCAGAAATAACCGTGACATCAATACCATCTCCAATCATCATAATGTTCCACTTCTTCTTGCTAATCTCCACATACTCATTGTACACACCTTTCTTCACATATATCAAAAATCTTTGCCCGTGATCAGGGGCTGCTTTGATAGCCTCAGTTACTGTGGTAAAATTTCCACTACCATCCGCTGCCACCACCACATCCGCATCCACACCATTTACTTGTAAGACAAGTCTCCTGTCATTTGGTTTCATCCATTTTGGAAATTTTTCGCCACTTATCAGCTTCCTTCCTTTCATCCATGCTGGAATGCGGTCAGGATTACCACTTATTCTGTTACCACCGCCATTTATAGCAACATTTCCGAGGATTTGGAGGATTAAGGAACTTAATTGGTTAAGGCTTCCGGCCACTAAAGCTTTGACCATACCATTTGTTCCATCAAAGCCTTCTGAACAAGTGTCTTGATTAACAAGTGCAGCACTTAGCCATGTTTTCATGTCTGCACCCGGATGACCCGTGCTGTTGTCTTTACCTTTATGTATAAAATTTAAACATTAAAAATAGAGAACATAAAAGTTTATCCAACATTGCGCATGCAGATCAGAATATTTACTTTATTATCAACAAAATTATAATTACTCGAATCGGATTTCCTTTGCAAAAGGCAGGGACCAGAAAAATGTTGTTGCAGGCCTGCATTTTTTTCTGAAAACGATCTACTACATGATCAATTTAATTTATATAAGGGGTATAGTAGGAATTCGGTCCAGCAGTCTTTACCACAAATCACGATCATTTGGGGGAAAATATCGAGAGATAGGCATTAGGACGTGTATATCACAAAAACACACTTCAAGAATGCAGATCTCTTAAGTAAGCACATCTCCTTCCCTTGCATGTTAGAAATTTTGTGTTTGATGTGATATTTTGGATCATCTTCAACCGAAAATAAGTAGTATATAACTCTAACAAGGTGGGGTAAACTAACCTTAATAAAAGTATAACAATAAATAACAAATGGAAAATAAATGATATGACAGACCTAGTACATGGGGTGATATCATTACTGCATGTTGAAATTATAAACAGTACTGATATTGCAAGCTCTGGCTGTTAGTCCATGAATCATGATACAGAGTTGAATACAACTCGTGTACAAACTTTATGAGATGATGCATGTATAAGAACCAACCAAATCAAGACAACAAAAAGCGAAAGATTCTTAACAAAAGTGAGTGCTTTCGGCAAAAAAAAGAAAAGAAGAAAGAAAACATACCATTTTTAGGATTCTGAGAGACAGAGAGAGTATCAGTTAGCTGATCAGTGGAGAGATCAAGAAGTTCAATGCAATCAGAAATAGCATTTGATACACGGACATCACCGAATGCGTTACCGAAACCCGAAACAAGAGACATCACTTGCTGCACTATATCTAGTGTTGATTTCACAGAACTCACAAACTCTGCTGCCGGAATCTTCAAGTACTTAAACTGCTCATCATTTGAGGTACCAAAGCTACCTAAAGGGCAGCTCAAAAAACATAGGAATGTTACTAAAAATATTACACTAACTCTGTTTTTCAAGACCATGGCTCTATGTAGTGCAGTGCAGCAGGCCTAAAGGGGGAAAGATTAAGAAGTACTGAGGAGGATTTCGAGAACAAAGTTGTAGAAAAAGGGATGGTATATTGTGAGGAAACAAGGTGCAAGTGCTGACTTTGGAAGCGGAAGGAGTTAATGTGACAGAGCTTCTGAGGAAGGAAATAAATAAGAGGGAGGGAGGAGAAATGTTCAATTCAAGCTTAAATAATGGCTGACGAAACAGGGGAATTAGGTGGCAGCTACGAGTATTTATTCAAGACTCTTGACAATATTGCGATGGGAGGTATAATGGTCTTATTTTATATAGCATTAGTCATAACTTACAAGTACAAGGTTCTAACGGAGCCAAGAGTTGAGTCAGGGACTCGGGAGGATTAAGATTTAAGGCGATCAAACCATTTCAACTCAAACATTTGATCTCAAACATACGCGATCAAACCAAATCAAATATATTCTGCTCCCGATTATAATAGGTTTGGGATGGTAAAATATAGGTTAATCATGTCCGCCTTTTACATATTTTATAGAAAAATTTTAAATTTAGCTCTTATTTTTAATTTTCAGAATAAAAAAAAAGGAGAAGACAAAACTGTCCCTGTAAACACATAATTCACCTCTGAATCAACCCCTTTTGTGAGGGTAGTTTGATTTTTAGACTTCATTTTTCTCTAAAAATTAAAAATCTGCTTTAAATTTAATATTTTCTATCTTATATCAATAATAATAAGTATGGAATAGTAAAAAACTAAAAATTAAAATGTACCTAAATCAGGTTCCGCTTTTACACAGTGGGGAGAGTGTTAAAGCTCGGCCTTACTGCAAGTGATATTCTTAAAGAAATAGTTGTGCTACAGGAGCATCTTTAATTTCAAGTGGGGCGCTAAACCAAATTCCCCAAAATTGCTAGTCAAACGAAAATATTAATATATTATTATTTCTTTTTTTCATTGTAATTTTAACATTATATTTACCAAAATTTACTCCAATAATTAGTAATTAAAATTGTCAAATTAATCATATAAAAATATAATTTAAAAAGATACAAAGGTACATATATTTATGAGAACATATGGCATTATTTTTGTTTTGGAAGGGTGTCAAATGTTAAAAAAAATGATAATTTTAGTTTGCAACCCTAAATTTTCAATAAGTAGTCAACAAAAATGTACTGTCATCACATGTCACATGATATTTTGTCATTTTGTTTAGCACCCATTGAAAATGCTTTTAACTGATCTATATAGAATTACTTATCAAATTTATACCCGAAAGAGTAAAGTTGTTTAATTATTCTTAAAATATAACACCCTTCACGTGTTTCTGAACAAAATCTTTGTAATTGGTAAAAATATATAAAGAAATAATGAAAAAAGGGTCTCGACTCCAAGACTCATGTGCTCTCTAAAATCACTATTTAAATACCGATCCACCAATATTAATAGCTAGAATATTTACTAGGGATCATCTCGGTTTAGAATATTTTAAAAGCTCTCTATTGAGGTGCACAGGGGCCGGAGACGAGTCCAATCAAGTCAAATTCTTAAATATTTATATTTCAGCTCATATATAATTTATCAAACTTGAACTCCAACTCTTTTTAAGAAAATTGTTTGTGCTGGTTTGCCCTATACTTGTTCTATGATTTATTTTTTCCAAATATTTTTTGTAATAATCTTCAAAATTCTAAAAGTGAGTCGCACAATTGCTTTACAACTCTCTTCTTTCATGCTTGATTTGAACTCGGAGCAATCATCAAAGGTGTAAATGGGGAATAGCATAACTGCAATCTGCATGTGGAGTAAATACTGTGTGTCTCTTCTAGTTATAGTATATAAAAATATGCATGTAATTTAATACGTATATATATATTATGAAAGATTCAAAGTTATAGTAGCAGCATATATTAATGGCGAAGGAGATAGAAAGCGGGGTGGGGCACTTGTCGGCGGTGAACCAAATGGTTTCCATGTGATGAGGAAGATCAAGTAGGGGCTCTGTCTGTCTTGGCTTCTCATCTATCAACTCATCTCATCCCAAACAAACGCGTAAGATGAGATTTTAGGGCATCTTTGTATTGCGTGCCAGCTTATTTATTTCAAACCCTTTTCTTCATTTTCCTTATATTCTATCCTTTCATATCATGTGATTTCAACTCACCTTTATACTTGTGTCCATTCCAAACAATTGCACAAACATCACCCTAAATTCAGGTACCTCTTCATCTCGTACAAAACTAGCCTACATGCATATATTAGATAAAAGTTGCATACAGTTTGTATACAATTTTAGAACATATATATTCCATGGATGGATATGACCAAAACTAGTGCTACACTCGGGTCTCTCTCAGATTTACATATTTAGCTTCCATTTTACTAAATTATTGACATATAATACCTACTAGCTAGTTTAGACTTGACACAACAAGAGAAGTGCTAAGATCGATTAATTTAAAAGTGATCGTCAAACTCCGATCGAAAATGAGTGATATTTTTAACTAAACAAAACTAACTAGCCGTGATGGTCATCTTTGAGAGAAAAAAAAAATCAAAACAAAACATTAGCAAGTGTAACTTTTACCATTCGGCATTTGCAGTTTATAGTTTATGAGAAAAATGAAAACAAATGCCTCCAAAACAACCAAATCACCGATGCACGCAGGTGCAGCCCTGACCAGAGCCGTGCCTCAGATTGCCCCGTGCAAAATTAGAATAATTACCCTAATAATTTAAAGTTTTAATAATTTAGAGAATATAAAATAAAAGGAACTATTAAAAATAAATCTAGAATTGTGGGAAAAAAATATTCAAAGTGTATAAAATAATTTTATCACAAAATAAAAATTAACTACGTAAAGAAATAAAAACAAGTACATATATGGCATAAATAATTTTAAATATTTTCTAGCAAACTATTAGATTTTTAGATAGTAGAAATTTATCTAAAATAAATAAATTATACATATAATATTATATTTATATGTACATTTGTTTAAATTTATATAAACTCATTATTTAATTCTTTTTATATTTAAATTGACTTATTTTATAATATATCTATCCATATCAAAAAAGAATATAATTTAAAAATAAATTAGTTATCTAAAGATTGAAGAATTACATGAATTATATATATGTAATGTTGTATATGTTGTTGCTAAAAAATAAAAAGAATTAGCTAGCTAAATTAATTAAAATATTAATGAAATCATGGAATTTAGCACTTAAACTTGAAGTTTAGCACTATGTTGGCTACAATTTTTAATAAAGTATCTATTTCTGCTATTATAATTTTTATATTAGTGTTTCTAAAATTTAGTGACTTTTTAAATAACAATTAAAAGAATTATTAAAGTGTAGAATATTTTTCACTCCTTTTTTCTTCTTTTCAATTTTTTTAACAGTAAAATCAAGATTTATAGATTTGTTACTAATTTTTTATTTTTATTTTACTATACATGCCATACATACAAAAAGGTGTCATATTATTTTTTTTGACGGAAAGCTGAGATTTTATTAAGGAGTTAAATCCGCAGAAATACAATTTTGAATCAAGACAGGAACATACCTCCTATCAAGAATACAACCAGACAAATAATATGATTTCCGAGCCAAATGGTGGGCAACCATATTAGCAGATCGCTTGACAAAAAATAAATCTATTTTGTTTAGCCGCTGCAGCATAGAACGACATTCTTCAATAATCAAACCAAAGTAAGATTTCATGGGGACTTTACTCCGAACAGATTGCACCATTGCATAGCAGTCGGATTCCACACTGGCCTCATACCAGCCTCGCTCCATCATCCAACTCAAGGCCTCTTTGAAGGCCATCGTTTCAGCCATCAATGGAGAAACCAGCCGAGGGTGAAATAGCGCTTGAGCTTCAACCAACCCCCCCTTAAAATCTCTGGCAATCATTCCAAAACCAACACCACCCCACTCTTCAAAAACAGGTGCGTCAACTGATACCTTAACTTTGTTCGATTGAGGTTTAACCCATTTAGAAGCTCCATCTCCTTCTACGTAGGGCTGAAGAGGAGTTACAAACGACCTACATTGGGTTTCAGTCCATTGTGTAAGGTACTGCCTTGCTGCAACAACTATTTTATTAGCCGAAGATAATTTTTGATTCCAGACACGATCATTCCTTGCTCTCCAGATTACCCAGCAGAGAGTGATAATTTCCGCTTGAACCTGAGCATTGACAGAAGATAGAAGAGTGACCAGCCAAGAATTAAAGCATGAAGAAACATTAACCTAGACACTGGGAAGCATAATGGACCAGCACTGGGATACAAATGGACATTGCACCAGTGCATGCAAAGTTGTTTCAGGTTCACCTTGGCACTGAGGGCATATAGCCTGGACTTGCACACGTTTCATCTGAAGTTGAACTAGAGTTGGCAGACAATTTGAAAGAGCGCGCCAGACTAAATTCAGAGATTTTGGAGGGGCCTTTATCTTCCAAAGAACCTTCCAGATTCTATCATTCTCATTAACGTTCCATGACCCCTTTTGAGACTGGAGAAACTTATAAGCTGATTTCACAGAGTAAATACCAGAGTCCTCATGAAGCCAGAACCAAGTATCACCGTGATTCGACTCTGACAGAGGGATATCTAAAACACATGACTGATCCCTTTCATTGAGAACATCCGAAAGAACTTCCATGTCCCAACTCTTTTCGTTTAGGCACATCAACGAATCCACCGTTTTGTTATGAAGAGGATCTGAAGACGAAGTAATATACGGACAATCATTCGACAAGAGCCACGGTTGATCTAAAATTTGAATGCTTGTGCCATCCCCGATTCTCCAACGAGTTCCATCCCGGAGTAGCTGCTTTGCTTCGAGTAAACTTCTCCAGATAAAGCTCGGGTTATAACCTGCCGTTGCATGAAAGAAGTCTGTACCAGGAAAGTACTTGGCTTTATACAGACGAGACACTAAGCTATCTGGAAAAGAAATCAGACGCCAGACTTTCTTGCCTAGCATCGCAATATTAAAATCTCGAAAGTTCCTAAAGCCCATACCTCCTGCATGTTTATGCTTCGACAGATTTTCCTAAGACATCCAAGTAATCCTGGAGTTATTTGTTTGAGAGGAATTCCACCAAAAATTTGTTAAAGTTTTCTCAATATTCCTCGTAATATCCAAAGGCAGAAGAAATACACTCATAGCATAACTGGGAAGTGTTTGAGCTACTTGCATCACTAAAATCTCCCTACTAGCTCGTGATACATGGTTAACGTTCCAACTGCGGATCTTTGTATTGGCTTTGTCCTTGAGATAACCTAACATTGCAGATTTATTTCGGCCAACAATATTTGGCAATCCCAGATAAGTAGAGTGCATACTAGCTTCAGACATCTTCAAAATTTGACCAATGGGCTGTTTATTGTAATCTAGCACATTAGTGCGGTAAAAGATCGATGACTTGGACCTGTTTACCTGCTACCCAGATGCTCTTTCATAAGTCTCCAAAATCTCTAAAACTGTCGAAGCTTCAATAGGATCTTCTTTACAAAATAGGTATGAGTCGTCGACAAACAACATATGAGTGACTGTGGGGGCTCGTTTACAGATTCTTACACCATGAATAAGACTCCGTTCCTCACGTCTCCGCAGCAAAGCTGATAAACCTTCAGCACAGATGATAAATAGATATGGCGAAAGGGGGTCTCCTTGACGATTCCACAAGTTGGAGTAATAGGACCTATTTCATATTCCCCATGATTGATAGAATAAACCACCGTGGTCACACATTGCAACACAAGATGGACCCACCATGGCGAGAAGCCCATCTTTAGGAGAATAGCTTTAAGAAAATTCCACTCAATACGATCATATGCCTTACTCATATCAAGCTTCAAACCATGTATCTGTCTTTGCCTGTTCTTTTTCCTTTCAAATAGTGCATGATCTCGTAAGAAATCATAACATTATCTGAAATTAGCCGACCCGGGATGAATGCACTTTGCGTGTTCGAAATTACATTTTCTAGCAGACCTCTCATTCTATTTGCCATCACCTTGGTTATGATTTTCATAAGCACGTTACAAAGCGCAATCGGCCTCAACTCCCCCATTGTCGTAGGATTTCTCTTTTTTGGGATCAAAACTTTATTTGTATCGTTAAGCCCTTGAGGAATCTCACCCGTAGCAAAGAAATAATTTGTTAATTGGAAAATGTCCTCTCCAACAATACCCCAATATTTCTGAAAAAAGGCCGGAGTCATCCCATCCGGACCCGGGGCCTTGTCTGGATGCATCTGGAATAATGCACCTTGAACTTCTTCTCGAGACACCTCCTTGCTTAACCAACCATTCTGCTCATCGGAAATCGACTGTGGAACACAGTTAATAACTTCATCAAAAGCTACTGGAGCTGCAGTGAATAGCTCAATATAAAATGACTTAATAAGCTGTTGTAGACTATTCTGCCAGTCTATCCATTCTCCAGAATTATTCTTTAACTTATCAATGCGATTTGCATTTTGACGTTTATTGCAAGCTGCATGAAAGTACTTCGTGTTCTTGTCTCCAGCTTTGAGCCATAACTATTTCGATCTCTGACGCCAGTAAATCTCCTTTTGATCCAGGATGAGAAATAACTGATGTTTGGTGTCTTTATATTCTTGGATCGATTGGTCGTCGCGCTTCCGTCTCAGAGATTTGAGCTTCAGATGACAATTCTTAATTCGAGTATTGAAACTACCCGTGATCTCTTTCCCCCATATTGTGAGATGATCTGCACACGACTTGATTTTCTGTTGCACATTCGCCTGGCTGTTATCTTCCCAGTTATCCCTGACAATGATCGCACATAACGGGTCTGTGAGCCAAGCATTCTTGAAACGAAATCGTTTAATTTTTCTGCCCATCTCTGTATGGTTTGGATCAAGAAATATAGCACTGTGATCTGACGGAGACCCTTCCAAGTTATATAACTTTGCCGTAGGAAATAATAGAGCCCAAGTCTGAGTGATCAGAGCACGATCTAGGCGAATTTCCAGCCATAAATCAGTACCTCTACCTCTCTCCCATGTAAAAGGGTGACCAACTAAGTCAATGTCTAACAGCCCTGTAGCATCCAAAGTATCATTGAATCCATCTAGAAACCACTGGGGGTAATTAGCCCCTCATTTCTTTTCAGCTTGTGAGCTAATATTATTCATATCTCCAATAACGCGCCACGGGAGATTTGAGTCTCTCGACAAATTCCTCAATAAATCCCAAGTACGCCTTCTCTGGCTCCTATTTGGCTCGCCATAAAAACCTGTCAACGTCCATGAGGGTTTGTCATGTGGGATAATAACAACATCTATATGGTTGCTAGACAAACTGTGTAAGTCGACTGGATCCTGGTTATTCCAAAATAGAGTCAATTCTCCACTTCGACCTTGAGCTTCCACCATTAACAATCCCTGAAAACCCAGCTTAGTTCGCACCTTCTCCATATTTGCTTTTGCACTTAGCATTTCACACAAGAATACAAAATCGGGTCGTTGTTGACGAATTACATCCTGCAGGAACTGTAACTTCCAAGGTGGACCCATACCTTGGCAGTTCCAGCTTAATATACTCATGATGAGCGGCGGGCCTGCGACGCAACACCCGCCAAAAATCCGTTTTTTTGGTTCTGGTGATCCTCATTCAGGCTATCCTCCATGTCCTCTCCCCTGGGAGTACTGTCCATATTGTCATCTGGATTATTGTTGTCCTCCCTCACGCGTCTCCTTTTTGGAATCGTGATCACGAGTTCAGTAGAATTAGAGTTATTCTCGTCGTGAATATAGGTAAGTTCCTGATTTGATGGTATCAGTTTTTGTGGAATATCCCGCCCTCCGTTATTTGCTCCTTGAATTTTGTTTACAGTTGGCACTAACTGTGTTGAGTTCATTTCGGTAGCAATCCCTGAACTCTCGCAAGATTTATTTACTGGTGCTAATTTTCCGGATCCTAACTTATCCCTTCCATCTGCTTCTGAGTTGTACGCCGGAGTTGCACCACCGGAGCGCAAACACTTACTGCCCATAGTGTATAAACGTCTCTTTGGATCAACACGCATCCAAGGTCCGTATGGACGTTCAATGTTCTCCCCCTGGGTTTCAAATATTTTTGCACAGAATTTATCACTATGACCAATTACGCCACAAATAAAACAGAATGTAGGAACAACTTCGTATTTGAAATGCACCCAACACCATTCAGTAGCGTTCTTCCTAATCTTCATCCTCCGTTTTAAGGGGGAATGCAGTGGAATTGTGACACGAACTCGAAAGTACTCTCTCTAGACACCAACAAAGTTGTTTGCATCCCCTTCCATAAACTTGCCGATGTGATTCCCGATATCTGTAACCACTCGCTGTGACATGAAGCTCGTGCCTATGCCATGTAACTGAACCCAAATGTCCAGGTTGTTTATGGGCATGGTGCGAGGATCCATTCCTTCTTTCAATCTCTCAAACACCAGATGAAAACGGCCAAACATCCACGGGCTACCATCGCAAACACGTTTGATATCGATTTCATGGTAAAACTGGAAAAGAAATCGATTAGGCTCCAATTGTTTCACATACACCCCCTTACCTGGTCTCCATAAAGAAGCCATTTTGTGTTGCATGGCTTGAAAATCAGTCGTTGACTCTGTTAGAAACATCCCAACCAAACACCAACGCGTATCGATCTCACTCAGTTCTGATGAATCTTCTGCATAAACGAGACCTTGTTCTTCATCCTCTATCGAACATCTGGCAAAACTTTCTTCCATTTCATGGACATTGTTCCTTTGCCCATCCATGATAGTGACTAAGAGAGACAGATTCTGAAACTATGTGAAGGATAGACTGATCATTGCACGAGAGAAAATATTCATACCATGTCAATAGACAAGACTTAAAAATGTGTCATATTATTTAAGAGCGCTGTTTGTTGAAGAATTGAAACACCCTCGAACACGGCTCTACGGCCATCAGTCATCCATGCATGTTGTAGAGTATACTTGGAAGAAGAATAATATACAACCAATTCTTTTTATCGAAACCTACGGTCACAGACAAAAGTATAAAAAAGTTGTTTCCTTAAATATGGCTTTAGAACTTATAGCATTAAATTGTTCAAACGGAAATAACTCATCCCCTCCGTCATTTTCCGCAATATATATAATCAAATTTTAAAAACATATTCAAAAAATGATATGTGGCATCTTCTATCTACACTACTTTTATTTTATATATTAAATTACAACCAATGACAAATTAAGACATTTTAATAGCTATGAAGTTACGAATTTTTCTTTTTATTTTAAAAAATTACACAAATGTCACTATTATCTAATTTATGCTAAAAATTAGTACAAATTATGTAAATACAAAGAATCAAACCCCCCAATCTCCTATGTATGGAGTGTATGTCACTACCATTATACTACATAAATCATTAATTTCACTTTAAAAATCTTATTAATATTCCTTTTTATAATATTAGATAAACCACATCATCTATTTTTATCATATTCCTTTTTTATAATTTTTTTTCTAATTGATTACACACGCACACGCAGAGAATCAAACTCCTGACCTCCCGCAAAGGGGTATACGAGCTCAACCGTTCCAACGACACTTTGTTGACTTTTTTTAATTTTACTTTTGAGTAAATAAAATATTATTTTATATTATTTATGTTATTCCATCTTTTAATTCCCATAGTTTTATTTATAATTATGTATTCAATCATCTTGATAATCTTTATTGTGCTTGAATTTTTACGATTTAATAGATATTAATTATATTTTTATTGCCCTTTTATTTAAAAAAAATCACACAAATGCGACCCTTATCTAATTAATTCTAAAAATAAGTAAAAATTATGTAAAGACATAAAATCGAACCCCTAACCTCCTATTTATAAAGTATATATCACTACCATTATGCTACATAGATAGTTGAATTTACTTTAAAAAAACTTATTAGATAAACCATATTATTTCTTTTATCATATTCTTTTTTATAATTTTTTTTACTAATTAATTACACACACACGCAAGGAATCAAACTTCTATCAAACTCCTGACCCCCGTAACGGGTATACGAGCTCAACCAATGCAGCGACACTTTGTTGACTTTTTTTTTAAAATTTAATTTTGAGTAAATAAAATATTGCTTTATATTATTTATGTTACTCCGTTTTTTTAATTCCCGTAGTTTTACTTATAATTATGTATACAATCATCTTGATAATTTTTATTGCGCTTGACTTTTAACGATTTAATAGATATTAATTATATTTTTATTTTTTTTATATAATAATATTTTTCTTATTATACTTTTGAATTAGTCAATTATTGACAGGAATGTAAAATGTTATAGAATCGAAAACCCTTGTGCTTAAGTTTGAGATCAAAATATTTTTTTAATTTTCAGGTTTGAGTTCAATACCGCTTTATTAGAAAATAAGTCAATCGCATGTATTAGAATTTAAGTTTAAATCGAATATGAGTCAGTATCATATTCTTTTTATCCTAACTTCATAGTTTGTGATCCATCCAACCTGGGTCGATTATGATCAAATAATATATAAGATCATTTTTATTTACACAACTTAGATAAATATTAACCAAAAGTTTTTAAGTTTTCCGTTAGCAAGCAATAATAATAGCAAAAGCACCACCAATATTTTACGAAAAATATAAAAAATATGCATACTACTTGTGAATAAATACGGTAAACTAATTGACAAAAAGCTATAAATAAATACTCCCTCTGTCCCATTGAATTCTATACATTACTTTTTGACACGCTTTTCAATACTACTTTAAAGCAAAATTCTATAATATTTTTTAATTTTTTTTTTCTAAATAAAAGTTTTATGTTTAAACTTTTATTCAAAAAAAATTTTAAAAAATTTTATGAAACTATATCTTATAGAAGTCTCAAAGTACGTGTAAATAGTAAACGTATACTACCTACCGGGACGGAGGTGGTACTAATTAAAATTTAATTCACAACCAGTATTTCACAATCGGCATGATAAATATATGTAAAGTACTTAGTCCTTATATGAAGCTTTATGTAATACTTATATCGGATATTTCACTAAAGGATTAGTTATAAAATTCATTTTTTATTATATCACATAATTGCATCACATAATTTTTAGATAATTTTTTTAAAAAATATGAGTCAAATTAGATATGTTTGGTCGCCCAATTATTTAGAATCAAGACGATTCAAATGTATAAGTAATCTAAAGAGATATATCTAATAATTTAAATAATATGTGTTTTGTAAATTGGATAGTTTTTTTCGTCAATACGTTTTATAGAGTGTACAGACTCATGTAATATAATACAAAATACCAATTTAAACTATCATACAACTAAATCTTAGAGTTGTCAATGTAACTTTGTCTTGTTATGATACATGCATGTCTTGCTCAACAATCTCTCCCAATTTGTGAGAAGATTGTTTATCACAAATTCATGTCTGGTAACAAGACTAACTCCAAGTTACAATAAAACAATAAAAGATTACATAAAATTGACTGAACACAAATACAATTTTTATACACTGATTGATTACATGAGTTTGATACGTATATACATCACATAAAATTCTCATAGCCTGATTCCTTTCTAATGAGGTCCTTTAGATTTACAAGTACTTGAAGTTCCTCTATGATTTGTGTCCCTCTTAGAGCTTTCACAAGCTTGATCTAATCATCCAATGAATATCCATTCAAGTAACCAACTCTGAATCTTGAATATCTGTCAACTTTTATGTTCAGAAAATGTCCATCCTTAGAAATTATGCTCATCCCCTTTGCCTTGAACTCATTTGATCTTTGTTCAAATAATGCAATTTCTTCTACATATTTCCAATCCCTTTCACCCTTTTCAGCCTTTGCTTTTACTCTTCTTTCATCTCTTACTTTTAGCCATACGCACAATACAACCCTCCATGCTCTTGTATTAGTGTCCTTATCCTTCATCAAGCTAATCACCCTCTTGATTTCTATAGTTGAAAGTGTATCCATTAAGTCCATGCCAAGTAAAGTGTAGGAGCTATCTTGATAATAAATTCTGAATTCTCTCAATGATACAACCCAAACTTTGACAATTTCTTCAGCTAATTGTTGAAAGTAGTCATCATCTGAGATGCACCAGTTTAATGATAGAAAATCAGGTTGATCAAAGCAATTCCAGATAGCCCTTCCTCAACTTGCCGCTTCTTTGGTTTTCTCCCAACAGTTTTGAAATGAATTTTTATAGGTGGCTAAAATGAAGGTAGGTTTGAGAGTTTCTTTAGAGAGGTTTGGCTAGAGGTGATTGGTATTTTAAGTAGAGTGTTTGCATTTTGTTTATACAAAAGTTTAGGCTTAGAAGTGAAGGGTAGTTGAGTGTTTGAGCTTGTAGGTTTAGTGGTTTGAGAGATTTGGATTTGGATTGGTAGGACATTCTTCTTTGTTCCTTCACCATCTTCCTTCTTCTTTCTTCTTCTTTCATCTCACTTCTTCTTGTCATCCCTTTTCTTTTCTTCTCCTTTGCTTCCATTTGCCTTGGAGGATTGACTTGTATTTGAGCCAGAAGATTTTTGATCATCTTTCTTCCGCTCATCATCATCCAAATCATCATTAGTATTAATTTAAGTTTTAGGTAACTTGGTTTCAGCAACTCTCAGATATCTCCCCAGTATCCTGATCATGTCTTCATCCTTAACAGTCTTGTACTTCTTTGTCTTCAAGTCTATTTCCAGAGTCATTATCAACTTCTTGTTTGCCATGGCACATTGCTTAGGAATTTGGAAATATCTGCAATGTTTGGTGGCTGTATAGATGTATACCACTCCCTTACTTGGTTGTAAATATGTTTCTAGAAAAGTAGCTACTTGAGCATTCTTCAATTTATTTAGCAATAGATTGTCTTCATGAATCAATCTGTTGAATTTATTGATCAGAATGTCCAATTCAGATGCCTTTCTTGTTATAAGATAATTAAGGGACACCTTTATACATCTATCCACACCAGAGTCATTTATGTTGACAACAATTCTTCTTTCTTGAAATCCATCCATAGTTACCATGATCACCCTTAGGAAATTTACTGTCTTATCAAAAGCCTTTTTGTATGTGAAGAAGTTGTTGTTTAGAGAAGACCTGGGAGCCTTTAGTAATTCATCAAATTTTCTGCTTAGACTAGGTCCCTTAGCTACTTTGAATAGCCTCTTGATTCCAACATCAACTTGTTGTTCAGTTTCCTGGCCTTTGGCTTTGACAGATGATCTTAGCAATCTAGCCTCTATTTTCCCCTTAGTCTTGTTAGCAGGAAAGATTAGAGGTGTAGGAATTTCAGCTCTAACAGCTTCTGTAAGTGCATGTAGTGGAATGTTTAGTGCACCCATGATGGCTCCCAAAGCTACTGAATTTTGCATTTGAAGATGCTTATAGGAGTCCACCAAGGTCTTGATGTCAGCCTGTTGACTTTGTACCAGAGCTATGAAGTGAGAGACTTGAGCTGTCAAAGACTCATTGGATAATTGCATAGTAGAGACCTAAGTTTGAAGAGCTTGAATTTGCAGATTGGTTGGTGTTGACACTAGTGGTTGGAAGCTTGAGGAGATAGGAGCACCAATTGTAGCTTGTACAGATTCCTTGTTGCCTTCCATCAATAAAGCTGAAGGTGTATACCTAGCCTGATACAGTTGATCCAGTTTGAGCCTTGTCTCATTAGTACTGGTGATGTGATTCTGGACTACTTCATGAAAAGCAACAAAGGACTGTTTGAGGCTCTTAATGCTTTGCTCCATACTGGACATTTCAAACCTTTCCATTTGATCAGCAAATGTCTTAAACTTGTTTTTGATCTAAACTTGAGTAGGCACAAGGTCATCTAGTTTCTCCTTTACCATCCTTCTCATTCTGTCTTGATGAATGCTTTACCAATAAGGTGAAAAGCTTTAAGTTGTGCCTTGTAGACCTCTGTAACAGTATCATAAACTTCCTGGGGACTGAGAGTTTTGGCATTTCTTTCCAAGATTGTGATATATTCTTCCCTAAATCTTGCCAAAACCTCATCCATGCTCAAGCTAAAGTCCTTGCTTAACCAAGCATCTACATTGTCATCCTGCTCAGTTTCATTCACAATCTTTTGTTGTTGCTCTTCAATATCAGTTTTGTAAGATAGCAAGATTGCTTGATAGTCCTGATTGGACATGTCTGTTGTAAGAAACTGTTGTGTAATGTTGGCAAGTCCAGAGAGTTGGTCCACTAGAAGATCATCCATTATTAGTGGTTGAGCCTGAGCATCCTGTAGCCACTGAGAAATTAGATGTGAGGGTGGTTGAGAAGGGTTTGATGTAGAAGGAACGTATGTTGGGTTTGAGGTGGATGGTTGAAATTCGGTAACATTACATGTGACAGAAGCCACAGTTTGACTCATAGTTGGAACTGTGGTTGTGACAGTGTGTTGTTCACCACTTGTTGGAACCTTCAATTGAATTGGAGGGGATTTGATCAAGTTACTGTCATGCACCATGACCTCAAACCCTTTCTCTTCTTGCAAAGAACTAGCACTTGAATGTGCCTGACTTGCCTCCCCTATAACAGGCTCATTGACAATTAAACTCTTAACTTCAATTGTTAAGGCAGTCTCAGCTAGGGTTGTGAGGGGAGTTGTCCCTACACGAGGAACCTCCAATTGAATTGGAGAGGATTTAGATAGCTCCCCCTCAGGAGTACTACCCTAAAACCTATTAATCTGTGAAGATTGTGTAGCACATGAAGATGAAACCCCTGTGTTTGTGTTGGTGTCATCAAGGTCTACCCCGGAGTGTAGCATCTCACCATCTAAATATGGTCCCTGAGTGGTGATCATAGTTTCTTGAACCATGTCACTTGATTTTAGAAACACTTGAGAATCTGATTCAAGTGTTTCATTCTGTGAAGAAGAAATTTTAGATATAAGATTAGTAATTTCAGGATTGAGTATTGGCAGCTCCCCCTGAGTAGAAGAGGGATCTTCAAAAGATGTGCTCTCTGTGTGTGTGTCATCCTTATTCCTCCTTTCATATACTTGAATTTGTTCAAGTGTTGGTGCAGACTCTTTACAGGGTGCACCAGGGAGAGTGCTCTTTTCAATAGAGACACCTTATTGAGAGGATGTCCCTAGAGTCTGTTTTATACCCTCTTTTACAACTACATCATTTTAAGAGGATGCAGAGGTAGCCAATAGAGTGGTCAACTCAGTTTGCTTTGCCTTCTTTGGTTTCCTAACCAAGGTTGACTCTATTCGTGTTTGGTCCTCACCACTCTCATTTATCACAGTCAAAGGTGCCTGCTTTCTCTTTTTTTTACTCACTTTACCCTTTTGAGAGGATGAAGAGGTTGGTTTCCTATCTTCTAATGTAAAAAAGAAAGGGTCTCAGTTTTGGAAGGCCCCTGTTGGTGTTCCTGTGTTTGTTCCTTCCACAGGTACAGGAGCCATTACTGCACTAGAAATAATTATAGACCTCATATCAGGCATAGGGTAAGGGTAAGTCCTAAATCACTCAATCATAACTGGAGTGATTCTACGATTTACAGGTACCTTGTTCTTTGTAATGAGTGAGCCAAATAGAATTTTGAACCCTTGTCTATAGTTGCCTATTTTAGTTCTATCTATACCATTAAGTAAATGAATGTCATGCACTTTATGGCTTAAAGTAGACATTATAAATCTTGGTTGAAAATTTTCCTTACCTCTTGATGCCAAAGGCATTGTGAGCATGGTGCTAAGCTCCTCCATTATCAGATGTCCTACATTGAGGTGTCTGTTGTGAGCTATGGAGAACACCAGTTTCTGAACAACACTTGAAATGTTGTCATACCCTGTCTTCCTGCAGGTAAAGGCCCTCACAATTGAGTCAAATAAGAAAGACCATTCCCTCCTAAAGTGCTTCTTTTTTCAGGTTTGCTAAGTTGATGTTCTCACTGTAGTTGATGAAGTCCATGAACTCAACTAGCTCTTCTTGAGTTGGGACCTCCACCATATTTTCAGTAGGGATTCCCAAAGCCACATTGACATCATTCTCAGAAAACTCCACTTGTTGGCCTTGAATGGAGTAGTTAACCACAATGGAAGTATCTTGGTTCTCGTGCACCACTGTTCTTATCACAGCTGAGTTCCAGAAATCCCTAAGAACATCCAAGTACAGTACTGGATTTGGTTCTACCCTTAAATTTCTATTTACGGAAGTAGTAAAACTGTTGAAATCCTAGAATAATTACAATACTTCTACTTCAGGTATATCCTATATGTTTTTTGTTGAAATAATGAATTTGTTCGGATCGTGTTATATTTACAATACTTCTATTTTCCTAATGATATATTACTTGATTTTACCGTATTTTGGTTATACCAAACATCAATATAATACGTTAATTATATTATTATAAATAAATTTAATAAAATTTTCTCGGCCCCGTGCTTCGCACAGTTATCAACACTACACTACATCTACATGTAGGAATGAGAAAAAATCGAAAAAATTCGAAATCGCATCCAAATCCGTTTAAAACCGCTTAAATCCAGTTTGTATAAATCGAACTTAATCCGAAACCGAAAAAATAAAAACTGAATCCGCAAATCGAATAATCGATTATAGATTAAAACCGAACCGAAAAAATATGAACGGACAATTAAAATAGATTAAATAAATAATATTTTTATATAATTTATATCAAGTTTAAAATAAATAAATACAAAAAAATTTACAATTTAGCTGAAACATATATATACAATTTTTGGGACATAACCACTACGCCATAAGTGGACTACTGTAATGTAACTGTTACAAGCAGTGTTACATTAGCTATTAAATTTTTGTCTTATTGTAACACCTCAAAATTAGTGTTACAATAGTTATAAAATACTGTTACAGAGAAATTCCGGTGTTGCACCACACGTAACACCAGCACCTAGTGTTACAATAGTTACTTTTTTAACTTTTAAAAATATTTAAGTAAAAATATTATTATAAATTAGTATTAAAATTATATTTTGAATTATTAATATATCAAGAATGTAATATATATTATTATAAAATTTATAAAATTTATTGTACATAAATATAAGTCAATTTTTTAGTTTTTTATTTAATAAAATAATAAAATTAAAATTAAAAAAAAAAAAAAACAAATTAAAATTATACACGTTTTAGTGAAAAATGGGCCGTATATTTCCCTCGTAAACGAAAATGACCCGTACTTTATTGAAAAATGGGCGGTATATTCCTCTTCTTTGTCTCTTTTCCTCTTCCACTCACCCCCTTCTTCTCAGCCTAATCCTCACCCCTGACACAGCCTCCCACCCAGACACACTTCTCTCATCTTCTATATCTCTCAATTAACACGAATCGAGAAACCCTAATTTTCTCTTAAGTTGTGCACAACGGGTATACATGATGCCCTAATTTTAGCTCTACAAGTTGTAATCGATATTCTAAAACAACAATCGAGCTCTATAAATGAATTAATAGAGTCCTCAACACATATCGAGTCCTAAATTGTAAGTATTTTTCAGTTCTTTTTCACTTCTTTGAAAAAATTAATCGGCGCTTTTGACAATACTCGGGTGGTTTCTGGTCACCAGAAGAGATTATGGACAGAGCATATTTGGGATTTTTAATCGAAGGTTCAGGCAAGACTACTTATTGCAATGGCATGTCTGAGTTTCTCTCTCTCATTGGCCGGTACAAATCCTCCCCCCTTACCTTTTTTAATTACGATTTTTTCGCTTGGTTTATAATTGGACCCCCCAACTGTTTGATATTATGTCTCAATGAAGTTATGCTTACTTTCTCATTGTACACGAGCTCACGAGCTCCGGTTATTTATCGAGTTTGTTTAGGTACTTGTACTGTTTAAACTATGACTAGGAAAAACACTCTTCTTTGCCATGTCTTTACGATTTACAATTTACAATTTAGGGCTTGAAATCTATTTTGGAAGTTTAAGTTCAACAAGCAGGAAAGACTTGAGTATTCTTCTTTCAAATTATTTAAATCTTATAATTGACCGGAAAAAGCAAATAATTTTATCCTTGACGCAGGCTACGTTTAAGATATTTCTTGTCATTTTCTAAGTTTCTCAGTTGTTGAAAAATATATTAATTATATTTATTTATAAGTTGAAAATTAACTTGAGCATTTTGAGCAGTAGGCATCTGATAGATATTTTCGATGCTTGTTTACTCAGTGTACACTCGAAGGTGTGGTCATGTTCAACACTCAAGAAGTTTGCGTATTATATGTTTTAGTTAAGATAGACAAATGAATATTTGGAAAACAAAAGATATTGTGCAGCCTATATTACATTGTATTATGTATTTTGATATTGTAATACAAATGTATATCTTGTGAAGGTGCTAACGTTAAATTAGAGCACCTTCTTCCTTGCTTCACCAGATGCGTGGATCAGGGTATTTTTATATCATGATTCTTTGTATTGTGTTTTTGTTTGTTGTTTGATTTGTGTTTCTTCAGCTGCATTCTTGTTGTTTACTACATATACTTTGTATGGTTTGAGTGATTTTCCCCATCCGGCCTGGTTATTATATGTCTGTTATTGGATTCTCGTCATGTATTTTGTATATATTCATTTCTTAGTGTTGTAATGACCCTGGTCACATGCAGAACTTGAATGAGCTTGATTGTGGCTTGACATTGCATATAGTAGTATAATTTAATTTCTATATACAGATTAGTCATCTAATGTGACATGGGTGTGCCTCACATCATAGTGACACTACGAATTACTAATGATCTGTTTGATATTGGTTCAGTTTGTTTTAAATTTATCTACTGATACCTGCTTTCTTTATAAATTGCAGGCGTTCCTACCAGTTATCCAGTCATTTGGATTTGAAACAGATCTAAGGTATCACACTCAAGGGAAGGCTTTTGCTTAACACATTTCTCATTTCTGGGTATCAAAATGAGAACTCCTTTCTTTTTCCTAGAATTTAATAATTTTTAACTTTTGTTAAACAAGTATAGGTTATCCAGTTAAACTTTCTTACTAACTCCTCAAGGTTATATTAAATCTGGTACCTTGATAGAGTATCATAGATTAGTTCTGAATATCGACCCCTAAATTCTCAAAAGTAAATAAACTGATATAAGTGGTACCTTGATAGGTGATCTCGTGAATGTTCCCCTTTATGATCAAAGCACCTAGAGTGCTTTGCTTCTTTAAAAAGAATGAGTTAAGTTCTTGTGTTTAAAGTAGTTCTGGCCAAGTCTTTTTACGAGCCCCTTGTAATAGTAACACTTAGTAGCAATATGGCGATTGTGATTAATGCAAGTTTGATTTTTAAAGTATCCGGTAAAAATAAAAGCTTATTACACATTCATATCCTGATTTTGTAGAAATGAATAGGAAATAAATTATCCCTTTCATTGTGTATAATAGGTTCTCCAATCAGCTTTGGTACCACCACAATTGCTACAATTCAGGTTTTGGAAAACCAAATCTAGATTTAATTTATCAAATGTGATTTGTACCATATATTATGTTTATCTCAGGATCTACATTCTTCATACAGATTCCAGTTCCGCTTTGGGTTTACTCGTACTAGATAGGTCAAGAAGGCGTCCAATTCAAATGGTCAGAATGTGTAACATCTAGCCACCGGGTAGTGAAGAAAGCTCCAACAAACATAAATAAACAAAACTGAATTGTACTTTTGAGAGCTCCTATTTTCAGTTTCTGTAACGATACATTTGAGTAAACAGACTGATCTTCATCCCACCAAACCTTAAACTTGTAAGTACTTGCACTAGAATTCTCATCGTTTTCCTCGTCCACGCCTATTATGTCGGGTTTTGTACTTCTATGCTTTTCTTTTAATTTGGCTGTAATTGATTTCATGTACAGTGTTTTTATAAGTTTACATCCATAATTGCAGATACAAGGTAAGTATTATCTTGGAATTGATCATGGGCTCTTTTCCCTTTCGGGAAATATACAATTTACGTATATATTGGAGAATGTTTTTAAATCATCCCAAGCCTGCATCAGAGAGTGGGACGACAAACCCCCAAGCAATTGAGAAGAAAAACTGTCAACAAATTATATATAGTCTTGAGACCAAAGTATATTATTAAGCTCATTTAAACAGCTCACTAATTTCTTAAAGTACATAGTGAATAGGCAAAGAATCAGATGATTAGCACTAACGTCTTTTTAGTTTCAGTCAGAAATGCAACTACACTTATCTCATGCAGAGCAGCAATACAGTACAATAAGCTTGTTAAAAAATTTAATGTCTTGCCTCCTATTTTTCCAGGCCAGATCTTCGGTTCATCTGTTAATTACTTGTTATCCATATCTTGATAGCTATAGTCTAATTTTATATATTTTGTTATTCACTGCTTGAGCAGAGAAGGAGCTTCTGTTGCTATCATATGCTTGTGAATACTAAAGGCCGTCAGCTGGGAGGCAAAAGGTAGGCACAGTTTTACAAAATAATTACCGGAAAAGATGTTATTTTGAATTTTATCTTCATGAAAATTTGTCCGATAGGTAAGTGAGTCATTCAATGCCGTCATTTTACTGATCTTGGTTTGTTGTATAATGAACAGTGTATTCAGGTGCAGGGGACTCATGGCTGCTTAAAGATTTAATATCTGCACCACTTATGTTTACTTTTATGGGAAGAAGGGGATCAACATAGCTACAAAGTATTAATAAACTTCGTTGTAGTTTGGATATGTTTGGAGTATGGTTAATTGATCGATCGTATTATTGTAATTTTATGTGGTGTTTGTAATATTTTGGATATGTATTGTAAATTTTAAGCAGAACATGTATTTCAAATTTTAAAATTAAATGTTATATATGCCTATTATAGTGTAATGTATGTTTTAATTTAGTGTTAGATTACAGATGCTACTATTACTTAATTAAAAAGATTGGTGTTACAATTGATAGAATAGACTGTTACAATAAGTTATATGGGACCCACAGGTGGTCCCACTTATACAATCTTGATCAAGCTATTGTATCACTCATTTTGTGTTACATTTGCGCCTATTAGTGTTACAGTAGGTGCCTATTGTAACGTTTTCCTCTCTGTTATAATAGATCAGTGAAGTGTTACATTAGGGTGTCTATTGTAATGCTCGTATACGTAACCCCCCTGGTGTTACAATAGACCTATTGTAACACTTTTAGGGCCTATTGTAACACCATTTAGGCATTACAATAGCCCACTTATGGCATAGTAAACATAAGTTATTTGATTTACAAGTTTGTATTCTGTTTTTAACCAAGAATTTATCGTGTGTATTTTTTGAGTTTGTATTATCTGCTGAGTAATTCTCGTTTACCAGGTTGTGTATCTAATTTTAATATAACAAACACTAAATATCTTTTATCGAAGAGATGTGCAGTAGTCAGATTTGGATTTCCTTCTAAAAGAGTCTTTCATTGGTAATTAAATTTTTTATACATACATACGCTTTTCGCGTTTGTCATATGCTTTTGCGAGGAATGATATAGAATTTTTAATCAATAAAGAGAAATGTAGCAGAAAATAAAATTCAACTAATTGTATGCTAATTTTTTAGGAACAAATTAGTTGTATGTTTAAAATTTTTAGAAATGATATTTATTTCATTAATTATATTTGACGCGATTTTAAAATCGAAATCGAACCGATAATAATCGATCTGAAATTTTTTTAACCGAATCCTAACTAACCGTTAAAATTACGGTTTTAATTTTCAATTTTAAAAATTAAGGGTTCGCACTTTTGTTTTCGGTTTTAGCCTAAAACCGAATCGATTCGCCCCGCGCTCATCCCTATGACGACATGGCACAAGTGCACACATATGTTAATCTAATGGGTGTTGTTCCATAACAAGCGTCTGTTAAGGAAGTTTTACTTAACACACCGCTATAAAATTCCTAAATATGTATTTTGAAGGCCTGAAATGTTGCATTTTCGGTATAATTTTTCACGGGTCAAAACTTTTCAGGAAGAAAAAAGTCTGATTCAAGAAAAAATATAGCAGATTTTCCAGGAATAGGAAAAATTCCGATCCAAGTACTCATCAACTACTAGTAACCAGTACTTTTACTATAGGAGTATGTTATAGGGAGAATTTCGTATAATAGTGTTGTGGAGGTTGATGGGTTGTACAAGGATCAAGGACAGTGTTTGGAGGCGGATGATGGTTATTTTGTGGTGTCGGTTGAGCTTGTATATTGACTCCTCAAGAAAGAATATGGTTTTATTATTCTTTATCAGGTGTCGACTCATGTCTCATACAAGTGCCTACGTACCCTATTTATAGGGATCAAGCCTCACGTAGTTCTTGGGGAACAAGTCACATAGGCTAGGGTTAGGGTTCTTCAACCCGTGTAGCCCAAACCCATGATAAAGTCAGGCCTTCAGCCAATTAGTCACGAAAATCTCATCCGACTCCACACGCTTCTTACAATCTCACGGCATCTCCGTATTTCTTCCCGTAATTGTAGGAATAACCCGTGTCGGCCCCAAAATTTATGAGCAACTCAGTTATCTATGAGTCACTTTCTATATTGCACACAAAGTCCTCTAATGCGGGTCGGCCTGGTGACCTCGCCCCGCACCGCCTTCCCTTTAAATCAATAAATACAATGTTACCTCTATTTTCATAAGATGTGGGCTCATGGGCCCAGCCCGCGTGTGGGCACCTGAGCCCAGCTCATGTGTGGGCACCTGAGCCCCGCTTATGTGTGGGCACCTGAGCCCAGCCCGTGTGTGGGCACCTGAGCCCAGCCCGCGTGTGGGCACCTGAGCCCAGCTCGCGTTTCAGAGCCCAGATGAAAAGTGTGAGCCCATCTTACATGTGTGAGCCTAGCTCGCATGTCATGAGCCCAGCCCGCATGTGCTGGCCCAAGTCACATTATCCACGATTCTAGCCCACACATGGGAGGCCAGCTATTCAATATTCCCATGGGGACCTGTTTAGGGCCCATGACCGAAAGCGGGCATAATAACTACCCCCCAAAATTCCTGGTCGCATCTTAAGGCTAGGAATTCTCCAACATTAGCTTTTTATGGTCCCGCAAGTACGATCCCACAAGGCCGCACTATCCATCCTCGCATGTTCCTTTAACAGTCAAGAGTTTTTTAAACTCATGACAGCTGTTGAACAGCTGGCGTAGGGATGCGTGTCATCCTCTGAGATGATGACACGCGGCCTTCTCACTTTCTCTCTCCTATATCCTATAAATATGTGAGATCTTCACTTTATTTCTTATATTTCCAAGAACACTTATCGAACTGCTGCCTATTTTGCTCAAGGATCTAGCACGGCGAAAACCATCACCACAAGAACCGTCTACCGGTGGCGATATTCTCCGGGAACAGATTCATCAGGATCATCCTACACTTCACCTACAGGTACCCCTTTGATCTTCAATCATTCATATCCATTCTTGTTTATTCATATGTACCACGCGAGCACACACCACTTATTCGATGCGAGTCCACACACAATCACGAAACGCTATGCGAGCCCGTCTCCCCGCGTGGATACTTAGGCGCGATCCCGTGTGAGACGTGAGGACACTTAGATGCGACCCCATACTTGTTTATATATATATTTTTTTTTAGGGCCACACACTAATATTCACCATCTTTTACTGATGTCGAGTGCGTCTTCAGCCCGCTCCTACAGATTTTCTCGCTCTTTCTCGAGCCCGGCTCATTCCGCTTTCAGCACAGCTCGCTCTTCATCCACTCCATCTCCATTAATTCAATATCCACCTGAGCAGCGAGGTTCGAAGGACTTCCAACACGAGCTGACCTCCCTATCTGGCCGTCTTAGCCAACCTATTTCTCCCGGCTCTGCTATCACCCCCAAGGGGCCCTGAACATTGCTAGAGTTGAAAACTCGATGTGAACAGGTGGCTCCGGCTCGCTAGATATTCACCTCGACCCTAACCCTAAAGACTACACTAGGGAGAATAATATTTACAAATGGAGAAACAGGCCCGTGGACCTTTCCATGATCCCAGCCTCCCTCGGGGTGGAGGAACTCTTAAACCGCGAGCCCGCCCCTTTGGACAAAGAACGAGCTGAGGAGATTTTAAGAGAGATGGTTGAAGAGAGGGCGGCCCACCTTAGGCAAGCTGCAGCCAATAACCTTGACCCCATTCATGTCAACTCGGAGTTCACTGACATCGACTTGGGGAGTGTCTATTATGACACCAAGAAAGGGAAGGAGCCCGTTCCCACATAGTATCCCATCTTGGGGCTCGAGGGTGAAGAAGACGGCTCATATTGGTCTTATGATTCCCCTCAAAGCGAGGAGGTGGCAGATGTTACAAGCAAATTTAAGATCTGCAATTATAACTATGTCCCCGCGGCCTCTCCTGAGCCTTATGTGCTTCATGCCCAGCCCGAGCTTGAGGGTGAAGTTATTTTCAGAAATTAGATCATCCCCGATGGGGAGGAGAGTTCTACTATGGCCGAGGAGATAAAGGTGCTCGCTTGTCGTGATCTACCCACCTCGCTTACTCAAAAATACTTGGCCAAGCACATCGAGCAGTTCCAGCTCGAGGTTCATGTTGTCTTGCCCTTGCCGCACATGAGATGTTACAGTTTCAACTACCCGGAGAATGGAGGCAGGGTACCTCGCATAGTTTTGTCCACCTTTCTACTAAGGCTAGGAATCTCCTCACCCCTTCATTAAGGATGTTTACGAGTACTACCAGATCGTACCCCTTCAGATCAATCCAAATGGATATCAGGCCGCCCTCGTACTGTACATCATGTACCATAAATGCGGGTGCCCTCCTCTAACCGCGAGGCAGCTGGGTTATTTCCTCAATTTGAAGCACTCCCCCAACGACTTTGGATATTTTTACATCTCGGTCTGGCCGTGCTTAACAAGAAGAATCTCATCCACAACGGGCCGAGTAATTCAGGGAAGTGAAAGAGCCCCTAATTCTATATCCATGAGGTGTCTCGAGTCCAGACTCACTTTTATTATAATCCATGTAAGTTCTCCCTGGCCGCATTCCTTTCCTTCACAATAGTTCTTTCTTTAACAAAAAATGTTTTTTACTCATCTCCAGCCACCCCGCCTCGCACTGTCCTTGCTGGACAGGAAAAAATAAACGTGGATAGCCTTCTAGGACTTCCTAAGGCAGACAAGGATATCCGAAAACTCATAGCGACCTCGAACCTGATCGCGTGTGGGTTTTTGAAGGAAGGAGTGAGGCTGAATTCTCAAAAGAAGAAGTCTAAGAAAAGAGCCAGAAAGGGTAAGAATATCGGGCCCGCACGTGCGAGCCCGTGTGCTCGCATGTTTACATTTCCTGCATGCATCTCAATTTACATTGCATTTTAATTTCCTGCATTTATTATCTGCTCACATCTCTTCTCTCCATTGTACCTTGTTGTGACTAATGTATTACTTTATTGTCTTCTTTTCAGAAATGGCCATATCCCCTATTCCCTTCATGGAAGAGGCTGAGCAGGCTGCAACCTTGGGCCCAGTTCAACCCACGATGGCGATCACATGGGCTCGATCTCAGGTTAATCCTCCAACCCGCATGACCACTCTCACTGAGCATCTCAGGGGCTCAGAGCCTTCTCCTCGGCTGAAGAGGTATCGAGGCCCTAAAGAGGAAAAAACTAGCGAGCCTGACCTGAAAAAGGCTGCTCCATCTGATGCCCCTCTCCTTACTTCTTCTTCTGCCAACACGGTCGCGACCATATTTGGCTGGCTCACTCAGGCTCACATCAGCGACCAGGATGTGAAGAATTGTACTTCTTCTCTTGAGGCCAACAACGATGCGCTGACCCGGGCCGCGGCTGAGGTGTACTACCGTCAGTTGTCTAAGGCTCGAAAAATGCGAGTCATTAGCCAGACCAACATAAAATTCGACTCAAAGGTTAAGTACCTTCAGAGCAAGGTTAGCGAGCACGAGCAGGAGAAATTCATGCTTGTGAACAACTACAACCAGAAGATGCTTGATATGTCCGCTGCTTATAAGAAGGCTCTAAGGGATCATAAGGAGGCTCATGACCTGCCACGGATGCGTGGAAGAAGGAGAAAGAGGCCCTCGAGGAGAAGGTGCTCGAGCTGAAGGGGTCAGTTTCTTCTTTGACTGTGGGCCGTGAGGCCGCCGTCGCTGATGCCAGGTACCTAGGGGCTAGGAATTTCATGAAAATCTTTATCAGCAAGGTTCTTGACTTTGATTGGGGTGCTCTGGGCGCTGGTATAGCTAGGCATGCTGAGAAGCTGAAGCTGGAGATAATAAGGGACGCCCAAATTGCTGAGGAGGCCCGGCTCGCAGCTGAGAAGGCCCGACTCGCGGATGATCAAGCTAGTAAGGAGGCATAGGCTGATAAGTCTTAGTTTAATTTTATTTTGAAAATAGACTTTTGAATGGGTAAGTGTTAGTCCCTAACAATACAATAAGAATTACAGAAGGGGGGGGGTTGAATGTAATTCTGGCTACTTTTTGAGATTAAATTAAAAGTGGTTCCAACTTAACAATATATAAGTGTTTGATTTGCAAAATGTGGAATGGAGAGTTAGATAAATCAAAACACAAGTAATTAAAAATACAAGTCTTTAAAAACTTTCTGGTGGATTTGAATGTATCCACCAGATATATATATATAGGGTTGAGTTCTATGGAGTCCACATTTTTGTCGGAGTCCTCGGAGTCCATCTACGTTCTGCAAATAAAATATCTTGTAAAACGTGTTATTTTGCAAAATATGTCACACAAATAGCATAACTTTAACAAAATCATGCAAATCTCATATATTTACAGTACAATATGTATGTTCTGCAATATGTTCTGCAACATGAACATTTATGTTCTGCAAACTAAACATGTTTTGTAGAATAATATATTTTTGTAATGTTCTGCTTGTAAAATGTATGCAATCTACAAGATTTTTAATAGAATAGTGATGTTTGTCGAAAAATAATATGTTTTGCAATATTTTAAGCTATATTTTACTTGCAGAACATATATGGACTCCGAGGACTCCAATTAAAAGTGGACTCCATAGAACTTTACTCTATATATATATATATATATATATATATATCAAGAGAACCCTGTGAAGCTTAAATAGCTCACAACTGCTTAGAAATATGAACAACTAAACTTACAGAGAAATGCTACATGATACAGCTTACAATTATTTCTCTGAGAATGTATTTTCTTAGTCTTCTTGTTGTTCTACTTTCTACTCTTGGTTTATATATCACCAAGATTACATAGTAATAAGACAAGATAATAAAACAAAACCTGTCAAGTCTAATACTATGCTGCTTCACTACTCTATTCCAGCATCTTTGAATATCTTCATAATAGCATGGAAATGGTAATGCTTCTTTGTTCTCAAAAACCCAGCTGAATAGGCTGCCACATTCCTTTTGCAAACACTCGAAGCATGTGACTGTGTTGTCACTGTCAACAGATGTTTGTATTGATCATCCGTCGGGTACATGATTATCATCCATCGGGTTGCCTTGTTGATCATCCGTCGGGAGCTTTGTTAATCAGCCGTCGGTAGCTTTGTTAATCATCCGTCGGGTTGCTGTTTGACACTTGAATTCATTTCACTTATGCAGAATTACAAGACATCTTTTATTTACAATTAGTTAACCTATTTTGTATATCTAATTAAAGTCAACATGACTTATATGCTACTACAGAATATATACAAAGGTGTTTGTAGAAATGCTACATTACTTATTGTTACATAAGCTACTCACTCAATGGATATGAAATTATCATCCGTCGGGACTATATTGAGTCATCCGTCGGGACTATATTTGAACATCCGTCGAGTGCTACATTTTTCACTAAGTTAAATCTACTAAGGTATTTTGTTAATGTAATCATCAAGTTCACAACATATTCCCAATAATCTCCCCCAATTTATGTCTACTAGAATTGTAGCCATAAATTAAGAGAAACTTGATGATAACAAAACACTCTAAAACTATAGATTTAAAAAGTAGTAGATAAAACTGAAAAGTGCTGTATAATTTACTGAAAAATTTACAAGATAAAGTGTACAAAGATTTGCTCACAATCATTTTCAAGGTGCTCCTCTAGCCTGAGCAGATTGATCTATTTCCTTGATTATCTGGATTTCTTCCCAAGCTTCCTGTTGTTTTCTTCTATCTGATTTTGGAGCTGTCTGTGGAATTCAAGTTCATCAGATTCTGAAAGATCTATCATTTCTTGCATTTCCAGAAGAGTCTCATAGCTAGAGCTGCTCAACTGGTCCTCTAATCTGAAGAATCTTCTAACTCCCTTACTATCCATGAATTCCATCAGCCAGTAGGGCCTTAGATGCACTCTACTCCCTGTGTAAGGAATAGTTAAGGTCTTTGGGAGTGCATCTTTGGCTCTAGTACTCCTCAGTTCTTTAATCTTCTTTAAAAATAGTCTTCTAGCTGTCACATTGAATCCAAAATTCTTCTTGAAGGATGAATAAACTTTTATCAGCACAGATTGACTCTCTTGAAAAATCCTGTGAAGTGGCCATTGTATCTTTTTTCCTCCCTTGTACTTGAATACTAACCATTCAGGTAGATTCCTGTAAGCATCAATTCCTCTAACTTCTTCCAGTTCATCTAGATAGAGGTTTAGATCAGAGAATTTCTTGATGTCACAGATGTACATGATATCTCCCTTGTTGACCTTGGTTTGAGCTTTGGTTAGGGACTTGGATCTGAGAGTTGAGGGCTTCACTTTCTTGACTGCTCTGGTCTTTGTCTTCTTTGGCTTCATGAAATGAGGTAGATTGAGTTCAGGAATTGGTAAACTATCCCAATATATTGGCTCATCCTTTGGAATGATAGGTTCACCATGGAAATTCTTGGATGGATCTATCTTGAATTCTCCATGTGCCATATAGGGCATGGATGTTTGAGTTGTTGCAGAAGTAGACTCTTTGGGAAAGTATCCTTCCATCTCCTCATCACTGAAATCCAATTTTATCTTGATTCTTTGCTTGTATCTTGGCTTCTTTGTCTGTGGAGGTTCATTTTGCACTACTTGATCTTGAGATTTAACAATTATAGATGGTTGTGCAGAAATTTGTTGTGTGGGTTTCACAGCTTGCAGCTTGGCCAAGATAGCATCTTGCTCCTTCTTTTGCTTGAGCTTTTTAGCATCTAGAGCAGCTTGTTTCTTTTCTTGCTTCAATCTTACCTTTTCTTCCGTTTTTGCTTCAACAAAATGAGGATGTCCAGCCACCACACAAATTTCCTTACCATTCCTGAAAATCTTGGCAATTCTTCTTTTTAGGACTGAATCTGCATGATCCTTGTAGAATGCTATAGACCTGGCCAACAGCTTCTTCTCATCAGGATTTGGTGTCTCATACACTGTGTCCAAATGATTCTTTAGTGAGGATTTTGGGTAGTTCATATTTGGCTTCATGATTAGATCTGCCTTTGGAGATTTAATGTTGGATGTCTAGCCTCTTTCCAGATAATTCATGCTCATATCATTCACAGAGATTTTCCTGACTTGAGAGTGATGAATGGCTAATTTTTCTGGCTTCTTTGCTAGACCAAAATTTTTTTGAATATCCTCACCAATTTTCTCCCAATTGATTGAACTAAACTGCTTCTTCTCAGCTGCTCTCAAAGTGGCTGCTGCTTCATTGATCAGATCAATGCTATTCTTAGCTGGTGGCTTTGTGAAAGCAATTGTAGGCACAATTACTTTGCTAACTTAAATGTTGAGCTGTTTCTCCCCCTCACTTGAGCCTTTCTCCCCCTTTTTGTTATCATCAAGTTGTATGGGAGGGAGTTGAGCAGCCACCAACTGTTGGAGTAGAGCAGTCTGATTTTCTTGATTGGTAAGTATCTTGGCCATTGACTTCTCTACAGCAGATAATATTGAGTCCATGGCCTCAACTTTCCTATTGAGATCAGCCTCCTTCCTTAGCTTTTGAACTATTTCAGTCATGGTGGTTGTAGGAAGTCTAGCATCCAACCTTGCTATGACATCTTGTTTACCTTCAGAAATTTCTTGCTTGATTTCATCCACACTCTGACTGTGTTGGAGAGTTTGAATTTTATACAGCTGGAGTGCTTCAAGGTGTGCTGTAAGTAGCTTCTTTGTGCTGGCATTAGAAGATGCCTGAATGGCTGTTTGGGTGCCATGAATTAGCTTGAATAGTGTTGATTGAAGATGTGAGTAGGAACATTCTTTTGTTAGCATCCAGGCATAAACATCTGCATCTCCCCCTATGCTCATGCTATGTTCCTCATCATCCCCACCAGCATCCCTAAAAGAATTTTTATCCAGTTCAAAATCACTGCCAATGGTAGAAGGCATAGCAGTGATTGCATCCTTTGCTCTCAGTAAAGATAGTGTAGTATGCACCAAGTTTAGTATTCTTTCAGCCTCCTCATTGCCCTGTACAGCTAGAGTTTGGTAAGCTGTAACAGGGTGAGTAAATGTCTCAGCATCTAAGGAAACATGATCTATAACAGCTTAATATTCTTGCTGAAATACCCTTTTCCTTTCTGCATCATTGACATTCATTGACTCACTTGCAATGGTGTCCATCCTTATCACTCATGTACCTGCATTTCTCTCATGATCTCTCTTTTCTTGCATCAAGGTCTCACCTTGGCTCCCCACCCTCACACCCTCACCTTCACCATCTAAGGTGGGACTCCTCACACTCACTTTTGCCAGTCCTGAAAAAATGGACTGCATTGGATCACTCTTTTTCTCTCCTTTTTCCTGGGAGCAATCCAGACTCTCACTCAAGTCACTACCTTCCCTCAATCCTAATAGTGATTGCACAATTACTAAGTCATCTGTACTTGTGACTATAGATGAACTTTGAAGTTGTGCAGAGATACCCGACGGATGAGAAATATCCATCGGGGTAGTAATTTGGGTAATCGACAAATGATTGCTGTTAGGCACATCCGTCGGGATACAATCACTACTCAATGGATGAACAATATCCATCGAGTGAGTAGAAATAAATGGGTTTGGAGTGGAGACTATTATGGACTCTGTGCAGATTGAGGAGAATTTTGGCATAGATGTCTCAACAGTCTCAGAAAGAAATGGCAAGTGAGCCAAAAAATCATCTAGAAGATGATGCTCACTTGCATGGGTTTTTGGCTTCTCCAACAGAGTTAAAGATGGAAAATATGGTTGTGATGTTTGAATCATGTCAACATCCAAAGATTATGTGGGAGAATTTGGTGTTTGAGGTGTTTCAATTTGTACAGATTTTGGCTGTGACTCCACATTTGTTGGAGCTACATCAATTTGACTTTGAGATGGTGCAGTGACCGGGTCTTTAGCTCCAGTTTGCACTGTGTGTGTACCCTGTGCATCCCCAAGGGTTTTGGATTTCTTTTTTCTTGTGTAGGTTTGTGGTTCCCTACCCCTCTTGGCATGTGATCTTGGTTGAGAGCTTGTTTCAATGGTAACATCCTTTTGGGAGGATGACAACAGTAATGAGCTAATGTCTTTATTAAGCACTACAGTTTGTTGAGAAACTGTAGTGTGGCTAGGCTGGGAAACACTCACCTCTCCAACCTTATCCTTAGGGCTTCTTTGATTTTCACCCTGTCCCTCACCAGTCTTTCCCACCTTCACACTCCCCTCTTTGTGTTTAGTGGATTTTACAACTGACATCTTTTGAGAGACACCAGAGGGGGCTTTCTATGTCTTTGGTTTTGAAACTTTGGATTTGGTAGCTTGGGTAGGCATATGTCCGATCTTTGACACAGATGCCACTGCTACACTAGAAGGCAAAGAAATGGTTGAGGTTGGAAGAGTAGAGACAGCTGAGATTACCTCACTTACCTGAGGTGGCTCCATTACTGGAAAGTAGAAGAGTGGCACCTCTTTGTGGTGGTTTGCTCTGTTTAAATCTGCAATAAATTTTCTTTCTTGAACCCAATAATCTAACTTGTTGGTTGGGTTCTCAAGCACAATATCCTCAGAGAGGTGGTTAACAAGCATCATGAAAAATCTAGCATAATAAATATTCTTACCCCTCTTATTAAGCTCCCCTAACTTAAACCCCAACTCAAATAAGACTAGATCACTATAGTTGAAGAATTTATCAGTTACTAGCATGTAAAGCATATTGAGCATGGAGATATTAACTGAATCAAAATTTCTAATTTTACCAGAAAATACTTTAGTAACAACATCACACAGATAACTTCATTCCTTTCTAAGACCCAACCTCCTAATTTCACTTAACTTAGAAGTAGAGAGTGCATAGCCCATGGAATTAAGCATATTAACAATGTCAGTGTCTGTGTGTGGAGAAGTTACAATATTATCATGAAACTTGAAGCATGCTTTAACAATATCACTATTTTTACACATAATTCCTTACCTTTAATCGTGAAAGTGATGGTCTTGTTGGTTGAGTTGTACACTGCAGTTGTCCACATTTCTTCAACAACCTCACAGTAAATGGTGGGTGATTCCATCATAGCTTAGTTGAGTTTGCAGTTCTTCACAAAATCCATCATTTTGTGGTATCGCCAGATTATTGAATCCCCTTGTTCACTAGAGCCGTGAAATTGTTCTTCTCATAGATAAAACCAGTTTGAGACATGATTTTGACGACTGGTGCCATTGTTAGAGAGTAAGAACTTGCAGAGAGAGAGAGTAATTGCTTTTGAGAAATAGAGAAGTTAGAGCAGATGAATTGAGATGATAAAAGAAAAGAAATGAAAATGAATTTTGCTTTTATACTATCTCAAAAATAACTGTCAAAAGTAATAAAGTAAAATAAAGTGACCAATACAAATTTCCCAAAATAGCTGTTTAAAAATAAACTGTAAAAATTCCACCACTTATCCGTCGTGTTATGCTTACAAACTATAAGTATACTCGATAGATAATGTTCATAAAATCAACGGCTAAGAATGAAATAATTCGACGGATGATGATAAATCAGTTATCCGTCGAGATATAAAATATTCCAGAAAAGTAATTGATTTTGTTAACAAATTGTATATCGACGGATGATCAAACTCGATGGATAATGATCATCCATCGGGGAGTAAATTTTGACGTAGCCAAAATTTCATCCAAGACTAAAAAATCAATTAAATTTTTGGCTGCATTACAACTTGCAAAGTATCTGAAAAGATTCAAGAGTAATTAAGCATACCTAACTCACTTACCAACCTTGAAAAGGTGGATTCATCTAGTGGCTTGGTAAATATATCTGCAAGCTGTTTTTCACTTGGAACAAAATTTAGTTCCACAGTACCATCCATTATATGTTCCCATATGAAGTGGTACTTGATGTCTATGTGCTTTGTTCTTGAGTGCTGTACTGGATTCTCAGTAATGGCAATTGCACTTGTGTTATCACAGAAAATATGAATCCTTTCCACTTGCAGACCATAGTCTAGCAATTGGTTTTTCATCCACAAAATCTGTGCACAGCAGCTGCCAGCAGCAATATATTCAGCTTCAGCTGTAGAAGGAGAAATTGAATTTTGCTTCTTACTGAACCAGGACACAAGCTTATTTCCTAGAAATTGACAGGTTCCTGTTGTTCTTTTTCTATCAATTCTACAGCTCTAGTGAAGTGATTCTCTAAAAGAAACTTTGTCAAAGTGTCATACCAGGCTCTAGGTGCTTGCTTCAATCCATAGAGTGCTTTCAAAAGATAGTATACATGATCAGGTAGATTTAGATCTTCAAAATCAGGAGGCTGACTGACATAGACTTCCTCCTCCAAACATTTAGAAAGGCACTCTTGACATCCATTTGATAGACCTTAAAATTGGTATGGGCTGCATAGGTTAAAAAGATCCTGACGGCTTCAAGTCTTGTAACAGGAGCAAAGGTTTCATCAAAATCTATTCCTTCTTGTTGACAGTAGCCCTTAGCAACCAATCTAGCTTTTTTCCTGACTACTATGCCATTTTCATCCATCTTGTTTCTGAATACCCATTTGGTGTCTATTGGATTCTTTCCTTTAGGTTTGTGTACCAGCTTCCATACATTATTCCTTTCAAATTGGTTTAGCTCCTCCTGCATAGCTAAAATCCAATCAGGATCCAACAAAGCTTCTTCTACCTTTTTTGGTTCTTCCTTGGATAGAAAACTGCTATATATACATTCTTCTTGAGTTGCTCTCCTTGTTTGAACTCTAGAAGATACATCACCAATGATGAGCTCAAATGGGTGATCCTTTGTCCATTTTCTTTGTTGAGGTAGATTAGCTCCAGATGAAGAGGCCTCATTGTTGTCTTGATGTGTGATTGAGTTTTGATTATTGGAAACTCCCCTTGATTTGTAAATCTATGATTTGAAAAAGAGGGACTTTCTGTAAGTGACCTATTCTGACTTTCAACTTCTTTTGATGACCCTACGGATAGTGAATTTTGAGTTCCGACGGATGAAGCTGATTGTCTCCCGATGGATGATGCAGATTGTCTACCGATGGATGAAGCATTTTGTAACTCGATGGATGTTGAGTTATTAGCTTAATTGGTTGTAGATTTTTCTGCACTATCCTTAGTTGTAGTTTCTTGATCACTTTCATCATCACTGTCATCACTAACCATCTCCACATTGTCAAATTCGAGGCTCTCATGATAATCTCCATCTTGCAGTCCTTTAAACTTTTTATCATCAAACACAACATGTATTGATTCCATAACAATGTTGGTTCTCAGATTGTAGACTCTTTATGCTTTATAAACAGCATATCCAACAAAAATTCCTTCATCTGCTTTAGCATCAAACTTCCCATTTTGATCAGTTTGATTTCTCAAGATATAACATTTGCAGCCAAAGACATGAAGAAAATTTAGAGTTGGCTTCTTGTTCTTGAACAATTGGTAGGGAGTCATGCATTTTGCCTGATTAATCAAAGAAATATTCTGAGTGTAGCATGCAGTATTTACAGCTTCAGCCTAGAAATATGTTGGTAACTTTGATTCTTCAAGCATTGTCCTTGCAGCTTCAATAAGTGATCTGTTCTTTCTTTCTACTACTCCATTTTGTTATAGAGTTCTTGTTGCTGAAAATTCATGCATAATCCCATTCTCTTCACAGAATACTCTCATAACATAATTCTTGAACTTAGTCCCATTGTCACTCCTGATTCTTCTAACTTTGAAATCAGGATGATTGTTGACTTGCCTTATGTGATTGATGATGATTTCACTAGCCTCATCTTTAGACTTTAGGAAATATGTCCAAGAGAACTTTGAGAAATCATCTACAATTACTAGGTAAAATCTTTTCCTTGAGATTGACAACACATTGACTGGTCCAAACAAATCCATGTGTAGCAGTTGTAAAGGTTCTTCAATTGTTGAATCAAGCTTCTTTCTGAATGATGCTTTGATTTGTTTTCCCTTTTGGCAAGCATCACACTGTCCATCCTTAGAAAACTCCACTTGAGGAATACCTATAACCAGTTCTTTCTTTACAAGCTCATTCATGGTCTTGAAGTTTAGATGGGATAGCTTCTTCTGCCATAGCCAACTTTCATCCTGACCTGCTTTACTGAGAAGATAAGTAACAGATTCTGCATTTGATGAGTTGAAGTCGGCTAGGTACACATTTCCTTTTCTCACTCCAGTGAGAACCACTTTGTTGCTCCTCTTGTTTATCATAACACAGGCTTCTTTAGTGAAGGTTACTGAATTGCCTTTATCACAAAGCTGGTTGATACTCAACAAATTGTGCTTGAGACCATCCACTAAGGAAACCTCCTTAAAGATGACATTTTCTTTTGAAATCAAGCCATATCCCACAGTATAACCCTTGCTGTCATCTCCAAAAGTAATACTTGGGCCAGCTCTTTTCTTGAACTCTGTGAGCAGGGTAGAATCTCCAGTCATGTGTCTTGAACAACCACTATCCAAGTATCACAGATTCTTTCTGTTTCCCTGCACACATTAAAATCAAATCAAGTTAATTTTGGTACCCAAGTTTTCTTGGGTCCTGCCTTGTTAGCTTTCTTCTTTTGCTTCTTATGTTTGATCTCATTTGACTTGGGGATATCAGATTCATCCTTAGTCATTTGAGTTGGACCTTTGAAACTATTCATTAAAACAGAATTATCATACACATTTTGATTAACAGGAAATGGCATGCTATTTGCAAACATGTTATTCTATTAGGGTATGCTAAATGGCATTTGAGGCATATTAAATACAACATAATAAGGATTAGGTGCAAATGGCATATTAGCAAATTGTGCATTCATATTCTGTGTAGACATAGCATTCAAAGGCATATAACGCATATCACTCATGTTTGGAAAAGAAGGTGATACAGTCATGGAAGTAAGCATGACAAGTTTGCAATTAACAGACAGATGATTGACACTACCACACTTAACACAGATTTTTCTAGGAGCATACTTATCAGGTGTGTAGTTGTTATGTTTGTTAATCCCTACTTTCCCATTTTTTTAGCCTCTGTTTTAACCTCAATCTTTTCTAGTCTGTCATTCAATTGCTTGATGGACAGATGACTATCATTCACTTTCTTCTCCTTCTTCACTTGACTAGATTCTCCTGAAATAAAGTTTTTAGAAACTGATCCATATTTTTCATTTAACTTGGCAAGTTTGGCTTTACTCACAGGTTTGCTCACAGCCGATGGATGAGGATTTATGTCACTCGACAGATAACCTTTTTGATTATCCGACGGATGACTCTCATCATCCATCGAGTCCACATCTATTAGCAATCCTTCAACCATATTGTATTCTAGCTTCTCTTTACTCTTTTTCCAGGCTGCATCACAGAAAGACTCAATACCTTGAACTTTGGTGATTTGAGCATGGAAATCTTTAGATGATTTCCATGCTTTAATCACCTCCTGTTCACGATCAAGCTACTTTTTCAAAATTTCTTCTTTCTTCAAGGACTCAGTTAATTCCCCCTTAACAATCTTACACTCTATTCTCAATTTTTCAAATTCAATAAACTGAGACTCTATCACATTATTCCTCTCACTTAAAAATAAATTGTTTTATTTGATTTTAGCATTTTCCTTAGTGAGGGACTTAAGTGTAACACACAAATGATATAATTCTGTAGACATGTCATTTATTGCATCATTACACTCAACTTTAGATAAATGTGCAAGGTTAGTGGTGATTATCTGATTACTTGAAGAACTTGTCTCTGTTTCATCAGACTTGGCCATTAGGGCTAGATTGACATAGCTGATATCTTCATCCTCATCCAAACCATCTGCTGCCCAGTCATTTTTTTGTGTAATAAAAGCCCTTTCCTTTTGTTTGAGCAAGTCAAAGTACTTCTGTTTATAATCCACAGGCTCAAACTTCTTTTTGCTGGAATCTGACTTTCTACACTCACTGGCAAAGTGCCCTGCCAAGCCATATTTGAAACACTTGAATTTTGATTTATCCACCATATTTCTACTTGGCTTAGCTGCTCCAAAGTTCTTCTTGAACTTGAGCTTGGTAAATCTTCTGGAAAGAAATGCTAGATGTTCATCAATATCATCCATATCATCTTGGCTCAAAGAATCTTCATTTTCTGCTACCATCCCCTTGCCCTTGTTTTCACGGACCTTTGAAGTAGACTCAACAACTTCCATCTTCATCTCCTTCTCTTTCTCTGACTCAGAAACCAGTGCAATGGACCCTCCTTTCTTTCTCCCTTTCTCCATTCTTTTATCTTGCTCTATTTCAAGCTCATAAGTCTTTAGAATTCCATACAGTCTCTCTAGTGTAAACTCCTTGTATTCTTGTGAATTTCTCAAAGAGACTGTCATTGGTTTCCATTCTTTTGGAAGGGATCTCAGGAATTTGAGGTTATAATCTTTGGTTTGGTAGAGTCTTCCATGCAATTTTAGAGCATTTAGTAGATTTTGAAATCTACTAAAGATATCAGTGAGAGTTTCACCTTCTTCATAGTGGAAATACTCATATTGCTAAATCAGTAACTGCATCTTGTTTTCTCTAACTTGTTCAGTGCCATCACAAATTATTTGAATGGTGTCCCAAACCTCTTTGGCTGTCTTGCAATTGATGATGTTGTCAAACATGTCACCATCAACTCCATTGAATAAGATATTTATGGACTTCTTGTCTTTCCTGACTTGTTCAATATCAGGGTCTGACAATTCATGCCTTGGCTTGGGAACAGTTGCTCATTTCCAGTTGCAGCTCTCATTGGTATATGAGGTCCTCTCTCTATGCAATCCACATAGGCCTCATCTTGAGAAAGTAAGTGAAGATGCATCTTTACCTTCCAGTGATGGTAATTGTCTTTTTCCAGTAAAGGAATCTTGACTCCAACATCCTTCTTGTTCATCTTGCTGTTTGTTGTGATCTTTAAACTCTTTGTGCTTCAAGAGCTTGCTCTGATACCAATTGTTAGTCCCTAACAATACAACAATATACAGAAGGAGGGGGGGTTGAATGTAATTCTAGCTACTTTTTTGAGATTAATTAAAAGTGGTTCCAACTTAACAATATATAAGTGTTTGATTTGCAAAATGCGGAAGGGAGAGTTAGATAAATCAAAACACAAGTAATTAAAAACACAAGTCTTTAAAAACTTTCTGGTGGATTTGAATGTATCCACCAGATATATATATATATATATCAAGAGAACCCTGTGAAGCTTGAATAGCTCACAGCTGCTTACAAATATGAACAACTAAACTTACAGAGAAATGATATAGGATATAGCTTACAATTGTTTCTCTGAGAATGTATTTGCTTAGTATTCTTATTGTTCTACTTGCTACTCTTGGTCTATATATCACCAAGATTACATAGTAATAAGATAAGATAATAAAACAAAACCTATCAAGTCTAATACTATGTTGCTTCACTACTCTATTCCAGCATCTTTAAATATCTTCATAATAGCATGGAAATGGTAATGCTTCTTTATTCTCAAAAACCCAGCTGAATAGGCTGCCACATTCTTTTTGCAAACACTCGACGCATGTGACTGTGTTGTCACTGTCAACAGATGTTTGAATTGATCATCCGTCAGGTACATGATTATCATCCGTCGGGTTGCCTTGTTGATCATCCGTCGGAAGCTTTGTTAATCATCCGTCGGTAGCTTTGTTAATCATCCGTCGGGTAGCTATTTGACACTTGAATTCATTTCACTTATGCAGAATTATAAGATATCTTTTATTTACAATTAATCAACCTATTCTGCATATCTAATTAAAGTCAACATGACTTATATGCTACTACAGAATCTATACAAAGGTGTTTGTAGAAATGTGCTACATTACTTATTGTTACATAAGCTACTCACTCGATGGATGTCAAATCATCATCCGTCGGGACTATATTGAGTCATCCGTCGGGACTATATTAGGTCATCCGTAAGCGGGTACCCTTCTCGCCTTGCGTATATATTTGAAATATTCTGCCTTGGGGCATAACTTATTTACAACTTGCTTGTATGAAATGTCAAGTCTTTTGTGCCCGCGTTTATCTTTATTGTGCTAGCTGGTTTTCTTTATTTTGTGTAAACTTACCATGCCCCTACTGACCAAAATCTATCATAACCCTAGCCGCGTATGGCAGGTGTTACACCTTCACAGCGAGCCGAGCTCATCAGCTCACATTAATGTTTAATCAAGTAAAATCAATGATAATTTTAAGTAGAACAGACTCACACCATTGCTAACTCACAAGTGTTGCATGTATACTTGCATTAGAGAGCCGGGCTCAGGGGATCGCATCTTGTTCCTGTGTCCTCTCCTCGCATAATGTGACCCTGGCCATGTATGGCAAATGTCCATACTTGATAGAGGGCTGGGCTCCCCGACCCGCATCTATCGCCCTGCGAGCCCAAGAATATGGACCTGCATCGCGACCGTCTCTAACTTTTAAGTCAGTTAAGGGGGTTTGTGGGCGCCTCTCACTATTTTCATAGTTTTATCTTCATTTTTAATCCGCTTTGTGCTCATTACTTTTCCAAGCGGGTCGGGCCCCAGCTCATTTCATAGACTTGTTGTGAAGCGGGCCGGGCCCCGGCTTTACTTATGATTTTAACATGTTAATAAAACAACTGTTTTGTCCTCGCATGGGCTCCCAATGATGGGTTCCCCTGCTGGGTATTTTAATCTATTAACATGAGTTAAAATATCAGGGGCATAAATATATATCAATCGTTTATTCATAGATAATGGAAAGTGAAAAGAGTACATGCTTGTGGTCTCAGGGAGGCACCTATATGGCACTACCCCCGAGACTTAGGAATAATTTAAGATAATACTAATTCTGAGAAGAACAATATTACTGATAATACTTGCGGAGGTGTTCCACGTTCCAAGCTTTCGAGATCAACTTGTCTTGCATATCATTGAGGTGGTAGGTTCCCTCCCAAAGCACTGATTTTATCTTGTAGGGGCTTCCCAATTTGCCCCAAAGACTCTGTGGCTCACCACCTTGGTGTTTGGCATGACCCGATGCATAACCAAATCTCCCACCTTAGTCTGGGCTCGAACCTTATTGTTGTAGTGCCTAGCTGTCCTCTGTTGATATGCTGATATCCTGATCTGAGCATCTTCCCGAGTTTCTTCGATCATGTCCAAACAGAATCGATGGTTGACCTCATTTGCCTCTGAGTCATAGTTGTCCCTCCGAAAAGATCATGCCCCTACTTCAACATGCACCATAGCTTCACACTTATACACCAAAGAAAAGAGGGTTTCTCTAGTTGTAGTTTGGGGGGTCGTGTTGTAAGACCACAAGACATGGGCGACCTCCTCCGGCCATGTCCCTTTCTTCTCTTCAAGCTTTGCCTTCAAGGCGTGTTTAATGATTTTATTAACAGTCTCCATCTGCCCGTTGCTTTGGGGGTGGCAAACTGCACTAAAACTCTTCTGAATTCCTAGCTGCTCATAAAATTCCCACATTTCCTTGCTATCGAACTGTTTCTCGTTGTCAGATATCAACTTGTAAGGGATGCCATAGCGGCACACAATGGTCCTGTGCATAAATTCTTTGAGCTTTTTTGCCGTGATAGTTGCTAAAGGCTCGACCTCTGCCCATTTAGTGAAGTAATCTACCGCAATAATCGCATACTTGACACCTCCCTTGGCCTTCGGGAGTTCTCCAATCAGATCAATTCCCCACATAGCGAAGGGCCAAGGGCTCATGAGGGATGTGAGAGGGGCCACGGGGCTGTTGTAATAATTGGCATATCGATAACACTTATCACAAGCTCGAGAGAATTTGAAGGCATCTTTTTTCAGCGTTGGCCAATAGTAACCCTGACGGAGGATTTTCAGAGCTAGAGAGCTACCCCCCGAGTGATTTCCACAAATGCCCTCATGTACTTACCTTAGAATATAATTGCATTCATCCCCATCTATGCACTTGAGAAGGGGCACACTGAACCCTCTCTTGTATAGAACCCCATCGTATATCATATAGCGGGCTGCCTTGTATTTTATTCTTCTTGCCTCATTCTTTTCATCCGGGAGTGATCCTTCTTTTATGAAGGCTAAGATAGGTGTCATCCACGCGGGGCCGAGGTTATCACCGAGGCTGCCTGTAACACCCCCAAATCCGGGGTCGGGGATCCGGGTTGTCACGAGTTCCATTTCACTTAATAATACTTAATCTTAATAATCAACCAACTACTGCGTACTGTGACCCCACAATATACACACACACCACAAGTTATAGTCTCAGAGATGAATATCCAAAAATAACACAAGTCATTTTATTCCACAATTATAAGCCATTACACCTCGAAAGGGTTTCTGAATAAATTTATATATTCTTTGCCATTATTACAATTCATAAATGTACATAAGTCTAGCACATCAAGAGTTAAAAGCCTAGCCTATTGGTAGTTTCTACCTCAACTACAACGACATCAACGCCTACAGGAAACTACGGAACGTTTCCTAACCGCTCACGAATTGGGAGCTTGATCCTGTTCATCTTGTCTATTTGTTGTTGTGTGATAAAAGAAGAAAGCAAGGGTGAGCAACAAGCCCACCAAAATAATATGTATAATAATTTATAATATATGAGCATTCTCATAGCACCCATGAAAGTCTTGGTCAAAAAGAAATGAACCAAGTTTGATCTTTTAAAGCGACCAAGTCGCAAAATATTTAGTATATATGTCTATATACTTTTCAAAATCTTGAAATCCTCTGTCATGTATAATATACACAGAGTTCCAGTTTATAACTGTATATAAAAAAAATATCATTGCAAGGTGATCTCATATATCTAACCTTGTCTCAACGTTTTTATGAAAATCTTTGTCATGTATAAGATAATCATTAACCAGATATAAGTTGAAAAGATGAAGTTACAAGATACTCCAATATACTTATATCTTTTCCGAATAGTACTTGAACTACCACCATTCAAGGTATAATCAGTTTCAAAAGTTTATCACATTGATGAGACTACAAGAAAAGACTTGGATAGATTCAATCTTTGAAATATCATTATAAATAATGAAGTTACGAGATACTTCATTAAGTCCTGATATATATATACACCTATATATATATACATTTCATACCTCCTTGAAAACCTCTGTTATGAAAATTATAAACAGAGATGTAATATCCAATGAATTTGGAAAGGAGAAAACCTTGGCATAAACCTGATATCTTGCTGATCAGGCAAAGATACCAATAAGTAACCTTTTCTACTAGTAGATGGACGAATTACCCACTGGTCATCACCCTGGCCGCAATAGGACCTTATGTTGGACTGCCACTCAGCCACTTACGCATTTGATGGACTCCCACTGAGCCACTTACACTTTCATGGACGCCCGCTGAGCCCATGTTGCTTATGCCGACTCAAATAGATGAACTTACTTCCCGAACGATGGGCAAGTAATCAAGATGTTTTCTCAAAACAACAACCTCGTTGCGAATGTAAAATACACCACTGAGCCGGATCCCTCAGGTTTTGAGCGAGTATTTAAATCTTCTTCGAAAGGAAGATCTTAAATATAAAAATGAGTTTTGGGATCCGCTCTAACTTTTAAAAATCATTTTGAAGACTCAAAAACATTTTTAAGAATGTTTGGAGTAATGCTGATTTAATGAAATAAATCAGTCCCGATATATTAGAAAATATCTGAATATTATTATTTAAATAATATTCCCAAAAGGATAATCCTTATAAAAATAATTGAAGTAGAAGTTTTAAAACTCATACTTGAAATGAATAATAAATAACCAAAGATATACTTATAAGAAAGTACGATCTTCATTTGAATAATCAAAAATAAGTTTGATTATCAAAACATCATTAATTATATTCCCAAAAGGATAATCCTTATAAAAATAATTGAAGTAAATAACCAAAGATATACTTATACGAAAGTATGATCTTTATTTGAATAATCAAAAATAAGTTTGATTATCAAAACATCATTCTTTAATAAAATAAAGAATATTATTTAATAAATAAGCGGAGTCATAAGTCCTCGAATGAATATTCAAAATAATATTCATTAAATAAAATAAAGTTATCGAATAAACCTTATTCGATTAATAGTTTTGGAAACTATTTATATATATATAAATATGTATATATATATATATCATATACTCTGGAACATCGTCTCCCGGTTTAGAAAAATGTTCACCTTTGGGTCCCCAATACCAAGGGTGTACGCAACTACTGCTTATCTCTAGCATAGGTATTATGCAACTTATAAGCATTTGAATCAACAATTAGATATCAAAATTACGAAATAGGCATGCATATAAACCACATCAGCATGCTCCAATATATCGCAAGATTTGCTAATAACCATCATGCACTTATCACAAGATAATGCATATACATATGTACATCACAACAACAGTATAACGTGTAGAAAACTTGCTTGAGCGACTGAGGGTGATAAAAGGCCTGGGATGAGTCTGGTAACCTATAAACATCATATAAGTTGGAATTAAACCAAAGTCACTTATGAATCTATATTTTAACCAATTAGACTCTAACGCTCGCTTTTGCGCTTAACGATTCACTTAAGTCACCCGAGTACCCTCGGCTCCACCATTTTTAATAAATTAACCATTAAGGGTTTTAAGGCGATTCTTTCGCGAGTATCCTACCAACTGCCTAATCCACTTAACATAATTGTTTCATACTCCAATTGGTCATTTAAGGGCCTTAACCAAGGTTTCAAAGTAAGGCGAGGGGTAATGGTTCGTTCACGAAACGCCGTTACTTAAAATGGTCATTTCTCCTAAACCGTATATCGGATTCAAGCAAACCACATATCAAAACGAAGCTCGTAATATGAACTATCTAATCATGGCAATGGTCAAAACCTAAAAGTGAGTTCACGGGTCCTGATGTTAAGAACAAAAGCAGTCTAAGGTAAATCGGGCATTACGATGGCTATGTTTACGCGATTGCCAAATTTGTACAACTCCAAATCAATCCACAATCAATCCCACCATCATTACTACAACCAAACTCCATCCATCCTCTACTACAACAGCCCCAACATCTCAAGATTTCCAATTTATATTACTCTCAATCATGAACTAAAAGCTTATACTTAAGTTCATTAACTAATAATCAAGATTTACCATTCCAAAAATATTACAAAACCAACCAATCTCTAAATTTTCAATAACCATGCTTCTAATGAACTATACTACTCATAACAAGCTCTAAACATGAGTAATCACCCATTACACTAATCCATCATCTAAACATTATGAAATCCAAACCAACAAAACTTAAGATTAAGGGTTTGAGAAGTTATACCTTCCTTGGAGAGTGGAGAATCACTTAGGAAGCCTTAAGTAACCCCTAACTATCTCTACTAAGCTTGGATCTTGAAGAAAACATAAGAAAACACAAAGTTAGTTTCTTGAAACACTATTCACCAAAAACTTTAATAAATTGATTAGCTTAGTAAACCTTGGAATCTTGGCTTCAAACTCATAACATAACTAAGTCATGAATTATGGAAGCTAAGGAAACAAAACCTCTTAATTTTTGATGGTGTGTAGCTTGAGTTTTGAAAATTTCTCCTTTGCTTTTCATGGAAAGGCCGAGAGCAAAGAATGAGGGGGGAGAAGATGATGTTTGCTTGGTTGCTTTCCCTTTTTGTTTTGTTCATTAACCTTTTACCATGGTAAAAAAATTGAATGGCTTAAAATCAACCAACAATTCCTTCCCTTTTTGGTCATGCTTATGTCATCCTTCTATGTCATCTTGTTACACTTGTCCTTCTCTTGTTGGTGTGATGACATCATCATCCATTAACCCCTTTGATTAACTCCTAATCACTTGGCTAATGATCGCTGATCTGTTATACGGTTCGCTTAACTTTCGTTCTCGTTTATCTTTTGAGGGATCATACCCGGGATCTTATTACTTGGGTTCCCCTAAACCTTTCTCAATATATTATATTCCTTTTTATGATCCTCTCTTATAATCCTTAAATTTAAATCCTTTTAATTATGTTACCTTATACTAAATTCTTTCGGTATCTGGTGGATTTTCGGGAAAAATCAAAGTGTTCGGATTTGGATTCTGACGATCTTTACATACACTTATTTACTTTATGGAATACTAATACGATCTTAGAATTTCCATAACAGTACTCCTATATAGTGTGGTCTGATAATTTTCCTTAATCAGCATCATCAGCGAAAGTTACTATTCATCCGTGTTTCAAAAATTCCAAAAATTGGGGTTATTACAGTTTCCCCTCTTTAAAAGGATTCTGTCCCGGAATCAGATAGAAAATGAATAGGGATACTCTCTTAGCATTGCACTTTCTAACTCTCAAGTAAATTTTTCCACATTGTGGTTCTACCATCAAACTCTGACTAGTTTGATAACCCTTCTCCTAAGCACTTGTTCCTTTTCAATCTATAACCCTTCTTGGTTGCTCCATATAGGTTACGTTTGGTTGCATGTCTATGCGCTCATATGCCCCTCTTTGTCTGGCATCCGAATTACACTTCCTTAACATTGATATGTGGAACACGTTATGAACTTTCTACATGTTCGGGGTAGGGCTAGCTCATATGCTAACTTCCCAATACGTCTTAATATATCCAAGGGTCCAACAATTCGTGGGCTTAGCTTTCCTTTCTTTTTGAACCTCATCCATCCTTTCCAAGGGAATACTTATACCATCACTAGGTCCCCTACTTCCTACTCTTTGTCATTTCGTGTCAAATCAACATACTTCGTGTGTCCATCTTGGGATACTACCAGCCGGCCTCTGATTAGATCTATTATATCCTTGGTCCTTTGGACCACTGCTGGTCCGAGCATCTTGCGCTCTGCAGCTTCATCCTAATATAAGGGAGATCGACATCGTGCTCCTTCAAGGATCTCATAAGGCGACATCTCGATACTGACATACGATCTATTTTCGTAAGAAAACTCAATCCGTGCTAAGTGACCATTCCAAATTCTTTCAAGTCTATTGCATAGACTCTCATCATAGCTTCTAGTATTATAGCTTTTGCTTCTCAATACCCATTCTTTTCCAGTTCATAATCATTACTATCTTCCGTTCCTAATATTATACTGGTTATACTTTGCTAGTTAGCATTCTATAACCTTTTAATAAATGCGTCAACCTTAGTATCACATATGCGTTTCCATTCCGAATACCACCATACTTGGTACCACTTCATCTCTAGTTGCCTCCATCTTCGAAAGCTTGGTCCTTCGTGTAGAAGTAAAAGAATTTATTGAGAGATCACTATGATCATGAACACTCGTTCTATTGCATAGTTAGTACAGAAGGTGGCCAGCCTTTAGTACTTGACAAGCAATGAAACAACATGTGGTATCCTACTAGGCTTCTATCACACAGATAGATAGTCATTCGGCAATACCTCCCCTTCTGGAAGGGTTGTTCTTCTCAACTTATACAAAATGAAAAGGAGAGAAAAGAACGAATTGAAGAGAATTGTATATGAAAAAAATACTGCCACAAATATCTGGCTTGGAATCTACCTCTGAACTATAGAGGTTTGTCATAGGAGAACAAAACATATGTGTATATATATCAACATCAAGTATTATAACATCGCAATTCATGTGCCTGAATATTTACTATTCCATCCATCGTCCTATGGACCCATGCTCTCGCTCGAGCTTATAAACAATCACCGTTGAAACTCCCTCGACAGCGAAAATCGAATCTGGGATTTCCTTCTAGACATCATTGTTACTAGAATTCTATGCTTGCACTGCAACCTTCCTCGTATAGTAATACGGTTCTCTATTCATAAGAAGAAATAAATATTCAATAGGTAGATAATCGACTTAATTAGTCTATCAATGATAACTTATACATCACCACGACCCGATTAGTGGTACTCAATCTCAACATCCATTCTAATACAACTCTTACGGCTGTAATCGACTCATTACTCGCAGAATTATTGTTGCATTACTATGGTCCATCGCTGACTACTGTAGTCATTCGCTCTCCTCGGAATCTTAATATCTAATCATACGGAGTCCATATTTGCCGTATCAAAATCTTTTAAGGAGTTAACATAATCATCATTCATGATTCATGAAGAACACTCCAGATCCTGACGTACATTCATGACATGAAGTTGGATAAAATTGCAGAAGAGTTTCAATCAAAGCAACGATAGCATGTTAATACCATTCTTAATCATATGTCTTTATTAGGAGACATAAATCTCAAAGGTTCATTTAGACCTTTCCTAACATGGTCCTGGCTTATCTCAAGATAGTAACTTCTAAGATAGAAAGCCCGCTCATGGCGATTAAACGAATTAAACCTTTACCAAACTACTATTACGGTTGAGTATTGCACAGTCATCAGAAGGAATATCAATCTTCCAAACCATAATACAACCTTCACGGCTTCAACCATCATCACTGTATTCTTCTGGCACGAGTGCTTATAATTCCTCTCTTAAACTTAGAGTGTCGGCCACCTCTTTGGCCTTTCCTGATAGTAAAATTTCCTTACAATCAATGTCATTTTAAATGATCTTCAACTAAATTTTCTGCCTCGTTTCCAATCATTGCTTGTGTGAAAATGCTCTTCCTTACGCTTTGGTGAGAAAAAAAATCACCATTTTTTTCCATAAGTTATTGCCTCGGTCTTTTTGAGGTTAACATTGTCACGACTGACTCTTGATCATACATAGGACGTCTCTTATCTTGGGTCCTACTAGTTTTCACCAATCTCGACCTTTATTGGGCCGATCTATAGTTTCTTATGGTTTAATACATGCCCACCTGGTATTATAATTATTACGTCATATTTCCTTTATCAGAATTTCTATTCTTGAGAATTTTGAATATTTCCTTTCTCCTTGTAAAACCTCTAAGGTCATCCTTAAATCCTTCCTCCTGTATTCCCTAGATACATGGCATATCAAAATACCATTTACAAATACTAGAACCATTGTCTATGTACTTCTGAAAAATTTCTCTACTGATCTTTAAAGGTTGTTGTTGCCTTAATCCTTCATTCCGTATTACCCAAACTCATAATGTCCCTATTAAGGGTGAAATGTCAACCTTTATGCATTCCCCCATGGTTCATCTCAAGTTATTGAGGTTATATCCTTAATTCCACCTTTAAAAAGGTACTTACATCCTTCCACGGATAAATCAAGTCATATATCCCTGATAAGGGTATCTTATCCAATCATTTCCACCTCGATATTCCATACCAAATTTCATAATAGTATCCTTATCCAAAATGAGGCCAATCCATATGGCCTCCAAAAGACAATAATGTTTATCCACTTTTCTTGCCTGATGCGGTAATGATCACATGGATCTTCTGGAAGATATTGGCTGTGTTCAACGTGAACTTCTATATATTAAATCCTCATTTACTTTTGTTATTTATCTCAATAATCATCTCAATGATGAGATATCTTTTATACCTGAAGTCTCCCTTTCTGGGTATCAAGCCACATGTGTTACTTACACTTCACATTTTTGAAGGTCACTTCCTTCATCCAATTTCCTAATTTCTTACTTTCTTGTCTCCTCAGTCTATCCGCATCTCATTATTTATTCTTCGAACTATCTTAAGGTTTCCTCAAATCCTCCCGACTTAAAGGGGATAAAATATATGTGTCCCTCATGCCTTCATCCATCAGCTTTAACTCATGGTGAATCACTCTCATCCTGGCGATTACATACTTTTCTATTTCTATTGCTACGAGTCTTTAGGGTTTCCTCATACCCAACTCCCTTATCATTCCTCAAACTCTATTGCCTTTATAATCCATTCTATTAAATCATTTCATGAACCCACTAATCATTGACTTCAAACATCATGTCGTTCTGGGATTTATGTCCTCAGAACGAATCTTGACAACTTTTACAACTTAGATTCATAATTCATCATACTCGTCCGCTTTTGTTCTGGCTCTAAAGCTTTTACACTACCTCCATAACCTTGGGAAGTACTTTCCCGAAAATAATTGACTGAACTTTAATCAGTTTATTATAACCTCTGGCTTCGTGCCTTTCTTGGCCTTTCACCAGCGGGTGGCCTCTCTCTTAGGAGGGTAAGTGATAAAAACAGTCTTTTGTGACTCGTCAATCATTTAGAATCTCAAATAATTCCTGTATTTCCTTTAGCCAGGCTCTTGCCTCGACTGGGTCAGCTATTTCCTTGGAACTCTGAGAGCGTAGCGACTTTAAGGTCATGAAAGAATTTCCTACCGCATTGTTTCCTCAAGGTGGTGGTTGGGAATAAAAGTATAAGTTCTGTTTAGACAAGTCCATGAATTTTCGTATAGGAGTACCGTCTCGGGTCTCCTTATCTTGCTCGACTTCTGTTTTCTCAGTATGAAATGTTTCATCCTTCTCCCATAATCAGGATTATCTTATACGTTAAAATCCTTGTTTTTCATTTCATTATGTTATGGTTCCTTCTATCTTGATGGCGACCTCCCTGACTATCACATTCAGGGTTTGCCCTAAATCTTATTCCTTGAACTATGACTTTCATCTAAGATCCCGTCCTTAAGCTCTTGAACGTTTGGAACCAAAATTCTGTAGGAACACCTCATTATTCCATTATCATCTTTCTCGGTATTAATCTCTTCTCTATTTGTTGGCTCCCTGCCTTCATTCATCACTTTTTCTTGGCATAATATGATCTTTTTCAAGAATTCGGGCTGTATTGCAATCTCAAACAGCTTTTCGGTACCGGCTCCGGTTACCTTCACTTCTATTTCCATTTTCTCAAAATCTCTTATCAACTCTTCAGAAGACATTATCATCTTGAGTCTCTCCTCTCTACTAAGGGTGTTATCCACCACATTGGCTTTACCTGGCTGATAAATAATCTTATAATCATAATCCTTGATTAGCTCTAACCACCTCCTCTGGCGCATGTTGAGCTCTTTCTGCATAAAATATACTTGAGCTCTTGGGGTTTGTGTAAACTTCGCACTTCTCTCTATACAAGTAGTGCCTCCAATCTTTAGGGTAAAACTATTACCGTGAGCTCAAGATCATGGGGGGGGGATATTAAATTTTATATTCCCTTAATTATCTTGATGCGTACGTGATTACCTTACCGTGTTGCATAAGTACTCACCCTAATCCCTTGTGCAAAGCATCACTATAAATCACAAAATCTCCTTTTTCCCTCCGGCAACGCCAACACAGGGGCCGTCACCAATCTTTTCTTTAGTTCTTGGAAGCTGTTCTCACATTTCTCTGTCCATTCAAACTTCTCAGTCTTATGAGTAAGCCGCGTTAAAGGGGCTACTATCTTTACAAACTTGAACGAACTTCTGGTAGTGACCGGCCAATCCTACCTCTGGTAGTTTCCCTAACCATGGTCATCAATTCCTCAGTGGTCCTTTATTCATTCTTGTCAGGATCCTCCACGGGATCCTCCTCAGCAACAATCCCTTCTAGGACAACATCCTCAACCGCTACATCCTCAATATGAACATCATCTGGTCCTGCGTTAGGACGCTCTATCGGATCCACAATCTGATCTCCAATTAGTAATAAAACATCATCGCGTTGTTGCTCCTCAACCTCAGGGTTCGGAGTCCCGCTACCATATACGATAACAAACTACGCTTCTATCACGATATTTATAAGGGTTCCCATAAGGGTTTTAACTGTCAGTACTACGTTAGGTAGTCCGACTATGAACTTGGCAAGAGTTCTTATTATCTTAGTGAACTTATTATCTTAACGCCGCATCATCTCTGAGGTTTATAACGCTTGGCTCTGATACCATTTCTGTAACACCCCCAAATCCGGGGTCGGGGATCCGGGTTGTCACGAGTTCCATTTCCCTTAATAATACTTAATCTTAATAATCAACCAACTACTGCGTACTGTGACCCCACAATATACACACACACCACAAGTTATAGTGTCAGAGATGAATATCCAAAAATAACACAAGTCATTTTATTCCACAAATATAAGCCATTACACCTCGAAAGGGTTTCTGAATAAATTTACATATTCTTTTCCATTATTACAATTCATAAATGTACATAAGTCTGGCACATCAAGAGTTGAAAGCCTAGCCTATTGGTAGTTCCTACCTCAACTACAACGACATCAACGCCTACAGGAAATTGCGGAACGTTTCCTAACCGCTCACGAATTGGGAGCTTGATCCTATTCATCTTGTCTATCTGTTGTTGTGTGATGAAAGAAGAAAGCAAGGGTGAGCAACAAGCCCACCAAAATAATATGTATAATAATTTACAATATATGAGCATTCTCATAGCACTCATGAAAGTCTTGGTCAAAAAGAAATGAACCAAGTTTGATCTCTTAAAGCGACCAAGTCGCAAAATATTTAGTATATATGTATATATACTTTTCAAAATCTTGAAATCCTCTGTCATATATAATATACACAAAGTTCCAGTTTATAACTGTTTATAAAAAATATAGTTGCAAGGTGATCTCATATATCTAACCTTGTCTCAACGTTTTTCTGAAAATCTTTGTCATGCATAAGATAATCATTAACCATATATAAGTTGAAAAGATGAAGTTACAAGATACTCCAATATACTTATATCTTTTCCGAATACTACTTGAACTACCACCGTTCAAGGTATAATCAGTTTCAAAAGTTCATCACATAGATGAGACTACAAGAAAAGACTTGGATAGATTCAATCTTTGAAATATCATTATAAATAATGAAGTTATGAGATACTTCAATAAGTCCTGATATATATATACACCTATATATATATATACATTTCATACCTCCTTGAAAACCTCTGTTATGAAAATTATAAACAGAGTTGTAATATCCAATGAATTTGGAAAGGAGAAAACCTTGGCATAAACCTGATATCTTGCTGCTCAGGCAAAGATACCAATAAGTAACATTTTCTACTAGTAGATGGACGAATTCCCCACTGGTCATCACCCTGGCCGTAATAGGACCTTATGCTGGACTGCCACTCAGCCACTTACGCATTTGATGGACTCACACTGAGCCCATGTTGCTTATGCCGACTCAAATAGATGAACTTACTTCCCGAACGATGGGCAAGTAATCAAGATGTTTTCTCAAAACAGCAACCTCGTTGCGAATGTAAAATACACCACTGAGCCGGATCCCTCAGGTTTTGAGCGAGTATTTAAATCCCCTTCGAAAGGAAGATCTTAAATATAAAAAAAATGAGTTTTGGGATCCGCTCTAACTTTTAAAAATCATTTTGAAGACTCGAAAATATTTTTAAGAATGTTTGGAGTAATGCTGATTTAATGAAATAAATCAGTCCCGATATATTAGAAAATATCTGAATATTATTATTTAAATAATATTCCCAAAAGGATAATCCTTATAAAAATAATTGAAGTAGAAGTTTTAAAACTCATACTTGAAATGAATAATAAATAACCAATGATATACTTATACGAAAGTACGATCTTTATTTGAATAATAAAAAATAAGTTTGATTATCAAAACATCATTAATAATATTCCCAAAAGGAAAATCCTTATAAAAATAATTGAAGTAGAAGTATTTAAAACTCATACTTGAAATGAATAATAAATAACCAAAGATATACTTATACGAAAGTACGATCTTTATTTGAATAATCAAAAATAAGTTTGATTATCAAAACATCATTCTTTAATAAAATAAAGAATATAATTTAATAAATAAGCGGAATCATAAGTCCTCGAATGAATATTCAAAATAATATTCATTAAATAAAATAAAGTTATCGAATAAACCTTATTCGATTAATAGTTTTGGAAACTATTTATATATATATATAAATATATATATATATATATCATATACTCGGGAACATCGTCTCCCGGTTTAGAAAAATGTTCACTTTTGGGTCCCCTATACCAAGGGTGTACGCAACTACTGTTTATCTCCAGCATAGATATTATGCAACCTATAAGCATTTGAATCAACAATTAGATATCAAAATTACGAAACAGGCATGCATATAAACCACATCAGCATGCTCCAATATATCGCAAGATTTGCTAATAACCATCATGCACTTATCACAAGAGAATGCATATACATATGTACATCACAACAACAGTATAACAGGTAGAAAATTTGCCTGAGCGACTGGGGGTGATAAAAGGCCTGGGACGAGTCTTGTAACCTATAAACATCATATAAGTTGGAATTAAACCAAAGTCGCTTATGAATCTATACTTTAACCAATTAGACTCTAACGCTCGCTTTTGCGCTTAACGATTCACTTAAGTCGCCCGAGTACCCTCGGCTCCACCATTTTTAATAAATTAACCATTAAGGGTTTTAAGGCGATTCTTTCGCGAGTATCCTACCAACTGCCTAATCCACTTAACATAATTGTTTCATACTCCAATTAGTCATTTAAGGGCCTTAACCAAGGTTTCAAAGTAAGGCGAGGGGTAATGGTTCGTTCACGAAACGCCGTTACTTAAAATGGTCATTTCTCCTAAACCGTATATCGGATTCAAGCAAACCACATATCAAAACGAAGCTCGTAATATGAACTATCTAATCATGGCAATGGTCAAAACCTAAAAGTGAGTTCACGGGTCCTGATGTTAAGAACAAAAGCAGTCTAAGGTAAATCGGGCATTACGATGGCTATGTTTACGCGATTGCCAAATTTGTACAACTCCAAATCAATCCACAATCAATCCCACCATCATTACTACAACCAAACTCCATCCATCCTCTACTACAACAGCCCCAACATCTCAAGATTTCCAATTTATATTACTCTCAATCATGAACTAAAAGCTTATACTTAAGTTCATTAACTAATAATCAAGATTTACCATTCCAAAAATATTACAAAACCAACCAATCTCTAAATTTTCAATAACCATGCTTCTAATGAACTATACTACTCATAACAAGCTCTAAACATGAGTAATCACCCATTACACTAATCCATCATCTAAACATTATGAAATCCAAACCAACAAAACTTAAGATTAAGGGTTTGAGAAGTTATACCTTCCTTGGAGAGTGGAGAATCACTTAGGAAGCCTTAAGTAACCCCTAACTATCTCTACTAAGCTTGGATCTTGAAGAAAACATAAGAAAACACAAAGTTAGTTTCTTGAAACACTATTCACCAAAAACTTTAATAAATTGATTAGCTTAGTAAACCTTGGAATCTTGGCTTCAAACTCATAACATAACTAAGTCATGAATTATGGAAGCTAAGGAAACAAAACCTCTTAATTTTTGATGGTGTGTAGCTTGAGTTTTGAAAATTTCTCCTTTGCTTTTCATGGAAAGGCCGAGAGCAAAGAATGAGGGGGGAGAAGATGATGTTTGCTTGGTTGCTTTCCCTTTTTGTTTTGTTTATTAACCTTTTACCATGGTAAAAAAATTGAATGGCTTAAAATCAACCAACAATTCCTTCCCTTTTTGGTCATGCTTATGTCATCCTTCTATGTCATCTTGTTACACTTGTCCTTCTCTTGTTGGTGTGATGACATCATCATCCATTAACCCCTTTGATTAACTCCTAATCACTTGGCTAATGATCGCTGATCTGTTATACGGTTCGCTTAACTTTCGTTCTTGTTTATCTTTTGAGGGATCATACCCGGGATCTTATTACTTGGGTTCCCCTAAACCTTTCTCAATATATTATATTCCTTTTTATGATCCTCTCTTATAATCCTTGAATTTAAATCCTTTTAATCATGTTACCGTATACTAAATTCTTTCGGTATCTGGTGGATTTTCGGGAAAAATCAAAGTGTTCGGATTTGGATTCTGACGATCTTTACATACACTTATTTACTTTATGGAATACTAATACGATCTTAGAATTTCCATAACAGTACTCCTATATAGTGTGGTCTGATAATTTTCCTTAATCAGCATCATCAGTAAAAGTTACTATTCATCCGTGTTTCAAAAATTCCTAAAATTGGGGTTATTACACTGCCCACCTCGTGCTCGGGCACACTTGGCTGCCTCTGTATATCAAGGGGAATGACCCCTAACAAAGTGGCCTCACGGCGCGAGCCAAGCTTAGCCAAGCTGGCCTTCATTCTGCCCGCGCGGAAAAAGTTCCAGCCTTGCCTCATTGAATCTCTCAATAATCCTCTGCGCACACTTCAGGTAAAGCTCCGTTCTTGGTCCCTTAGCTTGGTACCCCCCGTTTATCTGATAGACCACGATCATGGAGTCACTAAACACATTTAAATTCTCCACCTTCATTTCCAAAGCTAGCTTGAGACCGTTGATCAGGGCCTCATACTCAACATCATTGTTGGTTGCAGGAAAGGCCAGATGGGTCGCGCGTCTGATCTTGTGCGCCTCTGGGATGATTATTTCAATTCCAGCTCCTGTCCCATCCCCATTAGAGGCTCCATCCATAAATAGGCTCCACCATGGGGCACTATTTTGGCTTTCCAGCCCAACCTCTTCTGCACTAGGTATGACAACAAGGGATCCGTACTCCACCTCTTGATGTGGAGGAAATTCCAGCACAAAATTGGACAGGGCCTGGCCTTTAATTGTGGTCCTTGGCTTATAATCCACCTCGAACTGGCCGAGCTCAACTGTCCACTTCAGGATTCGACCAGAAGACTCCGGTTTGTGCATTACTTTCCTGAGGGGGTAGGAGGTTCGTACTTCTATCCTGTGCACCTGAAAATAGGGCATGAGCTTTCGGGAGGCCAGGATCAAAGCATATGTTAATTTCTCGAGGCTTGTGTACCGAGTCTCCGCGTCGGCTAGCCTTTTACTCACATAATATACTGGGAACTGGATACCATCCTCCTCTCGGTCCAATACCGCACTTACTGTAAAGTCAGAAACGGCCAAGTATAGGACCAGAGTCTCACATGCCTTTGGGTTGGACAACATTGGAGGGCTGCTAAGATGCTTCTTTATGTTCAGAAATGCTTCCTCACATTTTTCCGTCCACTCAAAATTCCTCCCCACTCCTTTAATTGCATTGAAAAACTCCTGGCATTTGTTGGAGGACTTTGAGACGAAGCAGTTTAAGGCAGCCACTCGCCCCGTTAAGCTTTGGACATCCTTCACCCGTCGAGGGGATCTCATCTCAAGTAAAGCTCGTATCTTGGCGGGGTTGGCCTCAATGCCTTTATGGTTGACAATAAATCCCAAAAACTTCCCTGATTCGACCCCAAACACACATTTCTGGGGGTTGAGCTTCATCCTGTACCCCCTTAGGATCTGGAACATTTCTGATAGGTGGCGAACATGATCCTTTGCTTCATTTGACTTCACAAGCATATCATCTACGTAGGCCTCCATAGTTTTCCCCAACTGATGTTTGAACATCTTGTTCACCAACCTTTGATAGGTTGCCCCAACGTTATGGAGCCCGAAGGGCATCCCGATATAATAATAGAGGCCCCGATGAGTAATAAAGGAGGTGTGCTCCTGATCTGGCCCATACATTGGGATTTGGTTATATCCCGAATAAGCATCCATAAAGCTAAGTAGTGCGTGCCCAGCTGTGGAATCAACCAGTTGGTCGATTCGGGGCAAGCTTTGTTTAGGTCGGTGAAGTCCACACATGTCCTCCATTTGCCATTTGGCTTCTTGACATGCACTGGGTTGGCCAGCCACATGGGGTAGAAGGCTTCCCTTACAAGCCCTACCTCCATTAGTCTATCCACTTCTTCTTTGAGGGCTTCTGCCCTCTCTTCTCTAATCGACCGGCTCTTCTGTCTGACCCCCTTCTTTTTTGGGTCCAAGTTGAGCCGGTGGCACATGACATTTGGTTCAATCCCTATCATATCAGAGTGTGACTGTGACGCCCTCAATATCGGGATTAGGAAATGAGGACCCACGCACCATTAATCTATGAATTAAATAAGCATAAACCCCGATTAGCTACTAACAAGATCAAACAGGATAAAGTGTGAGACAAGATTACAACTACCAACAATAGAATATAATTTACAACCCAAAATAAAAATAAATGTACATAGTCGATCCCGGCTTGGAACCGACAGATAACCCATTGTATCTTAACAACTCTTCGGCTAAGCGCTTGCTCACTCAAAGCCTGTACTACCTGCTCTGGCAACCAGAAGCCCTCAACACGATAGGGACCACCAGGTATGCTCTTATGAGCAATGCGCCTAAGCCTGGCCATCTTCTTGCTTAACTTCCATGGTTAGATTAAACAAAACATATGAGTACAAAACTCAGCAAGTAACTAGAAAGCAGCTCTACGATATAAAATCCACAAGACACTTTACTGATATCAGGGAATTCTACTTTATCAATTCTAGGTGGCAGATTTATATCTTTTAGGCTATGAAGAAAACTTTGGGCTTTCAAGGAACAAGGCTCAAGAAAGGGTAAAAGCCGATATTCATCACAAATCATTAAAGGATCACAACTGATATTTCAAATGGAAAGCGACTATCTTTTCATTATAGGGAATCAATTATATGATCAACAAAATCAAAATCAGGGTTCACAAGCTGTAAGCTTCATAATATCACAATCAACTCTTTTTCAAAGCAATATAAACCTTTTTCATTTTCAAAGAATTAATTACTGAGTAGGAAATTTCAATTCCTTTTTAAATAATTAAGGAACCCTTAATTGGACTACTTTATCTCTCATTTCATAATAATAATACGGGTGATTAGCCCGTACCGACCTCCATCCGGTCTTTAAAGTACCAATGGCATAATTTTATCCTTAAACTGGACTAGCCCCTCTAGCCTCTTACTATGACTGGACTAGTCCAACTAGCCTCTTACGTCCCAATCCAATCCATCAGGAATTCGTTTGGAAAACCTTGAGTTGGAAAAAGATAGGTTTACTAAATTCATTTTATCATTACCAAGAATATGAAATCATTCGGACTCTTTCAAGTCGAAACTCATTCTTAAGTTCAATTTTAAGAATTCAAAGTTAAGGAAATGAATCAAGGATAAGCAAAGTTCAATTCTAGGGATCTTGATCAATGGTAACAAGGTACTCAAGTTAGGGAAATCACAACTGTTTAAAGGATCAATAGAGTATAAGGTAAACAAGAAATGTAGCATCATTACAAGGGGTTCGTAAAGGTACTTATAGGGTTTATAACAGTTCATGGTATAACAAGTAAATAGGAAAAAAATGAGTTACCAAGGGTTGGATCAATAAGCTTATCAATAACAAGTTCACAAGACCAATGATGGGGTATCTCAAGAATTGATAACAGGGGTGCATTACTTTAACAGTTCAATACCCTACATGGCATGAACAATATCCTCTTTTTAACCATTTACACAAGTAAGTAGAGTTACTTGCCTGAATTCGCTTTCCTGAAGGTTGAACTACTGCCACCTAGTATACCTTTCCCTTTCCTAGCCTGAATGCCCTCACGCTCCGAATCTACAATCCAAAACCAAACCTTAATTAGTTTCTCAACTCACGTTCCCGGAATGTTCACTCAATACGATAACTCGATTGTACTCTTGACTCGAACTATACGAGTATAGCTTATACACACATGCACATAGAACATAACACATTCTTTACTCATAGCCTTTATACCTTTATATACTCAATAATTAACTTATATTCGCTTTTATCTCGACTAATCCTCAAATTAAACTATTATAACTCATACAAGTACACGATTCATTCACAACTAAATCTTTACGACCACAACTATCACTTATAGTTCTTTAAAATCAAACAATGTAATTCCCCTTTTCTTTTATCCCCTAATTCGAATCACATACCACAATCAAACAAACAAATCCATAGATATTCACATATGCACACCCAATCATTCTTTCGATTATCAAAAACCAAGTTTTGACTTTTAATTCCTATGGCCTATTCGGCCTTATTGTACTTACTAAGCACAAAATCAATCAAATACTCACTTTAGCTCACATAAACACATAGCTCAATCAAAACCTTCAAAAGAATCATTTTCCTTTCTTTTAACATCAAAATTCGAACCACAACCCTAGTTATACAATCGAATTTCTCAAAAATTACACCATGCAACTTTAGTTTTTAGCATGCAAAGATCTTGTTAAGAATTATACTAAATCTTCTCAATCATTTCTAGCATAACCAACATTTAAACTAACACCCTTTTCTTTATCAACAAAATTCGAACCAAATCATACATATATACTTACATGCAATTCAAATTCATTCCCTAATTAAATCAAACACTCATTTTAATCATAATTTTCGAATTACACATCAAAAAATCACTTATTGACTCAAACCCTAATCAAATTTGCCAATTAAACATACATGCATTCACTTAGAATCAAACCAATCCCTTTTATACCCATTTTTCATTCGGCTATAACCACAAGTCACAATTCAAGAATCAAACAATTACATGCATCACTAATTCCTTTTTTAAATCAACATGCAATCTCATTTCTTACTAATTAAACTTAGTTTACACCAAGATCAAGTCACGAAATCCGATTCCCTTTTTATTAGTACTAAAACCGAACTACAACCTCAACATGCAACCACAAATTTTGATTTCTCAAGCACCCAATCAACCACACAAGTCCAATTACTATTAAAACAATCATCGAAACCCTTTATATCAACCAATACACTTAAATTTTCGAAAGAAATACAAAACCCTTTTTGAACTTTTCAAGAAACCAAGACATTCAAAGGCTACATATAAGTTTTAAAGTGCATATAGCTCAAAAACCACATCATTTCAACTAAGTACATCATATTCCTAAAATCCCACCGGCTCACCTTGGATCACGGCCGGTGATGGTCGAACTTAAGAGTGCCCATAACGGGTCTCCTCTTGAGTTTTAAACCACAAAAATTCACTTTAGACTCTCTTATGATCATATATCAAGACATCACATTTTCTTGAACACAACCATGGAAATGGAACTATGAAACTTACATAAACACTTACATGCAAGTGGTGTTTGTTTAGAATATCAAAAATGAAGGCTATGGATGATAAAATCTTTGAGTTTGGATTAGTTATTGTTGTTGCATGTAAGAGAGAGAAGAGAGATGGGGATAGAGCCGAGAGAGAGATGAGAGTGATCGAAAGAGAGAGAGAGAGAGAGAGAGAGAGAGAGAGAGAGAGAGAAAGAGTGAGAGAGAAGAGTGTCACGGGAAAGAAAAGAAAGAAGGGGGGGAAGAAAATGAGCTAGTATATATAATAGAGGGCATGGGTAGTTTAGTAAATTACTAATCCCCTTTTTAGTTTGATTTCCTTTCTCTTTTTACTCCATTATAATTGAATGTAAATATTAAATATATCTCTCTCAGAAAGTTAAAAAATATTGCGATTGACAATTTTAAGACGTAGGTCTCGAAATTTGCTTTCCAACCATTACTCATAATAAACTTTTGAGCGTACGGTTGATTTTATATGATTTTTACAAGTTATGCTAAAAATAGCATTTTAATACATAAAATCATTTTAAAATGCAACGATCATGAAATAAATCCGTCTACCATTTTTAGAAAGTCCCTAGGACTATTTCGAAGATAATAAAACAAATTTTACGCCATGCCCTTACTCGAATAATTTTATAAAAATGTGCAAAGGTTCAATAAACCTTATTTAAATCAAACAATTCCCTTAAATCCATTTAAGAATTAACAGATCACGTATTCATGCATACAAACAAGCAAGCACATATATTCACACATCACAACTCATGTCTGATCATAAAATTTTCCCTTTTTATCATTATTCCTCTTTACGCGTACCGGGTCACGTTCTACTTGACGGCCCGACGCTCAACGTTTCAATTACGCTTCTCAATTACCTTTACCAACCGACACGTCATTAAAACACAGTACTTGCTTAAACATTTCATTTCATATATTAACACATATTCCACATTTTAAACACTTTAATCCCTTTTTAGGACGGGTTTCGTTATACGTGACGGTCCGACAACACAACTTAACTCCTAAGCTGACTCTTTAAATTGGAACGCATCTATCTATACTCCCAGATAATAATATACAATAAAGACAATTATTCATAACTTAATCACATAATTTATAATCACATCACAGAAATCATACTTTATTCACTTAATTACGTCGGGAATTTCCCAGTCGTTACAATCTACCCTCCTTAAAAGGATTATGTCCCCAGAATCTAGTCTAAGCAAATAGATGGGGATACTTTTCTTGCATTTCACTTCCTAATTCCCAAGTTGATTCTTCCACTATTGGATTTCTCCACAACACTCTAACTAGAGGTATAACTTTATTTCTAAGTGTCCTCTCCTTTCGGTCTAAGATTCGAACTGGTTGTTCCACATAAGACAAATCTGGTTGAATTTCCACTGGTTCCAATTTGATCACATGATTCGCATCAGCATTATACTTCTTTAGAAGAGATACATGAAATACATTGTGAAGATGTTACATTTGCGGAGGTAGCGCTAATTCATATGCCACATTTCCAACTCGTCACAGTACTTCGAATGGTCCAATATACCTAAGACTCAACTTCCCTTTCTTTCTGAATCTGGTTAAACCTTTCCAAGGAGATATCTTTAACAAGACTTTGTCTCCAGGTTCGAATTGCATATCTTTTCATTCTCGATTTGCATACTTCGTTTGTCGATCTTGAGCAGCAATTAATCTTTTTTGAATCATTTCCACCTTTTCTTTTATTTGTTGACTAGCTCTGGGCCAATTAATTTGCGCTCACCCACTTTGTCTCAATATGTAGGGGATCTACATTTTCTGCCATACAACACTTCATAAGGCGGCATGCCAATGCTTGCGTGATAACTGTTGTTGTAGGAGAACTCAATCAATGGCAAATGATCGTCCCAATTTCCTTTGAAATATATTGCACAAGTTCGCAACATATCCACGATCATCTGTATTGTCTTTTCACTTTGTCCGTCAGTCTGCGGATGATATGCCGTACTCATTTTCAGCTTAGTTCCCAAATGGTCATGAAATTGTCGCCAAAATCTCGAGTTAAACCTTGGGTCTCTATCAGACACGATAGATATAGGAACTCTGTGATGCATCACAATCTCGTCCCAGTACAATTTAACCAATTTTTCTAACGAAAACCTTTCGTTTATTGGCAAGAAATGTGCTGATTTCATCAATCGATCGATTACTACCCAAATCGCATCATGATTAGATTTGATTTTAGGTAATCCTACCACGAAATCCATCACGATATGTTCCCATTTCCATTCTGGTATGTCCAGTGGTTGAAGCAATCCACTTGGTCTCTGATGTTTCACTTTTACTCTTTGACACGTATAACATTTACTTATCCATTCCGCAATTTCCTTTTTCATGTTCGTCCACCAATAACTCTCTTTTAAATCCTTGTACATTTTCGTACTTCTAGGGTGAATTGAGAATCTCGAGTTATGCGCTTCATGCAAAATCTCGTGCTTTAGCTCCACAACATTTGGTATCCAAATACGTGAGTTAACACGATATATTCCTCTTTCAGCCTTTTAAGCTTTGATTTCTTCTCCCGATAACTTATTCCTTTCGCGATTCATCACTTGCTCTTAACAACATCGGATCTTTTCTAAATTTTCAGGTTGATATGACATCGCATATATTGCTTCACCTCCAATTTCTGGAGTCTGCACTTATATTTCCATCCTTTCGAAATCCTTGATCAATTCATCCGACAATGTTAACATATTCAATCTTTCCTTGTGACTTAGAGCGTCTGCTACCACATTTGCCTTTCCAGGATGATAGTTTATCACACAATCGTAATCTTTGATCAATTCTAACCATCTTCTTTGTCTCATATTCAACTCCTTCTGAGTGAAAATATACTTTAAAATCTTATGATCTGTATACATCTCGCACTTTCCCCCGTATAAATAATGTCTCCAAATCTTAAGGCCAACACAATTGCTGCCAATTCCAAGTCATGTGTGGAATACTTTTGCTCATGCGGCTTGAGTTTCCTTCACGCATATGCTATTACCTTTCCGTGTTGCATTAACATACATCCAAGTCCTTTATACGAAGCATCGCTGAATATCACGAATTCTCCTTTTTCATCAGGTAACACCAACACTGGGGCGGTTACCGACCTCTTCTTTAATTCTTGAAAGCTTTCCTTGCACTTATCCGTCCACACAAATTTCTCGTTCTTACTTGTCAACTTAGTTAATGGAACAACAATCTTAGAGAAATCTTGTACAAACCTTCTATAGTATCCGGCTAATCCCAGAAAACTTCTGACTTCCGTAGGAGTCTTGGGTCTTTCCCAATTCATCACAACTTCTATCTTAGCTGGGTCTACTTTGATTCCCTCTTTATTAACTACATGACCAAGAAATTGCACTTCCTTTAGCCAAAATTCACACTTTGAAAATTTGGCATACAACCTTTCTTTTCTCAGAATTTCCAAGGAAATCCTCAAATGCTCCTTGTGATCTTCTTCCGTCTTGGAATAAATCAATATATCGTCAACAAACACTATAACGAACTTGTCCAGATATTGCTTAAACACTCTGTTCATAAGATCCATAAATGCGGCTGACGCGTTCATCAAACCAAACGCCATTACCAAAAATTTGTAGTGTCCATATCTCGTTTGAAATGATGTCTTGGGTATATCTTCTGCTTTAATCTTTAGTTGATGATACCCAGATCTTAAATCAATCTTGGAGAAACATGAAGCTCCTTTTAACTGATCAAACAAGTCATCGATTCACGGTAGAGGGTACTTATTCTTAATCGTCAACTTATTTAATTCGCGATAATCAATGCACAACCTCATACTTCCATCCTTTTTCTTTACAAACAATACTGGTGCACCCCACGGGGATACACTCGGGCGAATTACTCCTTTATTCAACAATTCTTGCAACTGCGTTGCCAATTCCTTCATCTCGACTGTCGCCATACGATAGGGAGCTTTTGATACTGGTTCCGTTCCAGGAGCCAAATCAATCGTAAACTCGATTTATATATCTGGAGGTAGTCCAGGAAATTCATCTGGAAACACATCAGGAAAATCTCTTACTACTGGAATATCTTCAATCCTCACGGATTTGTTTTCCACGTCCTTAACATGAGCCAAATAAACTTCGCATCCTTGACTTAATAATCTCCTCATCTTGATAGTCGTTAGAAATTTCTTCTCTTGTCTTTTCCCTTTGAATATCACCTCATCACCATCCTTGGTTCTTAACTTCACCTTCTTACTTTTACACTCTATTTGTGCTTCATGGTTTGACAACCAATCCATTCCTAATATAACCTCGAATTCTCCTAACTTAAAAGGAATTAAGTCAGCAGAAAAGTGCCGACCTTCGATAACCACATCACAATCGGAACAAACCTTATTAACAATAAATTTCTATTAATTTTCTACCTCTATAATAAAATTAGGTTCCAGAGGGTACGCAACACAATTTAGTTTATCAAGAACACTTTCAGAAATAAAAGATCTAGTAGCTCCAGAATCCATCAATACTTTTACTTCTACTGAGTTACTAACGAGCATACCTGCCACCACGTTCACATCCTGCACAACATCTTTCATTGTCACATTAAAGGTCCTAGATCTGGGTTAAGCTGACGGTGCTGGGAGAGATGGCGGTCCAGAAATCCTAAGAATATTGGCCTTTTGAACAGGCTCCTTGCAGTTTCTGGCCATATGGCCCACCTTTCCACATTTGAAACAAGCTAAGTCAGGCTTATTTGCTCCATTTGGACATTCTAATGAGTAATGCCCTTTCGGGTTACACTTGAAACATGTCACGTCCAACTTATTACATCTTCTCGGGTGTCTCTTCCCACAAACCTTGCATTCTTGAATCTGAGGGCCGTTTATCCTTTCCCGGTTGTCCTGCTTTCTGGAAACGGTTCTTCTGGGCTCCGTTACCGGGTTTAAACTTCTAAAACTTTTGGTTCTGACCTCCACCATTCTTACCAAATTTCCCTCTAAACTTTGAACTTCCTTGCTCTTGCTCCGAGCTTTCAAACTTCCTTTTCCTTCCTTCATTTTCTCTTTTCGTAGCTTCACGCTCTCCTTCTACTATCATTGCCTTCTGTACCAAGGCGGCATAATTCTTGATCTCCAACAACGCCACTTGACTTCTAATCCATGGCTTAAGTCCCTGTTGGAACCTTTTGGCCTTCTTTGCCTCCGTATTTACATACTTAGGTACGAATCTAGACAACTCCGAAAATTTCACTTCATACTCCGCTACCGACATATCTTCTTGCCTAATGTCCAAAAACTTCATCTCCAACTGATCTTGCATATAACTTGGCAAATATTTATCTAGAAACATTTCAGTAAACTTGTCCCATGATAAGTCCTTTCCTTCCAGCAATGCCTTCGAAGATTCCCACCAGAAACTCGCTTCATCCTTAAGGTAATAACTCGCATACTGAGCTTTCTTGTCTTCCTTAACTTATGCTAAGTCAAACGCTTTCTCCATTTCTCTTAACCACGGCTGTGCTTTTATTGGATCTGGCAAACCTAAGAATTCTAGGGGATGAAGAGATTGAAAGTGTTTGAAGTTTCCAAATTTAGGGGCTACAGGTTGTTGCAAAAGCTGAGCAAGTCTGCTCATCATAGTAGTTTCTGGATTCACTTCTGGGTCTTGGGTTTAAATTTCTTCTTCTTGGTGATCTGGTGAGTTGGCCATTTCTTACAAACCTGATTGAGCAAATATTTAGCTATACGATAGCATGACATATATAACAATATTTATTATGAAATCTCTTTTGCGGGTTTTAAGCTTTACCCAATTTTGTACATGCAATCCTATTACTATATAATTCTCATATCAGTGTTGTTTTCTCATGGCACAAGGTATGATATTACGGAATTTTAAACACGGTTGTATGAAAACATGGTATTCAGAACAGTTTATACAGATTGTTAGGGTGCACAATAGGAAACAAGATATATAATGGATTCATAAAACCAAGGGTACATAAATAAGAGTCTGGTTATCACAAATTCAGGAATAAGGTATAATAATATAATAGGGTTAAACAGAGGAAAAACTGGAAAATATCCCCCCTATCTACCCTTAACTTCTAACAACTACTACTACAAAGTTCCGAGATACGACATATGACCAAGTATCCCAAAGCCTACCGGCGCTGAAAAACAACCACTACGGGCTCAACCAAAAGTCCCGCCTAATCAATACTAACATTTAATCATCCAAAATCTCTCTCAACACAACCAACATCCAGCGAATGATCTTATGCAGCCGCCGGGCCTCAGCATCAACATCACTAGTGGATGGTCCCTCATCCAATCTCCTTCGGGCAACCTGCTCCACCAACTTAATCCGGACTCGCCACTCATCATCCATAACTGAAGTGCTTTGCCTGGTCTCTCGAGCTAGCCTATCCACCAAAGCTCCCAACTCAGGAATACGGGAGTAAACAAAGTCTCGATCCTGGGCTAACTGCCACAACACTGACAGGCACAATCTTAGGTATCTCAGACTCTGGCTCAGGGGCAGGGGTCTCTGAATCTGGCCTCAAGGGTGAAATCTGTATAGGGATCTCACTACTCTCAGATGGATCCTCCTCTGGATCTGAACTAACATACACAGGCTCTTCTGGAGAGGGTGGAATGGGGTCCACTGAGGTACTGGTCAAACTAATCTCTGAATCGGAATCACTACCACTACTGGGATCCTGAGAGAAAACACAAAACAACAACCAAGAAACAACGTTAGGGTTAAATAAAGCTTCTAGCAAACTCACACCCTAACTCTAGTCACCACTTTAGCTAGAATACACTTTCCTTAGACTATACCTAATAGTCTAACTCAAATCTATATGAGTCAAACTCTCTCGCGATATAGATATATACCCAAAATACCCCTTTTCAATCCTAACTTGTCTCAGGGACTAGATCCTGTAGCTCTGATACCAACTTGTGACGCCCTCAATCTCGGGGTAGGAAATGAGGACCCACACACTATTAATCTATGAATTAAATAAGCATAAACCCCGATTAGCTACTAAAAGGATCAAACAAGATAAAGTGTGAGACAAGATTACAACTACCAACCATAGAATATAATTTATAACCCAAAATAAAACTAAATGTACATAGTCGATCCCGGCTTGGAACCGACAGATAACCCATTGTATCTTAACAACTCTTCTGCTAAGCGCTTGCTCACTCAAAACCTGTACTACCTGCTCTGGCAACCGGAAGCCCTCAACACGATAGGGACCATCAGGTATGCTCTTACGAGCAGTGCGCCTAAGCCTGACCATCTTCTTGCTTAACTGCCATGGTTAGATTAAACAAAACATATGAGTATAAAACTCAGCAAGTAACTAAAAAGCAGCTCTACGTATAAAATCCACAAGATACTTTACTGATCTCGGGGCATTCTACTTTATCAATTCTAGGTGGCAGATTTATATCTTTTAGGCTATGAAAGGGGGTTATGAAGAAAACTTTGGGCTTTCAAGGAACAAGGCTCAAGATAGGGTGAAAGCCGTCATTCATCACAAATCATTAAAGGATCACAACTGATCTTTCAAATGGAAAGCGATAATCTTTTCATTATAGGGAATCAATTATACGATCATCAGAATCAAAATCAGGGTTCACAAGCTGTAAGCTTCACAATATCACAATCAACTCTTTTTCAAAGCAATATAAACCTTTTTCATTTTCAAAGAATCAATTACTGAGTAGGAAATTTCAATTCCTTTTAAAATAATTATGGAACCCTTGATTGACTACTTTATCTCTCATTTCATAATAATAATACGGGTGATCATCCTGTACCGACCTCCATCCGTTCTTTAAGGTACCAATGGCATAATTTCAGCCTTAAACTGGACTAGCTCCGCTAGCCTCTTACTATGACTGGACTAGGCCCACTAGCCTCTTACGTCCCAATCCAATCCATCAGGAATTCGTGTGGAAAACCTTGAGTTGGAAAAAGATAGGTTTACTAAATTAATTTTATCATTACCAAGAATATGAAATCATTCGGACTCTTTCAAGTCGAAACTTATTCTTAAGTTCAATTTTAAGAATTCAAAGTTAAGGAAATGAATCAAGGATAAGCAAAGTTCAACTCTAGGGATCTTGATCAATGGTAACAAGGTACTCAAGTTAGGGAAATCAAAACCGTTTCAAGGATCAATAGAGTATAAGGTAAACAAGGAATGTAGCATCATTACAAGGGGTTTGTAAAGGTACTTATAGGGTTTATAACAGTTCATGGTATAACAAGTAAATAGGAGAAAAATGAGTTACCAAGGGTTGGATCAATAAGCTTATCAATAACAAGTTCACAAGATCAATGACGGGGTATCTCAAGAATTGATAACATGGGTACATTACTTTAACAGTTCAATACTCTATATGGCATGAACAATATCCTCTTTTTAACCATTTACACAAGTAAGTAGAGTTACTTGCCTGAATTCGCTTTCCTGAAGGTTGAACTACTACCACCTAGTATACCTTTCCCTTTCCTAGCCTTAATGCCCTCACGCTCCGAATCTACAATCCAAAACCAAACCTTAATTAGTTTCTCAACTCACGTTCCCGGGACGTTCACTCAATATGATAACTCGATTGTACTCTTGACTCGAACTATACGAGTATAGCTTATACACACATGCACATAGCACATAACACATTCTTTACTCATAGCCTTTATTGTTTTATATACTCAATAATCAACTTATATTCGCTTTTATCTCGACTAATCCTCAAATCAAACTATTATAACTCATACGAGTACACAATTCATTCACAACTAAATCTTTACGACCACAACTATCACTTATAGTTCTTTAAAATCAAACAACTTAATTCCCCATTTCTTTTATCCCCTAATTCGAACCACATACCACAATCAAACAAACAAATCCATAGATATTCACATATGCACACCCAATAATTCTTTCGATTATCAAAAACCAAGTTTTGACTTTTAATTCCTATGGCCTATTCGGCCTTATTGTACTTACTAAGCACAAAATCAATCAAATACTCACTTTAGCTCACATAAACACATAGCTCAATCAAAACCTTCAAAAGAATCATTTTCCTTTCTTTTAACATCAAAATTCGAACCACAACCCTAGTTATACAATCGAATTTCTCAAAAATTACACCATGCAACTTTAGTTTTTAGCATGCAAAGATCTTGTTAAGAATTATACTAAATCTTCTCAATCATTTCTAGCATAACCAATATTTAAACTAACACCCTTTTCTTTACCAACAAAATTTGAACCAAATCATACATATATACTTACATTCAATTCAAATTCTTTCCCTAATTAAATCAAACACTCATTTTAATCATAATTTTCGAATTACACATCAAAACATCACTTAGTGACTCAAACCCTAATCGAATTTTCCAATTAAACATACATGCATTCACTTAGCATCAAACCAATCCCTTTTATACCCATTTTTCATTCGGTTACAACCACAAGTCACAATTCAAGAATCAAACAATGACATGCATCACTAATTCCTCTTTTAAATCAACATGCAATCTCATTTCTTACTAATTAAACTTAGTTTACACCAAGATCAAGTCACGAAATCCGATTCCCCTTTTATTAGTACTAAAACCGTACTACAACCTCAACATGCAACCACAAATTTTGATTTCTCAAGCACCCAATCAACCACACAAGTCCAATTACTATTAAAACAATCATATAAACCCTTCATATCAACCAATACACTTAAATTTTCGAAAGAAATACAAAACCCTTTTTAAACTTTTCAAGAAACCAAGACATGCAAAGGCTACATATAAGTTTTAAAGTGCATATAGCTCAAAAACCACATCATTTCAACTAAGTACATCATATTCCTAAAATTCCACCGGCTCTCCTTGGATCACGGCCGGTGGTGGTCGAACTTAAGAGTGCCCATAACGGGTCTCCTTTTGAGTTTTAAACCACAAAATTCACTTTAGACTCTCTTATGATCATATATCAAGAAATCACATTTTCTTGAACACAACCACGGAGATGGAACTATGAAACTTACATAAACACTTACATGCAAGTGGTGTTTGAGTAGAATATCGAAAATGAAGGCTATGGATGATAAAATCTTTGAGTTTGGATTAGTTTTTGTTGTTGCATGTAGGAGCGAGAAGAGAGATGGGGAGAGAGCCGAGAGAGAGATGAGAGTGATCGAAAGAGAGAGAGAGAGAGAGAGAAAAAAAAAGAGTGAGAGAGTGAATAGTATCACGGGAAAGAAAAGAAAGAAAGGGGGGAAGAAAATGAGCTAGTATATATAATAGAGGGCAGGGGTAGTTTAGTAAATTACCTTTCCAACCATTACTCATAATAAACTTTTGAGCGTACGGTTGATTTTATACGATTTTTACAAGTTTATGCTAAAAATAACATTTTAATACGTAAAATCATTTTAAAATGCAACTATCATGAAATAATTCCGTCTATCATTTTTAGAACGTCCCTAGGACTATTTCGAAGATAATAAAACAAATTCCACGCCATGACCTTACTCGAATTATTTTATAAAAATGTGCAAAGGTTCAATAAACCTTATTTAAATCAAACAATTCCCTTAAATCCATTTAAAAATTAACAGATCACGTATTCATGCATACAAACAAGCAAGTACATATATTCACACATCACAACTCATGTCTGATCGTAATATTTTCCCTTTATATCATTATTGCTCTGTACGCGTACCGGGTCACGTTCTGCCTGACGACCCGACACTCAGCGTTTCAATTACGCTTCTCAATTACCTTTACCAACCGACACGTCATTAGAACGCAATACTTGATTAAACATTTCATTTCACATATTAACACATATTCCACATTTTAAACACTTTAATCCCTTTTTAGGATGGGTTCTGTTCTACCTGACGGCCCGACAACACAGCTTAACTCCTAAGCTGACTCTTTAAATTGGAACGCATCTATCTATGCTCACAAATACTAATATACAATAAAAATAATTAATCATCACTTAATCACATAATTTATAATCACATCACAGAAATCATTCTTTATTCACTTAATTGCGTCACGAATTTCCCAGTCGTTACAGTGACCATGCAAAGACATCCAAATTTCTCCTCAGGAATTGAGCTAGATCCTCCCTCAAGTCAGGGCTTAAATTAGAGCCTATTCTGAGTACCTTGGAAGGATCGTTCGGGTCTACCAAGATTGGAATTGTATCCTCTGCGGCCCCAGCCCTCTCAACCATTGGGGGCATTCTGGGGTCTAAGTCTTCTCGAGCCTCACTAGATTCTCCCACTTCCGTGATCGCCAAACCTTCTGTGTCCTCGAGCTCGGGCCGGATTTATCAAGTGTTCAGAGGTCGTGGTAACTGTGCGGGTGATTCCATTAGGCAGACTCATGGTTGTTGTTGTTTCTTCACGTGCCCACTTTCCTTTCCTAAGTCGTGCATCGATTTATTTTGGGCTCTCTTCTTCATGACTTGCCTCTTCCACAATCCCCTCTTGTACCAACATGATGGGCTGAGAGGCCTCCATCAGCAAGGCCCCTGGGTGTGGTTCCACCTGAATTCCCATGTGTTCGAAATAGTCATTAAGCAATTCTTTGATTTAAATCATGTTACAAGTCTCATTTCCCTAAGGACACACTCTCTTCCTGCCCTCTGCCTCTTCCATGAGGACATCACCTTCACCTGGCTTGACCGTCTCCCTCGATGCATTTTCCAACTCGGCTGCCCTGAGCGCCTGGTTGTAGCAGACTCTCGATTCGTATTGACAGCTCTTCAAGAAGCCTATCCCCGTTGGGGTTGGGAATTTTACTGTCATGTGATGGATCGAGGTAACCATCCTCATTGCCCTCATAAGGGGCCTGCCCACTATAACATTGTAGGCACAAGGCTGATCCACAATTGTAAACATAACGATCTGGGTGGCCATATAAGGCTCTTCTCCTAAGGTTACCGGGAGCCGAATTGTCCTTTTTACTCCGATTGAGTTTCCCGTGAACCCGTACAGGTGTCCACCTGTCGAGGTTAATTCTCTATCCAGAAATCCTAGTTTCTTATAGGCATCATAAGTCAAAACATTAGCCGAGCTCCTGATATCCACTATTGCTCGATGAACATTCATCGTTCCAATCTTCATTGTTATGACCAGGGCATCAGTATGAGGGTAATGCACCCATTTGGCATCATTATCCCTAAACACGATGTCATCAGTCTCCTTTTCAAAGAGCTCCAGGGGCCTTTGACTCAGATGGTTGACGTTGGTGAGGGGCTTGTCCTTTGCTTCCCGTGCATATCTGTCCATCGCCTTCTGGCTGTCTTCGCCAATATGAGACCCGCCTAGAATAATATGAATGCTTCCGGACCGAGGTATCATTTCCTTGTCCTCTGGGGGTGGAGGAGGGACCGTATGATAATCAACCCTGTACTTCCGAACCTCCTTGACAACCCACTCAGTAAGCTTCCCTTGCCTTATCAGTGTCTCAATTTCATCTTTCAATTGCCTGCAATCAGGCGTATCATGCCCGTAGCCTCGTGGTATGCACAATACTTTGAGGTATCCCTTTTATTATAGTCTGTGAGAGGAGCCGCCTTCCTGAATACCCCCTTTCCAACATAGATAGCATATATATGGTCGATAGAGGCTACCAGAGGGGTATGTGTCTGCCATTTGCTTATATAGGGTCTCCCCGAATCTTTGGCGGTCTCTTTGCCCCGGGCGGACTTTTTGGGCTCGAACTACGGTGATATGTTTTCCTCCTCTCTTCAGAGCTCGAGGATCGGTCCCTTTTTTCTCGGTAGTTCTTGCTGATTTTCAGCTCCCTCATCGACTTCTCCACTCTCTTAAAGGGTTCGGCTTGCTCATAGAATTCAGCCAAGGTTCTCGGCTCACTTTTCTGGAGGCTCTTCCAAAATTTTGACTCTTCTTTCAATCCTGCAATCAAGAAGTTCTTGATGGTCTCCTCGCTGGCGCCCCTCACCTTGGGAACTTCGGTGTTGAACCGACGAAAGTACTCTGCCAGGGGCTCCCCCTCCCTTTGTTTGATGTTGGCTAGCGTAGCCACATGAGGTGAGTAGTGGAGGGTGGACTGAAATTGTTTGACGAACAGGTCTTCCAATTGCCGCCATGTCCTTATGCTAGCAGGTCCCAACTTGGAGAACCATTGTTGGGAATCACCTCTGAGTGACGCCGTGAAGAGCCTGTAGCGGGTTGGCTCAGGCACCTGATAGACTTCCATCTCAGTTTTAAATTGTATAAGGTATTTAGCCGGGTCGGCTTCGCCGTTGAATAGAAGATCGAAGTTGTGCCTGAATACTCGAGGTAGGGGAGATGATCGAATAGCAGCCGTGAACGGAGAATGGGCAGCTGAGGTTGGGGCCCCCCTCTTCTCTCGCTCCATCTCGTCAAAGATCCTCCTCAGGTCTCTTGCCCTAAAATCTTCTCCTTTCTGGCCACCATCCGCGTTACTCGAATGGTGTGAGCCCTGAGGTCGCTCGCGGCGTCCCCCGCCTCTAGCTCGCATTTGCGACTCCTCTTCTTGATTGTCTCTACGTCTACATCGCTCCTCCCTCCTGGGCGAGGTGCGCTGACGTCTTTCTGGAGGGGTCGCTGCACGCTCTCTTTTTAAGGTTTTCAGATCTACGGGCTCCTTCTCTTCTCTCTCTTTCTTGCAATTCTTTAACTTGAGCCTGAGGTCATGCTCACTTATCTTTTTACCCACACGGTCTAACATGCTAGTCGACCTTGCCTCAGACGAAGATGGTTTTTGTCCCGATCTTTTAGAGACCTGGCTACCCCGCTCATCATGATCTTGGGGTATGTCTCCCTCTTTGTGCGATGCCTCTTTCTTCTGCTTGGTCTCAGTTGCTGCGTCATCAAAATCGTGGATTAGCCTCTTCTGAGGACCTTTGCTCTTTCAGCTACGCTGAGAGACCTTGAGGTGGCGTGCCTTACGCTTGGCATTCCGACCCGAGCTTTTCTCGACCCTTGTCATCCGGGCATTAATCTCGTTCATCTGATCGGCTAGCCCTTCGAGGTACGTCATAATCGCCTACCCATCCATAGTTGTGATTGGTGTAGGTGGCTCCTGATTCTCTGGGGGCATGTGCTCGACCTCGTTCTGGTCCTTCTTCTTTGCCCCGCTTCCTGGTGTCACCGCTTGTTTGCCTTCTTTGGTCATCTCTTCTCCCTAAGATGAAAGCCACCTACTTCGAGCGCCAAATGTTATAGGGAGAATTCGTATAACAGTGTTGTGGAGGTTGATGGGTGGTACAAGGATCAAGGACGGTATTTGAAGGCGGATGATGGTTGTTTTGTGGTGGTGGCTGAACTTGTATGTTGACTTCTCAAGAAATAATAGGGTTTTATTATTCTCTGTCAACTGTCGACTCATGTCTCATACAAGTGCCTACGTACCCTATTTATAGGGATAAGCCTCACGTAATTCTTGGGGGAACAAGTCACATAGGCTAGGGTTAGAGTTCTTCAACCCTTGCAGCCCAAGCCCATGATAAGGTCAGGCCTTCAACCAATTAGTCACGGAAATCTCGACCGGCTCTACACGCTTCCTACAATCTCACGGCATCTCCGTATTTCTTCACGTAATTGTAGGAAGAACCCGTGTTGGCCCCGAAATTTACGAGCAACTCAGTCATCTATGAGTCAATTTCCATATTACACACAAAGTCCTCTAATGCGGGTCAGCCTGGTGACCTCGACCCGCACCGCCTTCCTTTTTAATCAATAAATACAATGTTACCTCTGTTTTCATAAGATGCGGGCTCATGGGCCCAGCCCACGTGTGGGCACCTGAGCCCAGCTCATGTGGGCACCTAAGCCCAGCCCGCGTGTGGGCACCTGAGCCCAACTCGCGTATGAGAGCCCAGATGACAAGTGTGAGCCCATCTTACATGTGTGAGCCTAGCTCGCATATTATGAGCCCAGCCCGCATGTGCTGGCCCAAGTCACATTAATCAGGGCCGTTCCATAACCTGTAGGGGCCCAGGCCGAAACCGAAAAATCGGGCCCTAATTTTTTTCTTCTATTATATAATATAATATAATATAATATGATAAAGTTATATTTTATTTAGACCACTTAAATCTTAGACTTTAGACTATTTATATTGTCCGATATATTATCATGCAGTATTGAAATATATTTGTACTGCGTTATATGATTCAACGGTCTAAAATGCTTTAAAGTTTAAGTGGTATACAAAACAAATTTTCCAAATATAATAATTAGTAAATATGATATTATATCAATATTAATATAATTAATATTTAGTAAAATAGAAATGCGAAAAATAGGCCCTCTTATTTGAATTGCATTAAGTATTATAACTGCATAAATATCAACGAAATCACATTAGGAAAAAAATTAAAATAGACTTGGAAGAAAATTATCATTCAAAAATTTAATAACTCTAAATCAAACAACACATTATTAATTTTAAAAAAGTTATACCATGAAATCTTTAGCCTAGGTTTACCCGGTGCGCACCCGAAAGATAGCGGCTGCGAGTTACCTACAATAACAAAAAAATATAAAAAAAACCAGTCATTTGAAAATGAAGAAACTTAATTATGTAAAATTTTAAAATAATACATACTAAAATTTACGACTAGATGAGTACACAGACACATTTATAATATCTTTTAATTTTTTATAAAATATATGTATACATACTATTAAAATTTTTTGAATTTTGGGCCCCTTCAAAAATATGGGCCCAGGGCGGTTGCCTTCTTAGCCCTCCCTCTGGACCGGCCCTGACATTAATCCACACATGAGAATCCAGTTATTCAATGTTCGCATGGGACTTGTTTAAGGCACATGACCAACGGTGGGCATAACAGAGTAGAAGTAATTTGTCAAGAAAGTGTATAGTATACTATCAGACGGACAAAAGACCTGAAGGAGTTGCTGGACGACAGATCAAAACACATATCTGCGCGTCTCTCTTTTCCTTTATTTCCCTTTTTTCCTGAAGATATATATCCTGATCCTGATCATGATTATTCATGATTCATCTTCCATACTTATTGTGCACAATATTTTTCAACGTAAAACTCCACCTGCCGGTCAGTGTATAGATGTGCGCGCACTCTGCATGAACACGCACTCCCATGTGATCAAATATATGAACGAAGCTCACATACATAACTACTCTGTAGTCTATATTAATAAAAGTTCGTTTTATTAGCGGGAGTATACAGGACCATTTGCAACTAATATAGGTTATGTGTCATTTTACATACATTTATAAAAACACCAATGTGAAGTTACGTTCTGCGTTGTTTTTTAATTGTGATTGCAACACCATAAACAACTTCTTCTATTAATGAAACTCACATGCATTATTGACTATATTAGTGGTGGTACTGTGTTAGCCCTTCTATTTGTCCTATGATCACTTTCAAGTTTCAACTAATATGTATGTAGTTTCAGGGCCTCAAATGTTACGCGTAAAGTCCGATGAATTATTAAACTTCCAATTGGATCGAGATCGTTCAAGTCTTATATATGATCCGAATTGAAACATTCCAATATCCAACCGTTCATGAGTGTCTTAACTCATTTACAACCCTAAGTTGATTAGCTAAAAATAATAATAATAATAATATCATTATCAAATTTGGAAAATATATAATGTATTATATTTTTTTTTCTCTCTTTCTTCCGTATACACATAGATTAGTTCACTGTTGTACGTGTATTAATAATAGAATAAAAGCAGAAATCAAAAATTTTATATTTAACTTATCAATTTATTATTATATTTTGGTTTAGTAATTTCTCTAATAAAAAATTGGAGATGCTCATTAATTTTGTTTAGCGAGAAAGTTATTTTATCTCAAATATTTTATTATCTCAAATGGCTTAGTACGACCCATAGCTTCTAGTCTACTACCAAACAAATACACAAGCTAAAACTGATTCGAATATGTGTGTAACAAGCAGCCCATTACACCAAATCCAAACTATTGGGCTTTATGTATCTCCATTGTTGGCCTTAGACCACTCCCGTTGTTTTTTTCTAGTCCATCTGGGCGAGTGAATTTAAAACATGCGAATCGCCGCTTATTGTTGTCTAAATTTGAGTCCGCACATCAAAGAAATATCATTTGAAAAGAATATAACTGTAATGATTTAATTAAAGAAATTCTAAATTATTACTAGTTTTGATAAGTAGCTCTAAGCCTCTAACTATGCAAGTAGAAAGATTGGTAACTTATATTATACGCATTTCAATTCAATAGGAATGTTTTTTAACATAAATTTCTATATACGATCAAATATCATCAGTCAATTTATGAAATTTTAAAAAAATGGAGATAAAACGGTGATATTATCTGAGAGTTGAGATAAAGAAAAAGGGTGATACGTAATTTATGTTATAATAACGACACGTTGTTTCCACATGTGTGTATAATAATGCAAAGGAAGAAAAAGACAATTAAAAGGGGAATTAATTATTATGTAACCAATTTTCAAAATTTAAATAATTGTTTTACATTTTGGGGGCCTATTGATTAAGACCCGCGCAAATGGAACCCGTAACTAAAATATTCCTTTTGTGCTAAACTAAGGTATTGGTAATTGGTAGTGTTAGCGTATCAAAATATGTAATATTCGAAAAGACATGTTGTTCATGCCACACATATATTTTTAAAAATTAACAAAGAACGTACATTTCTCATAACTGTATTTATTTTTATCCTAAAACAAATATAAAGCAGATTACGTATATATCGCCGATATTTAGTGCGGTTAGATATTTTGAATTGAATACTTGGATTTTAAAAGTGAGATATTTTGACAATTTTTTCTCCAAAATTAATTTTTATAATTTATGTAAATTGTGTATCTTAAATTTGAAAACAATGTTATTTTCCCTCATTTTCTTGAATAAAAATAAAAATATAATAAGATCATTTATAAAAATAAAATATTAAAATAAAATTATTCTAAGATTCAGAATATTTGCAAAAATTAAGACGTAATTTTTGTGAACGGAATAATTAAATATAATAATATTGCTAGTATTAAATTTCACAGCTAATGAATGTACATGTGAAGTTAAGTGAGACTTGTACCAACAATTTTTTTGTCGTATTCATGGACAGTCGTATTTGTGTGCATATATGATCACGAATGTTGTGATATTCACACTTGGATAGTTTGACATTTAATTTGTACTATCTTAGTTCCTGTGTTTTGTTTTTTAACACGAAGTTGCTGCAGAGAAATCATTACATTTGCAGGTTGATACCGGAAGAAAGGGCTTCTTTGATACTGTATGTTCTTCTTCTGTTTACTCTATTCTTGGTGTAGTTATATTATATGCATCTTCACCTCATGTAAACTTATGATCCGTTATGTTCTTGCTTCTTGTACTTATATTTATCAAATTCTGGTTCTCATCCTTATGTGTGGGTCAGTTCTTACTTGCTCTTTGTTCTTATATTTATCATACTTCTGGTTCTCATCACCATGTGTGGGTCAAATATAGCTTTACTGTTATATTTGGAGCAAATTTTTAAGTTTCTAAGCAAAATGTCAGTTAAATGATAAATTTGAACTTATATTAGTCTTGATTTACTCATTTTTTTTGGACAATTCCATGTGTGAAATGGGTCCCAGCTTGGATAGAGGGGCAGGACCGAAAATTTACCTATGAGAGGACCGAATAATAGTAGAAGTGATAAACTAAATTATATAATATATGTTTTAAATTTTACACTAATTTTGACAGTTGGAGGCTCCCTCCTGTCTCCTACTTCCTCCCCTGTTTGGATAAACATTTTGGGGATATATTTTAGAACATGGGCCCAACCTCTGGGTTTTATGTAATAAGCAGCCCATATCTTTTGCTAACTCTAATGCTCAAAGATTCATATCAGACCGCCACGTCCTCCTTTCTCATTCACAAGCTGGGGGGTGTTCATGCGTTTACAATTCGGGATCAAACTAACCCTATTTTCAGCTATTAAACTGATGAAATATTTTCGACACTTAATTAAGTTTCAAAAAATCAAACCAAACTAATAAATATATGGATACGGAATTTATGTTTCTTCTATTAATCCAACTCAATTGTTTTTGCAAATCCATTTATTTAGAGTAATTATAAGTCCCTTTCATTATTAACCGACAAAGGATAAGGTGATACGCAATATATGCTATTATAACAACACATTGGACACATGTACAAAATATTTTAAGCAAAACAAACAAACAAATAGCTGAATCAAACTAGTAACTATCTGTACACGTAGTCCATGTACATCCGGGCCTATAATTCATACAATGAACTTAAATAAAGAGAGAACCCATCACCCATAATTATCTAATAATATAAAAAATGAATTTCACACGTAATCTCCATGTTTATATTGTATGCATGTTCATCTTTATCTTATTACCAAAATTTTTGTACTTCCCGTGACAAGTGTCCTAATATATTTGAATGCAAGAGACAAGACATTAATTGTGACATCTACACTTAAATGTTTTCTGCATCTAGCTCCTCTGTCTTTATCACAAAATATTGTTACATAAATCTTTTATATTTGGAGTTGCAGGGGAATATTGGGAAGGAAGTACAATTTTGGCTTCTCTGATTCTGTATGTCTTTTTATTTAGTCTTGTGTTTTTTTTAAGTACAACCAGTTCATATTTGATTATGATGCATAGTTGGTATGTGTGTTTTCATGTGTCTTTGTACATGACATTGGTATGCGTTTTTACTACATTTTTGAACCTATGATCCACCATGTTCTTTGAGTTCTTGTTAGCTATGATTGACTACGGAGACATGGTTTGCCCTTTTGTGCTCAATTTTAGTTTCCCTTTTATGTTCTAGGTTAAATATAGGCAAGAATAGATAATGATTTAATTAATGGCCTTATTGTTAAAGATTAGCCACTTCTTTCTGCACCTTCGGGTTTTAAGAGAGGTTCTTGACCACAACCTGGTTCATCTCAAGTTTAAGTGGTGGGAATGGGTACCCCCTAAATTCTTGCTATAATATATGAAAGAGTTCTCACGTTTGACTGTTTGAGTGCCATGAATATTATGGTCGACGAGGTTTTGAGAGAGTTGGTCATGTAACAGCGATTCTCTTGCTATTGTTATCCCCTAGCTTTTGTTGCCTCCTAAATCTAGGAACTAAAATTTTACTTAGTTTCATTAGGTGAATCTGTCATAATTTCAGCATAGTATGAATGCATATTATGTTATGCTAGTTACATCGCTACTTGATCCTCTCCAAATTATGGAAAATGTGGTTCCCATTATTTGTTAAGATTCACAAATTTATGTTTATCTAGAACGTGTTAGTTTGTTGGGTAAGCGAAGTTTCCGTTGTAATATTGTACAGTCTACAAAATGGGATCACAAGCAGGTGAAGGTACCATTCTTGGAAATGGTGTTGTTGGAATTCTCTCCGAATCTACAAACAAGTGGGAAAGAAGGGTTCCCTTAACTCCATCCCACTGTGCTCGACTTCTACATGGTGGCAAGGGTCAAACTGGAGTTTCCCGCATTATTGTGCAGCCATCCACAAAGCGGATCCATCATGATGCTCTCTATGAAGATGTTGGTTGTGAGGTTTCTGAAGACTTGTCAGATTGTGGACTTATCTTGGGTATCAAACAACCCAAGGTGCAGTATTTTCCTTTGATAACTATGCATGAAACTTAATGCTCTGAACTACGGTACTCTAAACTGGTATTGTTTGCAGTTGGAGATGATTCTTCCTAATAGAGCTTATGCATTCTTTTCTCATACTCACAAAGCACAGAAAGAAAATATGCCTTTGTTAGATAAGGTATCTCAAATATTCTTATATAATCCACCTATGAGAGCATCATATTATTATGATTATGTTACCTTCTAACTGCAATTCCTCTGTTATTTTAGATAATAGCCGAAAGGACATCCTTGTATGATTATGAACTAATGGTTGGTGACGACGGGAAAAGATTGCTCGCATTTGGAAAATTTGCTGGTAGAGCTGGAATGATTGAGTTGTTGAGTGGATTAGGACAACGTATGTATCCAGTAACAAGTCCAGTTGAATCTTTAGAATGTTGTTGAATTGTTAGTTGCACCTGGTTAATTTTAAAGTTCGCAGTGCTAGGCTTAATGGCAAATCAGCTAGTAAACATAAAGATACATAGTTAATTCAAACCTTTCCGTTTCAGGGTATCTTAATCTAGGATATTCAACACCTTTACTATCACTGGGTGCATCTTACATGTATTCATCTCTGGCTGCTGCTAAGGCTGCAGTGATCTCTGTCGGTGAAGAGATAGCAACTATTGGACTTCCAGCCGGGATCTGTCCCTTAGTTTTTGTTTTTACTGGTTCAGGAAATGGTATGTTAGTATTGTACACTATATATTTTTTTCTATAATTTATTTACAAATTGCAATGATGTCTGTCCTTTCTTTACTTGTTAGAACTGCGATATTCAATGATTCTAATTTGTCACTGGTTCCTTCAGTGCATGGTTGCATCTCCTTGTTAGGGACAGCAATTTTTTTTTCTTTTTTGTGTTTCATCATTATTTATCTTTTTCGGATACTCGAGAAAATCTGTAGAGATTTTTAATTATTAGCTTATGTTCCCTGGCTTTTTTCTTGCATATAGTTTCTAGTGGTGCCCAAGAAATTTTTAAGCTTCTACCTCACACTTTCGTGGACCCCAAAAGACTTCCACAACTATTTGCAGAGGTGCGTTCTGCTGAATTTAATTTTAGTGAATTCCTATATCACGCACACATGATATGTATATCAGCCCTTCTATATTTATATCTTACGTAATTGACATTTGTATTCATGCTTCACAAATTTTAAGTAGGAAATGTTAAATCACACCCTACTCTTTCAAGAACACTGGTGTAGCTTTAAAACAAACTAGAACAGCATCTTGTAAAAAACATTTCTGTGGCATTAGCCTAGTGGAGACCCCTCTCCTCTTGGCGGAGGCATGAGTCCGTGGGTATTTGAAATTCTGCAATTCATTATTTCAATAGAATAGTAAATATAATGTAGGAATTACAATTCCATTATCACAATGCTCACTCTAGTCATCTTCCAGGGGCCAAGTTTAATACAGCTAAACTGCCGGAAGTCTTACTGCAAGCAGCCCAGTATGCAAAATTATCTTTATGCAGCGAATTTATGCATATAGGCCATATTAACTTTCGTTGTAGAGGAAACAAGAGTGTAGTTCCTTTACTATACGAATGCCTCAAACCAAAGTAGCACTATAACCTCGCTCCTAGTATATCTATTGTGTCGCACCATTTTCTTATGTCAAAAGGATTAATTGAACCGTTGTTTACTACTAAACTAGATGTGTACTTTTAAATATATTTATACAGTTGTATTGTACATTGTACACATTGTTCAGGAGAGGGAGCTGACTTCAGCAAGAGCATCGAAACGAGTTTTCCAAGTATACGGTTGTGTAGTGACTTCTGAAGACATCGTAGCACATAAAGATCATGAAAAAGTCTTTGATAAGGTCTGTAAACCTTTTTATATGTTTATGCCTTGGTTCCAAAGCTAATATTTAAATATAAATCAACTGCATATATACATTACATACCCTGTTGTCTTTATTTATTCTTTCTAATCCTACTATTGGAGGAAAATCTCAAAATGCTTCACATTTCTTGGTGTTTGATGAATTTCTGATGACAGCACGCTGCTCCGTACCAACCCTCCACGAGAAATTGTATTAGTCTACCTTAGTTGGACTTAATGTGGATAAGATACCAAATTAAGCCTATACTATTTCTGTACTAAATACATAGTTTTCGTACTTACTATTAAGTGTGCATTACTCGAATATGTAGTACTAAAGAGTGCAGATTAGGTCCTCCAAAAATATCATAATATGTTTGTTTGAAACAATCTTTTGGACATAACAAGGGTAATATAATGTCTGAGTTTCATTGTAGAAAAAAATAGCAGGCTGTTGAGGAGTAGATAAAAAGGTTTCCGATCCCTACACAATGGCCTTAGTTTTCTTCTCCTTTCAGCCCTATTTGGTTGTTATGCTACTGATGGCATGCATAATACCTATATTTCTTTTAAAATGGTGAAGGACTTTAAATTTCAAGGACTAACTTCTTCTTTTGTACAGAAATAGTTATTATATCCAAACTTTTATTTAAAACTAAATGTTTGAGATCTGGTATAAAGTGCTCAAGTAATCTACGTAATGCACTGTTTCCTATGTAAGGATTCAAATGCTTCTTAACATGAAGTGACCTTCTTAGTTTTAGGCAGTTCGAAGCTTCACACTGCATTACTTCTGCTATTCTAAAAACCAAATTTTTTTGAAAAAACATGTATGGTAAACCTAAAGAAGTAATTAGTTATCCGGATTCTTTTGTTGTATTCCTATTCAGATTAGACAAGCTTGCTTTTCATAAAATTAAAGATTGAACAAGCTTAATTTTTTTAATTTATTGAATCCTGCAAGTAAAATTGTCTGGACAACTAATGCTAAACCTATTAATTCTCTAATGTAGGTTGATTACTACGCACATCCGGAGCACTACAGGCCAATTTTCCATGAAAGAATTGCACCATATGCATCTGTTTTAGGTTTGTGATGCGTACTCAATAAAACTCATTTTCTATTACCTTATTTAAGAATTGTGTATTTACAAGCTGATGGCGTGGTACATTAGTTCAAAACCGCGAGTTGTTAAAATTGACACATGCCTCAAGGAGGGCATAGTTCCCAAAACAAAAAGCTTTAACTAAAGCTGGCCTTGAAATGAAAAAAAAACATCCTCAGTTCCAGATGTCAGTTATTATATACAAAACTTTGCAATAATTGTGAAAAGTTAAATAACATGCAACTTATTCACTAAAACTGAAACTATTTAATCCTAGCATGTTTGTACAGCTCGTAACTAATTCTGATATGCTTCTGAACTTTTTTTTTCATATGTATATATACTGGCAAGTGGAAGAGATGCCTATTAACCTGATCTTTGTTGCACAACTAAATGACATGCCTACATTTTCCATTTTCCTTTGTTAGAATTTGTTCATTTTTTTAAGCAGTGTTAAATAGTTTATGTTTTTTCCTTGTCATCAATTATAGAAGTTCATTTATATGAACTGTTTAAAAATAGTTCATTTATGAAAGTTAAACTCCTCAATGAATGCGATATGCTGATGGTGTATATGCCCTTCTCTACCAGTTAATTGCATGTACTGGGAAAGAAGATTTCCTCGGTTGTTGACTACGAAACAGCTGCAAGATTTAATGAAGGAGGGGTGTCCGCTTATCGGAATTTCTGATATAACTTGTGATATTGGGGGCTCAATAGAGTTTGTTAACCAAAACACATCAATTGACTCACCTTTTTTTAGGTACTATCTTGTTATATGTTATTTTTATCTTTTCAAACTAGATAATTTTGAGTTCTATTTCTGTATGTAGATTGTAGACCCTCTCCATTTTATTGACTCACTTACTCAAAACTTAGATTGTTGTGTCTATTACCAAGTGTAGATGTTGTTTCACTTTTGGTAGACAATAAATTTGGAAAAATCTGTTTTAACCTATTGTTTAGTGTGCAATGTGTTGAGTTACCAATTTTCCCAGAACCTTGACTTGTCAGGAGTGCTTCGAGTGCATATCATGCGCATGTATGCACCCCCTCCATCTCTAAAGTTCATTTTAGCAATTGATGAGTGGTTTACTAATTACCATCTTTTGGCGAAATATTTAACCTTTATGTCCAAATTTAATTTTTGAGAATATTAGGGCTCTGACAGTTCGAGTTAGAGACCTTCAGTATTGATACCAGTTTATGTTACCACGCTACCAAAAACTTGATGACATATTAGAAGCCTTAATGTGTAACTCTGATGGGGTGGACTAAAGGAACTGTCTTTAAATCTGAATAAAGGTATATAAATTATTTGAGGTGGTTGCACATTATAACTTTCCAGTAAGTTTTTTGTTGATGTTGAAACTGCAGCACCATTCGAACAATTAATAAAGTGCAGGCACAAAATAAGAATCACAAACACACATGATGATGTGTTTCAGTCAATGCCATGTACCTATTCGTGAAGAAATGATTTGAAATCACGAGAACAATAGGAAAATGGTTAGGACTACAAGAGAGCATTTATACGTTGCTACATTCATTAACATTTTTTACTGGCTTCCTCCCAAGCCTTTGCTATTGTTCTGGGTCCACATCAAATACCTATTAAATTTATGACCCGGCAATAAGTTAAACTTTACTCATTCCCACGTTGGCAAAAAATGTGCATTATCATGTTCTTATTCTTCTTATCCTCTTTTTTCCCCAAATTTTTTTGGACTAGAACATTAAGTTGTCCTTATATTGACTTGTATGTGTGGTGAAACTTCTGGCAGATATGATCCCCTAAACAATTCATACCATCACGACATGGAGGGTAATGGTGTGATATGTTCAGCTGTCGACATTCTCCCGACGGAGTTTGCAAAAGAGGTAACTAAGAGCTTATTCTTTTCGCCAAACAGTGATTTTTTTTCAAGAATAACCATTTTTAATCCAATTCTCCTTTTAAAAGGCTTCTCAACATTTTGGAGATATTCTATCCAAATTTATTGGAAGGTTGGCATCTACGGGTGACATTGAAAAACTACCGGCTCATTTGAATAGATCTTGTATAGCACACGGAGGATCACTTACTTCGTTGTATGAATATATTCCACGGATGCGGAATTCGAATTTAGAGTGAGTTGTTGGCTACCGTCTAAATACTGACATATTCTCGTATAATTCTGTTTCTTCATGGTAAATTTTAAACTTCAAAAATTTATCATAAAAAATGTCTAGTTGTCATCAGTTAGACTTTTCTTGCTGATGTTTGTTTTATCGTCAGAAAGACTTGTAGAGAAAACAAAAAATTAAGTTTAAAACAAAAAAGTATTCTTGATAATCATTTATCAAAGTGTTTAATAACAACTTAAACAATTTAACACAAAAGACGGATGGTTTCCAGTATCAATGGGTACGCCTACAAAAATCACAGAGTTTCAGTATCAGAGTCCATAAGTTGGGTATTAATCAACAAAGAAAAAGTTTTGACAATCTAAATTTGGGGACCTCAGAGCTAAGATTAGTTTCTTCATACTTCCCCATGCTACTTATTTCTTTTCCATGTTTTGTTTCTTTCCTTTGCTCTTTATTTTTTGTGACCCAAGTGTAACATTTTCCTATTATTTATTACACTGACGTGAAATTTCTGTACTTGCAGAGATCTAGCAGATAATAGCGTGGAGTCTAATTTTAATAAGAGCAGATTCACTAGATTGGTATGTGTGAAGCTCATGCTTAATTTTAGATTTTAGGTAGAGTCTCCCGATGTTGGATCTACCTGATGTACAATTCACATGTGTAATATTGCTTGGAACTGACAGGTATCTTTAAGTGGTCATTTGTTCGATACTTTTATGATAAATGAGGCCTTAGATATTATTGATGATGCCGGTGGCTCCTTTCACTTGGTAAAGTGTCAAGTCGGTCAAAGTGCAGATGCTATGTCTTATTCAGAACTTGAAGTAAGAAAACCTCACCTTTGTTTATTTTCAGAACAGTAATAATTTTATAATTAACCAAATCATAATGTCCAATGAGTACCAAGTAATTTAACAATGGTAGATGTATCATTGATTCAGATTCAGGCCAGGAAATTGTAATACAAGTATTTAATACATTTGTATATAACAAGAAACTTCTGGGCTGCACTTACCTTTTGTATTGCATAACTATCCTTAGACTAAAATTCCACTATTTTCTCTTGAAACTATTTATCCATCAATATGACTTCTATTATGTCATATATAAATCGATCTTCCACCACAAAATGTAACTTCATACTGTTACTATTGCAACAAATAAGAATAATTTTCGTCTTCTATCTTTGACAGGTTGGTGCAGATGATAGTGAACTTTTAGATAAGATTATTGATTCTTTGACCTTGATAGCTAATCCAAGTGAAGACGACAAAGTTGTAACAAGAGATAGAAATATGGTATCACTGAAATTCGGTTCGTTCCAGAATGGTGATACCACAAAGTTGTATGATGGAAGAAAAAGTGCTGTGTTGATTTTAGGTGCAGGTAGGGTCTGTCAGCCTGCTACCGAACTCTTAGCTTCAGTTGGAAGCACTACATCTCATCAGTGGTTGAAATCATGTACAACATCTGACTACAGCGAGCAAAACCGTGTTCATGTAATTGTGGCATCACTTTACATGAAGGACGCCGAAGAGGTACACTAATCTGCAAAATAAAAATTTAAATAGTTCATTCAACTCTTGATCCGAATGTTATCTTGGCATATACTTGTATTTCTTGTTAACTTCAAAGTAGAATTATAATTTGTTAGATGACCAATTTTCCTTAAATCTAAAGGTGGTGGGGGAAAGCCACTAAAATTTACTATATATCTTTAATACTTTACTCACTTGAAGCCAATGAAGGGTAAAGAGTGGAGACCAAGAAAGCTTCTAGTAGGCAACAATAAGTGTTATGACATTTTGATAATATTGGGGGTAGGAGAGCTCGGACTCAAACTTGTGACCTCTCCTAAAGGACCTAAACACATGCTCTGGATGACCTTTTTTCCCAAAGCTTAAGGTGTTGAGAAAATGCCACTAAATGAATCTTACATCTTTAACAAAATTGTGTTCCGGTATTTAAAAAAGAAACATATAAAGTGAATGTTGGACATGAAGTTCTGAAAAATAATACCAGGGTCCAGATCTGGGTCATCTCGAAAAACATTTGCAAACAATTTTTAAATGTTTTTTTCCAGAAAGATCTGAACGTGAAAATTGTTACAGAGCTGATCTAGTAATTACAAAAATTTTTACTTTAGATATTAGATGAGATTAGATCACATCATATAAAACATGGAGTATTTATGGTTGTCTACAAATACTATTAGTAGATCCATGGCTGGTAAAAGTGACCTCGATTGCCCTTGTAGGCATGCTTACCATCTGTCTACCAATGTGACGGAGCTTACATTATTTTTGTGCTAGTTTATTTTCAACTTTGTATCTATATATTTTTATTTAGATGTAAATTACAATTTTAAATATATTATTTTTCAGATTATTAAAGGTATTCCAAATGCGACAGCAGCTCAGATTGATGTGATGGATAACGAAAGTCTCTGCAACTATGTGTCACAGGTTGAGTTTCAGTATTACTTCAGTCATTCTGACTTTAACTAGTTCTAGTAGAAGTTAATGACCAAAGTTTGAATCATCTACAAGGAGTAGTGACAACAATCAGGAAAAATCTTTTAATTAGTAATACTTCATTCGTCAATAAGAAAGATGTATGAAGAGTTCTGTAGCTGATTGAGTACTTTCAGTCTATTTAAGATGTCAATTTTACATCCTTTTTCTGCCCTTTAAATTTCTAAATAAATTTAGACATGATAGTAGATATTAATGTCCAGAGAGGACAATCAAATTAGGCTCTAAAGGAAATGCTTAATTTTTCGCCAATCTCTTATCAAGTACTCCCTCTGTCCCCTTGAATTCTATACATTACTTTTTGGCACGTCTTTCAATATTCCTTTAAAGTATAACTCCATAATATTTTTTTTAATTTTTTTTTATGAATAAAAGTTTTATGTTTAAACTTTTATTCAATTTTTTTAAAAAAACATTATGAAACTGTACTTTATAGAAGCCTCGAAATATGTGCAAATAGTAAACGTATAGAACCCCATGGGACGGAGGGAGTAAGTAAATAACTGATCACTATATTTTAAGCTAGTTTAAAATATCTGATTTTGATTTTTTTTGCTAATAATGTTATATAAATATCTCTAAAAGCTTGTTATATGTTTAGCACAAAAAGAAGATTGTTATATTTTTAGCAGAAAAAGGTCGTTATATTAGAAGATGACACTTTTTTTCAATAATCCGTGCTTCAATTCTGAAAATTAATGTTCTAATTCTTGATATCTAATACTACATGGATTCTAAGTTATTGTTTTATTCTCAATCAAAAAGTTTAGTTCATGGTCTTAATTGCTAATGAAATTTTTGAGATTACACAGGTTGACGTCGTCATCAGTTTGCTGCCTCCTAGTTTTCACTGTACAATAGCAAAAGCATGCATCAAGGTATATCTAATGCCACTAAACATCTTAATGATACAAAAATCATATCAACTCGTCTGCAGGGAAATCATCTTTAGAAAATCACAAATCTAAATTAGGAGATCAATCAATCTTATGACGTGATCTAACATATAAGGTTTTCTTACTCATATATGGTGTATCAAATTAGTAGCTAAACCACAAGTTAAGATGTATGGCAATATCTGTGATGCCAATTTCCTTAAAATCGTTATTACCAGATTAACTGGTGAGTGTGACAGCAGGGAAGAGAACATGACTTAGATAGCTGCACCTGGATGTCTTTTTCATTTTTCAGGGTAGATAACCTATTGACGCTCTTTTGAAAATAAACCTTGAAGTATTTGAAGCTTCCAAGATCCCTTATATCAGTACCACATACTTTTTTTTAGATAAGCATATTTGTACTACAAATAACCTTCTAACCTTAATCACAATATACTTATCTTTTATTAATTAGTCAGAGAAAAACACCACTCAGCATGCTATCTTTTTCGATGACTGCCACTTCAGAATACAAGGACTATTGATGTGATGGAGCTGCATATCTCTAGTATCTTGAATGATTTTAAAGAATGATCTTTGGTCCTTTAGTCCTTCCTTTGTACTTGTTTCTGGTCACTGAACTGTTGTACAAAAATCTTGACGTATAAACTTCAGTGGATAGGCACCGTTTTGATCTAGTTAAGTGTACATTAATAATCTATGTTCTTGTACAAGTAGACATCACCAGAAGTACAGATCTAGTTTTCTTTGTAACATTTATGGTGCAAAGCTAATAGGGTTTCAATATGAAATAAGGTCAGGTAGATTGGTCTATGTCACAAGTTTGCATAGAGTGGGTAATGAGCAGTCTAGTCCTCAACCATTAATCACCAGTAACTGTTTCTTTAAAATTATTGAAGTATCGTTGGATGATTATTAGTGCCTACTCTACCAAATTAATGCTTATCAGTAATCTTACTGAAATATCTAGCAATCTATATATTTCTTTCTATGATGCACAACTTGAACCAAAGACTTTAGATTTGAAATCATAGTGGACACTCAGGTTTAACTTCAGAAAAAATCTTCTATTTTCTTTTTGTTGAGTCCTTTTAATTTGTAATCTTTAATTTACCTAAAAGAAATGCATATATCAAAATTTTCTTGAATGCAGCTCAAGAAACATTTGGTTACTGCTAGCTATGTTGATGATTCTATGTCAAAGTTAGATGAGCCAGCAAAAGATGCGGGTATTACAATTCTTGGTGAAATGGGGTTAGACCCTGGAATAGGTAATTTCCATATCTAACAGCTGTTTTCTGTGCCTTTGAGATCATATCCATTCTATAATGCAGAAAATTTAGAAGGTATTGCATTTTCTTTGGCAAAATCTATGCACTTAGATGAGTATATCATTGTGAAGGTACATTCCTACTTCGTAGAACTACTTGTGTTCTTGCAAGCTATAACTGTCACATGGAATACCCCGGATATTTGGATAAAAGTTTGCGAATAAAGATGTCATGTTACTCAATAATTTATTTCTACTGCATGTCTCATTTTACAAATTACTGAAAAACTGTATGTATTTGATTATACATACGGAAAAGTACAAATTAGAAGACTCGTGACCATCTATCCTAGGTCTATCCTACTTTCTTAGATACATTTCTTGCGTTAATTGCTTAGATCATATGCTGGCCATGAAGATGATAGATGAAGCACATGCTAGAGGTGGGAGGATCACGTCCTTCACTTCTTACTGTGGTGGTCTTCCATCTCCAGAAGCAGCGAATAACCCGTTAGCTTACAAATTCAGGTTCACCTTACATCCTGAACTTGAACTTCTTGGAACTTGAAATATCCTGATGTCTATATATGTTATTAAATTGGTAGTATCTTCTATTAGTATACGGACACTATCAGTCAAATACTTTTACCATCAAGGTTCTATGCCAGGAGGGAAATAACATTATCAAAATTAAATAGACTAAACTAGACCTTTTTACAGAACAGAGTTTTGTAGCATCATGTACCTGTCCTTCCTATATAAATTTTGTTTTTATAGTGGGAGTATCATTTGTTTATATTCTAACACTGTCATTCTGAAAAGCCCGGAGAGAAATAACATGCTTGATCTGTAACTAGTAAACTAAGCCACAATGCTATTACTCAGTTTGGTAGTATTGGGATCCTGTCCTCCTGGATAAGAATTTAAGCAGTCATGTATAAGATGCTTAATGTAGGTGAAATTTAGTATTTGTTAATCCTTATGAACATAGAATCTTTATTTTCTTAGTTTCGGATTTTACCAGTAGTGTATTTGTACTTCTGTAATCAACCTGTAATATATATCTTATTACTTGAATGATCATGTCTTTATCTGATTTTCAAAATGTTTTTATATTCTATCTGATGTCTTGACATTTACAAAGCTCTTTGCATTTGAAATTGTATATAGCTTTCATATATTTCTAATATGATACTAAATCTGCTATCAAAAACAAATTCAGCTGGAGTCCAGCAGGAGCTATACGAGCTGGTCGCAATCCAGCCACCTATCGACTTCATGATGAAGTAGTGAATGTCAATGGTGAGTTGTCATCAATTTCTCTGCTGACAATACCTAAAGAAGAGTGATAATATACCAATCGCAAAGTCTGATTTGCTTTTAACTTGTTTATTTCCCCAGGTGCAACTTGAATTAAATATTAGTATGCTATATACTTGTTTGAGTAGAAGGCTAGAAGCAGCGATGTATCTCATATTTTATACTCTGTATTTATTTATATCTATTATATCTTTTTGAGTGGTATTTTTCAAAATACAAATTGCAAGACCTTTTTCATAAGTTGCGTTTTATAATTAGTTTTGTTATCAGCAAAAAAACTGCTGGAAGTTACCAGAAAGAATTTAATTATTTTAAATGATCCTGAATCTTGAATATGTTGCATGCAGGTGACGATCTTTATGATTCAGCTACACGATTCCGTATTCCTGATCTTCCAGCTTTTGCTTTAGAATGCCTTCCGAATCGCAACTCTCTAGTATACGGAGACCTATATGGAATAGGAAATGAAGCATCAACCATCTTCCGTGGAACCCTTCGTTATGAAGGTATGTATTGCCTAAATTTTTTTGCTATGATTATGCTGTGTCTAAATTCTGATATTGTATGTTTGAGCTCACCGAGATTATTGCATAAAAGACAATCACATTATGATTTGTATCTGAGGTTTCTGTATCTGTCGGCAACAGATATATACTAAATTTTGGTTTTAGTGGTGGTAGATCAATACTTCGGACTTGATGTTTGGTGCAGGTTTTGGTGAAATAATGGGCACAATGGCAAGAATAGGTTTCTTTGATAATCAAGTGAATCCGAATCTTGAAAATGGAAAAAGATCCACCTACAAGAATTTCTTACTTGAACTTCTTAAATATGAAGGAAAGAACTCGATAGGCACTACACATATAGAGGAGGACATTGCAAAAAGAATTTTTTCACTTGGACTTTGCAAAGAGCACGGAACTGCAGCAAGAACAGCCAAAACCATCATGTTAGTGAAATGATCATGGTGGTCTGAATGTTGATCTTAATATAGCTAAAAATATAATATGTTTTCCGACTTAAACACAAATTTCTTGGCGTTTGTTAAATTTTGCATTAGATTTCTGGGGTTCAATGAGCCAGAGGACATTCCTGCATCTTGCCAAAGTGCATTTGATGTCACCTGCTTCCGCATGGAGGAGAGATTAGTCTACTCCAGCACAGAAAGGGTAAATATTAAAATGTATACATTAGCAGCCACCTCTTGAATTTTTTTTTCCTATATTATTAAATATCACTCCAAAATATACTTTGAAAATCCAATGTGGTGGCTCTGTTAATACCCACCAATATTCAATAATAACAGCATACACATCATCTGAATGTCATTACAAAGACATGCATGATATTGTACTATAATAAAACCAAATGACAAACATCAACTTGGATAATGGTGCAACGTTGGTTATAACTATGTTTTAGGATTAAAATTTATTTAATGTGGCCTTTTTTAGGATATGGTGATCTTGCACCACGAAGTAGAAATAGAATTCCCAGATGGTCAAGCTACAGAAAAGCAAAGGGCAACTTTGTTGGACTATGGGAGGATTGAAAACGGAAAAACAACTACATCCATGGCACTTACTGTTGGAATTCCAGCTGCAATCGGAGCTTTGGTAATTTCAATTTGTTATACCTGTAAACAGTTCCTGAGTTGCTGCTCTAACCTTTAATTTATCTGATTAATTTTATTGTTAATTGTTATAGCTTATACTTGCAAAGAAGATTAAAACAACTGGTATATTGAGGCCCATTTATCCAGAAGTTTATGAGCCAGGTAATAATTGCTATTTTTCTGAATTAATTGAATTGATGTCAGAGCTACTGTACATATAACATACTAGACTACCACCCATAATCAGTGCAGTATATATATAGCATATAACATATGGTTCCTGAACGATATGTTTATGGTGCTACTGACCTAAGGAAACATTAAAATCAATTCTGCGAGAAAGAGTGCCTAATTTTCGTGAAAAGACTTGTTAATGCTTATAAAGTTATAGTTCCATTAGGGTGGCGGTGTCTGTACGACTGTACGTTGTATATTCACTGTAAGACTACCATGAAATTCCACTCTATGCTTTTCTTTCTGGGATGATCCGAGTGTCATTTCAACTATGTAAACAATCAACCAAGGGAACTCACTTTCTGCAGAGTATGCACATGAATTCATTTTTATTTGCTTATAATCTTCCTTTTGTTTTTTGATCTTGATTTCAGCTCTCGAACATCTACACGCCTATGGCTTTAAGTTGCAGGAGGAGGTAGAGTAACTTGAATCACTCAGGCTTTCCGCTTTTGGATTTAAGTTACAGGAGACAGGGATACTTGTTCCAATAAATAGATCTGTTTATAAAATAAAACATAGCATTAGGCCTGTGTAAATAGATCTGTTTATAAAATAAAAATTATCAACGCTGTGTATAAATTTTCTGGAACCGGAGACAGGGATACTTGTTCCAATGAATTATATTTGCTTCAGATTAAGTGACTATCAGACTGGATGAGCTTTATAATAATATCAGAACACTAGAACTAAACACTGGTAAAGGTTATTTAAGAAAACAAAGTACATATGTAGTCCACAAAACAACACTTAACAAAACTACAGGCTTACGTTTGAGATAAATAACAGTAGAAGTCATAGGTACTCTGAATATAAAATAAAAAGGTAAAATCTGGGGATCAACATGCATGCACTTTCTTAAAATCTAACTAGTATACTTGAAGTCAATTTATCCGCCTGCAGTTCCTCCGAATCTCACCACTATAACCGGTTAGAGGCCTAATATCACCCATCTTGATCATGGCCTCTACGAAATCTGAAGCAAAGCTGCTAGGATTATCGTAATATGTTCTCACAATTGAATCAGTCGGTCCACCATTATAGAGCTGTTGATCCGAGTGGAGAAGGCCTCTCCTGTTCACAAGATTGTTGAAGTAATTGTTGTCAAAAGTCGTGGGAGACTGGAGATCAAGAGGTGCCAAATTGTTGTCACCTGATCCCGTATTTCCCGGACAGTTACTTGCTCGTAATTGAGCGAATATAGAGTCCAAGTTATTTGTTTCGGTGTATATGCGATCTCTGAAGTTGGTGCACCTTGCTTGCCCTATTGTGTGAGCTCCTAGTAGTTTTGAATAAGAATATATTAGGATATATGAAGAAATTTCCTATTGAGGATTGTTTCCAAATGTTGAGAAACATATCTCATTTTAAAATATTGCAGGGGAATTATCGGTAATCAGAGAGAGAGAGAGAGAGAGAGAGAGAGAGAGAGAGAGCTCAAACCAGATAAAGCAACAAGGTCCTTGATGGATAGACCAAGAGAGTTGAAATTTGAAACTAGAAAGTCTAAGTTAGAAGTTGGAGGAGGAATGCTGTTATTGGCAGCAAGCTGGCTTGCTGTCCTTGCATCCCTCCTACCAAGTTTTACATTCCAATTAGGCCCTCCAAGCTGCATTTGTATACGCAGATAACAAACAATCAAATTTCAAGAAAAATAAAATGCTAAATGTAGTGAATCACATAAGGGGACCATACAATCGCAACAGAATCTCTAGCAACAATAGCAAGAATATCAGCACATGAAACAACCCCGGGGCACAACATTTCAATGGTGGACTTTATCTCGTCAATCACTTCAAAACCCCTCGCAGAATTAAAATTTGGAGCTGCCCTTTTCTCTCCCGTAAATAAGGGAGTATCATCAAGGAGAAGCGATCCATCGCATCCCTGCAAATAGTTCAGAACTCTTTGAAATTACAAAACTCTTTTTGAACATTACAAGGTATTAGGATCTCACGAGACTGTATAATATGTAAATGACTGGTAGCTACTTGATATTCAATACTTCGTAACACTTTCACTACAAAAAAAACAAGATTTTCCTACCATTTTTTCTACCAATTTTCAAGTCAAAGGGCCATTTCCTACCGCACACGACACGACAACACGTCTGACATCAATGAAACGATGTCATTTTTGTCAAGTGTTTCCCACCGATCATTGGCAGTTGGTAGGAAAAGCCCGTTTATTGTAGTGTTTAATGTAATGGATATGGCCATCCTCTTGGATCATAGGCTTGTATGCAACATATGGTTAGCTAGTACGCAGCAATTAATCGGGTAACAACACATGCGAAAAATGAAATATTCAAAATTAATTAGTGATATACGATGGAATGCATGAAAAGATAACGTACATTGACGAAGCAGTCATGGAAGAACAAGCGAAGAAGAGAAGCGCCCATACGAGTTTCGTTGAGTATCGCAGAATAGACTGCTGATCTTACAACAGGAAAAACTTGGGGACAAGTTCGGGAGTAGAAATCAGAACAAAGTTGAGCTGACGAAGTCCCTATTAAGAAGAACACTAGCAAACTAATAGCACCGGTCACAAAAGAAGCCATTAATGTTTATTTTTAGAGGATGTAAACCAGATTACTAGTGTAGCTAGATGCTTAGCAGCTAACGGGGGAAAAAAGTTGAGTTGAATTTTTATTCTGTTGTAAAAAAAAATCTGAGGGTAAATATATAGGACAGATTGTAGGTAGCCATGCACGGAAATTTTGATAATTTCGAACTTTAGTTGTGTAATAATATATTTTCATGGATTATGTAAGATAGTTACGGCCAGTGTTCTAAACGTCGACGATTAATCGAAATTAATTGGTGATTAATTGCTGTTCGGAAAGAAATGAAACTGATTAAATGAAAATCGGGTAAAAAATCATTTTCCTCGAAAATCGGTAAAAAATCGGGAAAAATCAGATTAATCGGTCAAAAATCGGGTTAATCGGTCAAAAATCGGACTCATTGTAAATTTTTTAATTTTTTTAGAAAAATAATAATAAAACAATATAAATTTGTAAAAAATTTAAGAAGATAATAATCTTGTATACGTGTTTACTGTTTTAAATGGTTAAATAATAATTTTTCTTAATTTTTCATTTCAAATTGATCTCAATTCAAATTAATCTCAATTCATAAGTTAGATATTAAGATTTATATTAACTTTAATAATATTCCATATTTTAAATTTATTTGTATAAATATTTATAAAAATTATATAAATACATATATAATCAATAGTAAAATAATTATGTGTATTATTATTTATAAATAAAAATAATATTAAATTTGTTCCGATTAATGACCCAATTAATAATTTCGATTAATCCCCGATTACCTGATTAATTCCTGAATGATATTTCTACCGATTAAGTCTGATTTCGGCTTTTTATACGGGTTAAAACATAAAATATTTGCATATTCTTTTTAAGACTTACGTATTTCGCAATTAAATAGTCTAATTTGACTACGGTGTACGAGAGTCTCGAATTGATAAAACTTACGGAATTTGCAATTCAAATAGTTAAATTTTTCCGATTGAATATCCCGTATAATGAGCTTCACGTTTAAGTTGATAAAACAGGGAAAATTGAGATCTAACGTTGTAAGCATTGGATTACTACTTCCAAATAAAGGCAGAAATTATTTCTGATAATTACTAATTCTACTTGATTAGTGCGTGTGCTTGTTGGCCCTTAAATTAGCAAGGAAATGTAGTTGCACGTTGTTAATGAATTCGTCTATAGCAATGAAAGCAACTTTAGCTTTCATTTGGCGAAGACTCGAGGAGTACTAGTTAAGCAATAAAGGAAAGAGTGGACTTTTGCAATTTTCATCAACTTACAACTAAATTTGACTTAATTGCTTGCTTAGTTATTTTCAATTTAAAATTATGCAACTTCAGATGATCATATTACAAACATAGAGTACATAGTTCACAAAAAAAATCACTCAACAACAACAAAACAATTGACCTGACATGAATAACAGTGAAAGTCAAGTCTACTCCGAATACATAATAAAAGGTGATATCTCGAGATCACCAACAGTGTAATGAGTTGAAACAAAACCATGCATGCAACTTCTTAAAATTTAACCTTGGACCACACCCTAGTTTCTCTTCCTGCAGTTCTTTCGGATCTCACCACTTGAACCAGTGAGGGGCTTAATATCACCCATCTTTATCATGGCCGCTGCGAAATCCGAAGAGAAGCTTTTAGGATTATTATTATATGTTCGGACAATGGAATCAGTTGATCCTCCATTAAAGAGCTGTTGATCCGAGTGGAGAAGGCCTTTCTTGTTCACAAGATTCTTGAAGTAATTGTTGTCGAATGCCGTGGGAGATTGCAGATCAAGGGGTGCCAGATTGTTGTCACCTGAACCTGAACGTCTTGGGCAGTTACTTGTCCGTGTTTGAGCCAATGAAGAGTCCAAGTTCTTTGTTTCATTGTATATGCGAGCTCTGAAGTTAGTGCACCTTGCTTGCCCTATTGTGTGAGCTCCTACACGAAGGTCCGAATAAAATATTAGGACATTCAAAATGGTTTCAAATAAAGAGATTTCCAAGTTTTGAACTAAGAATCTCGTTCTATGATACATCTTAAAGTTTTAAAAAAAATAAGTCTCATTTCATGATACATATGAAAGTATGAAACCAATTCTGATAACTTTAGAGATAGAACAGAAGCGTAAAACTTTATTAAATCAGGTCGAGGTTTATAATACATGTCTCAATACTTAAATAGAAAACCGGTATAGTAATTGATGAGGGAGGGAGAGAAGGAGGGACAAACCACTTAAAGCAACTAGGTCCTTGGTGGAAAGACCAAATTTACTAAATCTCGAAACCAGGGAATTAAGGTTTGAAGTTGGAGGAGGAATGCTGTTATTTGCGGCACGTTGGCTTGCAGTCCTAGCATCTCTTCTTCCAAGTTTCACGTTCCAGTTAGGCCCTCCAAGCTGTATGCATTCATTTTAATAAACAAGAAAAATCATGTAAAATTTGGAATAAATACATAATACTTCACTAAGTAATAGATCACTCATCGGGAACTTACAATAGTAACTGAATCTCTAGCAGCAAGAGCAACAACATCAGCGCAGGAGACAACCCCGGGACACACTTTTTCAATAGCAGACTTTATGTCGTCGATCACTTCAAAACCCCTTGCAGAATTACGATTCGGAGTTGCCATTTTCTCCCCCGTAAATGAAGACGTGTCATCGAGGAGAAGCGATCCATCGCATCCCTGCATGTAATTGAAATAAGTCATGCAAAACAATTCAGAGTATACTAATGTCACATATACGATGGAATTAGTACAATTACATACATTGACGAAGCAATCATGGAAGAAGAGGCGAAGAAGAGATGCGCCCATCCGGGTTTCCTTGGATATCGCAGATTGAACTGCTGATTTTACAGTGGGAAAAAGGTGAGGGCAAGTTTTCAAGTAAAAATCAGGAGAAAGTTGAGCTGAAGAAACGCCTATAAACAAGACTAGCAAAGTTGCTAAAGTCACAAAAGAAGCCATGGCCAATTCTTCGAAGAATGTTAAACCGTTGCTAAGCAGGAAACAAGTTAGTTTGTAGTGATTGATATGTTGTAAAAACACGTATATATAGGCAACATTGTAGGAAGCTAGCTAGCCATTTCTACGCCCTGTTGTGTTGGCATAGCAGGTAACCTAACACCAAAGACTCCATGCACAAAACTCATGACTTTTCTAGTACTATCTATCCGGATAGAACCCCAAATTCACGTTGAATTTGATAAAACAGGAGAAACATGAGATTAAGCACCTGTCTTAATGTTTATAATAGTGCCAATTAAGATGATAATTGTGGTCACTAATTCAAGTTTTATGGCTCTCCATTTGTTGGTCATTAAATAAGGGTCACAATCACTGTTGTAATTATCTAGAATTCTTTATAATAGTATTATTCTGCAGTTGGACTTAATTAACACTGAAAACTTTTGTGAATGTAATATTGAAGTCTAATAATCTATCCGCACTTGTTACACTGTCATTAGAATTTTCTGCTACCAGAGAAATATTATATCAAATGAGCGGTTGTTAACAATAGATTGGTGTGTATCAGTTTTCATTAAACAATAAGAGAAATGTAGTTAGACTTTGTTGATTAGTTCGTCAATATAGTAGTTTAAGAAAAGCAACTTCAACTTTGATTTGGTGATGACTAGAGCAGTGGCCATGCGAATAAAGCAAAGAGTGGAAATGCATTTTTTTCAAAAATTTGTAACTAAATTTGACTTGATCGTCTACTTATATTATTAATTAATTAATCTTATCTGCATGCAGATGTAGGCTATAGAATAAGAATCGATAATGTCAAGTACACACCGGAAGCTCCTATTTCACTTTTGAAGAAAGAGGCCCTTTCTCAAACGAGTAATAAATAATCTTAAGCACGACGAATATTTTGCTGCTTCGTTACATCAGGTATAACATTTAAAATCTTGATAATTCAGATGATTAATATAAAAATCTGAGTAAAATATTAATAGTATCATAAAATATGTACATATATTATTCTTACTCCTTTATTAAATAGACACTACAAGAAAATATGGTTAAATACAACTGATTTTATTCGACTGAGGTTAAATTCGACTGCAGACGATCGAATCCTTTGGACACGGCTAAATTCGACCGGCCTCGGTAGAATTCAAACGGTCATATTTAAACGGTCGTATTTACAACCAATTTTAACCAAAAACGGTTGAACTAAAACGGTCGAAATTAAACCGGTCGAATTTAGACCAAAAAAAATTTTCAGTCGAATTTAGCCCCAATGAAAAATGGAGGGAATTTTTCCGCAAAATAATTTTTTTGGAACTCCTAAATTCAACCGATTTCGGTCAAATTTTATATTTAAAAATGGCGGGAAAATTACTCATACTTCTAAAATTTTTGAAAATATATGACGGAAATTTCCCTCACTTTTCGAAGTTATATTTCAATGGAATTTGGTTGTATTTATAATTTTTTAGAATTTTAATTTTTGATAAAAAAAAACTTATTTAAATGGTAGTGAATATTTTGAAATTATGAATATGGGAGAGAATAAAAGTTATCCAAATAAAAAAATTTAGTTCTTGAACATATAAATTGTGCGTTAAAAGAATTTTCAAATTTTTTTACTTGTTAAAAAATAAAATTGATGCTACTTAGTTGTTCTAGTCAAACTGATATTTGACTTTTAAAATAGCAAACCAAATAAAATTATTTTGATATGAAATTTTGGTTATATGACTAGTATATATATCTATTGACATCCATACGGTTGGATCAATGAAAAATTATTTTAAAAAATTAAAACACCAATTCAGAACTAAACACTAGTTGGTTACTTGTAAAACTGATGTTTGACTTTTAAAATGGCAAACCAAATAAAATTATTTTGATCTAAAAATTTGGTTATATGACTAGTATACATATCTATTGACATCCATACGGTTGGATCGATAAAAAATATTTTTTAAAAAATCAAAACACCAATTCAGGACTAAACACTAGTTAGTTGTACTAGTCAAACTGATGCTTGACTTTTAAAATGAAAACTAAATAATTTTTTTTGATTTGAAACTTTGGTTTTATCAATAATATATATATATATATACATATATATATATTGACATTCGTACGGTTGGATTGATGAAAAATATTTAAAAAAAAATCGAAACACCAATTCAGGACCAAAAGTTGTACTAGTCAAACTGATGTTTGACATTTAAAATTGAAAACCAAATAAAATTATTTTGATCTGAAAATTTGGTTAATATTTATATCTATTGACCTCCATATGGTTGGATCGTTGAAAAGTATTTTTTAAAAAATCAAAACACCAATTCAGGACTAAACACTATTTGGTTACTTAAAACTAATGTTTGACTTTTAAAATGACAAACCAAATAAAATTATTTTGATCTAAAAATTTGTAGATTTCTATAGCTCTGACTGTATATATATTTGGTCTGTGTTCTTTAGTCAATATTGTATTGATTTTCAAAATAACTTATAAGGAGGTCCGTTGATATTTAAATTATAGAACTAGATCTTAAGATAAGCAAATATTAGGCGTCGGTTGGAAGTAGTTTCTTTAATATAGAGTGTTTTTTATTATTAAGTTTTGTGTTTTCGTGTCATAGAGTTATCGTTGATTGATGGATTTGGCACTATAAGAAAAAAGAGCAAAAGCGACCAACTATAAATTCCACCAAAAATGGTGGCTTTTAAGGTCAAACTCGCTTGACAAAAAACCGCGCATAAAAGCAACTGACACCGGTGGATTTTGTTAGTGGTCGCTTTTATTCGGTGGATTTTATTAACGGTGGCTTTTAGTCGGTGACTTTTATTAACAAAAGCGTCCGACTATTTTCCGGCGGTCGATTTTAAGGTTTCAAAACTTGGTGAGAAAATTGCCGCCAAAATAAAGCCTGAAATTAGAAAAAAAAAGTGACCATCCGGTCGCTTTTAAAATAATTACTAAAAATATTAAAATAATACAACGGTAATTTTAATAAAATCAATCGCTAGCGGTTGAATTTATAAAAGCAACCGTTTTCGGTGGATTTTATAAAAGCGACCGCCTATGGTGGAATTTATAAAAATGACTATAATCGGTCGAATTTAAAATTGCTAGGTACATATATACAAGAACTCACATTTCTTTTTATTTCTTTTCGCTATTATCTCTCTCCAATAATTTACTTTCTCTCTCGGCTAAGCAATGGCAGGTCAAGTGTATCCGGCGAATATCGATGCTCCCACCTCTCTGTACTCTCGGGTTAGAATTAAACAGGTTAGCCTACTGATTTGAATATCAATTTTCGCTTCTTGTATGACTAAGAGATTAAAATCTTTCTTCTCTCTCTTGAAATCTCCATTAGGATTTAAGATTTAGCGATTAGGGTTTTTGAGATTTATAGATTAAAGGTTTGAGTTTTTGAGATTAAGGTTTTGAGATTTGGGGATTAGGGTTTTGAGATTTTGGGATTAGGGGTTTATAGGTTTGGGATAAGATATACATACATACGTAACTCATATTTGTTTTATAATATATTCGCGTTCTTGTACAACAGCTTCAAATTTTTTTAAATATTGTTAAATATATCAATAAATCGCATCATGGTAGGAGTTTTGATGTTTAATTTGTTGTTTATTGTTGAAATTTCGTTTATATCTGTATGTAATTTGTGTCGATATGTTATGAGAGACTGTAATTTTTGTGTTTTATCTATTACAATTCAATTTAATTGTGAAGGTGTTTGTGTAATTGATGAATTTGTATATATCGTCTTTTAGTGAATAATTGTTATAGTATGATTAATTGTGTTTATTATCGTTATATTTACTTATTAATTATTAATGTGTATGTGCTAATTGTTGCATAATGCTAATGTATTGCGTGGTCAACGATAGGTTAGGTTAGTGTGTGGTTATGATTTTTAAGTTGTATATGTCAGCACGTGGACTATTCAATACGTCCATTTCTGCTTGTTGCACAAACCAATCTGATTTCCCAGAAAGTGGAACAGAACTCCAAGACTTAGACACCTGATCAGAGAATTAGAGACCGCTCTTAGTGGTTTTTAAGAACAAACCTCGGGCATGTCAAAAAGTGAGATGTTTAGAGAACTCGAAACGAAAATCTCTAAGTTTATTAGCAATATCTATGTTACTTATTTTGTTATGATCAAGTTTAGAGTTTCTGATTTCTTATTCAATGCAGCTTCAAAAAATTGAGAAACTAATTTCTTCTAAAGAAGTGATAACGAAAAAATGCAAGAAACCAGGTCAATTGATAGTGTGCAAATGTAATTAATTGTTCAAGTGTCAAAACATGACAATCATGAGTTAAGAAATAGGCAGGGCAGCCTCACGACTTAATTACCTTGTTTGTAATCCAGAGCTTAGCCTTGTCTGCTTGTATTAGGTTCCGGTAATTAAGAATAGTATCATCTTGGAGGAAAAGGAACCCTTATGCACTGGTAAATCTATTCAATACGTTCGGGAGATTCCTGCAGATAAAATTGATACAGTGTCAGACAACAGATATTATAACAGGCACAATAACTAAGGGGTTAATGAGTGAATCCAGTTGTCAACTTGTCATGTTACATTGAAACCAATGGTTTCTAGTCCCATAACACGGGTTAATAAGTGAGTAATTACAGAGTTGCAGCTACTTATATAATTACTATGTAATATATAAAATTAATAAACACTTTATTCTACAATGCCAGCCAGTGGAAAAAACAAAGAAATTTAATTTTGTAAAGAATATATGATCTTTAAATAAGATAATTATAAGATTACTGTGGGGGGTTGAATCTGATCTTATGGATGCATTCATCTAAAACTGAACTCTCAAACAACCGGGGCAGACATATTATTGTCATGGGTGATGTTATAAGCCCCAGACATTTATTATCAACCATACATTTGTAATCAAGATTACTGCCACGTGACATTAATAGGTTTTGCCTTTACAAAAATTCATTTACTTAATTTTTTGCCAGTTTCATTGGGTCTTAGAATAGATAAAACTATTGTTTGATATTGAGGTGCCCCTGGAACAGCGGAACCACAAAACTCCAACCTGACCTTGTGTTTTAAGTTGTAATCCAACAGTCCTAATATTTTCTTTCCATGATTCCCTGGTTTGTAGCATAATGGGTTGGCACCTATATTTCTGCAGAATGCTGCTTATCTTTTGACTGTCATTCCTGAGTTTTTTGATTGAGATCCACCAATAATGTCTAGTTCAGTTTCTAAAACTACCTTACATCTTAATTTTTTTTTCCGTCATTAAAGGTGTACAACTTAATAACAAGATTTTTAATCCTTTATTTTAGTCTTGTTCTAATTTTTTATGTTTTATATGCCAATTTACTTTCTTTAACTTTTTGATTGTTCCAAATTCTTCTAGTTAATCATATTATAATTCATTATTTTACTGGAGCATACAAGACTCATTATTGTTCCAACTTTGTTTTGTTTATGTAGGCTGGTATGCCAGAAAGGGTTCCAGGGGAGCATACAAGACTTAGACTTTTACTGGAGATGGACGACGAGCGGGACCTTGACCCGAATCTGTTTTATTATCCTTTGTATGAGTAGTATTTTGTTGAACATTCAGTCAGTCACTTTTGGTACTTGGCTTTTAAGCAAACTATGGAACATTTAGCTTAACCTTGATGTAATATTTTGGTATTTGTGTGATAGTTTTTTAACAGATTTGTGGGGAATGAATGTAATTAAGCTTTGATGCAATGTTAACTTTTTTTATTTAAGCTTGTTTCCCATTTTTTGTGTTTAGGCTTTTTATTAGATCTGATTTTGTTTGTAAGAATTAGGCAGGCTCCTGGCCATTTTTGGTCCCAAAATTTGACCATATAAAAGCCACCGACTTTGGTGTCTTTAGTCTAGAAGCGGGGAATTTAAATTTCAACGAAAATTAAGAGCGGGAGGTTCAAATTTTCACCAAAATGTTGAAGGGAAAAGCTGGAAAGTTGACCTGGAATAAAAGCAACCGAAAATGCGGTCGCTTTTATATAAATTCCACTGCTGAACACAATTTCAACCAGGTTAAAAGCCACCGACGGAGAACAGTGGATTTTATAACAAAATCTACCGATTTTGATCGTTTATAGCCAAAAGCAAATGATTTTTGACCGGTGGCTTTTAGCCTTTTTTCTTGTAGTGTGGTAAGAAGTAGGGGTGGTGGTGGTGATAATGATAGTAATTTAGAGAGAAGAGTTTACAGGGAGGGGCAATGGACAACTAATGTCTACTTTCGAGTAGGTACGCTGAATGTAGGTTCCCAGACTGGGAAATATTTAGAGCTTGTTGATATGTCAAAGAAAAGGAAGGTAGATGTGGTTTGCATTCAGGAAACTAAGTGGAAGGGTGGTAACACTAAGGAAGCTAACAAGTTTAAATTGTGATATTCGGGGGTTAGTAATACAAGAAATGGTGTGGGTATTATGATAAATTCGCTCAGGAAGGAGGATGTAGTGTTCGTTTGGGAAATCTTAAAATAAGTAACTTATAATTTAAAATACATAACTGACTTATAAGTGATAAGTAGATAAAAACTTATAAGTTATATGAGTGTTTGGATAATTTACTTATAAGTCAGATTTTTTTACTTTAATGAACTAAAATAAATAATTTTTTAATACAACTTTATTAATTGGTGAATTTTAAATTTAAATAACATTTACAAACATAAATTTTAAAATAAAAATTAATAAAAAAGTGAAAAATCAAAATCAGTTGACAAAAGTATGTCGTTGCTAACATTCAACTTATCAGCTTATAAGTTTTAAATTCAACTTATAAGTTGGGTCGACAAACACTCGTCGATAAGTACTTACGGGCTTATAAGCCAATAAGCTGCTTATTTTGTAGTAGCCAAACGGGCCCGTAGTAAAAGTGAATAGAGTCAGTGATAGGATTATGATGCTTAAATTCGTAGTTAATGAAGATGTCGTTAATATTGTAAGTGTGTATGCACCCCATGTTGGCTTGAGTGAGTTGGCGAAAAAGAATTTCTGGGATTGTTTGGATGAAATAATTAGGTTGATACCTGGTGACCAGATTTTATATATAGGAGGCGTTTTAATGGACATATTGGTAAACAGTCGGATGGATACGTAGGCATTCATGGGGGGTTTGGTTTTGGGACGAGCAACAAGAGTGGGTGGGATCTTTTAGAGTTTGCATTGGAACATGAATTAGTGATTGTTAATTCTTGTTTTAAAAAAGGGATGATCATTTGATTACTTTTAGGAGTGGAGGTTGTAACTCAAAAATTGATTATCTTCTTACGAGAAAAGGCAACATGGATTGCAAAAATTGTAAAGTATTCTCGGGCGAGGCATGTACTACACAACATCGTTTGTTGGTAATGGATATATGTACGAGGAAAAGAGTAGTACAAGATAATATGGAGGTGACACCGAACATTTTATGAAAGAATTTAGAGGAAGACAAAGTAGGGATTTTTAAAGAAAAGATTGGTTTGGAAAGAGAAAGATTTTATGATAAGGATGTTAATAGAATGTGGAATCGATTGGCCTGTACAATCAGAAATATAGCTACAGATATGTTAGGTGTTACCTCAAGAAAGGTTCATGTTCAGTAGGAAGTTTGGTGGTGACACCAGGAGGTGCAAGAGCGAGCAAGAATTAAACATGGTCATTTTAGGGAACTTTTGTGTTGCCAAGATGACGAACAAGTTGATATGAGAAGAATTTTATAGAAGGAAGCTAGACGTACTGCCAAAAAGACAGTAGTGGAGGCAAAATCAAAGGTGTATGAGGCTATGTATAATCACCTTGGTACAAAAGAGGGTCAAAATGGTATTTATAGATTGACGAAGGTTAGAGAAAGGAGGAGAAGAGATTTAGGTTTTATTAAGTGTATAAAGGATGTTAATGGACACGTGCTAGTGAAGGATAATGATATTAGGAACATATGGTGTAACTATTTTCGGGAGTTCTTTAATGAGGAGAGAATCGCTTTTAGGGAGTTAGGAGCAGTTAGTGAGTCTAGCCTTGTGTTGGTGAGACTGCGTAGCTGTATGAACAGTTACGTGATAACTCAACATGAGAACAACACTAGAACATGACAGGTAAATAATACTATGTCTACACAAGAAATCAGAAGAAATGAAGACAAGGCAAATACAAAGAATCAAAAGATTAGAAGAAAGCTTGAAATTTGTTTATAGGTCACTGAAAGAAGTTCATTAATATATTCATGCCTCAGTGAAGAATAAAGGTTAAAGACTTTCAGGATTTCAGAAATGTTGAAGATTCAGTGTATAAGTGTCACTAGAAGATTTCAGTGTATCGGCATTGATTGAAGATAGACAGTGTATGAAGTATAGGAATCTGAAGAATTGAAGACATGGTATAGACAGAGGTTAAAGAAGACGGCTGTAGTCTTGAAGTTAAACTCACTGAAAGGAGTTCATTTATATGTTCAAGCGTCAATGAAGAACAGTAAATAAAACATTCAAGATTGTAGTAGCAATGAAGACATTGTCTAGGTATCAGAAGGATTCCAGTGAAAGTAAATTTGTTTATTGACAGTCAGTTTTCAAAGCGATGAAGTTGTTGCAAGCTTAACAATATAATCAAGGATATAATACGAAGACCTGATTCAAAGCTAGTCGCTAGGCGTTAGTGATTTGTGAAAGGAATCTGAGTATTATCATTAGAAGAATTGTTAAATGAGGATTCGTATCTGAATATGAAGATTATATGATTCAGACAAAGAATCAAGAGAGAAGACTTGAAGATGGGACATTTTAAGGGTTAAAGCGATCTACGGAAGCTAAGTCAAGGTGATCACTATCTTGTAGGAGGAGTTACTCTGACCAGTGTATTGGATGTCAGAAGCAATATCCCAGAAATACAGTTCAATATTTAAGTACAAGAACTGATCTTGACTTGGTATGAGCCTCAGGGAATAAACAGGAGCAAAAAGAATTTTACAAGTGCTTCAATACCTACCTTGGTCGCAAGTAAGTTTTGCTTGCTTAATTTTCTAAGGCAAAATGACTCCCTAGCCATACTAGAGAAGCTAGGTCACAAGTAACTCCTCTAAGAGGAATGCAAGGTTGCAAGTAAGTAGCTCTTGCCAAGAAACTAAGTAAAGATCTTCCTCCTAGATACCAGGGTCACAAGTAAGTCCCTACAAGGGCAAAAGGGTACAACTAACTCCTACAAGGGGTTATGGTCGCAAGTAAAGCTTACCCAGGGAGTTCAAGGTCGCAAGTAAGTAGTTCTTCCCAAAAAGCTAAGGAAAAACTCCATTCCTTGGCACAGGATGTCGCAACTAACTCCCTACAAGGAGCTGTGGTCTCCAGTAAGCTTGATGTGGAATTAACCAAGTACAGAAGTTCCTAGGTGTATCCTAGTCACAAGTTACAAAGATAAAACCCCAGGAACAAGTTTTCTCAGCCACACTTTATTGATTGATTCAATTATTTTATGTGGTAAATAAAACACAATATTTGTATATATGTTAACTGGGAAAAATAAATGATGGATGTTATCCCATCCATTAAAACTAGTACATGCAAATTATATATAGGCTTACTACTACTGAATGGATGCTAAAAACCATCAACTACATTCCTATTTTGACTCCACTACTCCCAGACTCCTGGAAACTCAAAACAACTAAATGACTAAGTCCTATGCATTACAACGGACTGATTACAATGTTTATTTTAAAACAAAACAATCAAACAATTAAATAAAGACAATACTTAAATAATAGGTTTAAGATTATTCCAACAATCACCCCCATAATCTTAAACTTATGAATCACTTCTCTTCATTTTTGTGATGCACTTCTCACCACTATCAAGTTTGATGCACTTCTCATCAAAAACAATTTTGGAGTACTTCTCTCCAGGGTGCACTTCTCACCCACAACTTCTAAAATAAAATTTCTTTCATGACCACTTGTGCCAAGATATCTTTCTCATTAATTTTACCGCTCATATTCCTCCTTCATTTTTGTTCTTGCTTCTCTTTATTTCCCATACTTCTCTCTCAAGCAGGCTTTTATCTTGATACCTCATGCAATATAGATGGAGAAATTTTTGATGCCATTTGAAATCACAGGCCCTTTATGTTAGGTCACACACACTGTAGAGGGGGGGGGGGTGAATACAGTGTATAGCACAATCAAATCGAATTCTAATAACACAAGTAACAGAAAACAGATTTATTCAAAGCAATAAATTCTGTTACAGTATGGAACTGTCCTCTCTCAGTGATGAACAAATATCACGAGAGCTGTTAGGGTTACAATGAATAATCTTCTCGATAATGATAACACTTATAGTGTAAACCCTATGTCTGTGTTTATATACTACACAGTTACAAGATAATCGCTAATTGATATGGAATATAATTCTTCTTCCTAAAATATTTCAATCAGATATCTTTTCTTCTAAGTATTCTATTCTTCATAGAATTCCTTCTTCATGCATATCTCTTCTTACGTTTATCTTGATCTTCTTTTCCTTTCAATCAGCCGCCTTCCTTATCTGAACATTTCCTTTAAGTCCTGATATTATCTTCTGATAAATATCTCCTGAACCTTAAGTACTGATGACTTAAGTTCTGACTTTAGTATAAGTGCTGATTTTAGTTAAGTACTGATTTGTCCTGTTTAAGTAAGATCTGAAAACTAAACATAAATCATATTAGACATGACATTATCAAAAATATCTAACAATCTCCCCCAACTTGTAAATTAGCATAATATACAAGTTAACAGATATTTGATGATGTCAAAAACATTAAGTACAAATGCATGAGAATTTGACTAGATAGCTACAACTTACAGTCCTTAAAGCTTTACCAACTTTAACTTCTGATAACAACTTCAGTCTGTATTTATATCAGAATTTGAGCAGTTGTAGATCTTGACTTGGCTTTACTTTCTGATCTCTCTGATGTCAGGAGTTCTTCTGAGATAGTTCTTTAACAAACATCTCTCAGCATATCTGAGTTCATCAATCATCCTCCTTTTAGCATCTTTAAGTTCTGCAGAATCTTCACCAGTTTGAAAGATTGCAGCCCTGAGATCATTAATTTTAGCTTTCCTTATGTCCTGATCCAGTCTGATCAAATACGCCTTGTCAGACTCAAGATTGAATTCCACAGCCTTGTAACCCAGAAAGGTAGTTATAATCTTAGCAGAGTTAGGCTTCATCTCAACAATATCACCCTTGTGATCTCTGTACTTTGGAAGATATGTGCTGTCAGACTTTACAGAATAAAGCCTTTTCTGTCTCTGAATTTGACTCTTCAAATAGTTTGCAGTACTTTCTGTTATTTTGTCATTCACTTGAAGTAAGAATAATACATGTTCCAATTCTTCAAAATACTTCAGTGGAATGGCATTTTCCCTTATATAATAAACCCTACCATTTGTCATGAATTACAATAAGATGTGTTCTCTCAAGTAGGTATGGTAAACCATATGTACAGATTCTAGTTGATTCAATCTTTCAGGAGTTGCTCCAATACCTGGTTCACTTAAGGAAGTTGGATCATTGGTTGTGTTCTGTATTCTTCTTTCATCAACACTACCCAATCCAGATTTATCTCTTGCTTCCTTTCCAGTAACCACTCTTGCTTCAAAACCACTTACAGCAGTCTTCAAAGGTAGAGTTTGTTTGGCTTTGGTGAATCCTGGTAGGAGTAACTTTGAATGTTTAATATGAGCAATGTTCTGATATCAAGTTAACTTGAGCTATGTCAGAGGTTACTTGCTTCTTTGAGATATTAGAAATACTTATATCTTGACTCTGAACAACTTGAGCTATGTCAGAGGTTGTCTTAGAAATTTTTCTTGAGGTCAGAGCAAGATCAACATCTTCAACAGTAATTTCTTCATCCACAGGAGGCACATAAACCTTGATAGGTTCACCAACTTTCTCTTTGCCCTTGGACCTTGGATCTATCTGCAATTGTGATTTAGCCTTGGTTGCTTCAGGATTTGTTCTTTCTTTTATCACAATGCCTTTGGCCTTTGGAAGTTTCTTTTTACCAACAAAAGCTTCAGATTTAGATATGACTTTTTCTGACTTAAGTCTAGCTTCTTCTTCCATCAGACTCTCAAAGTCCATTCCTGGATTTTCTTTCAGAAATAGCTGTCTTGATATTTCTTTATCAAAATCCAAAAGTTCATCAGAACTTATCCTTTTACCAGTAGCAGAAGTAATTCTTTTTCCAGCATCAGAACTTGTCCTGTGACTTGTAATTTCAGCTCTTCTTGATGAGAAACTTCTACCTTGACCATGACCTCCACCCATTCCAGAGTTTCCCTGGTCATCTTTTTCATCATCCTTCCCCTTTAGTGTCTTAACATCAGTTTTGTATTTGGACTTAATTACTTTCTCTCCCTTTTTGGCATCAGCAGATAAGAGAAGAGAGACAAACAATTCCACCGAGGCTTGGATTTCATCGAGTTGAGATTGCTGAGAAGCTTGATTTTTCAAAATATCATCAATCTGAGACTGTTGCTTCTCTTGGGTCTTCTCAATATAAGCAACTCTGTCAAAGGTAGGTTGGAAGAATTTTTTCTTATCAATTTTCTGAGTCATTTCTTGCTTGAGCAATTCTTCCTGAATTTTATGTAACTCTGCATGAGTTGTTGAATGGAGACCTTGAAGATGTCTAGTACTTAATGCAGTGACTCGAAGCTGTGTCTTGAAATCACCATTAATTAACATTTTATCAGCTTTTGCCAAGTGCTCAGCAAGAATCTTTTCAGATGGAACAAAGGTAACTGAGTTCCATTCCTTATTCCACTCCTGTCCTCTAGGAGTTTCACTCCAAGGTACTAGTGCTGCTCTTGTAACAAACTTCTTAACTAGTTCAGATTTATGAACAGTTTGTTGAGGTGCATGTCCTGAAGGACCAGCTTCATCAGCATCTGCATTAATAGCAGCATCACCAGTAGTATCAGCATTTGAAGCATCAGAACTGACAGAATCAACATCTTCTGATAAAACAATAGTATGAGAAGCAATTGAGGCTTCAGCATCATCCTCTAAGTGCTGATCTGTTTCCAAGTTCTGATCAACAGCCATATCCTGATGCTTACCTATATTCTGATCATCAACATCTAGATGCAGAAAAGGTGTTGTAGACAATTCTGGAGTTTGAGTAGCATCAATAAAAGGTGTTGTTGATGGATTAATTACTGTTGGAGCTTCTAAGTAGAGAACCTCAGACACAACCAGGTTATGAATATCAATTTCAGTACTTGTGCCTGGGTCTACAGGAGATACAGTTTCATAGTTTCATGTACAAGAGACACAGATGGTGTGTTTGCCTTGTCTGTAGCAGCTTCCTGAGTTGGGGACAATGGAGAGGGAGATGCAGTAGCTTCAGCAAATTCTAGTTCTTTTGAGATCAGAGATTCCTGATCTCCTTCCTTAGCTGCTGCTTCCTCATCATCTGAAGCTGGCCTTTTAGCTCTCTGTTTCTTGTATCTCTTTGAAGGTGGGGATTCCTTGGGAGGTTCAGCATAAGTCATTCTTCTAAGCCTTTTGAGAAGCTTAGATCCCCCAATTACAGAATCCTTCTGAGAAGGGACCTTCTCAGCTTCTTTAACAACAGGTTCTGATGCAGAAACCTGTTCCTCACTATCAGACTCATCTCTCAGAACAATCCTCCTTCTATTCTCTGGTGTCTGAGGGATAGTCTTTGTCCTCTTGGGCTTGGAAGATGAAGGCTTCACAGTATGTGCTGATGATGAAGGTTGAGCTATCTGTGAAGGGTTGAGATGTGTTCTGATAGAGGATTGAGGTATAAATGTATGAGTGGTATGTTCTGATGGTTGTTATGGTGTTTGGGATGTGGTGGTAGGTTGTACATCAGGATAAACAGATCTATAGGTTTGAGGATCAGCATTTACCAGGATCTGTTTTACAGACTGAGAAATCTGTAAAGGTCTAACCACCGTTTTCTTAAGGTCAACATTTACCAAGTCATTAAAAGCCCGTTTTGCAAGTTTAAAAGGTGGAAATAAAGAACTGGCTAGTTGAGGGTCATCAGCACAGCAAAAGGTATATATAAGCTGACAGAATCTAGCAAAGTAAACTACATTTCTATCCTCTGTCATCCTATCCCCAATAAAGCCTAGCTCCCATTAATTGAGGTAAGTCAGTTTTAATTCAAACTTTAAACCGTTCCCACTTATTTAATCATTTTCACAGCAAAACCAATATTCTGTAAAAATATTCAAGTGTGAGAATGACCAAAAAAATAAATCAAGTAAACAAGTACTGATATTTTAAAATCAGAACTTAATTTATATCAGTAAGTAAAATGGTCATCAGAATATGGATATATCAGGATTTAAAAATGCAGCAGAATTTAAAACATCTCAGAGATAAAATCTTGCAAAAATATAAAATTTCATTAATATATTAAGAGAATACATTCATGAAATTGAAATTTACATCATAACATTACAAGACTGTCCTAAGCTATAAACTCCAACATCAACAGCTTTTGTCCTTGGCTAAGAAGCCGGACAAAGCTGACGATGAAGAAAAACAGGAAGAAGAAAACAAATTATTTCTTCTTCCGACTCTCTACAAAAAGAATAGCGAGTCGAATGATTCGCTCTTGTTGGCGGAGATCTTCCAGCCTTTCTTCTTCCAATTGCTCCAGATGGCGATGGTAGTCCATATAAAAGAACAGGAGGTGTGTGAGAACCTCCTGGGGAACCGAGTCCCAAATCTCATCAGGAATGACAGTTACGTGCTATTCCTGCTGCCAGTCCTCACAGCTCAACTCCATGTTGAAGGTCTCATAGTTTAAAAACATATTGTAGTTGACCATGATTGTGTTGGTATGAAGGAAAAAAGAGTGAGTATGTGAGAAAAAAAATGATGTGTAGGCTGATTTGAGGTGTTGGTTTATATAGGCAATAGAATGCCAGGAGACGCAAGGAAATTTAATGCTGACAGGTAGAAATAATTCTACTTCGTCTCCCTAGACTGGGAAGAAGAAAAACAGTCATTGGAAGTGTAAAACAGGGTTTAATGCGCACAAGAAACAAGTAAATATTACTGTGCATGTACGTGTTCCACTAACCCTAATTGTATTAACTGTTAATATCTCACCCGTACATATTCTGATTTAAAATAAGACTGTTTCAGATTTTAACCACAAATAAGTCAAATAGAGGATCAGAATTTAATATCAGCACTTAGACTTATATCAAAATTTAACAATCATCAGAACATGATTTCTTAACTCGAAAAATGAATGCCTATCTCTGTGATTCTTCACACAAATTCTGATTTCGGTTCTTCAGAACTTATTTATCAGAACTTCCATCAGAACTTGTCCTCAGAATTTATGCAATCTGACACATAAACTGTTCATCTAAAATAACATTAAACGCCACAGTAATTTTCATCATTCATATGAAGTGTAAGTGTGTGTATTAAGCAAAATATCAGACAAAGAGTAAAGTCTGATTCACTTCAGTACATCTTAGAAATAAGGCATAACTAAGAACTTTACTAAAAATCTGTCATTATTCTGAAGTTTACTTTTGAATGAGTTCATGCACGAGTCCACCTCAACTGTTTTGTGCTTATTTTATGCATCTTTTGAAATTCCATTTTATAGTGGCTTCTCAGTGTAAGTGAGTCACAACTACTTATCAGAATTTATGCTATTATCAGAGTATTTCTCCAGTAATCATAGAGTGTAAAAAGTCACCAAGAAAAATAATTATTTGCTTTTCTGATGCATATTACTTAATACCAGCAATGCACTTGGGTCGTCCCTTCCACATTTTTACTCTAGATCTCAAAGGAGTACCTGATTTTTATTCCCTTTTCTTTTACTTTTTCATTTGATGAGTGAGGTTTATCAGCACTTAGTACATCCATCAGATTTACTAACATCAGAACTTAACAGATGAGAAGCATTATTCTAGTTTTTGACTTAGTAATAAGATAGACAAAGTAAACGTGACTAAGCTCAATATCAGAATTTGCTTGTGTCAATAGATTTCCATATAAATAATTACTTCTAACATGGGATCTCTAGTATGTTAAAGACTACTAGGTCAGCATCTAGCACAGTTATTCTCATAGGATTGAATAGTCACAGAAACAGTCAGTTCACTATCAGAGTTTAGAAATTCACATCAAACAACAATCAGTACTTAAGCAATTTTCAATTAAGCACAGAATACACAAAGAGAGTAATTTCTGTAAATACTGATCATAAAGTCTGATGCATCAGAACAAAAGCTAAGCAGATTTAGAGAAAGAACCTGAAACCATTCCAAGTTCATTTACCAATCTTGTAAAAGTAGCTTCACACAGTGGTTTTATGAAGATATCTGCTAGTTGTTGATCTGTTGGAACAAAGTGCAATTCCACTGTACCTTCATCCACATGTTCCCTTATGAAGTGGTACCTAATGCTGATGTGCTTTGTCATTGAGTGTTGAACTGGATCACCTGTCATAGAAATAGCACTTTGATTATCACAGTAAATAGGGATTTTAAAATATGTTAATCCATGATCCAGTAACTGATTCTTCATCCAAAGAATCTGTGCACAACAGCTTCCTGCAGCAATGTATTCTGCTTCTGCAGTTGATGTGGAAATTGACTTTTGTTTCTTGCTAAACCAAGAAACCAACCTGCCTCCAAGAAATTGGCAGCTTCCACTTGTGCTGTTCCTGTCAATTTTGCAACCTGTAAAATCTGCATATGAGTAACCTATTAGTTTAAAATCTGATTCTCCGGGATACCACAATCCCAGATCAGCTGTTCCCTTAAGATACTTGAAAATTCTTTTCACAGCTGTTAAGTGAGGTTCTCTTGGATCTGCTTGAAATCTTGCACAAAGACAGGTAGCATACATGATATCAGGTCTACTAGCAGTTAGATAGAGTAGAGAGCCAATCATACCTCTGTAATCAGTAATATCTACTGATTTACCAGTATCCTTATCCAGTTTTGTTGCAGTGGCCATGGGAGTGGATGCACTTGAACAATCTTGCATTCCAAATTTCTTCAGCAAATTTCTGGTGTACTTGGTTTGACAAATAAAAGTGCCTTCTTCATTCTGCTTGACTTGAAGGCCCAAAAAATAGCTAAGTTTCCCCATCATACTCATTTGATATCTTGACTGCATCTATTTGGAAAACTTCTTGCAAAGTCTGTCATTTGTAGAACCAAAGATGATATCATCAACATATATCTGAACCAGAAGTAAGTCCTTTCCATGGTTGAGGTAGAATAATGTTTTGTCTATAGTTCCTCTGTTAAATCCACTTTCCAGAAGAAACCGAGCTAAAGTCTCATACCATGCTCTTGGAGCTTGCTTAAGGCCATAAAGTGCTTTATCAAGCCTGTAGACATGATTAGGATATTTGGGATCTACTAAGCCTGGAGGTTGTTCAACATATACTTCCTCCTCCCATTCTCCATTGAGAAAAGCACTTTTCACATCCATTTGAAAGACAGTAAACTTTTTGTGAGCAGCATATGCCAAAAATATCATTATGGCTTCCAATCTAGCAACTGGTGCAAATATTTTATCATAATCAATTCCCTCCTGTTGAGAATATCCTTTTGCAACCAACCTTGCCTTATTCCTTGTAATTATGCCATCACTATCAGTTTTGTTTCTGAATACCCACTTTATACCAACAATAGATCTGTTCTTTGGTCTTGGCACTAGGGTCCAGACTTTGTTTCTTTCAAATTCATTTAACTCTTCCTGCATTGCTTGCACCCAATCAGCATCTTGAAGAGCTTCTTCCACTTTCTTTGGTTCAGTCTGAGAAAGAAAAGGATTGTAAAGACATTCACTCGAAGTAGCTGTTCTAGTTCTGACACCTGCATCAGGATTTCCAATAATTAAGTCAGGTGTATGTGATTTAGTCTACTTCCTTGCAGATGGAAGGTTTTCTCTAGAACTGGATGCTCCCCCATGATCCATGCTATCTTCATCAATATTTTCTGATGCTCCCCCTGAAACTATGCTCTCTGAGTTGGATCCTTCAGAATTTAAGTTTTCAGAACTATCAGAACTTGGCTTATCAGAACTTGACGAATCAGAACTTGAAGAGCCAGTTGTATGTTCTGATGCTTCTTGAGATGTGGTTGTATCTTGAGTATGCTCCCCCTACATAGGTGCATCTTCCTTTGGCGTAGTCATCACAGTTTCAATAACATCAGAGTTTAATCCATCAGAGTTTGCAGTATCAGGATTTAGACTGTCAGGGTTTTCAGTATCAGAATTTAAGTCTTCATTTTCAAATCTCAGCTGATCATGATCATTGAAATCTTCAATTCCATTAATCTTCTTATCATCAAAAGATACATTGATAGATTCCATGACCACTCTTATTCTCAAGTTATAGACTCTGAAGGCTTTTGTGGAAAGTGGATATCCAAGAAAGATTCCTTCATCAGCTTTTAAATCAAATTTGGATAGCTGTTCAGGGTGAGTCTTAAGAACAAAACATTTGCATCCAAATACATGAAAATACTTCAGATTTGGCTTTTTTTTCTTCACCATCTCATATGGTGTCTTTCCTTGCTTGTTAATGAGTGTTGCATTCTGAGTAAAACAAGCAGTCTGCACAGCTTCAGCCCAGAAATAGGTTGGAAGCTTTGCTTCATCAAGCATTGTACGTGCAACTTCAATGAGAGTTCTATTCTTTCTTTCAACAACTCCATTATGCTGTGGAGTTCCAGGAGCAGAAAATTCCTGCTTGATTCCATGGTTTTTGCAGAACTCTTCCATTATCAAATTCTTGAACTCAGTACCATTATCACTTCTTATTATCTTCATAGAATCTTTGACCAATTTATCCAGTTGCCTGACATGATCAATCAAGATAGATGCAATTTCACTTTTTGTGTGCAAGAAATACACCCATGTGTATCTGGTGAACTCATCCACTATGATCATAACATATTTCTTCTTTGCAATAGACATGACATTTACTGGACCAAATAGATCAACATGTAGTAGGTGATAAGTCTCAAGAATTGATGATTCAGTCTTGCTCTTGAATGAGGATTTCCTTTGTTTAGCCTTCTGATAAGAATCACAAAGGCCATCAGGAGCAAATACTGACTTTGGCAGTCCTTTCATAAGATCTTTCTTGACTAGTTCATTATATTGTTGAAATTTAAATGAGAGAGTTTCGTGTGCCTATTCCAGCTTTCTTCAATTGATGCTCTACTCATCAGACAGATTGCAGAACCATCAGTACTTGTTGAAAGCTTGACTTCATAGATGTTACAATGCCTGAATCCTTTCAGAACAGCTTTTCCTGTAGATTTAATAATAACTTCACAGTATTCTTCAAAGAAATCCATATGATAACCTCTGTCCCAGATTTGACTAACACTCAACAGATTGTGTTTAAGTCCTGAGACCAGAGCTACTTCTTTAATGATGACATTCCCAAGATTGATATTGCCATATCCCAATGTTTTTCCAATGTTGCCATGTAACACCCCCAAATCCGGGGTCGGGGATCCAGGTTGTCACAAGTTCCATTTTCCTTATCAATACTTAATCTTAACAGTCAACCAACTACTGCGTACTGTGACCCCACAATATACACACATACACCACAAGTTATAGTCTCAGAGATGAATACCAAAAATAACACAAGTCATTTTATTCCACAATTATAAACCATTTCACCTTAAAAAGGGTTTCTGAATAATTTACATATTCTTTTCCATTATTACAATTCATAATTATACATAAGTCTGGTACATCGAAAGTTGAAAGCCTAGCCTATTGGTAGATCCTACCTCAGCTACACGGCATCAACGCCAACAGGAAACTGCGGAACGTTTCCTATCTGCTCGCGAATTGGGAGCTTGATCCTGTTCATCTTGTCTATCTGTTGTTGTGTGATGAAAGAAAAAAGCAAGGGTGAGCAACAAGCCCACCGAAATAATATTTATAATAATTAACAAAATATATGAGCATTCTCATAGTACTCATGAAAGTCTTGGTCAAGAAGAAATGAACCAAGTTTGATATCTTAACGCGACCAAATCACAATATATTCAGTATATATGTATATATATACTTTTCAAAATACACAGAGTTCCAGTTTATAAGTGTATAAAAATATCATTATAAGGTGATCTCATATATCTAACATTGTCTCAACGTTTTGTGAAAATCTTTGTCATGCATAAGATAATCATTAACCAGATATAAGTTAAAAAGATGACATTACAAGATACTCCAATATACTTATATCTTTTCCGAATACTACTTGAACTACCACCGTTCAAGTTATAATTAGTTTCAAAAGTTCATCACATAGATGAGACTACAAGACAAGATTTGAATAGATTCAATCTTTGAATATCATTATAAATAATAAAGTTACGAGATACTCATTAAGTCCCGATATATATATACACCTATATATATACATTCCATACACTCCTTGAAAACCTCTGTTATGAAAATTATAAACAGAGTTGCAATATCCAATGAATTTGGAAAGGAGAAAACCTTGGCATAAACCTGATATCTTGCTGATCAGACAAAGATACCAATAAGTAACCTTTTCTACTAGTAGATGGATGAATTCCCCACTGGTCATCACCCTGGCCGCAATAGGACCTTATGCTGGACTGCCACTCAGCCACTTACGCATTTGATGGACTCCCACTGAGCTACTTATACTTTCATGGACGCCCACTGAGCCCATGTTGCTTATGCCGACTCAATAGATGGACTTACTTCCCGAACGTTGGGTAAGTAATCAATTCATTTATCAAAACAGCAACCTCATTGCGAATATAAAATACACCACAGAGCCGGATCCCTCAGGTTTTGAGCGAATATTTAAATCCCCTTCGAAAGGAAGATCTTAAATATAAAAATGAGTTTTGGGATCCGCTCTAACTTTTAGAAAATCATTTTGAAGACTCGAAAACATTTTTAAGAATGTTTGGAGTAATGCTGATTTAATAAAATAAATCAGTCCCAATATATTTAGAAAATATCTGATTATTATTATTTAAATAATATTCCCATAAAGAATAATCTTTATAAAAATAATTGAAGTAGAAGTTTTAAAACTCATACTTGGAATGAATATTAATAACCAAAGATATACTTATACGAAAGTATGATCTTTATTTGAATAATCAAAAATAAGTTTGATTATCGAAACATTATTGTTTAATAAAATAAAGAATATTAATTAGTAAATAAACGGAGTCATAAGTTCTCGAATGAATATTCAACTAATATTCATTAATTAAAATCAACGGAGTCATAAGTCCTCGAATGAATATTCAACTAATATATATATATATATATATATATATATATAATATACTCGAGAACATCGACTCCCGGTTTTAGAAAATGTTCACCTTTGGGTCCCCTATACTAAGGGTATACGCAACTACTGCTTATCTCTAGCATAGGTATTATGCAACTATAAGCATTTTAATCAACAATTAGATATCAAGATTACAAAACAATCATGCATATATACCATATCAACATGCTTCAATATATTGCAAAAATTGCTAATAACAATCATGCACTTATCACAAGATAATGCATATACATATATACATCACAACAACAGTATAACGGGTAGAAAACTTGCCTGAGCGACTGGGGGTGGTAAAAGGCCTGGGACGAATCTGGTAACCTATAAACAACATATAAGTTGGAATTAATCCAAAGTCGCTTAAGAATCTAGACTTTAACCAATTAGACTCTAACGCTTGCTTTTGCGCTTAACGATTCACTTACGTCGCTCGAGTACCCTCGGCTCCACCATTTTTAATAAATTAACAATTAATAATTTTAAATCAATTCTTTCCCGAGTACCTTACCAACTTCCTAATACACTTAACATAATTGTTTCATACCCCAATTAGTCATTTAAAGTCCTTAACGAAGGTTTCAAAGTAAGGCGAGGGGTAATGGTTCGGTCGCGAAACGCCGTTACTTAAAACGGTTATTTCTCCTAAACCGTACATTGGATTCAAGCGAACCACATATCAAAACGAAGCTCGTAACATGAACTATCTAATAATGGCAATGGTCAAAACCTAATAGTGAGTTATCGGGTCCTGATGTTAAGAACAAAAACAGTCTAAGGTAAATTGGGCATTACGACGGCTCTATTTACGCGATTACCAAGTTTTAAACCACCCCAAACAACCACCATTTAATTCACAACCAACAATACAACCAACCCTCATCTAAACCTTACCATATCAGTCCCCAAACCTCAAGATTTTCCAATTTATACAACCCCACACATGAACTACTAGCTATACTTAAGTTTCATTAACTATAAACAAGATTTCAACATCCAAATCACTATAAATGCAATCCAAACTCTAAACACACAAGCATCATGCTTCTCATTTACTATAACCATTAAAACCATCTTAATAGTCAAAGTAAAGTTAGGGTTTGGAGGTGTTATACCTTCCTTGGAGTGATTAGAGTAGCTAGGAAGCGTTAAGAAGTCTTGAGAAGCCTTGAGATAGCTTAGGAATGCTTGGATCTTAAAGGAAATCAAAGAAAATAAAGTTAGTAATCTTGAAAACACTATTCATCATCTTCTTCCTTGATTTATTGGAAGAGATTCATGAAGAAATAGAAGCTTAAACTCCTAGGATATGCTTATCTAATCATAAGGGACCTTGGGTAATTACCTTGCAAATTAACAAAGCTAGAAACTTGATTTTTGGAATTTTTCTCCTTGAAAAAAATGAAAAAGCCATGAGCTATGTGTTCTTGGGAGAGTATTTGCTTTGTTGAATGTTTTTATGGTGGAAAATGAAGTGAATGAGATATTTGGATGATTTGTTGGTTGTTTAAAGTGAGTGGAGTATGACTAAGCATGACATCATCTTGGTGACTTCATCTCTTGCCACTTGTCATCACTTGGTGGTGGAGGCATCTTCTTATGCTAATCATTGCTTAATTGTTTGGTTAATGACCGCTTATCTGTTATACGGTTCGCTTAATTTTCGTTCCCGTTTATCGTTTGAGGGATCATACCCGGGATCATATTACTTGGGTTCCCCTAAACCTTTCTCAATATATTATATTTCTTATATTATCCTCTCTTATAATCCTTGAATTTAAATCCTTTTTATCCTGTTACCTTATACTCAATTTTTTCGGTATCTGGTGGATTTTCGGGAAAAATCAAAGTGTTCGAATTTGGATTCTGACGATCTTTACATACACTTATATACCATATAGAGTACTAATAAGATCTCAGAATAACAATAAAAGAACCTCTATAAAGTGTGGTATGAAAAGTTTTTTTATTCAGCATAATCAGCAAAATCACTATTCATTGGGGTTATTACAGTCTCCCCTCCTTAAAAGGATTCCGTCCCGGAATCAGATAGAAAATGAATAGGGATACTCTCTTAGCATTGCACTTTCTAACTCTCGAGTAAATTTTCCCACATTATGGTCCTACCACCAAACTCTGCCTAGTTTGATAACCCTTCTCCTAAGCACTTATTCCTTTTCAATCTATAACCCTTCCTGGTTGCTCTATATAGGTTACGTCGGGTTGCATGTCTATGCGCTCATATGCCCCTATTTGTCTGGCATCCGAATTATACTTCCTTAATATTGATACGTGGAATACGTTATAAACTTGCTACATGTTCGGGGGTAGGGCTAGCTCATATGCTAACTTCCCAATACGTCTTAATACCTCAAAGGGTCCAACAATTCGTGGGCTTAGCTTTCCTTTCTTTCCGAACCTCATCCATCCTTTCCAAGGGAATACCTATAACAACACTAGGTCCCCTACTTCCTATTCCTTGTCCTTTCGTGTCAAATCAACATACTTCGTGTGCCCATCTTGGGCTACTACCAGCCGTCCTCTGATTAAATTTATTATATCCTTGGTCCTTTGGACCACTGCTGGTCTAAGCATCTTGCGCTCTGCAACATCATCATATCATAAGGGAGATCGACATTGTCTTCCCTCAAGGATCTTATAAGGCGACATCTCGATAATGACATATGATCTATTGTCGTAAGAAAACTCAATCCGTGTTAAGTGACCATTTCAAATTATTTCAAGTCTAGTGCACAGACTCTCATCATAGCTTCTAGCATTATAGCTTTTGCTTCTCATTACCCATTCTTTTCCAGTTCGTAGTCATTACTATCTTCCGTACATAATACTATACTGGTTACACTTTTGCTCGTTAGCATTCTATAACCTTTTAATAATTGCATCAACCTTAGTATCACGAACGCGTTAGATTCGGAATACCACTGCACTGATACTACTCCTTTCTAGCTGCTTCTATCTTTGAAAGCTTGATCCATCGTATAGAAGTAAAAGAATTTATTGAGAGATCACTATGATCATGAACACTTGTTATATCGCATAGTTAGTACAGAAGGTGGCCAGCCTTTAGTACTTGACAAGCAATTAAACAACACGTGGTATCCTACTAGGCTTCTATCACACAGATAGATAGTCATTCGGCAATACCTCCCCTTCTGGAAGGGTTGTTCTTCTCAGCTTACATGAAATGAAAAGAAGAGAAAAGAACGAACTGAAGAGAATTGTATATATGTAAAAAATATTTCCATAAAATATCTGGCTTGGAATCTACCTCTGAACTATAGAGGTTTGTCATAGGAGAACAAAACATATACGTATTTATATCAACATCAAGTATTATAGCATCATATTTCACATGCCTAAATATTTTTGCTATTCCGTCCATCATTCTATGGACCCATGCTCTTCCTCGAGCTTATACACAATCACCGTTGAAACTCCCTCGACATCGAAAATCGAATCTGGGATCTCATTCTAGACATCATCGTTACTAGAATTCTATGCTTGCATCGTAACCTTCCTCATATAGTCATACGACCCTCTATTGATAATGAGGAATAAATATTCAATAGGTAAATAATCTACTTAATTAGTCCATTCAATGATAACTTATACATCACCATGACCCAATTAGTGGTACTCAATCTCAACATTCATTACAATACAACTTTCACAGTTGTCATTGTCTCATTATTCATAGACTTATTGGAGCATTACTATGGTCCACCACTGACCTACTGTAGTCATTCGCTTTCCATGAAGTCTTAATAGCTAACCATACGGAGTCCATACATATCGTATCGAATTCTTCTAAGGAGGTAACATGATCACCGTTCATGATTCATGAAGAACACTCCTGATCCTGACGTACATTCATGACATGAAGCAGATAAAATGCAGAAGAGTTTTAATGAAAGCAACGATAGTAGGTTAATACCATTCTTAATCATATGTCTATATTAGGAGACATGAAGCTCAAAGGTTCATTTAGTCCTTTTTGAAACATGGTCCTGGCTTATTCTCAAGATAGTTCCTTCTAAGATAGATAGCCCGCTCATGGCGATTACACGAATTAAACCTTTACCAAACTACTATTACGGTTGGGTATTGCACAGTCATCAGAAGGAATGTCAATCTTCCAAACCATAATACAACCTTAACGGCTTCAACCATTATCACTGCATTCCTCTGGCACGAGCGCCTATAATTGCTCTCTTGCACTTAGAGTGTCGGCCACCTCATTGGCCTTTCCTGATAGTAATAGTTCCTTGTAATCAATGTCTTTTAACCACCTTCAACTAAATTTTCTACCTCATTTCAATCACTGCTTATGTGAAAATGCTTTTCTTAAGTCCTGGTGAGAAAGAAAAAAAATCACCATTTTTCCATAAGTCATTGCCTTAGTCTTTAGATGTGAACATTGTCACGGCTGACTCTCGATCATACTTATGACGTCTTTTATCATGGGTCCTTCTTGTTTTCACCAATCTTGACCCTCATTGGGTCGATCTATACTTTCTTATGGTTCAACACGTGCCCCACCTGGCATTATTATAATTACGTCATATTACCCTTATCAAAATTTCTATTCTTGAGAAGTGTGAATATTACCTTTTTCCTTGTAAAACCTTTAAGGTTATCCTTGAATCGCTCCTCCTGTATTCCGTAGATACAGGGCATATCAAAATACCATTTACTAATACTAGAACCATTGTCTATGTACTTCTAAAAAATTTCTCTACTGATCTTTAAAGGTTGTTGTTACCATAATCCTTTTTAATTTATACTGCCAAAACTCATGATGTCCCTATTAAGGGCGAAATGCCAACCTTTATGCATTCCCCTAGGATTCATCTCAAGTTATCGAGGTTCTATCCTTAATTCCACCTTTAAAAAGGTACATGCATCCTTCCATGGATAAATCAAGTCATATTTCCTTGATAGATTATCTTATTCATCATTCCCACCTCGATAGTCTATAACTAATTTTATAATAGCATCTTTATTCAAATTGAGGTCAATCCATATGGCCTCCAAAAGATAACAATGGTTATCCGCTTTTCTCTCCTGATTTGGTAATGATAACATGGATGTTCTGGAAGATATTGGTCGTGTTCAACGTGAAAATCTTCTTAATAAATCCTCATGTACTTTTGTTGTTTATCTCAACAGTCATCTCAATGTTGGGATATCTTTCATACCTAACATCTCCCTTTCTGGGTATCATGCCACCGGTCTTACACTTCACATTCTTGAAGGTCACTTCCTTCATCCAATTTTCCTAATTTCTTATTTTCTTGTCTCCTTAGTCTATCCGCGTCTCATTATTTATCCTTCGAACTATCTCAAGGTTTCCTCGAATACTCTCAACTTAAGGGGATTAATTATACGTATCGCTTACGCCTTCAACCTTGAATTTATCTCATGATCAGTCACCATCGCGCTGATGATGACACACTTCACTATATTTATTGCAAGGGTTTCTTAGGGTTTCCCATACCTAACTCCCTTATCACTTCCCAACTCTATTTCCTTTATATCCCTATATACTCCTTCCCTTTTTAGTCTTTTATTTTCGTTTCCATTACAACCATTACATGAACCAACACAACATAAGCATTGATTTCAAACATCCCGTCATTCTGGATTCGTGTCCTCAGAACGAATCTTGATAACTTTTACAACTTAGATTCATAATTCATCATACTCATCCGCTTTTGTTCTAGCTCCAAAGCTTTTACACTATCTCTTTATCCTTGGGAATTACTTTCCCGAAAATAATTGACTGAACTTTAATCAATTTATCATAACCTCTGGCTCCGTGCCTTTCTTGGCCTTTCACCAGCGGGTGGCCTCTCTCTTAGGAGGGTAAGTGACAAAAACAGTCTTTTGCGCTTCATCAATCATTTAGAATATAAAATCATTTCTCTATTTCCTTTAGCCAGGCTCTTGCCTCGGCTAGGTCAGCTTGTTCCTTGGAACTCTGAGAGCTTAGCGACTTAAAGGTCCTGAAAGAATTTCTCACCGCATTGTTTCCTCAAGGTGGTGGTTGGGAATAAAAGTATAAGTTCTGTTTAGACAGGTCCATTAATTGCCCAATAGGAGTACCATCCTGGTTCTCCCTATCTTGTTCGACTTCTGTTTTCTCAGTATGAAACGTTTCAACCTTCTCCCATAATCGGGGTTATCTTATATGTTAAAAACCTTGTTTTCCACTCTATTAAGTTATGGGTTCTTTCTTTCTTGATGGCAACCTCCCTGACTATCACATTCAGGGTTTGCCCTAAATCTTATTCCTCAAACTATGGCTCTCATCTAAGTTCTCATCCTTAAGCTCTTGAACTTTTGGAACCCAAATTCTGTAGGAACACCTCACTATCCCCTTATCATCTTTCTCGGTATGGATCTCTTCTCCAGTCATTGACTCTCTGCCTTCATTCATCACTTTTTCTTGGCACAATATTAAAGTTTCCAATAATTCAGACCGCATAGCGATCTCAAACAACTTTTCGGTACCGGCTCCGGTTGCGTTCACTTCTATTTCCATTTTCTCAAAATCTCTTATCAACTCTCTTAGAGACAATATCATCTTGAGTTTCTCCTTTCTATTAAGGGCATTAGCCACCATTTTGGCTTTCCCTGAATGATAAAGAATCTCATAATCGTAATCCTTGATTAGCTCTAACCACCTCATTTGGCGCATATTGAGCTCTTTCTGCGTGAAAATGTACTAGAGCACTTATGGCTTGTGTAAATCTCGCACTTCTCTCCATACAAGTAGTGCCTCCAATCTTTAGGGCAAAACTATTGCCACGAGCCCAAGCTCATGGGTGGGGATATCAAATTTTATCTTCCCTTAATTGTCTTGACGCGTACGCAATTACCTTGTTGTGCTGTATAAGAAGCACCCTAATTCCTTATGCGAAGCGTCACTACACTTCACAAAATCTCATTTTCCATCCGACAACGCCAACATAGGGGACGTCACCAACCTTTGCTTCAGTTCTTAAAAGTTGTTCTCGCATTTCTTTGTCCATTCGAACTTCTCAGTCTTACGAGTAAGCCGCGTTAAAGGGGCTACTATCTTTACAAACTTGAACGAACCTCCGGCAGTGACCGGCCAATCCTACCTCTGGTAGTCGCCCTAAGCATGGTTATCAATTTCTCAGCGGTCATCTCTTCAGTCTTGTTAGGATCCTCCACGAGATCCTTCTCAACAACAATCCCTTCTGGGACAACATCCTCAACCGCTACATCCTCAATATGAATATCATCCGGTCCCTCATTAGGGTGTTCCATTGGATCCACAATCCAATCCCCAATCAGTAATAAAACATCATCGCGCTGTTGCTCCTCAACCTCAGGGTTCGGAGTCCCGCTACTATATACGATAACGAACTACGCTTCTATCACGATATTTATAAGGGTTCCCATAAGGGTTTTAACTGTCAGTACTACGTTAGGTAGCCCGACTATGAACTTGGCAAGAGTTCTTATTATCTTAGTGAACTTATTATCTTAACGTCACATCATCTATGAGGTTTATAACGCTTAGCTCTGATACCATTTCTGTAACACCCCCAAATCCGGGGTTGGGGATCCAGGTTGTCACGAGTTCCATTTCCCTTATCAATACTTAATCTTAACAGTCAACCAACTACTGCGTACTGTGACCCCACAATATACACACATACACCACAAGTTATAGTCTCAGAGATGAATACCAAAAATAACACAAGTCATTTTACTCCACAATTATAAACCATTTCACCTTAAAAAGGGTTTCTGAATAATTTACATATTCTTTTCCATTATTACAATTCATAAATATACATAAGTCTGGTACATCGAAAGTTGAAAGCCTAGCCTATTGGTAGATCCTACCTCAGCTACACGGCATCAACGCCTACAGGAAACTGCAGAACGTTTCCTATATGCTCGTGAATTGGGAGCTTGGTCCTGTTCATCTTGTCTATCTGTTGTTGTGTGATGAAAGAAGAAAGCAAGGGTGAACAACAAGCCCACTGAAATAATATCTATAATAATTAAAAATATATGAGCATTCTCATAGTACTCATGAAAGTCTTGGTCAAGAAGAAATGAACCAAGTTTGATATCTTAACGCGACCAAGTCGCAAAATATTCAGTATATATGTATATATATACTTTTCAAAATCTTGGAAGTCCTCTTCCATGCATAATATACACAGAGTTCCACTTTATAAGTGTATAAAAATATCATTGTAAGGTGATCTCATATATCTAACATTGTCTCAAAGTTTTGTGAAATTTTTTGTCATGCATAAGATAATCATTAACCAGATATAAGTTGAAAAGATGAAGTTACAAGATACTCCAATATACTTATATCTTTTCCGAATACTACTTGAACTACCACCGTTCAAGTTATAATTAGTTTCAAAAGTTCATCACATAGATGAGACTACAAGACAAGATTTGAATAGATTCAATCTTTGAATATCATTATAAATAATGAAGTTACGAGATACTTCATTAAGTCCTGATATATATATACACCTATATATATACATTTCATACACTCCTTGAAAACCTCTGTTATGAAAATTATAAACAGAGTTGCAATATCCAATGAATTTGGAAAGGAGAAAACCTTGGCATAATCCTGATATCTTGCTGATCAGGCAAAGATACCAATAAGTAACCTTTTCTACTAGTAGATGGATGAATTCCCCACTGGTCATCATCCTGGCCGCAATAGGACCTTATGCTGGACTGCCACTCAGCCACTTACGCATTTGATGGACTCCCACTGAGCCACTTACACTTTCATGGACGCCCACTGAGCCCATGTTGCTTATGCCGACTCAATAGTTGGACTTACTTCCCGAACGTTGGGTAAGTAATCAATTCATTTATCAAAACAGCAACCTCGTTGCGAATATAAAATACACCACAGAGTCGGATCCCTCATGTTTTGAGCGAATATTTAAATCCCCTTCGAAAGGAAGATCTTAAATATAAAAATGAGTTTTGGGATCTGCTCTAACTTTTAGAAAATCATTTTGAAGACTCGAAAACATATTTAAGAATGTTTGGAGTAATGCTGATTTAATAAAATAAATCAGTCCCAATATATTTAGAAAATATCTTAATATTATTATTTAAATAATATTCCCATAAAGAATAATCTTTATAAAAATAATTGAAGTAGAAGTTTTAAAACTCATACTTGGAATGAATATTAATAACCAAAGATATACTTATACGAAAGTATGATCTTTATTTGAATAATCGAAAATAAGTTTGATTATCGAAACATTATTCTTTAATAAAATAAAGAATATAAATTAGTAAATAAACGGAGTCATAAGTCCTCGAATGAATATTCAACTAATATTCATTAATTAAAATCAACGGAGTCATAAGTCCTCGAATGAATATTCAACTAATATTCATTAAATAAAATAAAGTTATCGAATAAAACTTATTCGATTAATAGTTTTGAAAACTATAACAATATATATATATATATATAATATACTTGGGAACATCGACTCCCGGTTTTAGAAAATGTTCACCTTTGGGTCCCCTATACTAAGGGTATACGCAACTACTGCTTATCTCTAGCATACGTATTATGCAACTATAAGCATTTGAATCAACAATTAGATATCAAGATTACGAAACAAGCATGCATATATACCATATCAACATGCTCCAATATATCACAAGAATTGCTAATAACAATCATGCACTTATCACAAGATAATGCATATACATAAATACATCACAACAACAGTATAATGGGTAGAAAACTTGCCTGAGCGACTGGGGGTGGTAAAAGGCCTGGGACGAATCTGGTAACCTATAAACAACATATAAGTTGGAATTAAACCAAAGTCGCTTAAGAATCTAGACTTTAACCAATTAGACTCTAACGCTTGCTTTTGCGCTTAACGATTCACTTACATCACTCGAGTACCCTCGGCTCCACCATTTTTAATAAATTAACCATTAAGAATTTTAAAGCGATTCTTTTGCGAGTACCTTACCAACTTCCTAATCCACTTAAAATAATTGTTTCATACCCCAATTAGTCATTTAAAGTCCTTAACAAAGGTTTCAAAGTAAGGCGAGGGGTAATGGTTCGGTCGCGAAACGCCGTTACTTAAAACGGTTGTTTCTCCTAAACCGTACATCGGATTCAAGCGAACCACATATCAAAACGAAGCTCGTAACATGAACTATCTAATTATGGAAATGGTCAAAACTTAATAGTGAGTTCTCGGGTCCTGATGTTAAGAATAAAAACAGTCTAAGGTAAATCGGGCATTACGAAGGCTATGTTTACGCGATTACCAACTTTTAAACCACCCCAAATAACCACCATTCAACTCAAAACCAACAATACAACCAACCCTCATCCAAACCTTACCACATCAGTCCCCAAACCTCAAGATTTTCCAATTTATACAACCCCACACATGAACTACTAGCTATACTTAAGTTTCATTAACTATAAACAAGATTTCAACATCCAAATCACTACAAATCCAATCCAAACTCTAAACACATAAACATCATACTTCTCATTTACTATAACCATCAAAACCATCTTAATACTCAAAGTAAAGTTAGGGTTTGGAGGTGTTATACCTTCCTTGCAGTGATTAGAGTAGCTAGGAAGCGTTAAGAAGCCTTGAGATAGCTTAGGAATACTTGGATCTTAAAGGAAATCAAAGAAAATAAAGTTAGTAATCTTGAAAACACTATTCATCATCTTGTTCCTTGATTTATTGGAAGAGATTCATGAAGAAATAGAAGCTTAAACTCCTAGAATATGCTTATCTAATCATAAGGGACCTTGGGTAATTACCTTGCAAATTAACAAAGCTAGAAACTTGATTTTTGGAATTTTTCTCCTTGAAAAAAATAAAAAAGCCGTGAGCTGTGTGTTCTTGGGAGAGTATTTGCTTTGTTGAATATTTTTGTGGTGGAAAATGAAGTGAATGGGATATTTGGATGATTTGTTGGTTGTTTAAAGTGAGTGGAGTATGACTAAGCATGACATCATCTTGGTGACTTCATCTCTTGCCACTTGTCATCACTTGGTGGTGGAAGCATCTTCTTATGCTAATCCTTGCTTAATTGTTTGGTTAATGACCGCTTATCTGTTATACGGTTCGCTTAATTTTCGTTCTCGTTTATCGTTTGAGGGATCATACCTAAGATCTTATTACTTGGGTTCCCCTAAACCTTTCTCAATATATTATATTTCTTATATGATCCTCTCTTATAATCCTTGAATTTAAATCCTTTTTATCCTGTTACCGTATACTCAATTCTTTCGGTATCTGGTGGATTTTCGGGAAAAATCAAAGTGTTCGAATTTGGATTCTGACGATCTTTACATACACTTATATACCATATAGAGTACTAATAAGATCTCAGAATAACAATAAAAGAACCTCTACAAAGTGTGGTATGAAAAGTTTTCTTATTCAGCATAATCAGCAAAATCACTATTCATTGGGGTTATTACATGCCATCTCCATAAGAAACACTTGGGCCAGCCTTCTCCACAAAGTCTGATAGCAGGGCTTTATTTCCAGTCATATGTCCTGAACATCCACTGTCCAGAATTAGGATGTTTTTCCTGTTGCCCTGCAATCACAAAGACCACTAATGATTAGTTTTAAGGACCCAGACTTGCTTGGATCCTTTGGCCTTATTAAGTTTGTTAACATTTGCAGCGGATTTAGCATCAGAGTTTATGTTAACATTTTTCTTATCAGAATTTATACTATCAGACTTTGAATCAGAATTTACACTAGAAGGAACAATGTTAACTTTCTTTAAAGAAGGTTTTATTTGATAATAATCATAGTACAAACTATGATATTCCTTACAAGTACAAATGGAATGTCATAAACTACCACAATGAAAACAAGGATTTTGTGGCTTATATCTAACAGACTGACTCTTAACTCCTGACTTTGAAGGTAAGGAGTTTATGTTCTTATTCTTTCTGCAAAAAGAAGCCAGATGGTTAGAACTTCCACAGTTATGACACGTTTTTCTAGGAGCATCAGGAACAGGCTTATAATCATTGCTTTTATTCACACCTTCCTTTCCATTCCTATTTTTCCTAGGTGATTTTACCTTGTTTGCATTCTTAACATCTTTCAGCTTATGCTTAAGCTGCTTCTTTTTCATTAAACCTACGTTTACTTCAGTTGTCTTTTCCTGTTTTAGTTTGTCAGAAGTTAATTCCTTTTTAACTTCTGATTTCTCATTATCAGACTTTACAGCTACAAACTTAACAGGATTTAACTTAGATTTTTGATTAACAACTATAGGCTTAATTTCTACAGTTCCTTTATCATTCTTATCATCTCCATAACCTAAGCCCTCTTTCCAGTTTTCACTATTTAACAAATTCTGAGTTGTTCTACCAGAGTTAGTCCAAGTCCTGATAATCTCTCTTTCCTTTTCTAACTCAGCTTTTAGAGATTCATTCATTTTAAGCACTTCATCCCTAACATAAAAAGCATCATCTCTATCTTTTTGAGTTTGATGGAACATGACTAACTCTTTTTCTAAATAATCATTCCTCTTTTTGCAAGCAAGATTTTCAGAAGTTAATCTTTCAGATGTTAAAGTTTGATCTCTATAGCTAATGAACATGGTTTTAAGATATCTTCTCAACTCATTAATATCATTAGTATGAAAGGCATAAGTAGTTTGAGGTACCTTTAACTCAGCAGCTTCAGAACTGCTTTCAGCACTTGCCATCAAGGCATAATTCTCCTCACTTTCAGAATCTGAGGTGTCTGTCCAGCTTTTGTTCTTTATGACAAGAACCTTTCCTTTGTCACTCTTCACTTTCTTGTAATCAGGAGATATGTGGCCTTTCTCACCACAGTTGTAGCATTTGACATTTGTATAATCTCCTCTGTCAGACTTTCCTCCTTTGCCCTCAGATTTTCTGAAATTCTTCTTATCAGAACTTGCACCTTTCCTGGAAAACTTCTTTCCCTTCCTGAACTTCCTGTATGCAATCTTTGTGATTCCTTTCACCATAAGGGCACACAGCTTCATCATCTCTTCATCAGCATCCGTCTCAGGCAAGCTTTCAGATTCTGAGTCATCATCACTATCAGAACTTGATGACTCAGTATCAGACTTTGTGAAGAGAGCTTTACCTTGCCTTTCCTTGAGGTAGCTGCCTTGGGGGATTCTTTTTCAGCCTTAAGAGCAACTGTCCTTGACTTTCCTTCTTTCCTCTTGCTTCTTTGTTCCATCTCAAGTTCATGAGTCTTGAGCATCCCATAAATTTCATCAAAAGTCGTTTCATCAAGATTACAGTTGTCTCTTATTGTTGTTGCCTTCAAATCCCAGCTTTCAGGAAGAGCCAACAGGAATTTAAGGTTTGAATCTTCAAGATCATACTCCTTATCAACCAGTGACAAATCATTCAAGAGTTTGACAAATCTATCATATAAATCTGTCAATGACTCATTAGCCTTTGAGTCAAAGTGTTCATACTCTTGAGTGAGTATTGTCTTCCTGTTCTTCTTAATCGTATCAGTTCCCTGGTATCTTGTTTCCAAGGCATCCATATCTCCTTTGCAGTCTTGCAGTTTATTACCCTGTTTGACATTACATTATCAATGGCACTATGCAGTAAGTGTCGTACCTTAGCATCCTTAGCAATTGATGCGATATCTTCAGCAGTGTAGTCACTCTTCTCCTTTGGTACTGACTTTGCTGCTTCACCTACAACTGCAACAGCGAGCTTGGTTGGTTTGTGAGGCCCTTCCTTGATTCTATCAAGATATTCTGGATCTGTAGCTTCCAGAAACATAGTCATCCTCACCTTCCATATGGGATATTCAGATGGTCTCAATATGGGAACTCTAATAGCCTTATATCGGCTATGGATTTGTGTCTTTGGAGGTTCTTCAGTTTTGGTGGACTTAGTTGGAGTTTCTACTTCAGACATGATTGTTTTTGGATCTTAAACTGTTTGTATGTTAACAGATAGGCTCTGATACCACTTGTTAGGTCACACACACTGTAGAGGGGGGTGAATACAGTGTATAGCACAATCAAATCGAATTCTAATAACACAAGTAACAGAAAACAGACTTTATTCAAAGCAATAAATTCTGTTACAATATGGAACTATCCTCTCTCAGTGATGAACAAATATCACGAGAGCTGCTAGGGTTACAATGAATAATCTTCTCGATAATGATAACACTTATAGTGTAAACCCTATGTCTGTGTTTATATACTACACAATTACAAGATAATCTCTAATTGATATGGAATATAATTCTGCTTCCTAAAATATATCAATCAGATATCTTTTCTTCCAAGTATTCTATTCTTCATAGAATTCCTTCTTCGTGCATATCTTTTCTTACGTTTATCTTGATCTTCTTTTCCTTTCAATCAGCCGCCTTCCTTATCTGAACGTTTCATTTAAGTCCTGATATTATCTTCTGATAAATATCTCCTGAACCTTAAGTACTGATGACTTAAGTTCTGACTTCAGTATAAGTGCTGATTTCAGTTAAGTACTGATTTGTCCTGTTTAAGTAAGATCTGAAAACTAAACATAAATCATATTAGACATGACATTATCAAATATATCTAACACTTTAGATCTATGCTCTGATGCCAAGTGTAGAAAATATCAAGATATTGAATATAAGTCTACACAGAGAAGCATAAGAGAAATTAATCAAGATATGTATTGTTTATGTTCAGTTCATCTTCTCTCTCTCGAGAGTTGATGAAAACATGCATGAAAGAATATACAGAGAAGCTCAGCACATTAAATATCCGTTTAACTTCTCACCGAAGAAACATTATAATGCCCGTTTTAACTCTTGTATATTAATATGGGCATTATAATCGTTATACGGTAATTGAATCCTTGGACAAACTAAAAGCTAGATCATTGTATAGGATTTGATTTGTAAATCTTTGTAGAAGCTAGGAACTTTGTTGTTTTTAGATTGTAGCCAGTAAATTTATTTACCGGAGTGTAGCAACACCCTCGAGGGTTTATATATGAATATATTTTCTCGAATATCTTGTGTTCATTATTTTATTGTCATAAATACTTTTCACCGCAAGAACACAGAACCACTAACCGAACACTAAATTATATATCCGGAAAAGACTCAAAATAATTTTTTAATTTAGTAAGTATCGTATACAACCCCCCCTTCTACGATACTTCAGGACCTAACAATTGGTATCAGAGCTTGTTAATCGATATACAGATCAGATCAGGTGTGTCAACCTAAACAATTAAGTTCTCATATTTTTGGATTTTTTAATTTTCAAAAATTATCAACACTTGAGATTTTTGAATTTTAAATTATTTGGACTTATTCCCGAAATATTTCTAACTCTCAAAAAGTTCAAAATTTGTAGAGTTTAAAATATATTTCAAGCCAAAGGTTCTCAAAGGATTGGTAGACTCAAGATTTCTCCAAGCGTTAAAGATGATTTTAATCTTTCAAAGAAAACGAAGACCATGTGCTATTCAGACGGAAAATTCCTGAACATGGAAATTAAAGATAATAATTTTTTTATTCCAATGAAGCTGATTTCAAGACCTACAGAAGAAAAAATGGAACTTCCTCAAAGGCTTACTCCATAGGATACCACTGGATTTTCAGATGCGGGAAAAGAATGAAATTTTTACGGGTATAATTTTTCTTGAAGATTTTAAGACAACTCTAATGATTCCGGATTATACAGTTACACAGTGGTTTGTACCAATGCTACATATATCCGGGAATCACAGAGATCAGAAAGGCAGGATTTGTGGAGGTCAGAGAGAATAGTGGGGACATACAAACATCCCAGTTATATGCATTAAATTTGAAACCTCGGGACATATTGTAAGAGTTACTAATAGCTGATTTAGAGGAAGCTCAGGTAGAAATACTTGAGGGACTGGATGTCAGGGCATTGTCTCACATGTCAGGGAAGTTTAGTCGCATCAGATTCATATGGAGTACATAAGCTATATCCAAGTATCAAGCCTATCTATTCCGAAGCAAAGACTCTTAAAGATTTAGTTTAAGAGGTGGTACAAGACTGAGATGGGGACAAATACAAGATTTGATAGTTACAGTTCTGACAAGATATACCTAACAATAACTATTAAGGGTTTTGCTACAACAGAACAAGAAGCTTGACAAACAAGAATGAGTAGGGACTCAGTTGAAGAGCTGTGACAAAGGTGGAATGTTTTCTTAGGGAAGCAGCCAGTCAAAACTTATTGTGCATGTGAAAGAGTTGGGATGGATCAGATAACGAAAAGGAAGATAATGAATATCTTGCTTTCATAGAAATCTCTGAAGATGATCCAACTCACATATCTCAGGTTTCAATTTCTTAAGCCACTGTAATATTTTTCTAGCAATTTTCAATGCATGATAAGATCTTAGTGTTTAAATGTTTAACACTAGCACAAATATGATAGCATCACATATAGATAATGCTGAACTAGTTCACTAAAATATTTTTCTTTTAACTAGAAGTGATGTTTAACTTGTGCATGTTACTTTAGATGATCATAAATATGTGTTTGAATATTTGTTGAACATGATTAATTATTTTTAGTGAGATATATATTTCCCAGCATATAAGACCTTTATTTATGCTTATTTTCTGTATCCTATCACAATGTGATTTATTCATTTGATCTGAATTATTTGTTAAGGTGTATTAATTTATAATTAGATTAAGATAGCTAGATGAAATACATCAACAGGATTGGACTAGATAGAATTAGTAATTTATTTGTTAATTCTGTTTATTCCATATCATGCATGTCTTGCTTAATTCTTATGTGTAATATTTATAAATGAGTGCCATGTATTCTTAATTCAATGCTTGCTTATTTCAATGCCATGAATGCATCTCTTAGTACTTGCATTAAATGTAGATGTTTAGTATTTTAATAGGGCAAAGACTGCTAGTCCTCCTTATGTAAGGTTAGAACCAATTTCTCCTAGCCTAGAGACAAATTTGTCAAGGGTATTAAAATAGAGAAAATGTTTAGTCAAAGATAAGAATTAGCATGATAAGGTTGCAGCTGTTGTTATCTTTGTTTATAGTAAAATTTCTAATCCATCTGGACCCAAACTGATAAGTTGGGTACCAAGAACTGTTAATCCGTTTGTGAGTGCATGACATAACAGGTTAATTGATTCATATGTATTCTTGGTAATTCATACTCAAGGCATATGATCAAAGAAATAGCCTCATAATCATATATGATCGACATAAGCTATTTCGTTAGTAATATTTGGAGATGACATCAAAGGTTTTTGTCATGGGATAAGCTATACAGAAAAAGGGATGTCATAACGAATTCAATAATTATAATCACTGATAACAACTAATTATTGGAGTCACTAATAACAATTGAAGCATCTTTCTTGCTGGAGAATCAAGGCACAAATCCTCTTATCAGACAGTTCTGCATCAAAGGACAAAATGTCAATTCAACAAAGGATTAATGTCTCATCTGAAGCAGGAAGGTTGAGAAGCTTGCTCTTCTTGGAGTAAGGAAATGATATGCTCGTGGCTAGACTGGAATCTCAAAAAGGTGAAGTCAATGGTTTCTACTGTAAAGCTTCATCCGACAAAAGTTTAGTTATGGCATTAGAAGCTCTCACCCTTAAACATCAACTCAAGGAACTCATTTGTGAAAAAGGGTTAGTGAGAGGACTGCCTCATCTGGAATTCAGAAGACGATAAATGTGAGGCATGTTAGAAAGAGAAGTCAAAGACACATCACATCAAAGTAAAGATATACCTTAGTGATGGTGGTTGACTACTCTTATTAAACAAAGTTGTTGTTTGTGCATTCTCAAGACAAGACATCAAAAATGGTGATTAATAATATCAGAATATCAAGCTGGAAGCAACTGTAAAAGAAATGATCTTGTGGTCAGATAATGGGACTGAATTCAAGAAGCAGTTCTGATAAATATCTGTAACATCAAGAATATTTTGAGACATATTCAACACTGAAAGCTCCGTGTCAAGATGGAGTGGTACAAGGGAAGAACCGGAAATTGATTAAAGCAACAAGGACAATGTCAAGCTAATCTAGACTTTCTAAATACCAAAGGGTTGGAGCATTCAAAACAGATTACAACAAGTAAGATCAAGCCTTGATCAGGATATCAGGATGTATATATAAAGACCACTAACGAGTTAACGGCCAACAGAAGCAAACACTGGATAACCTGAAAGTGTTTGGAGAGAATGTTCTACAAGAGCAAACAATGAAATGTTTTTCAGTTGTTTGAAGATCTTGGCATTTGCAGCTAAGACTAGTTAGGATATTTTCCATGGCTACTCAGTGGAGTTTACAATCTACAGGGAATTCGTGGTTGATCAACTGAAGATGATTGAAAGTCTAAATGCATAATTTAACAACTTCATGCTCCAAGCTATTACAGAAGAAATTAATGGTATTGATAATTTATATCCAAGCAATGGAATGGCAGTGTATAACACAACTCATTATTTCAAGCAAGCCAATAGAATAATTCTTTTAGGAGCTCAAGCAAGCCAAGATTTTTAGATATCTAACGGGATTACCAACTCTTGGAGTATAGTACCCTAAAGATATTGTGCTTAATATGTTTGGCTATATAGATATAGATTATGCCGGTTGTAAGAAAGACATGAGAAGCATCTCTGAAGCTGTCAACTAAAGTGACAGGAGAAGCATCTCAGGAAGCTGTCAACTTCATAGAAGAAGATTGATATATTGTTATGATAAGAAGCAAATTCATATCCAACAACTCTGTGGAACACTCTATGACAAGGTACTTCACACCAGGTATCATTTTTTTTGAGAGCATGTCTTTAGTGTCAAAGAGTTACTTGCAGAAATATTTACTAAATCAGTTGTCAAAGTTAATTTTCAAGACTGGTTTATAAGTGGGTGATATCATTTATTACTTATTAATTGGAAATCCCATTTGTAAGGAATTCTTTATATATTCACAAGTATTAAATCTTCAATATTTAAAGTACTTGTGAATTTATCAGTAATCCGATACATCGTACTTAGTGCTACTATCTTGATTATCATGATTACAATGTCATATACATTTGTGGTAGTTAAGTATTATAATATTAAGTTTGAATATTATTTTAATTGGTTTAAATTATGATGGTAGACAATTCCATTTCATATCAGTCTCATAATTTAAATTATATTAAAATAATATGCAATATAGTTATTTTTATCTTGTACAAATAATTGTGATACTTTTAGTATTAGTGATATTATTTAGAATTTTTGTTCTAAGTAATCAATGCTTATTTCTAAATTCACTAATATTGAAAGTTGAAGTATTTTCTAAGTTATGTGTATAAAACTCTCATCTTCTATATGCTTAGAAAGTATTTCTAAAATTACTAATTATCCAAAGAGTGATTTCCATGTGTATAACTCATACATTCTATTGGTGATTATTCAAGGATAATTATAAATAGTTAAGTGCTAGTATCTAACTCATAGATATTTAGTATTTATTTATTTATTATTTATTTTAGGTAGTTTGGATTATGGATATTGGAACAATTCAATGATTTTATTTGCTTAATAATTCAGACTAACTTAAAATAAATAAGCAACATGATTGATCATAACTAAATCTGTTAACAATTGATATCTAATATATTAATTGTAATTAAACTGTTATAGATTAATTATGAGATTTTGGTTCTAGTGAATTTAGTTATGTTATATCTCAAGAATTCACTGAAATCAGAATCATGATTGTAGCATAATTAGTTGTATGCTAATTTTTGACTTATATCAGTTAATGATATTTAGTTAAGAGTTCAACTACGAACTAATTGTGAAGTATTAGTATTTGTGACATTACTTAGACTCTTCTAAGTAATCAATGCTTATTCTTAATCACTTATACTAGTGTGAAAATCTTTCTTAAAGTACAACTATGGTTACAATGTTTGATGCTTTATTAGAAATAACCATATGTTGTCAACTTAGAATCATTTTTATACTTATTGCAAATTCCTTAACACTTTGATAATAAATGACATACTCAATGGATCAAAGTATATGAAACTTGGAATATTTTTCTAAGAATGCAAACAAGACAATGTTGGTTAATGTTGCTTTATTTCTCGAACCAACATTGTTTGAGATATTACAGTTGTTAGGAGCTAACAATTGTATAATATATAAAATTGAATGCTAATATCTATTTAATAGATAATTGGTATTTAATTCATTGATATCTTATTATAATATATTTGAATTATAATGTTAGACAATTCTATGTCAAATCAGTTTCATGATTTATATTATATTAAAGTAGGATACAACATAATTATTAGTATCTAAAATACTTGACAAGTATGAGTCAATGATATATTGTTAAAATTTTGTTGCAGATAATTGTGAGATTTTAAGTTCTAGTGAATTTATATGAGTTGCTATATATGACAGATTCATAACAATTTGAAATCAGCAGCATAGTCAGTCTTATTAAGGTTATTTATCGATAAACAATTTTATTGATTATAATCTTATAAAGATAGATTATGGAGCTTTTGACATGAATGAGAATTGCTTAGACTTTACCCTAAGTGATCAAGTTTTTATAAAAACTCATTCATCTTGAAAGACAAATCTTTCTTTCTCTTCTTAATACTGCTAGGTCATGAGTCTGTGTCTTTTTAATATTAAAAGATATGATTACTTATCTTTTTATGCATAAAAATAGACTCGTGCACTCGAACCATTTTAAGAGAAAAATCAAACTTCTTTCTACAACGGTGATTGCTTATTTCATTAAAATCTTTTGAAATCACTATTGTACATCATTTCTTTTAAAAGATTAAATGTATAATTTTCATTCATTATAGATCTTAAGTGCATTTTATCTCTATATTTCCATATGTTCTGAAATACAGGTTTAGCCTCCAATGGCCTTCTTTCATTGATAGTCACGAGGTTGAAAACCCACAACTTCTATCCCAGACTGTAAAGACAAACACAGAAGCAGATGTAACCAACACACTCTTACCACTAAAATGAAGTATGAATGAGCGTGAGGGAGAAAGTGCCTTGGTGCACCACATAAGGAAGGTTCTGAAGTCAATCCAGTAGCTCTGTCTCTTACAAAGTTGAGTAATATTAAAACTTAGGCAACTACTAGCCCCCATACATCTTCTCAAAAAGATGTAATGGCTGAAAAGGCATAAAAAAAGTTACTAGATTTATCCTCTGAACATGGTGCATCTATTAAAATTCGCATGTCAGCCAAGGTATCCGATGTAGTGTCACCACCTCAAAACATAAACAATTCTTGATGCACAAGGATAGGTTACACATACAAAGGAAGAGTTGACGGAAACAAGAGTTTCGACCATTTTACGGTCAGATTCGATTGTTAAAGGTTCTTTAATGGACTAATTGCCTTTACAGGTGTTAAGACAGGGTACTGATCTAATAGCCATATGTCAGTGGTCAGTGTCTACCTTCCCGGGCTTAAATCTCCTGGATGCATCTGCGAATAGTGGATCTGACATAGGCGTAGATCGGCAACTTGTTGACAATGATTCAGATTTACCTGATGAGTCACTAGGAAATGTCTTCACATACATTATAAGGAAACTTTGATCTTTATGCTAAATCTTTGGATCATTGTTTACCTTCCCAGAGTTCAAATCCGGGACTCTAAAAGGGAAACTAGCAACTTGTAGATTATGAGTCAGATTCATCTGACGAGTCTAACAAGGATGGGGATTTGCGAACTTCCATTGCACCACCTGTGACCTCCTTAAGGATGATGGCTAAGGTGATTTTCCTTGTAGGTACACCTGGATTTTGGAGCTATGATAGAAGTGATACACTTGTGAGAATGAGTGTAAACACGAGTGAAGAGAAGAGTGAAACAACTGTGAGGTACACGAAACAAAATCACGCACTAACAATGAGGAAGATCTTCCTCATTGTTCTTGATACCATATCCCTAAACATGGTTCTTGATACTTCGGGTCTCGAATCTGTTTATGATTGGAACCCAACTCTTAGGGACCTAACATTTACAGATAGGATTAGAATACTTCGGAACCTAATAAGTTCGGGACATAACAATTGGTAACAATTGGTGATCTCACAGTTGGGAGGTATAAGGAGTTGGGAATATTGGTTAACAGGATGATCAACGGTGAAGCCGTTTCTGCAGCATTTAAAGGGACATGGTTGATCAAACTTTGACTTGTTATTTCTTTTCCAACCAAGTAAAATATGAGAACTCCTTTAGACGATAGCATATATTCCTTCTCTAAGGGGGAGATAAAAGTTTAAATAATAGTTTGGAGGATTCCTCAACTAAGGGGGAGAAATAGCAGGCAAGAGGAAAAAGGTAAAGCATATAACCACAACACCATTGTTATTTGTAACCACGGATCCTATTGTACGGGAGAGGTGGTAAACACGAAGGTGATTTCCTAGTAATCAGAAGAAGTGGATTGGTTCATCACTATTCTTCATAAGGGGAGAATATGTTTTCCAAAAGGGGAGTACCATTGATTTTTATCTGCGGATCCTATTGTACGGGAGAGGTGGTAAACGCAGGTGATCTCCTTTAAGCAGTTGATTCTCATAGGAGGAGAAGCAAGAAAGATATGTGCTTCTCAACAGGAAATGTGGTTGTACAAAAGAAGTTGTTGATGATTACTTAAGACTGAGAAGAGTTATCTGGCAGAGATTTGAAGAACCAAGGAAATGAAGATGTAACTACTTGAAGATCAGTTTAGTGCTAGAGAAACAAGCATCTTTCATTTTAGTCACTCAAGAAATCTTGAAATGCAGTATTTGATCCAGAAAACCAGTAGCATTATTTACAAGTCCTGGCACTTTACTTTTTCTAGTTGTTAGTTGAGTTATCCTCTCTATTTAATTTGTTTGTTAGGTTTAACAATCAAATAAGGGGAGATTTTTTATGAGAATGCGTAGTTGTATGAACAGTTATGTGATAACTCAACATGAGAACAACACTAGAACAGGACAGGTAAATAATACTACTCTACACAAGAAATCAGAAGAAATGAAGACAAAGAAAATACAAAGAATCAAAAGATTAGAAGAAAGCTTGAAATCTGTTTACAGATCACTAAAAGAAGTTCATTAATATGTTCATGTCTCTGTGAAAAATAAAGGTTAAACACTTTCAGAATTTCGGAAATGTTGAAGATTCAATGTATAAGTGTCACTAGAAGATTTCAGTGTATCGGCATTGATTGAAGATAGACAGTGTATGAAGTATAGGAATCTGAAGAATTGAAGACATGGTATAGACAGAGGTTAAAGAAGACGGCTGTAGTCTTGAAGTTAAACTCACTGAAAGGAGTTCATTTATATGTTCAAGCGTCAATGAAGAACAGTAAATGAAAAATTCAAGATTGTAGTAGCAATGAAGACATTGTCTAAGTATCCGAAGGATTCCAGTGAAAGTATATTTGTTTATTGACAGCCAGTGTTCGAAGCGATGAAGTTGTTACAAGCTTAACAATATAATCAAGGATATAATACGAAGACTTGAATCGAAGCTAGTCATCTGTGAACCAGACCAGTTGCACTAGGTGTCAGTGATTTATGAAAGGAATCTGAATATTATCATTAGAAGAATTATTAAGTGAGGATTCATATATGAAGATGAAGATTATATGGTTCAGACGAAGACTCAAGAGAGAAGACTTGAAGATGGGACAGTTTAAGGGTTAAAGCGATGTACAGAAACTAACTCCAAGTGATCACTACCTTGTAGGAGGAGGTACCCTGATCAGTGTATTGGATGTCAGAAGCAATATCCCGGAAATACAGTTAAATATTTAAGTACAGGAACTGATCTTGACTTGGTACGAGCTTCAGGGAATAAACAGGAGCAAAAGAATTTCACAAGTGCTTCAATACCTACCTTGGTCGCAAGTAAGTTTTGATTGCTTATTTTCAAAGGCAAAATGACTCCCTAGCCATACTAGAGAAGCTAGGTCACAAGTAACTCCTCCAAGAGGAATGCAAGGTCGTAAGTAAGTAGCTCTTGCCAAGAAACTAAGTAAAGATCTTCCTCCTAGCTTCCAAGGTCACAAGTAAGTCTTGTACTAGTACTCTTGGTCGCAACTAAGTCCCTACAAGGGCAAGAGGGTCGCAACTAACTCCTACAGGGGGTTATGGTCGCTAGTAAAGCTTACCTTGGGAGTTCAAGGTCGCAAGTAGTTCCTCCCAAAAAGCTAAGGCAAAACTCCCTTCCTTGGCACAGGAAGTCGCAACTAACTCCCTACAAGGAGCTGTGGTCTCCAGTATGCTTGAGTGTGGAATTAACCAAGTACAGAAGTCTCTAGGTGTATCCTGGTCACAAGTAACAAAGATTAAACCCCTGGAACAAGTTTTCTCAGCCACAGTTTATTGACTGATTCAATTGTTTTATGTGGTAAATAAATAGCCACATATTTCATATTGAATATAAGTCTACACAGAGAAGCATAAGAGAAATTAATCAAGATTTGTATTGTTTGTGTTCTGTTCATCATCTCTCTCTCGAGAGTTGATGAAAATAAGCAGCAAAGAATATACATAGAAACTCAGCACATTGAATATCTGTTTAACATCTCACCATAAAAACGTTATAATGCCCGTTTTAACTCTTTTATATTCATAGGGGCATTATAATCGTTATACGGTAATTGAATCATTGGACAAACTAAAAGCTAAATCATTGTATAGGATTTGATTTGTAAATATTTGTAAAAGCTAGGAACTTTATTGTTCTTAGATTGTAACCGGTAAATTTATTTACCAGAGTGTAACAACACCCTCGATGATTTATATATGAATATATTTCCCCGAATATCTTGTGTTCATTATTTTAATGTCCTAAACACTATTCACCTTAAGAACACGGAACCACTAACCGAACACTAAATTATTTTTCCGCAAAAGACTCGAAAGAATTTTTTAATTTATTGAGTATCGTATTCAACCCCTTCTACGATACTTCGGGACCTAACACCTTGACTTTCGTGTTCAGCCTTCTATGAGCAGAGCCGAAGTTAAGGGAGCATTACAGAAGATGGGTAGAGGTAAAGCTACTGGGCTGGATCAAATACCTATAGAGGTATGGTTGTGTTTGGGTGAAGAGGAGAGCAATGGCTAACGAGGTTATTTGACATTATACTTCGGACTAGTGACATACCGCAAGAATGGAGGCTTAACAAGGTAGTGCCGATCTGTAAAATTAAGGGAGATGCACAAAACTGTAGCAATTATTGTGGTATTAAGTTTTTAAGTCATACTATGAAATTATGAGAAAGAGTGATTGAAACTAGGTTAAGAAATAAGGTGGAAGTGTCAGAAAATCAATTTGGCTTTATGCCGGGCAGGTCGACCATTGAAGAAATTCACCTTCTTAAACAGCTGATGGAGAAATATCGTGAACATAGTAAAGACCTACACTTGGTGTTCATAGATTTGGAAAAAGCATATGATAGTGTTCCGCGTGAGGTAATTTGGAAAAGTTTGGTGGCTAAAGGGGTGCCATGGATATATTTGAGGGCGATACAAGAGATGTATTTTCAGGTAAGGACGTGTGTTCGAACACCAGTTGGGGATACTCAATATTTTACGGTAGGAATAGGACTTCATCAAGGATCCTCGCTAAGCCCATTTAGTTTCGCAGTTATAATGGATGTTCTCACTAGGGGAATTCAAGATAAAGTACCTTGGTATATGTTATTCGCGGATGATATAGTTATAATTAATGAGACAAGGGTTGCAGTTAATGTAATATTAGAGCGGTGGAGGGATATATTGGAGTCTAACGGATTGCGTGTTAGTCGGTCCAAGACGGAATATTTGTGGTGTAACTTTAGTAATCAACCGAATGATAAGTATTGCCCCTCAAAGATAATTTCGGGTATTTGGGTTCCGTTTTGCATAAGGAATAGGGGATAGATGCGGATGTTACACATCGTATCAAATCAGGATGGCTAAAATGTAGGGCGGCTACAGGAGTATTGTGTGATATGAGGGTTTCTTTCAAAGTAAAAGAAAAATTTTATAGGGTAGCAATCAGATCGGCCTTGTTATACGGGCCGGAGTGCTGTGCATTGAAAAAGGCTCAAGAGTGTAGGTTAAAGGTGGCGGAAATGAGAATGTTAAGGTGGATTTGTGGACGTACCATGTTGGATAAATTGTCAACTGGTTTTTTCAGGAATAAATTACGAGTTGCGCCTATCGCAGAAAAAATGAAAGAAGGTCGATTGCGTTGGTTTGGGCATATTAGGCGAATAAGGGTATCTGCTCCAGTGCGCATGGTGGAGGATTTAGTGGTATCGGGATCGAGAAAGAGAGGGAGGCCAAGGCGGACTTGGGCTGACCTACTCACGCTGGACTTGAGGGCCCTAAACCTCAGTGATGACCTGACCTCGGATAGGAGATCTTGGCGCAGGAGGATTATGGTGGCAGATTAGTTTTGATTTTCGTAGTTTGCATGTGTAGCTTGTAATTTAGTACACTTTTTGGTAGCTTGTAATAATTTTCTTTGTCTAATACTTATACTTACTAAGTTTGGTAGCTTGTTTTCATAGTTATTAATAGTCTTAGTTGCTCGTGTAGGTGCTACAATTTCATTTTTTTATGGCCATATGACCAATTATCTGATATGGTAGAGGGGTTATGTTCTGTTTTAGTTTTTTGGACCAGTCTGTGGTAATTCAAAATATTTAGTTTGGAGATCACTCCAAGGGAAAAATTGAGTTTGGGGCATCAAAAGGTGTGCATAATGAGAAATAGAAGGGAGTCATGACAATGAACCAAGTTTTTTTACTGTATAGTATAGGTAAGTCACATGTGAAGAAAACCATGGGCTGAGATATTGTATCATTGTTTATCGTTGCCTCGCGTACTGTTACTTACTTTTATGTATCATTATTTATCTAGAACACACATATTTGTGCACACACACAAGTCGGAGATCTTTTGAGGAAACAAACTCTTCATTCTTTGGAATGAGGGTAAGGCTGCGTACGCTATATTCTCCCCAGACACTGCCTTAGACGGTATTATTGGGTACGATTGATTGAAGAACTCGGTTCCAATGTGTGGTATACATCTATGTCAATTATTTGGCAAAATTATTGCAAGGAAATGTATTTCAAATACTTACTTGTATCTTACAATTTATCTTTACAGTTGCTCGTTTTTCGTCTATCGACCCATTTAAGTGGGTATGCATCTATACTATTTTTTTAATAAACAAATCATATTTTATTGATACACAAAAGTACCGAAATATTAAAGTCGAAATATTAAAGTATCAAATTTTGATACTTACTAACGTAAATTGACTTCTTTTATATCTAAATTTTATTTTTATTAGTTACTATTTATCCAAGCGTTTATTTATTTTTAATTTGAAATTTTTTATCAATAATTAAGTAATATTAAATAAAATATATTGAAAAAAGCTAATTATAAAATAATTATAAGATAATATTAATTACTATTAAATTATCAAAAATAGCAAATATTTGGTTGATTAGATACTTAAAATTTATACTATTTATTAATAAGCGAAATCATGTTTTATTGCAATACAAAAATACAAAAGTACAATAGTACCAAATTTTGGTACTCAACTAACACAAATTGGATTCTATTCTGTCTAAACTTTGTTTTCTATTAGTTAGTCTTCATTTAAGCGTCTATTTAATTTTAATTTGAAAAATATTTTTTATCGATATTTAAGTAATATCAAATAAACTATATAAAAAAGATAATTATCGAATAATATTAATTAATATTAAATTATCTAAAATAACAAATATTTAATTTATAAGATAATTATATAATTCGTTTAACAAAAATAAAATTAGTATGTTAGATTTTTATAATAAGTAAAATAATCCAGAGTTAGAATTATTATGGAAAATTTCATGTGTAATTTTATTTCTTTTAAAGACATAATTATTCTTTACAGTATCAATTTAATATTTAATATTATTATATTAATTTTGATCCGTGTTTCGCACTATATTTTAATCTTCTTCGCACATGTTATTATCTATCTATACTTTTAAGTGAAACCGTATTCTATTACTCACTAGAAAAATTATATAACTATTTTTAAAATTTTATATAATTAAATCTCAACTAATACAAATTGCCTTCTATTTCCGATATACTTTATCTTCACATTAATTTTTATTTTTAAGTGTTCATTCAAGCGTCAATTTATTTTGAAGTAATCGTACTAATAAAAGGTAACATGTTAGATTAATATAACATGTAAAATAATTCGGGTTATATTAGTCAAGATAAAGAATTATAGGATGAAATTTTATAATTACACATGATTTCGATTTCTTTAAACTACATAATTTAATTATATTTATTTATTTATTTTTAATCTATATTTCTCACGAATTATTATAAAAATTAATTTGATGTAAATAATAATTTGATATTATTTTTAACCTTGACCCTATGTTGGCACGGGTCCTAGATACAAAAAATATTAAGTATTGTTTTTTTTTTTATCGTAGGTAACCCGCAGCCACTACCCTTCGGGTGCGCACTAAGTAAACCTTACGGGCTCACGCAATAGCCTGCAAAGCGACAGGCTCTGACTCAGGAGGCATAATCATAAATTCTCCTCCTGTGAGATTCGAACATGTGATCAAGAGGACAATTTTTCTCTCTTTAACTAACTGAGTCAACCCTTGCGGACAATATTAAGTATTGTTAGGCGAATCTCTAAGTATAATTTTAACATTCTTTTTTAGTCAGAAATGATAGTGAGATAGTGAGATGTCCGTCCTGACATTACCGGCTCTTAGCCGGATTTTAAAACTAACTTTAATGATTCACATCTTTTTTTTTCTTAGCACGTGATTGACGTATCAATAACTTGGATGAATTGTGCAAATAAGGATGTGGTACAATGGTACATAACATTGACATATTTCTTAACATATTTTGTTGGAGTTGATTTAGAATAGACGGACAAATTAAAGGAAATCTCATAAATGATTTTCATCAAATATATAAAGACAAGACATCTCGGAAATGATTTCTTATTTCTGTGCCTTTATATATACTAAAATATACAAAAACAAGAGCAATTAATTATTATTTATTTATTGCTAAATACAATACGCACTAAATCATAAATCAATATAAATATGCATTCTATAAGGTAGCAAGCAATTATCAAGTCTTGTCTTTCATTTCAAAACATCCCTCTTGGCCTTCCCTAGAATACTCCTTTTTGTATATATATTTGCTAGCTACCCACACAAATGCTCCTATATTTATAGTAGATAAAACTGAAAGAAAACCATAATAGTAATCTAAGTGAGAATCGTTGATGTTACTTCCAATCCAACTCTTTCCCCCATTGCTTCGTGTAACTTTATCAACCATCGTCACTAGAAAGCTATTCAAGAAGTTCCCAACTCCTAATGCGCTTGTAAAATACGCGGTCCCCAGGCTTTGCATTTCCACCGGTGACTGATCATAAAAGAATTCGACCATAGCAACGGTATTAAACACATCTCCAACTCCTAACAAAACATATTGAGGCATCAGCCAAAATATGCTCATAGGCACCATGTCTTTGGGCCCCAAAATGTGATGCATTTTTATTATATGTATTCGTTTAGCCTCCACGAAATACGAAACTCCAATAGCTATAATTTGAAACACGAATCCAATGCCAAGCCTTTGAAGAAGAGTTATACCTTGCGGATGCCCTGTTCTTTTTTGCATCAAGGGAACAAAAATTTTGTCGTAGATTGGCATGGAGACTAGCATTGAGATGATCACAAAGCTACCGAGGGATGCTGCTGGTATTTGGAAGTTAGAGCTGCCTATGTGTCGGTCTAAAGTTGTACCTTGCTTGATGAAGAGAGTATTGATTTGTGCCCATATAGTGCTAGGAATTAGTGTTGCTAGCCATATTATGGCCAATCTTAACATAATCTTGGCTCCTTCCACTTCAGTTACAGTGCATGGTGGCCTTGTACCAGTATTCTCCCCATCCTTTTGAATTGCAGCTTTGTCCAGGAACCTAGATTCAAGAACTATTTGCATATTTAGCTGTCTATATGAAATAAGAATATTATTAGTCCTGCTTTGATCAATCTAATGCACCTAAATCATGCATATCTGTTCTCTAAATTAACTGATTTATTGCATGATTCACATGTATCTAGTGATATATGAGCACAGAGCACATTGATCAACTTTAGATAATGGATAAATGTGTGTGTAAAGCGAATTTAAGTTAATATGTTTGAATAAAGTTTTTGATTAGGCCATAACACCAACTTTTTTTTTTCATTTCAGTGTTAATTAGTAGAACGCACACAATTTATACATTGACGTATAGGGGGTTTGGGTCATATGAAAAACATGTTTCAACATGAGAACCTTGAACACGATTGAATAATTGTTCTTACTGTCTCGCGGTAAAAACTCATTATTTACACATACATGAATATATAAATCTACGACTCTACCAAGCATGCATCTATGAAAAGAGGAACTAGATATAAATGGAGAGGTCCATGTATATGGAATATGAGGTAACAAGTAGAGCTTAAAAGTAAGTTCCAACAAGTCAGTGGAGATGCCCACCAATATCTCTCCACCAATGCCCCAACATGTAATTGACTAAACGGAAAGACTTTTAAGTAATGATTACCGCTCCTATATTCACAAACATGATGGAATACTAATGATTGTGATTTTGATCTATATATAGTACACCTATCTTATCATAATCCGCGGAATTTTTAGGACTAATCGTACATAAATACGTTGTCAGATTTCTGATTGATTTGAGAAAAAAAATTTGAGGGCCCTTAGCTATTGTCGATAACATATACTAGGCAGCAACTTTAGATTTATATTCTTCTCGTAAACTGTATACTCCACTATTAGCAGTGCTGTTAATAATGCAATTAGGATATTTGATGGATTCATTAGTCAATGAAAGATATGATCCGACTGTTAAGAACTTGTAATAATACTAACCTTAAATTCGGAGTGTGATAAATTTGACGTTTTCCAGTATTCAAGTATTGTTGTGGTTCTAACTCATGTAATCCAGATAAATTTCTAGGGAGCTCATACTTCCTCTTTGCAAATGCAGTGATGAAAACTCGAATCAAATCGCCGGTAGGACTATTACCATTCCTCAGTTTGTGCCTGTATAATGGAGTGCCCAAGTAGAATATAATGAGGGAAATTAGAAGACCAATTGTTGGAATGCCATACCCTAATCCCCATCCACAGTTTTCTTGTATGTAGACAAGGCCAACTGTGGCGAATAATGCCCCGGTAAAAGAACTAAATAACCACCAATTGAAGAAAGAGTCCTTGAGCCTCTTCTCCTTTGAATCAAAATCATCAAATTGATCTGCACCAAATGTGGATATATTTGGCTTTGTTCCACCAGAACCAAGAGCAATAATGTATAACGATGAGTAGAAGAATATAGTCTGCATTGTAGTAGCCTTCCTGCAAACTCCATTTTCACAACTCGGTTTCAGAGATTTGAACGAAACTGCAGCTGTAAGTAATCCCATCCCCTGCACATACAAGAACTCAGTAGATAGTTGGTATATAACACATTACAGAAAATTTTAACTAAAAAATTTATGAGAAAGATAATCAACGACGTGATTCTATTGCTCGACGTAAAATAATTGGCGACAAGTACACCAAAATTTGTCATTAAACCTCGACCAAAAATGCCAGGAACCTCGGTACAGAGACAGTAAGAGAACGGTTCATCTCGGAAGAACCTAGCTAGTTATGAACAAATGGCGTGGCCGTTGCAGTGCCCTCCTGTTTAGAGGAGGCCATCATCTGGCCATGGCCAACTAACAATGCGCACGAGCCTCACATATTTGCACTGTACACAGGGAGTAAGGCTCAGTGACTTTCTCATATAGCTAGTATACAGGGGACAGTGCAATTTATTCAACTACACATCTGCATATATTCATTACACAAGTCTCGTCAGTAACTCCAGGGAACATGGTACAATATATTCCAAATACACTCATTCAATATATTTCATCTTTTAAATGCACTCAATCTTTTGCATTCACGTCCACTAGAGCCTATTTTTACCACTACCATTTTTGCTACCGACAAGAGGCTTCTAGTCATTCAACGAAGACCAAGCGTTGAGATTCATTTAGTTACAGCATTTTTTTTCTTCTCTGCCTATTCTTCTAACTCGACTTTTTCCAAATCTCCTGGACCGCCAGTACTAAGCTGGTGTACTAATGTTTTTACAGTCTCTATTCCTTAATTTGTTCAATATTTATAAATATAAATCAAACCAATTACAAATTCAAACAAATTAAATTACCATTTTAATTTCGCAGTAGGCAGCAGTACTTATATTTGTGGTCTTAATTATATATGCATGTTCAACATTATCATGCCATAGCGATAGTCCTTCAGAAAGTAGGGTACAGAGAAACAAGTATGTCATGAGCTATTAATGGACATCTACACTAGTGGGTGACTGGTGAGTTAGATGAATAGGCCATCCGGAATCAAATTATGCAGATCATCCTAAGAAAAAGGTTTACAAAGAGTGATGATAATAAAACTCGCACTGTCATCTAATAATACAGATACGTCAATCACAAAAATTTAAATACTCATGTATGTCGCCCCAGACACTTGAACGTGTGCATACGGGTACGACTCCACTAACACTTAACCGTGCCCTTTCCCCTCACAACCAAGTGGATTACTGATATACCAAATTAAGCTCCTTAAGCAAAAACTGAGATGCTACATACCAGGACATAGATGAGAGATGAAATAGTGAAAGTCCAGAATCGACCCAAGAAGGAATCAGCTATATAAGCACCCAAAATTGGAATAATCCAAACTGATCCGGACCAGTTATTAACATTTCTAACTGATGTTACTGTGTCTTCATGTAGTTGTGTTGTTAAGTACACCACCAAATTGGACGCTACTCCATAGAATGCCATCCTCTCAAATACTTCGTACCCTGTTTAACATTTACTTAAATCTTTTAATTAATTGCACCTTATTCATAAAATAAAACAAAATCCACAAAAATAAATTATTACAAGAGAGATGGAATCATATGATTTTTTTTTTGTTATCTAGGTGTCTGGCTGCTAGCTGAGCTTACCCGCACCTAGTAATCATGCCATGAACTCCTACTTAAATCTAAGTATTCACTCATATTGAACCCAAGATCCTGAAGGTGGTAGTCCCCTAAAATTGAACCAAAGAATTTGAGCTGACAGTCCCCTAAAATCCCCAGTCTCAAACTAGTTGAAATACCGGGATGGAATAATATAGTTTACTTTAAAAGAATATTAAGTTTGACATCCAAATATTTGTCTTGTATGGGCATGTATGCATCCATCCAATATATATATATATACACATATTATTTAAGTATGAAGGGATGATTATGCACATGCCTATATAAATACATACCAAGAAGAAAAGAGCATGCTTTCCATTTGCCACTGGTAGCAGCAAAAGCAGGACGGCCATGGATATTAACACTGCCATCACTGGTGAAAACCTTATCTTCTTCCATTGGCTAGCTAGCTATTGCTTTACTATATATACAAGTACAACTTCAACTTGTGTGTTTATGTAGGAGAGGGGGGTATATGAATGATTATTGACAAAGAAGTATCAATATATTTGAGATTATTATTATATATAGAGTGGAAATTAAGCTACAGGGATCATGACATAAAAAAACCATATTAAGTGAAATGAGTATCTCTTACATGAGTTACCTGGACAGCTGGTGTAGTTGGCCAATCTTTTCCATTTTTTTCTTTTCAGATAAGTTTTAGTTGACAAATTTAACTGTACACACCACGATTTCCGATATTACAGTTGATTACCGTATCATATTTAGAGACCCGTTCACGAACGGAGTTGAGCCGAACCTTGATTAAATCGGGTCAAGTCTAACGATTTGAATCGAACTTTTTTATCGAACAAAAAGTTATGTTCAAACTCGAGCTCGTTAACTTACAAGTCGTACAAGAGTTTTTATCAAAAACAAACAAAACGAGTCCTTTTCTTTAAGCATTTATTTCTCCATCTAAGATCAGGTCGCACAACAGAAGAACACCCAACATACAGATGCACACTCCTCCATGTGAAATATTCATCTTCAAAGTACGAACGGGGTACACGAGCTTTTTCCATCAAAACAAGTCGAGCTGAAATAAAAAGTTCTGGTCAAATTACTTGTTAATTATTAAAATAGCAAATCAAATATATTTATTTTTTTCTGAAAATTTTATAATTTCATTAAAATATATAGATTTTAACATCTGTATGATTCAGTCATTCATAAATATATTTTTAAAAAATCGTAACATCAACAAATCAACATGGCACTAAATACTAGTAAGAGATAATAGTCAAATCATTAATTGACTATTAAAATAACAAATCAAATAAAAAAATTCTGATTTTTTTTGTCATGTCACTTAAATACAAAATCTGTATTGTTGGATCATTCATAAATATTTTTATAAAATCGAAATATCAATACAAGACTATATATTAGTAAGAAGTAATAGTCAGACCACTGGCTAATTGTTAAAATAACAAGCAATTATTTATTTTTTACTAAAAATTTTGTCATATAGCTAAAACATATAGATTTTGATATTCGTAAACTTGGATCATTCATAAATATTTTTTAAAAAAATCGAAACATCAATATGGAACTAAATACTATTAAAAAATACTAGTCAAATCACTGGTTGACTATTAAAATATCAAATCAAGCAAATATATTTTCTGAAATTTTCTCATATAACTAAAATAGATATATTTTAACATCCGTACAATTCAATTTCTGAGAAATATTTTTCTAAAAAAAAATCGAAACACAAATTTAGTAATAAACACTAGCTAGAAGTAGTATTGAAATCACTTGTTGACAATTAAAATATCAAACCGACTTATTTTTTTCCAGAAAATATTTTCATATATATATATATATATATATATATATCTTGACATCCATATGATTCAGTCATTGAGAAATATTTATAAAAAATTATAAAAATATTCATAATAATTCATTATATAAAATAATTTTTATTAATTTTTTTGAGCCGATTTCGGACCAAACTCGAGCCGAACATGTCAAAAGTTTGACCCGAGCTCATTTTTGTATTCGAGTTTGAGTCTATAGCGAACTAGCCGAACCGACCTTAATGAGCTAAGTTTGAAATTGTTCGCGAACGGCTCTACTCATATTGGCCTCCTCGTATATGAATTTATTATTTTTTATTGTAAAATCTCTATAAATTAATAAAGTTGGGATCCATAGGATTTTATTAATTTATAAAGATTAATAAATTATCGGAGTTACATATACACTTTCGTAAATATATTGAAACCAAAACTTCGTACTAAAAATATTAATTTATAATAAATTATTAATTTATCGATTATTAATTATTTGAGATTTTATTGTACCAAGTAAACACGCTCACTTTATCTCCTTGAAGGGTAAGATTTAATCTGTTCATCTGAAACATGTTTATAAAATCTTGCAATGTAATAAAAATATATTGGATAAAAAATATCTCCACCTCTTTTTATAAGTTTGGTATTTAAAATTCAATACGAAATGTTATTCCGTACGACTCAAGAGGCTATTGGTTTTTCCAAAGATTTTATGGTATAAATAATAGTATAAGTTAATTTTTTAAGTGCTATAAAATTATTTAACACAAATTTTTACTCATAATAAAATAATTTTTTTAATTTATATTTGTCTTTAAAATAAATGAAAGTATATAAAATGGAATCAAATAATTTGATTTTATATAACGGCTAAACTGCATATTTATTGACAATTTCTGCAGCCCAATAATAGAGAAAGTTTTGCGTTCCTCGAAGTTCAAAAGTTATATCTTCTGAAATGGTGATCAATGTATCATGTCGTTTCTTCCTTATGGGGCCCGAGTAAAGCGAATAATAAGTTAAGATAGTCGTCAAGTGTGACAACTGCAGTTTCTATTGACATAATTTATTATTTCCTATAAAACATAATAATAATTAAAAAAGTATCTTAACTTACACATTTCAATTTTATACCTTGTGTCTTGTGTGATTTTGTTTCATTTTATTTTCTATTGCTTAATTTCTTTGGTTTTTTTAATATACATATTTTATTTTTTTTAAATGAGGGAGTAAATTTTAGTAGCATAAATGTTATAAAGTGAATTATCGTCTCATCGAAAAGCCGTAACAAAGATAATGGACTGTTTAGAATCGACCCCGATCTCCCCATTAGTTCTCACACTACAATATCACTATGCTGATATGTCTTTTATATTTTAATTTTTTCTTTTGCAAGAAAAATAGCAGTTTTATTAATACTTTAAATCATCCAACATTACATGCATTAATCCCGGGTAAATATTTCCCCAATTCCAACTATGATCATCTAGGGAACTAGTGCTTCTCGCCAAGAAGTGAGCCACTGCGTTCGCAGATCGTTTAACAAAATTGAGGATCACACGAGTTAAGTCTGACAAATGATGTTTGTATTCATCTATAACTCTACCAAAATAAGACAGATTAGCATAAGAACTCCCGATTGCTTGAACAACCACTAGACAATCAGTCTCTATTATCACTTGTGGCCAGTCCTCTGATTTTATCCAACTTAGAGCCTCTTTAACGCTAATTGCTTCTGCAAGTTCTGGTGCTATACTATGTTAGATATATTTGTGATGTCATGTCTAATATGATTTGTGTTTAGTTTTCAGATCTTACTTAACAGGACAAATCAGGACTTAACTGGAAATCGGTACTTATACTGAAGTCAGGACTTAAGATATCAGAACTTAAGTTATCAGGAGATAATATCAGGACTTAAGGAGACGTTCAGATAAGGAAGACGGCTGATTGAAAGGAAAGAAGATCGAGATTGAAACATAAGAAGAGATATGCATGAAGAAGAATTCTATAAGGAATAGAATACTTGGAAGAAAAGATAACTAGTTGATATATATTAGGAAACAGAATTATATTCAATATCAATTAGAAGATTATCTTGTAACTGTGTAGTATATAAACACAGGCATAGGGTTTACACTATATGTGTTATCTTAATCGAATTTAATATTCATTGTAACCCTAGCAGCTCTCGTGATAATTTGTTCATCACTGAGAGAGAACAGTTCTTTGTAACAGAGTTTATTGTGTTGAATAAAATCTGTATTTTGTTACCTGAGTTCTTATATTTGATTTGATTGTAGTAAACACTGTATTCAACCCCCTTCTACAGTGTGTGTGACCTAACATACTTCCCTGCTTACAGCAAGCCTTAGCCTCAACTATACTGCCTTCGTGGTCTCGAGCTAGTATAAAAAAGCTGAAATGTCCAGAGTCTTCGAACAAGGCCGCATCAGTATTAACCTTAATCGTATTTATCTGAGGGAGTTACCCGTGCTCTTTTCCATCAGATTATATTATAAAACCAAAAGAATGATCAAATGACCTATCTTGAGCACTCTGTCATTGATTAAGGACAAGAATAGCTGAGTTCACCACTTATGTTGCCTCCAAACTTTTCTGATTCCAAGCTATATTGTTCCTGTTCTTCCAAAAGAACCAGCAAACCATATTTATACTCTTCATCTCTTCCGTGTTGTACTCCTGAATCATCTCAGAAAACCATTCTACAAAACTCAAGTCTATCTGAAACTTTCTCCTAAACCCGCTTTCTCCCAGCATAGCTTTGCAAAATCACAATTTACCAACACATGCGCAGCTGTTTCACACGTTATATTGCAAACTGGACATAAACTACACACATTGACACTTCTAGAAATAAGCACATCTTTTGTAGGTAAAGTACCTGGAGTTGCACGCCACAAAAAATGCTTGACTTTCAATGGAATTTTTAGATTCCACAACTTACGCTAAAAACCTGGGTTGACACTTGAATTTGAAACTTCCTTTTGATCTCTGAGCATAAGCACTTTTTACAAAATAAAAACCCGTATTTTCACCTCTTCAATACCACAAATCCTCCTGAAATCTTTGTATAGAAATTGACATGATCAAATTTGCATCTATCCTTATGAATATATCATTGACCAAAGCCCCATCCCACTGAGCAGTATTCATGCTCATCAGAGAATCAACGGTTTTACCAATCAAAGCATCATGAGAGGTTTGAACATAAGGATTTTCTATTGATGGAAGCCACGGGTCATTTAAAATGAATATTATAGTCCCAAGGCCAACTCTACATACCATACCAGATTTAAAAGTGCCCGAGTTTCGAGCAAACTTTGCCACACTAAACTTGGATTAGGGCTTATTTTGCTATCAAAAACGTATTATCTGGATAATATCTAGATTTATACAACTTACTCACCAAGGTATTTGGATGAGTAGCCCATGTAGCCTTTTCTGCCTAGAAGTGATAGATTGAAGTCGTGCATGTCTTTAAACCCCAAACCACCTTTTGTTTTCTTCTTGCACATGTTGGCCCTACACATCCAATGTATAACCTTCTCTTTCCTGCCAGAAAATTTCCACCAATATCGACTCATAATTCTTTCTATGTCTTTGCAGATCCTGTTGGGTAAGAGGAAGATACTCATAGCATAAATGGGTAATTCTTGCACCACTGTTTTCAGCATTATTTTTTTACCTCCTTTCGACAATTGTCTTTTATCCCAACTCTCAACTCTATGCTGCATTCGATCTGTCAAGTAACCAAGAGCTGATGATTTATTTCTCCCAATCACATTAGCTAATCCCAGATACTGCGTACGCTCATCTGCCTCATTAAACTACAAAATGTTACACACCTCTTCTTTCACCGTCTGACTCATATTTCGATTGAAGAATACAGAGGATTTAACATTATTTACCTTCTGCCCTGAGGCCATTTTGTATACATCTAGAACACTTAAAACTTGAAATGCTGAATTGCTTGTTGCTGCACAGTAGATGTAGCTATCGTCAGCGAAGAACATATGAGATAAAATAGGAGCTCCCCTTTCCACCTGTACACCTCTAAGAAATTTCTGTTATTTTCGATGCTGAATTAATGCTGACAGGCCTTCCATACATATTAAGAAATCAGTCATTTGAGTAGGATTTTGATTCTTAGGAACCAAAGAAATATTTGTATCTGTAAGATGATTATCAAACGCCCCTTTTGCAAAGAAATCTTTAACTATTTTCACGACATCCTCCCCCACAGTACTTCTGATAAAAGCCCAGACTCATGCCATCCGATTTCGGGTGTAACGTCTGGGAAAATTACGTCTGTATTATATTATATGTAATTAACTGTCAAACCCTAATTGCTATATGTTACGTGCATTCTGTGTCGTCCCGGTATTTTAAAGATATTTTCATATATTTCATTGTGCATTTATAGCTTTCATATCAAAAGTTATATGGCCCGAATCATGATTTTATAGCTGATATTTCAAATAAAATAATGAGCCTTATTTTTCATCAAACGGCTTTTACCATCGCGTTATTCTGAACATCTAGGTATTTCACAAATTTTCTCGTTTCGCGAAAATTAACTTTTCCGGGCCCCATTGGGTGTTAAAACGCCCACAAAAATCACATTTTTATAAAATTATAGGGCTTTCATTCACCATTTCTTTGTATTTTTGCATTATTCACAATTTTTGGGAAATTTTGACATATATATTGTATATATAAAATATCTATAAATTAAATTTTAATACTCAAAAATTATAAAATTAGGGGCTTATTAATTTTAAAATATGTAGAATTAGGGCCTTAATTTTAATTAGGAGTATTAATTTTACTACTATAAATAGCCTAATTTTTATTTAATTAATTATAATTAATCATTAAAAATCAACAAAATTCTGAAAATTCTCTGAAATCGGATCAGGAAGAATAAGCTCGGGTCGGGAATTCAAGCCGTGATTTTGAGCATATTACAGCACCAAAACAAGTGATTCAAGTACCTAAATCGAAGGTTTTGATCTGTTTTTATGTTTTTAGCATCAATTTCATGTTTTAATTCGTAGTTTTTGATTTTCGATTTCTAGGGTTTATGTTCGAATTAGGGCTTTTTGATTCTAGGGTTATTATGATGTTTTGATGATTGATATAGCTTCCTGATGTTATTTGCAATCGATTCATGGTGTTTAAGTGAATGAACGATATCTGGATAGTAAAGTTCGATTATTATGGTTTATACTCAATTTTCAAATTATAACTTCGTGATTTCTGTGAATATTTGGTTCTTGAAAGGTTAGGGGTTTGATTGTATATGTGCTTAGCTTTGATTTGCAATATAAAACGTTAAGTTTTATGTACGATTCCGTGAATTCGATGTTTGGCCGGAAAAGTTTGGAGTTTTGATCGGAAAAGATGATTTAGGGATGATTCAGGGATGTTTTGATCGTGATTGGATTGCTGTGTTAATTTGAAATGAAAAGCACCCAAAAACCTTATCAAACGGTGTTGATTTGGGACTGTTTTAGACTCACCGGAATCCGGTGAAGTCGCCGGATTCTGGAAAATTTCCGGTCATGTTCTTCATGACCCGGAAATTAACCCGGTTGACCCGTTTGTTGACCCGGTTTTGATCTGATTTGTCAGATGTCTGGATTCTGACAAATATTTCTAGAAAATGATTTTTAATTTTATTTTTATTAATTATAAAAATCAGATTTATTTATTTTATAAATAAATTAATTAATTATTTAATTAATTGATTTATATTATAAATAATTCTGAAATATTTTCTAAAAATCAAATTTAATTATTTAATTATTTAATTATTATTTATTAAATATTTCAAAAAATGATTAATTATTTTGAGAATTAATCAAATAATTTTCAATAAATCATAATAAATTTATTTTAATTCCAAAAATGATAGAAAATCATTTTCAGTTATTATTTTTCTAAAATAATTATTTAAAAATTATTTTAGGGTTTAAAAATTTGTAATAATTATTTTAATTAAATAATAAATTGATTTATCTATATTTAATTGATAATAATTAGACCGTTAGTCCGATTCGAGCAAAACAAAAGCCCTTAGACTCAGAAAAATGAATTATTTTCATTAAAAATAATATTAAAACCTAATTTCTTCTAGAAATTAGTTGACCTTGCTATTTATTTTATTATAAGTCGAATCCCGTGCCGAGACGAGTCCGATAAATTCCGAAAAATAGGAAACGAGTCAGATAATGATCAGTTAAGCGATCAACGAGTCAATTTTGATTCTAAAAATTATTTTAACATACAAATGATTATGTGGCTTATGTGCTATGTGTATTATGTGTTTAATCGAGTCTTTATTGTTAATAAATAATATACAAGTCAATCGTAAACGCATGGGTAGACAATATGAACAATGTGAAGTCGGTTCGAGACGTAATTGAAGTACGGAATGACTAAACCAATCTATTTCTCTAACAGAAGCTAAACTAGCAAGGAAGATTGAGCCGGTGATAGACGAAGGTGACATATTTGAAGTGAGTCACGCAGAAAGTAAATTTTTTCCCCATTCTAATTTCAGAATAGTGATACTTCTTCAGATTCATATCACGCTTGCACTCTTTTGATCTTTATTCACAGACACTGATACACACTTGTTATTCTCTTGTTCATTTCGATTCTTGATTTCTCCTTTTCCTTTGAATCCTGTATTCATATTCCAATTGATACACATACACATTGGTATATTCTGGTGATTAGAATATATCAAAACATACCGATTGTTCCGATTGCTACTGCATGGACTGGATTATGATATGTGGGATTAAGTTATCTTAATTCGAAGGACCGGATTAGTTCCGTATCCTTGAGATAGGTCGTAGAGCTTGGGTACCAGATTGGATCTATATAGTGAGATATAGATCTGCATTGTATCATGGCTGATCAGCAGGGTATAGGTGCGAACTTGTGTCCAGTTTAGTTTATTTGTACTCGCCAGCATTGGCCTTCTTTCTATTATCGTGCGGTTATATCTTTGCAGATGTACCCAGATTACCGATTCATTTAAACTGCTTTAACACTGTTTATATTTTGCGGACTTGTTGAGAAATTTTTGGCTCACCCCCTTTTGTTGTTATTCACCTTATTGTTTTCAGTTAAGAAGGAATATGAAACCCATCAGGACTCGAGTGGTAAAGAAGCGGGTCAAGCCTCGGGATCCTCTCATACCCAAGGTGTTGATCCCAATCCAGGAAGAAAGCTTTGAGTTACCCGAACAGGTGGAGTGTAGATAGATAGTGTGTGCGTTTGAATAAAAGATGAAATTAGTTTAAAACTGGTTAAACAATGGTTTGTGATAAAGAGAGTTTGTAAGATTTTAAATTTAGTTTGTAATAAAGTGGTTAGTGGTTCTTTTTTTCATACTTCAACCTAAAAAGATCCTGGTTAGTGTTAAAGGGGTTTAGACATATTTTATTATTATTGTTATTCGAATTGTACAGGTTTGGTGATTAGCTAGTAACCCCCAGAATTATACCCCGAGTCTGGAGGGCGTTACAGGTTTGGCATCAGAGCTGTAGGTTTGGTCCCTGAAAATAAGAACATTAGGGTTAAGATAAGATAGGAAGATCACATAGGATAGGAATAGCCAAATAGGAAGAGTAGTGTTAGGATTTAGATAAGATTAGGATAGAAAGGTATTAGTTCTAGGAATGATTTAGTGACCTTACTTCTTTCTTTGGTATATTATCAGATGGCATCATCAGGATATTCAGATTCATCTGAGAGGACTGTGACAGGACCAGTTGCACCAGTTGTTCCACCGGTGTCTGAGTTTATGTTTCCACCTCTTCCACCTCCTCCACCACTGCCTCAGGAGCCAGCACCACCAGTGTCAGGGATAGTTCATAATCCTGTAGAGATGTTTGATCCGTTAGAGTTCTTCGAGCCGATGCTTCCACCTCCATTTCCAGTAGAGCATCAGTTTATGCCGGGGATTGAGCCAGAACTTCCACCACCACCAGTGTTACCTCCTATTCCAGTACATGCTCTAGAGCCAGAGATATTCCAGATGGTTCCAGTCGAGGGTATCAGTTAGAGGGTATGGTTTCAGGAGTCAGTAGGACATGTTGCACAGCCACCCATGGTACCGTATCATGACTACAGTATTATGAGAGATGACGCTGAGTATTGTAGAGCCCAGTGGAGAGAGATTATGCACTTGTTTGACTAGAGAGACCGAGGACCACTAGCCGCAATATAGCCAGATTATATGATGAGACAGAGGTTACAGTCTACTCTGATGAGTGCTACATGGGAGTTAGATGCTTTGACACATGACGGGCCACCTTCTTTTACGGAGTTTTATAGGATTTTCCGTTTAGCACATACATTGGTTCAGGTACTCCGAGACGAGTTGAGACGTATACCGCCGGGGTTCTAAGGTTTTGATTACAGGGGACTGACGTAGTGGAGATGACAGATGTATATAGATGCAGCTAGTATGGTAGTAGTGTATGCATGTAGTAGTAGTCTGACTAGTAGGAGTAACCATGACCAGCAGGACGAGACTTTTTGTATACCAATCATTCACACCTGAAGCTGGTGTTAGATATATAAAATGAACTTTTTCCAAATTTTCTTTATTTAAATACCAGTCTTTACAATTTTATAGCATTTACCTTTACTTTATCGTTTTACAGTTTTTTATACTTTAAATTCTGTAGAAAAAAAAAGAGAAAAAGAGAGAAGAGAACAATCATTTCAGTTAACTGTTTACATTTCCTGCTTTTATATTAAACTATTTTTTTCCAAACCATTATCTAAATTTTGTTAATACAAGATAAATTGTTTCCTTACCTACTGTCAATTATTTAATAAACTGTTAAAAAGACATCACTTGTCTCATTATCAACAACTGGCACCCAAGAGAAAGACTAGGACTGAGACTTCCAACAGCAACTCCGAAGAACAGACCAATGATACCATGACTCAAATGTTCCATCTGATGCAACAACAGATGGCAATGATGTAACAACAGATGCAACAACAACAGTAGCAGATTCAACAATAAATGTTACAACAGCCACCGCATCTTGAACCCCAGTTACCACCATCCATACCTATTATTACTTTCAAACAGTTTTAGTCGGTTAAGCCTCCAGAATTTAAGGAAACCACAGATCCTATTAAGACTACTACTTGGTTGAAAGAAATAGAGAAAGCATTTGCACGCGTGAAGATAGGTGAAGACCAAAAGACTTGTTGTACATATGTTGTGTACTTGATGATTTCATAAACAAAATATCTAAGTGGATTTTACTTAGTGAAATAATGTAGCACTCGACAAATAAGAATTATAGTCCAGACGGATAACTCATTATAGTCCCGACGGATGTTAACTTATTATCCATCGAGTGAGTAGCTTATGTAATAATAAGTCTGTAGCACAGTTATGTATGTACCTTTGTATATAATCTGTAGTGGAATATAAGTCATGTTGACTTTAACTAGATATGCAGAATAGGTTGATTAATTATACATAAATGATGTCTTGTAATTCTGTATAAGTGAAGTGAAGTCATATGCTTGATTGATACCCGACGGATAACCTATAAAGCGACCGACGGATGATCAACAACCCGACGGATGATCAACAACCTGACGGATGATCATGTACTCAATTAATAAAGAATTCAAACAGCAGTTGAACAGTAAAAGTTGAGTACAGCCGTCGAGATGTATACAAATCTACTGTGGAAGCCCATTAACCGGGTAATAGAGGACGAAAAGCAGCAAATCTTAAGACTGATAGTTTTTATATTTGTTCAGTCTTTTTGACTTTGTAATCTTGGTGATATATAAACCAAGAATGTAGCAAATAGAAAGAAAGAACTGAGATACACAAAAATAGAGAAATCTTTGTAAGCAGAATTATTAACATTTCCCTGTATTCTCAGTAGTTCAATTTGTAAGCAGCTGTGAGCATTCTTGCATACAGGGTCCTCCCGATATATAACATATATCTCTGGTGGAATTGTTTAAATCCACCAGAAAGTTTTTACAGACTCTTGTTTTTAATTACTTATGTTTTGATTCAATTAAGTTTCTATTCCGCATTGTGCTAATCAAAACATTATATCTATATTTGAGTTGAACATTTTTATTTCGAGAAAAAGGTTCAAGAATTCCATTCAACCCCCCTTCTGTAATTCTTGCTATATTGTTAAGGGACTAACAATTGGTATCAGAGCAAGCTCTTAATCTACAAAGAGTTTAAAGATCAAAACAATTCAGCAAGATGAATAAGAAAAACGTTGGAGTCAAGATTCTTTTTCTTGATAAAGATAATTACCATCATTGGAAGGTAAAGATGCATCTTCATATGCTTTCTCAAGATGAGGCCTATGTGGACTACATAGAAAGAGGTCCTCATGTTCCAATGAGAGCTGCAACAGGAAACGAGCCATCTGTTCCCAAACCAAGACATGAATGGTCTGATCCTGACATTGAACAAGTCAGGAAGGATAAAAAGGCCATGAACATTCTGTTCAATGGAGTTGATGCAGACATGTTTGACAACATTATAAACTGCAAAACTGCCAAGGAAGTCTGGGATACTATACAGATAATCTGTGATGGCACTGAGCAAGTTAGAGAAAATAAAATGCAGCTCTTGATTCAGCAATATGAGCATTTTCACAATGAGGAAAGTGAGTCACTCACTGACATTTTTAGTAGATTTCAAAAACTACTAAATGCTCTTAAGTTGCATGGAAGAGTCTATCAGACTAAAGACTCTAATCTGAAATTTCTCAGATCTCTTCCAAAGGAATGGAAACCAATGACAGTCTCATTGAGAAACTCACAAGATTATAAGGAGTTTACTTTGGAGAGACTGTATGGCATCCTGAAGACCTATGAGCTTGAAATAGAGCAGGATGAAAGGATGGAGAGAGGAAAGAAGAAAGGAGGATCCATTGCACTAGTTGCTGATTTGGAGAAGGAGAAGGAAGTGGAGATGGAAGCTGTAGAATCAACTTCAAAGGTCTGTGAGAATAAGGGCAAGGGGCTTGCAGCAGAAAGTGAAGATTCATTAAGCCAAGATGACATGGAGGACATTGATGAGCACCTAACATTTCTTTCCAGGAGATTTGCCAAGCTCAAGTTCAAAAAGAACTTTGGAGCAGCCAAGCCAAATAGAAACATGGTGGATAAGTCAAAATTCAAATGTTTCAAATGTGGCTTGGCAGGGCATTTTATAAATGAGTGTAGAAAGTCAGATTCCAGTAACAAAAAGGTTTGAGTCTGTGGATTATAAGCAAAAATACTTTGATCTACTCAAACAAAAGGAAAGGGCTTTTATTATACAAGAGAATGACTGGGCAGCAGATGGTTTGGATGAAGATGAGGATGTCAGCTATGTCAATCTAGCCCTAATGGCCAAGTCTGATGAAACAGAGACAAGTTCCTCAAGCAATCAGGTAATCACTACAAATCTTGCACATTTATCTAAAGTTGAGTGTAATGATGCCATAAATGATATGTCTACAGAATTGTATCATTTGCGTGTTACACTTAAGTCTCTCACTAAAGAAAATGCTAAAACAAAGAAAACACCTTATTTTTAAGTGAGAGGAATAATGTGCTTGAGTCTCAGTTTGTTGAGTTTGAGAAACTAAAAATTGAGTGTAAGATTGCCAAGGAGGAATTAACTGAGTCCTTGAAAAAGGAAGAGATTTTAAAGAAGCAGCTCGAGCGTGAACAAGAGATGATTAAAGAGATTGCCAGGGATGTCCATGCTCAAATCACCAAAGTTCAAGGAATTGAGTCTTTTGTGATGAAGCCTGGAAAAAGAATAAAGAGAAACTAGAACCGAATTTGGTAGATGGTTTGCTGACAGATGTAGACTCGACGGATGATGAGGACTATCCGTCGGATAACAAAAAGTGTTATCCGTCGAAAGATGAAAATCCTCATCCATCGGCTGTGAGCAAGCCCATTAGCAAAGCCAAACTAATCAAGCTAAATGATAAGTATGGGTCTGTTTCCAAGAACTTTGTATCAGGAGAGTCAAGCCAAGTTAAGAAAGGGAGAAATGCTAATGTTGGTCACATGACTGTCAAACAGTTAAGTGACAGACTTGAGAAAATTGAGGTAAAAACAGAGACTAAAAGGAAAAACAATAGGAATGGTAAAGTAGGGATTAAAAAACACAATAATTACACACCTGATAAATATGCTCCTAGAAAAATCTGTGTCAAGTGTGGTAGTGTAAATCATTTATTTGTTAATTGCAAATCTGCCATGCCTACTCCCATGTTTGTTCAGTCTCAATTTCCTAACATGAATGCAATGCCTCCCATGCCTATTAATGCTATACCTACACAGAATATGAATGCACAGTTTGCTAATATGCCATTTGCACCTAATCCATATTATGCTGCATACAATATGCCTCAAATGCCATTTAGCATGCCCTACTGGAATAACATGTTTACACCAAGCATGCCATTTGCTGGTAGCCATAATATGCATAATTATTTCTGTTGCATTAAATGGTTTCAAAGGCCCAACCCAAATGACTAAGGAAGAATCTGAAATTCCTAAGTCAAATGAGTTAAGACCTAAGAAACAGAAGAAGAAAGCTAACAAGGCAGGACCCAAGGAAACTTGGGTACCAAAATCAACTTGATTTGATTTTGATGTGTGCAGGGAAACAGAAGGAATCTTTGGTACTTGGATAGTGGTTGTTCAAGACACATGACTGGTGATTCTATCCTGCTCACAGAGTTTAAGGAGAGAGCTAGCCCAAGTATTACTTTTGGAGATGACATCAAGGGTTATACTGTGGGATATGGCTTGATTTCAAAGGACAATGTCATCATAGAGGAGGTTGCCTTAGTGGATGGTCTTAAACACAATATGTTGAGTATCATCCAGCTTTTTGACAAAGGCAATTCAGTAACCTTCAACAAAGAAGCCTGTGTTGTGACTAATAATCAAAGCAACAAAGTGGTTCTCACTGGTGTGAGAAGAGGAAATGTGTACCTAGCTGATTTCAACTCAACTAAAGCTGAATCTGTAACTTATCTTCTCAGTAAAGCAAGTCAAGATGAAAGTTGGCTATGGCACAAGAAGCTATCCCATTTAAACTTCAAGACCATGAATGAGCTGGTAAAGAAAGAACTAGTAAGAGGCATTCCTCTAGTGGAGTTTACAAAGGATGGACTGTGTGATGCCTGCCAAAAAGGGAAGCAGATTAAAGCATCATTCAGGAAGAAACTTGATTCAGCAATTGAAGAGCCTTTGCAACTGCTTCACATGGATCTGTTTGGACCAGTCAATGTATTGTCAATCTCAAGGAAAAGATTTTGCCTAGTAATTGTAGATGATTTCTCAAAGTTCTCTTGGACATATTTCTTAAAGTCTAAAGATGAGGCTAGTGAAATCATCATCAATCACATAAGGCAAGTCAATAATCATCCTGATTTCAAAGTTAGAAGAATCAGGAGTGATAATGGAACTGAGTTCAAGAATTCTGTCATGAGAGCATTTTTTGAGGAAAATGGGATTCTGCATGAGTTTTCAGCAGCAAGGACTCCACAATAGAATGGAGTAGTGGAAAGGAAGAACATAGCACTTATTGAAGCTGCAAGGACAATGCTTGAAGAATCTAAACTACCAACATATTTCTGGGCTGAAGCTGTTAATACTGCATGCTACACTCAGAACATTTCTCTGATTAATCAAGCAAGATGCATGACTCCCTATCAATTGTTCAAGAACAAGAAGCCAACTCTAAACTTTCTTCATGTCTTTGGCTGTAAATGCTATATTCTGAGAAATTAAACTGATCAAAATGGGAAGTTTGATGATAAAGCAGATGAAGGAATTTTTGTTGGATATGCTGTTGGTAAAGCATATAGAGTCTACAATCTAAGAACCAACATTGTTGTGGAATCTATACATGTTGTGTTTGATGATAAAAAGATTGAAGGACTGGAAGATGGAGATTACCATGAGAGCCTCAAATTCGACAATGTTGAGATGGTTAGTGATGAAAGTAATGATGAGAGTGATCAAGAAACAGTGTCTAAGGATAATACAGATAAATCTACCACCAATGAAGCACAAAACTCAACATCCGTCGAGTTACATAATGCTTCATCCGTCGGAAGGCAATCTGTGTTATCCGTCGGAAGACAACCTGCCTCATCCGTCGGTACTCAAAATTTACCATCCGTCGGGTTATCAAAAGGAGCAGGAAGTCAAGACAGGTCACCTACAGAAAATTCTCCTTTCTCAAATCAAAGATCCACAAACTCAGGGGGAGTTTCTAGCAATCAAAACTCAATCACACATCAAGACAATCATGAGGCCTCTTCATCTAGAGCTAATCTACCCCAGCAAAGAAAATGGACAAAAGATCACCCCTTTGAGCTTTTTATTGGTGATGTGTCTTCTACAGTTCAAACAAGAAGAGCAACTCAGGAAGAATGTCTATACAGCAGCTTTCTGTCAAAGGAAGAACCAAAGAAGGTAGAAGAAGCTTTGTTAGATCCTGATTGGATTTTACCTATGCAGGAGGAGTTAAACCAATTTGAAAGGAATAAAGTATGGAATCTGGTACCCAAGCCTAAAGGAAAGAATCCAATAGACACCAAATAGGTATTCAGAAACAAGATGGATGAAAATGGCATAGTAATCAGGAATAAAGCTAGATTGGTTACTAAGGGCTACTGTCAGCAAGAAAGAATAGACTTTGATGAAACTTTTGCTCCTGTTGCAAGACTTAAAGCCATCAGAATCTTCTTAGCCTATGCAGCCCATACCAATTTTAAGGTCTATCAAATGGATGTCAAAAGTTCCTTTCTATATGGAGATTTGGAGGAAGAAGTGTATGTTAGTCAACCTCCTGGTTTTGAAGATCCAAATTTTCCAGAATATGTCTATTATCTACTGAAAGCACTTTATGGACTGAAGCAAGCACCTAGAGCCTGGTATGACACTTTATCAAAGTTCCTTTTGGAAAATCACTTCACAAGAGGTACTGTAGATAAAACTTTATTTTTCAGAAATGTTAATGGCTCTAGCATACTTGTTCAAATTTATGTAGATGATATTATTTTTGGCTCTACAGATGAGAAACTTTGTAAAAAGTTTGCAAAATTGATGCAAAGTAAGTATGAAATGAGTATGATGGGAGAACTGACTTACTTTCTTGGTTTACAAGTTGAGCAAGTTAGTGATGGAATATTCATTAGTCAAACTAAATATTTTTTTTGATCTTTTAAAGAAGTTTGATCTAATGGATTGCACATCTGCAAAAACACCCATGGCCACTGCAACTAAGCTTGAATTAAACACTACTGAAAAGTCTGTGGATATTTCAAGTTATAGAGGCATGGTTGGCTCACTTCTGTACTTAACAGCTAGTAGGCCATATATAATGTTTGCTACATGTTTGTGTGCTAGATTTCAGGCTGATCCTAGAGAATCTCACTTGATAGCTATTAAGAGAATTTTCAGATATCTCAAGGGAACACCAAAACTTGGCATTTGGTATCCTAGAAATTCTGGTTTTGATATAACTGGTTATTCAGATGCAGATTATGCAGGTTGTAGAATTGACAGAAAGAGCACAACAAGAACCTGTCAATTTCTAGGAAACAAGCTTGTGTCCTGGTTCAGTAAAAAGCAAAATTCAGTTTCTACTTCTACAGCTGAAGCTGAATATATTGCTGCTGGCAGTTGCTGTGCATAGATTTTATGGATGAAAAATCAATTGCTGGACTATGGTTTGCAAGTTGAAAGAATTCCTATTTTCTGTGATAACACAAGTGCAATCGCCATCACTGGAAATCTAGTGCAACATTCAAGGACAAAGCACATAGACATCAAGTACCATTTCATAAGGGAACATGTAATGAATGGTACTGTGGAATTACATTTTGTTCCAAGTAAGAAGCAACTTGCAGATATCTTTACCAAGCCACTGGATGAATCCACCTTTTCAAGGTTGGTAAGTGAGTTAGGTATGCTTAATTACTCTTAATTTATCTGAGTTATTTTGCAAGTTGAAAAGTAGCCAGAAATTTAGCTGTTTTTTAAGTCTTGGATGAAATTTTGGCTAAGTCAAAATTTGCATCTCGACGGATGACCCTTATCCATCGAGTTTAGTCATCCGTCGATATACTATTTGCTAATAAAAATCAATTACCTTTCTGGAATCTTTTAAAATTCAACGGATAACAGTTTATCCTCATCCGTCGAATTATCTAAATCTCAGCCGTTAATTTCCAGAACATTATCCATCGAGTATACTTACAGTTTGTAAGCATTACACGACGGATAATGGGTGGAATTTTTACAGTTTATTTTTTTCAACGGCTATTTTAGGTAATTTCTATTGGTTAATTTACTCTTCTTTATTATTTTTATCTGTTGTTTTTGAGATAGTATAAAAGCTTATTTCATTCCAATTATTTTCTTTTATCACTCTTAAATTCAACTGCTTCTATTTTATTCTCTCTCAAGCAAATCTTCTCTTTCTCTCTTCAAGCTTTCTTTCTCTAACAATGACACCTGTAGTAAAGATTATATCTCAAACTGGGTTCATTTATGAGAAGAACAAGTTCACTGCTTTGGTCAATAAGGGTATTCACCAATCAGAAGACTATCACAAGATGATGGACTTTGTGAAGAACTGCAAGTTAAATTACGCCATGCTGGAATCACCCACAATTTTCTGTGAAGTTGTTGAAGAGATGTGGACCACTGCAATCTACAACTCTACTGACAAGACCATCATTCAAACCATCAAAGGTAACGAATTCTGTATCAATAGTGATGTGATAAAAGCATGTTTCAAAATTCCTGATAATAATGTGACTTCACCACACACTGACACTGATCTTATCAATATGCTTAATTCCATGCATTATGCACCTCCTACTTCTAAACTAAGTGATATTAGAAGAATGGGTCATAGGAAGGAGTGGAGTTTCATGTGTGATGTAGTTACTAAGGTTTTCTCTGGAAAAATCAGTAATTTTGATTCTGTAAACATTTCCATGCTTAACATGCTATACATGCTAGTCACAGATAAATTTTACAATTTCAGTGACCTTATCTTGATTGAGTTAGGTTTTAAACTAGGTGAGTTAGCTAAAAGAGGAAAGAATGTGTATTATGCTAGATTTTTCAAGTTATTGGCTAACCATCTATGTCAAGAAATTGTGCTTGAGAACCCAAACAACAAACTGGCTTGTTGGGTTCAAGAGAGAAGACTCATTGCAGACTTGAACAGAGCCAACCATCACAGGGATGTGCCAATGTTCTACTTTCCTGTAATGTAGGCACCTCTAGTAAGTGAGGTCAGTTCATCCATCCCTTCAACTATTCCAACCCCCTCAATTTCTTTGAGTTCAGGAGCAGCTATGGCAACTGTGACAATGACCAAACAGTTGCTTACCAAAGCTGCCCAAACAACTGTTATTTCTAAATCCAAATCAAAGAAAACCCCCTCTGGTATCTGTCAAAAGGTACCAGTTGAAAAATCCACCAAAGCCAAAGAGGGGAGTGTGAAGGAGGGTAAGTTAGGTGAGGGAAGGGGTGAACATCAAAGAAACCCCAAGGATAAGGTTGGAGAGTTGAGTGAATCCCAGCCTAGCCACACTGCAGTTTCTCAACAAACTGCAGTGCTTAAAAAGGACAAAAGCTCACTTCTAGCTGCATCCTCCCAAAAGGATGTAGTTATTGAACAAAGCTCTCAGCCAAGAGCACATGCCAAAAGGGTTAGGGACACAAGCTCACCCCAAACTTACACAAGAAAGAAGAAATCCAAAACCACTGGGGATGCACAGGGCACACACAGAGTGCAAACTGGTGCTAAAGACACAGTCCCTGCATTTTCTCAAATTTAGTTTGATGTGGCTCCAATAAATATGGAGTCACAGCCAAAATCTCTAATAATAGAAGCATCTGAAACATCATACTCACCAACAAACTCTCTGGAAGTGGATATGATAAACACTTTAATTCCTGATTCTCCTTCTTTAACTCTGTTGGGGAAGCCAAAATCTAGTGCAAGTGAGCATCATCTTTTAGATGATTTGTTGGCTCACTTGCCAATTCTTTCAGATTCTATTGTGACATCTGTGCCTCAAATATCTTCAATCAACACAGAGTCAACAATAGTTTCTCTTCCCACCTCATTCATTTCTACTCTCTCGATGGATATTGCTCATCCGTCACGTAGTGATTGTATCCCGACAGATAAGCTTAACAGCAGTTATCCGTCGGATAGCATTACCACTCACTTGACGGATATCACTTATCCATCGAGTATCTCTGCACAACTTCAAACTTCAATTATTTCAAGTGCAGAAGATTTAGTGGTTGTACAGTCACTCTTAGGACTGAGAGAGGAGAGTATATTGAGTGAGAGGCTGGGTTGCTCCCAGGCAAAAGGAGAGGAAAAGAGTGAAACTCGGCAATCCATTTATTCAGGATTGGCAAAAGTGAGTGAGAGGAGTCCCACCTTAGTAGGTGAAGGTGAGGGTGTGAGGGTGGGGAGCCAGGTGAGACCCTGATGCAACAAAAGAGAGATTTTGAGAGAAAAGAATGTACAGGAGAAATAAGGGTGGATCCAGCCATTGCTAGTGAGTCAATGATTGTGGATGATGCTGAAAAGGAAAGACAATTTCAGCAATATTATAAAGCTGTAATTGATAACATTTCCTTGGATGCTGACACTTTTACTCATCCTGTGTCAGCCTATCAATTATTAGCTGCTCAGGGCAATGTGGAGGCAGAACAGACTTTGAACTTAGTACACACCTCATAATCTCTTCAAAGAGATAAAGCTGATGTCAATAGGATGCCTTCTCAAGCTGGCGAGCCATCTGAAGAATTTGAAGTAAATTCTAATGATGATGACTCTGTTTCTTTGGATGAAAGCATGAACTTAGGGGGAGATGAAGGCCCAAGTTCTGTTTCAGATTTACCTGAATGGGCATGGATAAAGTAATCTACACCAGGACAATTTGGTGTATCTTTGGTTAAGCAAATGATGGCTATTCAAAAGGCCCTTCAGGAAACTTCAGATGCTGGTACCAAGGCTATTCTTCAAGCTCATTTAGACTCTCTACATCTCATGAAGATCCAGCAGTTAAGACAGAATCTGAGTGTGGATGAATTAAAAAGGGATATAGCTGACTTGAAGACCTACAATTCTGAGAAGCTGGATTCAGTAATGCCATATGGTACCATGCAAGATCTATTACTAAGATTGAGGAGATAATCAGATTCTAAAAAGAAGTTGGCCAAGCTGGAAGACAGAGTTCAGGTTATTGAGAATTCAGTGGCTATTCTTCTTCAAAATCAACAGACTCAGACAAATCTTCTCATGCAACTGGCTAAAGCACAAGGCCTAACTCCTCAACTTGATGATAACAAAAAAGGGGAGAGAGAATCAAGTAAGGGGGAGAAAGGACCAAGTGAGGGGGAGACACTTCAAGTTCAAATCAGCAAAGTAATTGTACCTTCAATTACTATCTCCAAGCCACCAGTTGTAGATGGTATAGATCTAATTCAAGCAGCAGCAGCAAATTTGAAAGTTGCTGAGAAAGGAAAGTTGAGTTTGATCAACTAGAATAAGATTGATGAGGAGATACAGAAAAAGTTTGAACTTGTCAAGGAGCCAGTTAAGTCAGCCATCCATCACTCTCAAGTCAAGCCAATCAGTGTGAATGAGATGAGCATGAATTATCTGGAAAGAGGACAATCTTCCTGCATCAAGTCTCCAAAGGCTGAAACAATTCTAAAACCAAGGGCAAATTATCCAAAATCATCTTTGAAGTACCCCTTGGACACTGTTTATGAGACACCCAAGCCTGATGAGAAGAAGCTTCTGTCAAGGTCAATTGTCTTCTATAAAGATCCAGCTGATTCAGCTTCAAAAAGGAGAATTGCTAAGATATTCAGAAATGGAAAGGAAATTTGTGTGGTAGTTGGACATCCACAATTTGCTCAAGCAAAGAGAGAAGAAAAAGCCAGATTGAAGCAGGAAAAGAAGCAAGCTGCTCTAGATGCAAAGAAGACTAAACAAAAGAAAGAGCAGATTGCTATCTTGGCCAAGCTACAGGCTATTAATTCATCTCAACAAATTCCCTCTCAACCATCTGAAGCTGCTGAATCAAAGAAGAAAATTGAAGAACAGAAGAAATCCCCAAGGAAGAAAGAATTGGCTAGAAGAACAAAAAGGAAACTGGATATTGTTGATAAGGAATTGGAAGATCAATTTCCTAAGGAACCCACACCAGCTACAACTCAAGCATCAAAACCCTTTGTGGTATTTGAAGACATAAGGGTGGTGGATCCCTACAGGAATATACATGGTGAACCTATTGAGCCAAAGGATGAGCCAATAGAGTGGGATAACATACCAATTCCTGACTTCAGCTTACCAATCCTTAGCAAGCCAAAAAAGACAAAGTCAAGGGCAGTCAAGAAAGTGAAGCTGTCACCTCTCAAATCCAAATCAGTAGTTAAAGCTCAACCCAAAGTCAACAGGGGAGACTACTTGTACTTGTGTGACATCAAAGAATTTTCAGATCTAAATCTTTATCTGGATGAACTGGATGAAGTGAGGGGAATTGATGCATACAGGAACATACCTGAAAGGTTAGTGTTCAAGTACAAAGGAGGAAGGGATATTCAGTGGCCACTTCACAGGATTCTTCAAGAGAGCCAAGCTGTACTGATTAAAGTTTATTCATCCTTCAAGAAGAACTTTGGGTTCAATGTTACTGCAAGAAGACTAGTATTGAAGAAGATTGAAGAACTAAGGAGTGTTAGAGCTAAAGATGCACTCCCAAAGACTCTAATCATCCCATACACAGGGAGAAGAGTGCATCGAAGGCCTTACTGGCTGATGGAGTTCATGGATGACAAGGGTGTGAGAAGATTCTTCAGATTAGAAGACCAATTGAGTATCTCTAGTAATGAGACTCTCTTGGAAATGCAAGAAAAGCTAGATCTCTCAGAATCTGATGAACTGGAATTCCACAGGCAGCTCCAAAATCAGATTGAGGAAAATAACAGAAAGCTTGGAAGAAGATCCAGACCTTCAAGGAACCAGAAAAATCTGCTCAGGCTAGAGGAGCATCTTGAAATGACTGTGAGCCAAACCTTGTACACTCTGATTATTTGAAGCACTTTCAGTATTATCTACTTATCTTTAAAGCTGTATGTTTAGGATGTTTTGTTATCATCAAGTACCTCTTAATTTATGGCTACAATTCCAGTAGACATAAATTTGGGGAGATTGTTGTGCATATATTGTGTACTTGATGATTTCATAAACAAAACATCTAAGTGGATTTTACTTAGTAAAATAATGTAGCACTCGACGGATAAGATTTATAGTCCCGACGGATAACTCATTATAGTCCCGACGGATGTTAACTTATTATCCATCGAGTGAGTAGCTTATGTAATAATAAGTCTGTAGCACAGTTATGTATGCACCTTTGTATAGAATCTGTAGTGGCATATAAGTCATGTTGACTTTAACTAGATATGCAGAATAGGTTGATTAATTGTACATAAATGATGTCTTGTAATTCTGTATAAGTGAAGTGAAGTCATATGCTTGATTGCTATCCGACGGATAACCTACAAAGCAACCGACGGATGATCAACAACCCGACAGATGATCAACAACCCGACGGATGATCATGTACTCAACTAATAAAGAATTCAAACAGCAGTTGAACAGTAAAAGCTGAGCACAGCCGTCGAGATATATACAAATCTACTGTGGATGCCCATTAACCGGGTAATAGAGGACGAAAAGCAGCAAAGCTTAAGACTGATAGTTTTTATATTTGTTCAGTCTTTTTGACTTTGTAATCTTGGTGATATATAAACCAAGAATGTAGCAAATAGAAAGAGAGAACTGAGATACATAAAAACAGAGAAATCTTTGTAAGCAGAATTATTAGCATTTTCCTGTATTCTCAGTAGTTCAATTTGTAAGCAGTTGTGAGCATTCTTGCACACAGGGTCCTCCCGATATATAACATATATCTCTGGTGGAATTGTTTAAATCCACCAGAAAGTTTTTAAAGACTCTTGTTTTTAATTACTTATGTTTTGAGTCAATTAAGTTTCTATTCCGCATTGTGCTAATCAAAACATTATATCTATATTCGAGTTGAACATTTTTATTTTGAGAAAAAGGTTCAAGAATTCCATTCAACCCTCCTTCTGTAATTCTTGCTATATTGTTAAGGGACTAACAAGACTGATTTTGCTAGTTATTTATTGAAAGGAGAAGCGAACTATTGGTGGGAATCTAGAAAGGCTTTAGAAGGTGAAGACGTTGTAACCTGCGATAGGTTCAAAGAGCTATTCTTAGAAAAAACATTTTCCTCGCTACGTGAAGAATCAGATGCAGATTAAGTTTTTGGAATTAAAGCAAGGAAGTATGTCCGTAATAGATTATGAAGCCAAGTTTACTGAGTTGGCTAGATTTATTCCAGAATAAGTGGATACTGAAGAAAAATGAGTCCAAAAATTTCAAGAAGGATTACGACCGTGGATCCGTGGACAAGTTGTAGTTTTTGAATTAACGACTTATACCACCGTATTCCAGAAAGCCTTAATTATTGAGGGAGAAAGCGAAAGATCCCAAAAGGAAAGAGGACAAGGAAGTTTCCAAAGCCGCTCCAGCAGGAAGCCGTGATTTCAAGCCCATACAAATTTGAATTTTAAAAGAATAGGACAAGGTATCCAGAAAACAAATAATCATTTCCAAGCTCCCATCCAGCAGGGAATTGTCAGAGTCCCAGTGCCGTACTGTAAAACGTATGGAAAAAAACATACCAGTGTCTGTATCAAGGAAAATGTGACATGTTATAGATGTAGAAAGAAAGGCACTACTCTAACGAATATCCAGCAGGGAAGACAAAAGTTACTTGCTTCCAATGTGGAAAGAAATGACATATCGCTAGGGATTGCAGATGACCAACAATGGCAGCTAGTATTCCTAAGGTGTTGGCATTATCTCCTCTACCGCCGCTTAATCAACCCAGGGTAAGGACTTTCAACATGATAATGATAGAATCAGTGTAGAGTCCTAGTGTAATTGCAGGTACGCTTTTGGTGAATTCAGTAAATTCAAAAGTACTAATTGATTCTGGAGCTACATGTTCATTTATTTCTGAAGAATTCCCTGATAAGTTATATTGCGAAATTGAATGGTTGGGCGAGACGTTAATTATATAATTAGCGAATGACGATCAAGTTCCAGTAGATCGGGTATGTCCTGCGTGCGATATTGAAATAGCCGGACATCATTTCTCTATAGACTTGATTCTTTTTAAGTTTGGAGAATTTGACTTTATTTTGGAAATGGATTGGTTAGCTTGTCATAATGCTCAGATCGATTGCGCAAACAAAAAGTAAAATTGCGGACTGCGGAAAATGTAACGGTAATGTTCAAAGGCAAAAAACAGCGGAAGAAATTTATGACAGTAATGCAGAAAATGATTATTTCGAGAAGGATGTGAAATTTATATAGCCTACATGTTAGATACTGAGAAGGGAAGTCCCAAAATAGAGGATATTCCAGTTGTGTGTGAATTTCCTGATATCTTTCAAGATGAGCTTTCAGGGTTACCGCCAGACCGAGAAATTGAATTTACGATTGATTTAGCGTCAGGTACAGAACCAGTTTCGAAAGCTCCGTATCGAATGACACCAATCAAGATGAAAGAATTATCAACGCAATTGCAAGATCTTATAGACCGAGGTATCATAAGACCCAGTATATCCCCGTTGGGTGCACCGGTATTGTTCGTAAAGAAGAAAGACGGCAGCATGCGACTATGTATTGACTATCGGCAATTGAATAAGCTCACTATCAAGAATAAATATCCTTTACCGAGTATCGACGATTTGTTCGATCAGCTAAAAAGAGCCGCATGGTTTTCGAAGATAGATTTGAGTTAAGGCTATCATCAATTAAAAATTAAAGCTGAAGATATTCCCAAGACTGCATTCCGTACTAGAAATGGACATTATGAGTTTCTTGTAATGGCATTCGGTTTGACCAACGCGCCAACAGCATTCATGGATCTAATGAACAGAGTATTCAAGAGGTACTTGGATAAATTCGTGATTGTATTTATTGATGACATCTTGATTTACTCAAATGCAGAAGAAGAGCATGTCGAGCACTTGAGGATTGCTTTGGAAATTCTGAGGAAAGAACAACTGTACGCGAAGTTCTCAAAATGCAAATTCTGGTTAAAGGAAGTACAATTTCTAGGGCACATCATCAGTAGAGAAGGCATTCAAGTTGACCCGGCAAAGATTGAAGCTGTATTGAACTGGGAATGACCGAAGACACCAACCGAGGTTCGAAGTTTCTTGGGATTGGCAGGATACTATAGAAGGTTTGTCAAAGATTTTGCAAAAATTGCAACGCCATTGACCAAGTTAACTCGAAAAAGTGAAAAGTTCGTATGGAGAGACAAATGTGAAGAAAGTTTCCAAGAGCTGAAGATCGGTTAGTAACCGTGCCGGTACTGGTACTGCCATACGAGCATGGAGATTTTGTCATTTATAGCGACGCTTCATACCGCGGATTAGGATGTGTACTAATGCAACACGGTAACGTCATCGCATATGCCTCGAGACAATTAAAACCTCATGAACAGAAGTATCCTACACAAGATCTGGAATTAGCAGCGATCGTATTCACATTGAAACTTTGGAGACACTATCTCTACGGTGAGAAATACGAAATCTACACGGATCATAAAAGTTTGAAGTACATCTTTACGCAGAAGGAACTGAACATGAGGCAACGCCGATGATTGGAATTGATTAAAGATTATGATGTTACGATCAGTTATCATCCAGGGAAAGTGAATGTTGTGGCAGATGCACTGAGCCAGAAAGAAAGCTTGGATCTGTTAACTTTATATGAAGAATTAGCCAAGGAATTTGATAAGTTGAAAATCAAAATTCGTGTTCCCAATGAATCTACTGAAGCTATCTATGCTATGACTTTTCAACCAGAATTATTATAGAAGATTCGACGATGTCAAGAAAAAGTGATGGGCCAAGATGATAACTTAACAGGAGAAGAAATTACAACCCAAAAAGATAATAAAGGAATCCTACGCTTCGCATCAAGAATCTGGATCCCTAATGTGGCAGAACTGAAGGAAGAAATATTGCGAGATGCGCACAGTTTGAAGTATTCCATTCATCCAGGAAGTACAAAAATGTACCGCGATCTGAAGTAAAACTTTTGGTGGCCAAATATGAAAAAGGAGATAGCAGAATGGGTGAGTAAGTGCTACACATGCCAGCGAATTAAAGCGGAACATCAATGTCCGAGTGGATTACTGCAATTATTGGATATTCCGGAATGGAAATGGGAACATCTAGCGATGGATTAGTAGGACTTCCAAGAACTAAAGCAAATAATGATGCGATATGGGTAATCATTGACAGACTAACAAAGTCGGCACATTTCCTACCGATTAATGAAATATTTTCGCTCGACAAGCTAGTGCACTTGTATCTCAAGGAAATTGTGATGCGGCATGGAGTTTCAATATCTATCGTGTCTGGTCGAGATCCCCGATTCAATTCAAGATTTTGGAGACAATTTCAAGAATATCTTGGAACTAAATTATATATGAGTACTGATTATCATTCACAAACCGATGGGCAAAGTGAAAGAACTATTCAAACAATCGAGGACATGCTGCGAGTTTGTGCGATTGATTTCGAAGGCAGTTGGGATGAGCATTTACCTTTGGTTGAATTTTCTTATAACAACAGCTATCATGCAAACATTGGAATGCCGCCTTACGAAGCGTTATATGGAAGAAAATGCAGATCACCCGTGTATTGGGATGAAGTTGGAGAATGCAAGATTTTGGGTCCAGAATTGATTCAACAGACTAAAGAAAAGATAGAACTTATTCGAAAGCGACTAGATGCAGCACAAAATAGACAACGCAAATATGCAGATCAAGCTAAGAAAGATGTGGACTACCAGGAGGGAGAGCACGTGTTACTCAAAATATCGCCATGGAAAGGATTGACCAGATTTGGCAACAAGGGTAAATTGAAGCCACGATACGTCGGACCATTTGAAATTTTAAAGAAAGTGGAAAAAGTTGCGTACGAGTTAGCCTTACCGCCTCATATGCAACATATTCACAATATGTTTCACGTGTCGATGCTTAAGCGATATAATCCTGATTCTAAGAATGTAATAGAATATGAACCGGTAGATATCCAACCTGATTTGTCTTTTGTAGAACAGCCGGTAAGAATTTTAGATTGGCAAGAGAAAGTATTGAGGAATACATTTGTATCTTTAGTGCGAGTATTGTGGAGAAACCCTATGGTTGAAGAATGAATCTGGGAACTTGAGAGTGAAATGTTAGAGAAATGTCCTCATTTGTTTTCTTAGCAAGATTCTGAGGACTGAATCCTGTGAAGGGGGAAAGATGTAACGTCTGGGAAAATTATGTATGTATTATATTATAATTATAATGAATTATGTGTGTTAATGTGTCATTTATATGTAATTAACTGTCAAACTCTAATTATTATGTGTTACGTGCATTCTGTGTCATCCCGGTATTTTGAAGATATTTTTCAGATATTTCATTTTGCATTTATAGCTTTCATATCAAAAGTTATATGACCCGAATCATGATTTTATAGCTGATATTTCAAATAAAATAATGGGCCTTATTTTTTATCAAACGGCTTTTACCATCGCGTTATTCTGAACATCTAGGTATTTTACAAATTTTCTCGTTTCGCGAAAATAACTTTTTCGGGCCCCATTCAGTGTTAAAAACCCCATAAAAATCACATTTTTATTTTTATAAAATTATAGGACTTTCATTTATACCATTTCTTTGTATTTTTTCATTACTCACAATTTTTGGGAAATTTTGACATATATATTGTATATATAAAATATCTATAAAATAAATTTTAATACTCAAAAATTATAAAATTAGGGGCTTATTAATTTTAAAAGATGTAGAATTAGGGCCTTATTTTTAATTAGGAGTATTAATTTTACTACTATAAATAGCCTAATTTTTATTTAATTAATTATAATTAATCATTAAAAATCAGCAAAATTCTGGAAATTCTCTGAAATCGGGTCGGGAAGAAGAGGGCCGGGTCGAGAATTCAAGCCGTGATTTTGAGCAGATTACAACACCAAAACAAGTGATTCAAGTACCCAAATCGAAGGTTTTGATATGTTTTTAGCATCAATTTCATGTTTTAATTCGTAGTTTTTGTTTTTCGATTTCTAGGGTTTATGTTCGAATTAGAGCTTTTTTATTCTAGGGTTATTATGATGTTTTGATGATTGATATAGCTTCCTGATGTTATTTGCAATCGATTCATGGTGTTTAATTGAACGAACGATGTTTGGATAGTAAAGTTCGATTATTAGGGTTTATACTCAATTTTCAAATTATAGCTTCATGATTTCTGTGAATATTTGGTTCTTGAAAGGTTAGGGGTTTGATTATATATGTGCTTAGCTTTGATTTGCACTATAAAACGTTAAGTTTCATGTACGATTCTGTGAATTCGATGTTTGGCCGGAAAAGTTTGGAGTTTTGGTCGGAAAAGACGATTCAGAGATGATTCAGGGATGTTTTGATCGTGGTTGGATTGCTGTGTTAATTTGCAATGAAAAGCACCCAAAAACCGTACCGAACGGTGTTGATTTGGGACTGTTTTAGACTCACCGGAATCCGGTGAAGTCGCCGGATTCTGAAAAATTTCCGGTCATGTTCTTCATGACCCGGAAATTAACCCGGTTGACCCGTTTATTGACCCAGTTTTGATCTGATTTGTCAGATGTCTGGATATTGACAAATATTTCTGGAAAATGATTTTTATTTTTTATTTTTATTAATTATAAAAATCAGATTTATTTATTTTATAAATTGATTAATTAATTATTTAATTAATTGATTTATATTATAAATAATTCTGAATTTTTTTCTAAAAATCAAATATAATTATTTTCTTAATTAAATATTTTTTTTTATTTTTTATTTTTTATTAATTATTTAAAAAATGAATAATTATTTTGATAATTAATCAAATAATTTTCAATAAATCATAATAAATTCATTTTAATTCCAAAAATTATAGAAAATCATTTTCAGTTCTGATTTTTCTTAAATAATAATTTAAAAATTATTTTAGAATTTAAAAATTTTTAATAATTATTTATATTAAATTATAAATTGATTTATCTATATTTAATTGATAATAATTAGACCGTTAGTCCGATTCGAGCAAAACGAAAGCCCTTAGACTCAGAAAAATGAATTATTTTCATTAAAAATAATATTAAAACCTAATTTCTTCTAGATATTAGTTGACCTTGCTATTTATTTGATTATAAGCTGAATCGCGTGCCGAGACGAGTCCGATAAATTCGGAAAAATAGGAAACGAGTCAGATAATGATCAGTTAAGCGATCAGCGAGTCGATTTTGATTCTAAAAATTATTTTAACTATACAAATGATTATGTGGCTTATGTGCTATGTGTATTATATGGTTAATCGAGTCTTTCTTATTAATAAATAATATACAAGTCAATCGTAAGCGCATGGGTAGATAATAAGAACGATGTGAAGTCGGAACGAGACGCAATTGAAGTACGAAATGACTAAACCAGTCTATTTCTCTAACAGAAGCTAAACTAGCAAGGAAGATTGAGCCGGTGATAGACGAAGGTGACATATTTGAAGTGAGTCGCGCAGAAGGCAAGTTTTTCCCCATTCAAATTTCAGAATAGTGATAGTTCTTCAGATTCATATCACGCTTGCACTCTTTTGATCTTTATTCACAGACACTGATACACACTTGTTATTCTCTTGTTCATTTCAATTCTTAATTTCTCCTTTTCATTTGAATCCTGTATTTATATTCCAATTGATACACATACACATTGGTATATTCTGGTGATTAGATTATATCAAAGCATAACGATTGTTCTGGTTGCTACTGCATGGACTGGATAATGATGTGTGGGATTAAGTTTTCTTAATCCGAAGGACCAGATTAGTTCTGTATCCTTGAGATGGGCCGTAGAGCCTGGGTACCCGATTGGATCTATATAGTGAGATATAGATTTGCACTGTATCCTTGCTGATCAGCAGGGTATATGTGCGAACTTGTGTCCTGTTTAGTTCATTTGTACTCGTCAGTAGTGGCCTTCTTTCTATTATCATGGGGTTATGTCTTTACAGATGTACCCATATTACCGATTCATTTAAACTGCTTTAACACTGTATATTTTACGGACTTGTTGAGCAATTTTTGGCTCACCATCTTTTATTGTTATTCACCTTATTATTTTTAGTTAAGAAGGAATATGAAACCCATCAGGACTCGAGTGGTAAAGAAGCGGGTCAAGCATCGGGATCCTCTCATACCCAAGGTGTTGATCCTAATCCAGGAAGAAAGCTTTGAGTTGCCCGAACAGGTGGAGTGTAGATAGATAGTGTGTGCGTTTGAATAAAAGATGAAATTAGTTTAAAACTGGTTAAACAATGGTTTGTGATAAAGAGAGTTTGTAAGATTTTAAATTTAGTTTGTAATAAAGTGGTTAGTGGTTCTTGTTTTCATACTTCAACCTAAAAAGATCCTGGTTAGTGTTAAAGAGGTTTAGACATATTTCATTATTATTATTATTCGGATTGTACAGGTTTGGTGATTAGCTAGTAACCCCCAGACTTATACCGCGGGTTTGGAGGGTGTTATACCGGGGATTTATCCGGGTGCATATGTAATAATATATTCTTTACCTCTTTGGTATCAATGTGAGCCAATAAATCATTGTTCTGGGCAGCTGAAATTCGAGTAGGAATAGATGCAACAACCTCATTTTATTCAGTGTCAGTGTCTTTAAACAGAGTAGAGAATTAATCGGTTATAACATCTTCAATCCCGTTATCCCAGCCTACTAACTGACCTGCATTATTAACCAGAGAAGCAATATGATTCATTTTACACTATGATTTAGTAGCCGAATGAAAAAACTTACTATTCTGGTCACCCTCTCTCAACCACAATTGCTTGGAGCATTGGCGCCAAAAGATTTCTTGTTGGCTGTATATCTCTGTTAATTTCTTTGATTCATCATGATATAGCCTTTTTGACTGGCATCTGTGCGACCCTTCACCGTTTTCATAATCATTTTACATTGATTGATACGGTTTTGAAACATCATGTATGTTAGATATATTTGTGATATCATGTCTAATCTGATTTGTTTAGTTTCAGAACTTACTATCAGAACTTAACTGGAAATCAGAACTTATTGAAGACAGGATGTTATCAGAACTTAATCCATCAGGACTTACATCAGAAATTAAGTGCGGATACACTTCAGGGATGAAAAATGGCTGATTTACAGGAGAGGATCTGGATTAAACAAAAGAAGATATGCTTGGAGAGTTGTACAACTAAAGGACTAAAGTAGATAATATCTGATTGATGTATTTTAGGAAACAGAACATATCATATCAATTAGGAGATATCTTGTAACTATGTAGTATATAAACACAGATTAGGGTTTACACTATATGTGTTATCATTCACGAGAATATTATTCATTGTAACCCTAGCAGCTCTTAGTGATATCATACATCACTGAGAAAGTAGATTAAACCTACTGTAACAGAGTTTGATATATTGAATACACTTGTTTTCTGTTACATACTTGTGTTTATAATCGAATTGATTGTAGATACTATATTCAACCCCCTTCTATAGTATCATTGAGGCATAACAAGTGGTATCAGAGCCAATCTGTTAAGCTTACAAATTGTTAAGATTCAAACAAACAATTAATCATGTCTGATCAATCAAAAACACAAGACCCTCAAGAACCTGCAAAGGTTCAACCCATTCAAAACACCAGTAGATATGAAACCATCAGGGATCCTATGCTCAGGGTGTCTGAGTACCCTGTATGGAGTGTGAAGATGGCCATGTTTCTGGAAGCTACAGATCCAAAATATTTAGACAGAATTTATGATGGTCCACACAAGCCCACAAAGCTTTCTATTGCAGTTGGGAATGAGCCACAGAAGATGATACCCAAAAAAAGAGAAAACTCACCACTGAAGACATCTCTTCACTAGGCAAGGATGCAAAAGTAAGACACTTGCTTCATAGTGCACTTAACAATGTCATGTCAAACAGGGTGATTGGATGCAAGACTGCAAAAGAAATCTGGGATGCATTGGAAGTGAGATGTCAAGGAACCAATGCCATCAAAAAGAACAGGAAGACAATACTCACACAGGAGTATGAGCACTTTGACTCAAAATCTGATGAGTCACTAACTGATACATATGACAGATTCACAAAGCTCTTGAATGATCTGTCACTAGTGGATAAGGAATATGATCCAGAAGATTCAAATCTGAAATTCCTACTAGCTCTTCCTTAAAAGTGGGATTTGAAAGCTACTACAATAAGAGACAACTATGAACTTGTTGATATGTCTCTTGATGAAATCTATGGGATGCTCAAGACTCATGAACTTCAGATGGAGTAAAGAAAAAAAAGGCATAGAGGGAAGTCTAAGACAGTTGCTTTAAAGACTGAAGAAGAGCCAATTATCTCCAGGAAGGAAAAAGGAAAGGCTCTCATCATACAGTCTAATTCAGAGTCATCAGATTCTGATGATGATGATTCAGACCCTGAAAATTTATCTGAAGTGGATGTTGATGCAAAGATGATGCAACTGTGTGCTCTTATGGTGAAGGGTATCACAAAGATAGCCTATAAGAAATTCAGAAAGGGTAAGAAGTTTTCCAGGAAATATGGAAGTTCTAACAAGAAAGGGTTCAGAAAGACTGAAGGCAAAGGAGGAAAGTCTGACAGAGGAGACAACTCAAATGTCAAATTCTATAATTGTGGTGAAAGAGGCCACATCTCTTCTGATTGCAAGAAAGGAAAAGGTGATAAAGGCCATGCACTTATCACAAAGAAGAAAAACTGGGTAGACACTTCAGAATCTGAAGAAGAGGTGAACTATGCCTTAATGGCAAATGCTGATAGCAGTTCTGATGCTGCTGAACTAGATGTACCTATATCAACCCTTGCTTTCTTGTTAGGTCACACACACTGTAGAGGGGGTGAATACAGTGTATAATATAATCAAATCGAACTTTTAATATTTCAAGTAACAGAAAACAAACTTTATTGAAATAATAAACTCTGTTACAGTATGGAACTGTTACCTCTCAGTGATGAACAAAAATCACGAGAGCTGCGAGGGTTACAATGAATAATCTTATCGAATATAATAACACTTATAATGTAAACCCTATGTCTGTGTTTATATACTACACAGTTACAAGATAATCGCTAATTGATATGAAATATAATTCTGCTTCCTAAAATATATCAATCAGATATCTTTTCTTCCAAGTATACTATTCTTCATAGAATTCCTTCTTCATGCATATCTCTTCTTATGTTTATTTCGATCTTCTTTCCTTTAATCAACTACTGTCCTTATCTGAACGTCCTTCAGCACTTAAGTTCTGATATCCATCTTCTGATGATTATCTCCTGATAATATAAGTACTGATATCCTTAAGTCCTGACTTCCAGTATAAGTACTGATTTCCAGTTAAGTACTGATTTGTCCTGTTAAGTAAGATCTGAAAACTAAACATAAATCATATTAGTCATGACATTATCAAATATATCTAACAATCTCCCCCAACTTGTAAATTAGCATAATATACAAGTTTAACAGATATTTGATGATGTCAAAAATATTAAGTACAAATGCATGAGAATTAGACTAGATAACTACAACTTACAGTCCTTAAAGCTTTACCAACATTTAACTTCTGATAACAGCTTCAGTCTGTACAAATATCAGAATTTAATCAGTTGTAGATCTTGACTTGGCTTCATTATCTGATCTCTCTAATGTCAGGAGTTTTTCTGAGATAGTTCTTCAACAAACATCTCTCAGCATATCTAAGTTCATCAATCATCCTCCTTTTAGCATCTTTAAGCTCTGCCGTATCTTCAACAATTTGAAAGATTGCAGCCCTGAGATCATTAATCTTAGCTTTTCTTATATCCTGATCCAGTCTGATCAAATAAGCTTTATCAGACTCAAGATTGAATTCCACAGCCCTGTAACCTAAAAAGGTAGTAATAATTTTAGCAGTATTGGGCTTCATTTCAACTATATCACCCTTGTGATCTCTGTACTTTGGAACATATGTGCTGTCAGACTTAACATAATAAAGCCTTTTCTGTCTCTGAATCTGATCCTTCAAATAGTTTCCAGCACTTCCTGTCAATCTGTCATCCACTTGAAGTAAGAATAATACATGCTCCAATTCTTCAAAATACTTCAATGGAATGGCATTTTGCCTTATATGATAAACCCTACCATCTGTCATGAAGTACAACAAGATGTGTTCTTTCAAGTAGGTATGGTAAACCATTTGTACAGACTCTAGTTGATTCAATCTCTCAGGAGTTGCTCCAATACCTGGTTCAATCAAGGAAGTTTGATCATTGGTAGTGTTCTGTATTCTTCTTTCATCAGCACTTCCCAATCCAGTTTTATCTCTTACTTCCTTTCCAGTAACTACTCTTGCTTCAAAATCACTTGCAGCAGTCTTCAAAGGTTGAGTCTGTTTTGCTTTAGTGAATCCTGGTAGGAGTGTCTTTGGTCTATCTTCTGATATCAAGTTAACTTGAGTTGTGTCAGAGGTTACTTGCTTCTTTGAAATATCAGAACTTACTTTATCTTGACTCTGAACAACTTGAGCCATGTCAGAGGTTGTTTTAAAAACTTTTCTTGAAGTCAGAGCAAGATCATCCTTTTCATCAGTGATTTCTTCATTCTCAGGAGGCACATAAACCTTGATAGGTTCACCAACCTTTTCTTTACCCTTGGATCTTGGATCTATCTGCGGTTGTGATTTAGCCAATGTTACTTCAGCATTTGTCCTTTCTTTTATCACAATGCCTTTGAGTTTTGGAAGTGTCTTTTTACCAGAAGCTTCAGATTTAGATATGGCTTTTTCTGATTTAAGTCTGGCTTCTTCTTCCATTAAACTCTCCAAGTCCATTCCTGGATTTTCCTGAAGAAATAACTATCTTGACATTTCTTCATCAAGATCTAAAAGTTCATCAGAACTTATTCTTTTACCAGCAGCAGAACTAATTCTTTTCCCAGTATCAGAACTTGTCATGTGACTTGTGATTTCAGCTTTTCTTGATGTGAAACCTCTACCTTGACTATGACCTCTACCCATTCCAGGGTTTTCTTGATCATCCTTTTCATCATCCTATCCTTTCAGTGTCTTGTCAGTTTTGCATTTGGACTTAATTACTTTCTCCCCTTTTTTGGCATCAGCAGGAAGTAGAAGAGAGACAAGCAATTCCACTGATGCTTGGATTTCAGTAAGTTGAGATTGCTGAGAAGCTTGATTTTTCAGAATATCATTAATCTGAGCTTGTTGTTTCTCTTGAGTCTTCTCAATATAAGCAATCCTGTCAAATGTAGGTTGGAAGAACTTTTTCTTATCAATCTTTTGAACTTGTTCCTGTTTGATGAATTCTTCCTGAATCTTGTGTAGCTCTGCATGAGTAGTTGAATGAAGACCTTGTAGATGTTTAGTACTCAATGCAGTGACTCTAAGCTGGGTTTTGAAATCATCAGAATTTAACATTTCATCAGCTTTAGTCAAGTGCTCAGCAAGATGCTTTTCATTTGGAACACAGGAAACTGAGTTCCATTCCTTAGTCCACTCCTGTCCTGCAGGAGTTTCACTCCAAGGCACTGGTGCTTTTCTGGTAACAAACTTCTTAACAAGTTCAGACTTAAGAATAGTTTGTTGAGGAGCATGTGCTGAAGAACCTGCTTCATCAGCATCTGCAGTCGGGGCAGCAACACCAGTTTCTCCAGCATTTGCAGCATCAGAACTTACAGAATCAGTATCTTCTGATAAAACAACAGTGTGAGTAGCAATGGAGGCTTTAGCATCCTCTAATTGCTGATCTGATTCTAAGTTCTGATCAACAGCCATATCCTGATGCTCACCTATATTCTGATCATCAGCATCTAGATGCAGAGAAGGTGTAGTAGATAACTCTGGAGTTTGAACAGCATCAGTAACAGGTGTTATTGATGGATTATATGTTGTTGGAGCTTCTAAGAGAAGTACTTCAGGCACAACCAAGTTTTGAACATAAATATCAGCACTTGTGCCTGGATCAACAGGAGATACAGATGGTGTGTTGACCTTTTCAGAAACAGCTTCCTGAGATGGAGTTGATGAAGAAGAAGTGACTTTAGCAAATTCCTTTTCTTGTGAGATCAGAGATTCCTGATCCCCTTCCTGAGTTGCTGCTTCTTCATCATCTGAAACAGGTCTTTTTTTGCCCTCTGTTTCTTGTATCTCTTGGAAGATTTTGATTCCTTGGGAGTTTCAGGAACTGTCATTCTTCTAAGCCTCTTGAGAAGCCTAGATCCCCCAATTCCAGAATCCTTCTGAGAAATCACTGTCTCAGCTTCTTTAACAACAGGTTCTGAAGAAGGAACCTGTTCCTCAGTATCAGATTCATCTCTCAAATCAATCTTCCTTCTCTTTTGAGGTGTTTGAGGAACAGTCTTTATCCTCTTTGGCTTGGACGATGAAGGCTTCACAGTAGGTACTGAGGTTGAGGGTTGAATTGTCTGTGAAGTGGAGAGATAGGATTTAAAATATTTCCTGAGGGTTGGTTGAGTAAAATGAGTGGTAGGTGCTGATGGTTGTTGTGGTGTTTGGAAGGTTGTTGTTGGTTGGACATCAGAATAAACAAATCTATAAGTATCAGGATCAGCATTTACTAAGATCTGTTTTACAGACTGAGGAATCTGTAAAGGTCTAACCACTGATTTCTTAGTGTCAACATTTACCAGGTCATTAAAGTATCGTTTTGCAACTTTAAAAGGTGGGGTTGAGGTACTAATTAGTTGAGGTTCATCAGTACAAAAAGTATATATAAGTTGACAAAATCTAGCAAAGTAGACAACATTCCTATCCTCTGTCATCCTATCCCCAATAAAACCAATTATAGCAGTTGCAAAATCAAAATGAGTTTGGTTAATAATGGCATACCCGATGTGCTGACTCATTATGGGGATGGCATCAAAATTCGAACACTTGTTCCCAAAAGCTTTAGTGATGCAGTCGAAGAAGAAGCTCCATTCTCTTCTGATATGAGCTCGTTTCAACTGCCCAAGCTTTGCTAAACTCTGTTCATATCCCAAACGAGCCATTAACTCCTGAAGAGCTGATTCCTCTGGAATTGAAAAAGTACATCCTTCTGAGAGATGTAGAGCCTTGCGTATTGTACCAGGAGTGACTGCATATGAAGAATCACCCACTTCGAAAACAATACTAGGAGTACCATGTGTACCACCATTATCAAAGTGCCCAGTCCGCCAAAATGTCAGAACTTGTTGGCTTGAAAAGACTGAAGGCTGGGTCAATGCATACCCAATTTCACTATGTGCAAGAAGATCTTGTACAAAATGCAGTTCAGATGGAGCTTCAGCATGGTCAAGAATTGCAGCATAGTTGTTTGGAACAAATTTAGCTCCATCAATGATTAAATCCTTAGGTGCCATGTGAAAAATTGAGATTTAAGAGTGCCTGTTAGGTGTTTGATAAAATGTCTGTATGAAAAACCAAAGTTAGATGAAGAAGGAGAGTAAAAGCAAGTAGAGAGAAAAAGTATGAAGGGAAATAAAGGATTAAAAAGTCCTCTCTCTCTCTTACTTATACTCAAAAAAAAAGTTACCGTTGGACACCTGTCAAACATGCAGTAATAACGGATAGTTACTGGGCTCGAGAAAACAGTAATCATTACTTACCCACTTGCAATTTTTCAAGGAAAAACCGTTCCACTTACCCAGTTATTCCATTAATGACGGTGAAACAGTTTTAATTCAAAATTGAAACCGTTCCCACTTATTTAATTATTTCTCACTGCAACATCAATATTCTGAAAATAAATTTGAGTGAAAATGACCAAAATAAATCAGATGAGTAAGTACTGATAAAGGAAAATCAGAACTTAAATTAAAACAAAATTTATGTGGTCATCAGAATATGATTATTTATCAGGATTTACCAATGCATTACAAATTATCTCAGAGATAAAATCTTGAAACAAAAACAAATTTCATTAATATATCAAGATAATACATTCATGAAATTGAAATTACATCAGAACTTATACAAGATTTCCCTAAGCTGCTAAACCTAACGTCATCAGCCTTTGTCCTAGCTCAAGAAGCAGGGCAAGGCTGATGATGAAGTAAAACGGGAAGAAGAAAATAAATCATTTCTTCTTCCTACTCTCGACAAACAGAATGGCGAGTCGAATGATTCGCTCTTGCTGGCGGAGAGCTTCCAGCCTTTCCTCCTCCAATCGCTCCAGATGGCGATGATAATCCATATAAAAGAACAGGAGGTGGGTGAGAACCTCCTGTGGGACAGAATCCCATATCTCATCAGGAATGGAAGTGACGTGCCATTCCTGCTGCCAATCGGCACAGCTTAGCTCCATATTGAAGGTTTCGTAGTTCAAAAACATGTTGTATCTGACCATGGTGTTTTTGAAAGAAAAAGTATGAAGGTAAGGTGAGTTTGTGAGAAAAGATTTGATGGGAAGGATGATGTGAAGTGGTTGCTTATATAGGCAAGAGAATGCCAGGAGACGTAAAGAAATTTAAAGCTGACAGGTAGAATTAATTCTACCTCGTCTCCCCAGACTTGGAAAAAGAAAAACATTCATTGGAAAGGGAAAACATGATTTAATGCGCACAAGAAGCAAGTAAAAGTTGACTGTTCAAGTACGAGTACCACTAACCCTAACCATAGTGACTATTAATCTTCCACTTCAACATATCCAGGTTTAAACTGAGACTGTTTCCAAATTTTATCCACAAATAAGTCAAGTAAGGAATCATACGTTAATATCAGAACTTAGACTTATATCAGAACTTAACATTCATCAGAACATAATTTCTTAACTCGAAAAAGAAATGCCTATCTTAGTAAGTCCTCTCACAAATTCTGATTTATATTCTTCAGAACTTAATCATCAGAATATGTAATCAGAACTTGTCCTCAGAATTTGTGCAATGTGACACAATGACTGTTCATCTAAAATAACATAGATCACCACAGTGATTTTCATCATTCATATGGAGTGATTAGTGTGTGCATTAAACTAAATATCAGACAAAGAGTAAAGTCTGATTCACTTCAGTACATCTTAGAAATAAGGCATAACTAACACTTTGCTAAAGAGCTGTCATTATTCTGAAACCTACTGTTGAATGAGTTCATGCATGAGTCCACCTCAACTATTATGTGCTAATTTTATGCATCTTTTTGAATTCCATTTTACAGTGGCTTCTCAGTGTAAGTGAGTCACGACTGCTTATCAGAATTTATGCTATTATCAGAGTATTTCTTCAGTAATCATAGAGTGTGAAAAGTCACCAAGAAAATATTTTATTTACTTTTCTGATGCATATTACTTAATACCAGCAATGCACTTGGGTCTTCCCTTCCACATTTTTACTCTAGATCTCAAAGGAGTACCTGCTTTTTAATCCTTGATTCTTTTGCTTTCTCTTTTGATAAGTGAGGTTTATCAGCACTTAGTACATTTAACAGATTTACTAGCATCAGAACTTAATAGATGAGTAGCATTATTCTAGTTTGTGACTTAGTGATAAGATAGACAAAGTAAACTCAACTAAGCTCAATTATCAGAATTTGCTTGTGTCAATAGATTTCCACATAAATAATTACTTCTTACATGGGATCCCTTGTTTATTGAAGACTACTAGTTCAGCATCTAGCACAGTTATCCTCATAGGATTGAATAGTTACTTAAACAGACATATCACTTATCAGAGTTTAGAAACATATATCAGACAACAGTCAGTACTTAAACACATTTTTCAATTAAGCACATAATTCACAAAGAGATTAAATTCTGTAAATACTGATCATATAGTCTGATGCAACAGAACAAAACTAAACAGATTTAGAAAAAGAACCTGAAACCATTCCAAGTTCATTTACCAATCTTGTAAAGGTAGCTTCACACAATGGTTTTGTGAAGATATCTGCTAGTTGTTGATCTGTTGAAACAAAGTGCAACTCCACTGTACCTTCATCTACATGTTCCCTGATGAAGTGGTACCTGATGTTGATGTGCTTTGTCATAGAGTGTTGAACTGGATTACCTGTCATAGCAATAGCACTTTGATTATCACAGTAAATAGGAATTTTGAAATATGTTAACCCATAATCCAGTAACTGATTCTTCATCCAAAGAATCTGTGCACAACAACTTCCTGCAGCAATATATTCTGCTTCTACAGTTGATGTGGAAATTGACTTTTATTTCTTGCTAAACCAAGAAACCAATCTGCCTCCAAGAAATTGGCAGCTTCCACTTGTGCTTTTCCTGTCAATTTTGCACCCTGCAAAATCTGCATCTGAGTAACCTATTAGCTTAAAGTCTGATTCCCTAGGATACCACAATCCCAGATCAGCTGTGCCCTTAAGATACTTGAAAATTCTTTTCACAGCTGTTAAGTGAGGTTCTCTTGGATCTGCTTGAAATCTTGCACAAAGACAGGTAGCATACATGATATCAGGTCTACTAGCAGTTAGATAGAGTAGAGAGCCAATCATACCTCTGTAATCAGTAGTATCTACTGATTTACCAGTATCCTTATCCAGTTTTGTTGCAGTGGCCATGGGAGTGGATGCACTTGAACAATCTTGCATTCCAAATTTTTTCAGCAAGTTTCTAGTGTACTTAGTTTGACAAATAAAAGTGCCTTCTTCATTTTGCTTGACTTGAAGGCCCAGAAAATAGCTAAGTTCCCCGATCATACTCATCTGATACCTTGACTGCATCAGTTTGGCAAACTTTTTGCAAAGTCTGTCATTTGTAGACCCAAAAATGATATCATCAACATAAATCTGGACCAGAAGTAAGTCCTTTCCATGGTTGAGGTAGAACAGTGTTTTGTCTATTGTTCCTCTGTTGAATCCACTTTCCAGAAAAAACTGAGCTAAAGTCTCATACCATGCTCCAGGAGCTTGCTTAAGTCCATAAAGTGCTTAACAAGCCCGTAGACATAATCTGGATGTTTGGAATCTACAAAGCCTGGAGGTTGTTCAACATATACTTCCTCCTCCAATTCTCCATTGAGAAAAGCACTTTTCACATCCATTTGAAAGACAGTAAACTTTTTGTGAGCAGCATAAGCCAAAAATATCCTTATGGCTTCTAACCTAGCAATTGGTGCAAATGTTTCATCATAATCAATTCCCTCCTGTTGAGAATATCCTTTTGCAACTAGCCTTACCTTATTCCTTGTAATTATGTCATCACTGTCAGTTTTGTTTCTGAATACCCACTTTGTACCAACAACAGATCTAATCTTTGGTCTTGGCACTAGGGTCCAGACTTTGTTTCTTTCAAATTCATTTAACTCTTCCTGCATTGCTTGCACCCAATCAGCATCTTGAAGAGCTTCTTCCACTTTCTTTGGCTCAGTATGAGAGAGAAAAGAATTGTAAAGACATTCATTTCAAGTACTTGTTCTAGTTCTGACACCTGCATCAGGATTTCCAATTATCAAATCAGGTGTATGTGATTTAGTCCACTTCCTTGCAGATGGAAGGTTTTCTCTAGAACTGGAGCTCCCCCATGATCCATGGTGTCTTCAATTTCATTTTCCGATGCTCCCCCTGAAATTATGCTCTCTGAGTTGGATTCTTCAGAATTTAGATTTTCAGCACTATCAGAACTTGGCTTATCAGAACTTCACGAATCAGAACTTGAAGAGCCAGATGTATGTTCTGATGCTTCTTGAGATGTGGTAAGATCTTGAGTATGCTCCCCCTGCATAGGTGCATCTTCCTTTGACATAGTTACCACAGTTTTAATAACATCAGAGTTTAATCCATCAGAGTTTACAGTATCAGGAGTTAGACTGTCAGGATTTTCAGTATCAGAATTTGAGTCTTCATTTTCAAATCTCAGCTGATCATGGTCAATAAAATCTTCAAGACCAGTAATTTTCTTGTCATCAAAAGAGACATTGATAGATTCCATGACCACTCTTGTTCTCAAATTATAGACTCTAAAGGCTTTTGTGGAAAGTGGATATCCAACAAAGATTCCTTCATCAGCTTTTAGATCAAATTTAGATAGCTGTTAAGGATGAGTCTTGAGAACAAAACACTTGCATCCAAATACATGAAAGTACTTCAGATTTGGCTTCTTTTTCTTCACCATCTCATATGGTGTTTTTCCTTGCTTGTTAATGAGTGTTGCATTTTGAGTAAAACAAGCAGTCTGCACAGCTTCAGCCCAGAAATAGGTTGGAAGCTTTGCTTCTTCAAGCATTGTACGTGCAGCTTCAATGAGAGTTCTATTCTTCCTTTCAACAACTCCATTTTGCTGTGGAGTTCCAGGAGCAGAAAATTCCTGCTTAATTCCATGGTTTTTGCACAACTCTTCCTTTATCAAATTCTTGAACTCGGTGCCATTATCACTCCTTATGGTTTTCACAGAATCTTTGACCAATTTATCCAGATGTTTGACATGATCAATCAAGATAGATGTTGTTTCATTTTTTGTGTGCAAGAAATACACCCATGTGTATCTGGTGAACTCATCCACTATGACCAACGTATATTTCTTCTTTGCAATAGACATGACATTCACTGGACCAAATAGATCAACACGTAGTAGATGATAAGGCTCAAGAATTGATGATTCAGTCTTGCTCTTGAATGAAGATTTTCTTTGTTTAGTCTTCTGACAAGAATCACAAAGGCCATCAGGAGAAAATACTGACTTTGGCAGTCCTCTCACAAGATCTTTCTTGACTAGATCATTTATATTGTTGAAATTTAAATGAGAGAGTTTCTTGTGCCAATTCCAGCTTTCTTCAATTGATGCTCTACTCATCAGACAGATTGCAGAACCATCAGTACTTGTTGAAAGCTTAGCTTCATAAATATTACCACGCCTGTATCCTTTCAAAACAACTTTGCCTTTGGATTTGCTCACAACTTCACAGTGTTCTTCAAAGAAATCAACATGATAACCTCTGTCACAGATTTGACTTATACTCAGCAAATTGTGTTTAAGTCCTGAGACCAGAGCTACTTCTTTAATGATGACATTCCCTAGATTGATATTGCCATATCCCAATGTTTTTCCAATATTGCCATCTCCATAAGAAACACTTGGGCCAGCTTTTTCCACAAAGTCTGATAGCAGGGTTTTATTTCCAGTCATATGTCCTGAACATCCACTGTCCAGAACTAGAATATTTTTCCTGTTGCCCTGCAATCACAAAGACCACTAATGATTAGTTTTAAGGACCCAGACTTGCTTGGATCCTTTGGCCTTATCAAGTTTGTTAACATTTGCAGCGGATTTAGCATCAGAGTTTATGTTAACATTTTTCTTATCAGAACTTACACTATCAGACTTTGAATCAGAATTTACACTAGAAGAAACAATGGAAACTTTCTTCAAAGAAGGTTTTAATTGATAATAATCATAGTACAAACTATGATATTCCTTACAAGTATAAATGGAATGCCATAAACTACCACAATGAAAACAAGGATTTTGTGGTTTATATCTAACAGACTGACTCTTAACTCCTGATTTTGAAGGTAAGGAGTTAATGTTCTTATTCTTCCTGCAAAAAGAAGCCAGATGGTTAGAACTTCCACAGTTATGACATGTTTTCCTAGGAGCATCAGGAACAGGTTTATTATTATTGCTTTTATTCACACCTTCCTTTCCATTCCTATTTTTCCTAGGTAATTTTACCTTGTTTACATTCTTAACATCTTTCAGCTTATGCTTAAGCTGCTTCTTAGTCATTAAGCCTATGTTTACTTCAGCTGTCTTTTCCTGTTTTAGTTTGTCAAAAGTTAATCCCTCTCTAACTTTTGATTTATCATTATCAGACTTTACAGTTACAAACTTAACAGGTTTTATCTTTGACTTTTGTTTAACAACAGGCTTAATTTCTACAGTTCCTTTATCATTCTTATCCTCTCCATAACCTAAGCCCTCTTTCCAATTTTCACTACTTAGCAAATTTTGAGTTGTTCTGCCAGAGTTAGTCCAAGTCCTGATTATCTCTCTTTCCTTTTCTAACTCAGTTTTTAGAGATTCATTCATTTTTAGCACTTCATCCCTAACATAAAAAACATCATCTCTATCTGTAAGTCATATATCATAGACCTATTTGTATATTCGAGGATTCAACTCAACTCAAATAAGAATGAAATAAGTAAATAGTGGATCGACCGTCAGAGAGATCTCGCAAAGTAATATCTGTCAAAGGATTCAGAAACAAGGTTCATCTACAGACTTGAGGAGTTAATTCACTGGAAGAAGTTCAAGAAGTTGATCATGCCTCAGTGATATAAATCAAGATCGTGGATTTAATCAAGTGACAGAGATCTCGTCAGAGTATCATTAATTACAAGGATTTAATCTGAAGAAAATCAAAGTGTCAAAGTCAAGACATGAAGAAACGTCACGGAAGTTAGTCACTCATGAACCAGACAGTACATCGAGTGTCAACATTGAAGTGGTGGAATTGATTCATAATTCTCAGTGATTTTCAAAAGATTGTCAGAAGAATGGATGTTGCTCAGGGTTAGTATTAATTTTCTATTAATTAATTAAGTCATATAATTTAATTAATAAAATAAATTATATCTGCAAAGATTAATTTATTGATTAATTGAATTAATTGATTAATTAATTCAGAATTAATATTAAGGTTTTCAGAATTTTTATTTGGTTAAAATCTGTTTTAATTCTAAAAAGACAACTGATTGTACTAGTATGACAATCGGTATGACAATTGATAGTCATACCGAAAGTCATGCTAATTCAGTTGAGTGTCTTGATAGAATTATTATTTAGATTAAAATCACTTATTAATTCAGCAAGACAATTCATTTGAATTAATATGACAATCGGTATGACAATCAATAGTCATACCGAAAGTCTTGCTAGTTCATTTTGATTGTCTTGCTAGCTCTAAAGATTGTCACACCGAAAGTCTTACTGAGCAAAGGATTGTCATACCAGATCAATTTTCCATTCGGCTGTTTGATAAAAGAAGCAGAAGACTCAATCATACAGAACACAGAAGTCAAGAAAAAAAAAAGCAGAAAAGAAAAACAAGAAGAAATATTTCATCTTTTCATCTGCATACTTCAAGATTAAATTTCTAGATTGTAAAGTTAAATCCAATCCACTAGAAATCTTTATCTTGCTCTTGTGTAACAATCTAGCGGATCAAAATCCCTAGAACTTAATCTCAAATCGCGTTTAGCATTTGATTCTAATTATTGCAAAAATAGAAAAAGTTCATGTCGAATTTATTCTAAATTTGTGATAATTAATTTGAGATTAATTCCTTGTAATCGATACAGTTGTTGTAACACCTTTCAAGTTTAATAATATTCTTATTTAACTTGAATTTTGTTTCACATTTTTTATTCCGCATTTATTCGATTATTTGGTACTGTTTGTATTCAACCCCCCTTCTACAAACACATTGGGACCTAACAATTGGTACAGTTAGAAAGAATGGTACAGTTTTCCAAGGGTGAGGAAAATGAGTTAGTAGCAGAATATGATCCTCCTACTATAAATCAATCAAGTGATGATTTTTATTCCTTGGAAGAGCTGAAGCAATTGGAAGACGAGTCAATGTCCCAAATTGTTAAGAGATTCTCCCATGTCAGATTCAAGAGGAATCCCAAGCTTAAGTATAAGTCCAACTACAACAAATTCCAGAAAGGTGGATCTTCATCCTCTAACACCAGCAGTGGTGGATACAAAACATGGATGGTTGATCGGAGCACCATTAGATGCTATAACTGCAATGAGTTGGGACACTTTGCCACAGAATGTAGGAAGCCAAAGCAAGTAAGAAAGAACTCTGAAAGGGCTTATCTGGCAAAGGGAAGAAGCTGGGATGATACTGATAGTGAAGATGAAGATGAAGGAAATCTTGCTCTTATGGCTATTGATGGAAAAGCTTCATCGTCAAGAATAGAGGTAAAACTTTCTGATGCTGAAATGGTTTATCATCTAAGAGGTAACTTAGATTGTGCACGTCGTGATAATGAACTGTTAAGTTTACAGATCACAAACCTTGAGAAAGAGGTCAATGAATTAAGACTTGTGCACATTAATCAAGACAAATTAAAAGAACAGGTATCTTTTCTAGAGAATAGAGTTGACTGTTATAGAAAACTCGAAACTATTCTCAAAGACAAGATCACCGGTCTTGAGACTAAGGTTAGAGCCTACTTCAATTTTTGTTCGAAGGCTAAAGAGTTCTACAGTAAGCAAGCTGTTAATCAAACATCTGGAATAGGTTATGATTACAATGCTGCTATTGGAGAATTAGGCATAAACTCCCCTCCTCATGTCTGTGCTAAAGGGAGGGAAGTACCACATGTGCTTAAGGGTGTTGATGAACCCCTCTATAAAGCATCAATTGCTGAACCATTTGATGCGACCTCTTCTGTTATTCAGGAAGAAATACGTGCTGAGGATCATGCTTATGAGAAGATTGTTTCCAAGTCATGTGAGTCGAAAGTTCCAGTCAAAGTTGTGAAAGCAACTGAGACTAACTCAGACACACATGAGTTGGATAACAATAATGCCATGTCTACCATGCATAAATTACCTGCTATTAATCACTCTCATAAAGCATGTGGTGTTGCTAATTGTATGTCTTGTGCTTTTAATATGATGTATGCTTATTTTAATGGTAAGCATGTGTCTAATGATAAGACTACTCCTCGTCAGCATGTGAATAACAAGAAGCATGATAGGTCTAAGACTGCCAGTCCTTCTAAGGCTAGAAAGGAGACATTTGTGCCTAAGCTTAAACAGAAATTTGTTAAGGCTGTTTACAAGGTCAAATGTTCAGTCATTGAGAAAGTTGAGAACATTAAGATTAAAAATGTTGTTTTGCCTGACAAAGGACAGTTCTACAAGTATGCCGGGCCCAACCAAGTTTGGGTTCCGAAGAAGGGTTAATCCATTTGTGTTGCAGGGCATTAAACAGGTGTAACCGGTAGTGTGGATTCTTGACAGTGGATCATCAAGACATATGACCGGAGATAGAGCCCTGCTATCAAATGTGGATTGAGAAAGCTGGCCCCCTGATTACCTTTGGAGATAACAGTAAAGGTTTATCTGAGGGATATGGCTGTTTGCAAGCTGGGAATGTTATCATTGTAATTTTGTATATTGTGCTAGGTTATTATCAGGAAGCAGTATCTAACATATAGCACCAGTGACGAGACTTGAGAATATTACGACATATCAAGCACCTGCTGCACATTACACTTGGAATTGTACTCTAGTAAGATGTGTACAAGTGTACTCCTGGTTGGTAAGTCAAAAGAGGAAGTCAGTGCACCACAGTTCATGAACTTTGCAGTTGCAGATCTATTGGACTATGCAATCTCTTCTTCACAATCTCACTTCAGGTTGGTATGAACTAGTATACTGCTCAAGCAATCGTCAAGGACATGGTATGGCACTCTAACTGCAGTTACAATTTTATATGAATAAGTAGAGTCGTCATATTTATAACTATCTTATCACTAAGCACAATCATATTGTTTTATATGTGCAGTGATATATTGTTTATGCAACATAACAATTAGTATCTAAAGTACTTGACAAGTATCGGTCAATGATATGTTGTTAACATTATGTTGCAGATATTTGTAAGCTTTTGACATGAATGAGAATTACTTAGACTTTACCCTAAGTGATCAATGTTTTATCAAAAACTCATTCATATTAAAAAACAAAATCAAACTTCTTTCTACATTAGTGATTTCTTATTTCATGTAAAATCCTTTGAAATCACTATTGTACATCATTACTCTCAAAAGATTAAATGTATAATTTTCATTCATTATAAATCTTAAATACATTTTATCTCTATAGTGCCATATATTTTGTGATACAGGTTCAGTCTCCAATGACTTTCTTTCATTGACAGTCATGAGGTTGAAAACCCACAACGTCTATCCCAGACTGTAAAGACAAACACAAAAACAGAACCAACCAACACTCTCTTACCACTAAATTTAGTATGAATGAGCGTGAGGGAGATAGTGCCTTAGTGCACCACATAAGGAAGGTTCTGTAGTCAACCCAGTAGCTCTGTCTCCTACAAAGATGAGTAGTATTTAAACCGAGACAACTGCTAACCCCCCATACATCTTCTCAAAAAGATGTAATGGTTGAAAAGGCATAAAAATAGTTACTAGATTCATTCTCTCAACAGGGCGTGTCTATTGAAATTTGCCTGTCGGCCAGGGTATCCGATGTAGTGTCACCACCTCAAATATTAACAATTCTTGATGCACAAGGAAAGGTTACACACATAAAGGATGAGTTGACGGAAACAAGAGTTTCGACCATTTTAAGGTCAGATTCGATTGTTCAAGGTTCGTTAATGGACCAATTGCCTTTATAGGTGTTAGGAGAGGGTACTGATCCAAAAGCCATATGTCAGTGGTCAGTGTCTACCTCCCCAGGCTTAAATCCCCTGGATGCATCTGCGGATAGTGGATCTGACATAGGTGCAGATCGGCAACTTGTTGACAATGATTCAGATATTACCTGATGAGTCACAAGGAAATATCTTCACAGACATTAGAAGGGAACTTTGATCTTTATGCTAAATTCGTTGGATCATTGTTTACCTTCCCAGAATTCAAATCTGGAACCCTAAAAGGGAAACTAGCAACTTGTAGATTATGACTCAGATTCATCTGACGAGTTTAACAAGGATGGGGATTTGTGAACTCCCATTGCACCACCTGTGACCTCCTTAAGGATGGCTAAGGTGATTTTCCTTGCAGGTACAGCTGGATTATGGAGCTATGAGAGAAGAGTGATACACTTGTGAGAATGAGTGTAAACACGAGTGGAGAGAAGAGTGAAACACATGTGAGGTACACTAAACAGAATCACACACTCACAGTGAGGTAGAAAAAGAAACTACTTGTTATTTCTTTTCCAACCAAGTGAAATATAAGAACTCCTTCAGACAACAGCATACATTCCTTCTCAAAGGGGGAGATAAAAGCTTAAGAAATAGTTTGGAGGATTCCTCAACTAAGGGGGAGAAATAGCAGGGAGGAAGAAAAAGATCCTAAAATGTACACTACACCACACCATTGTTGTTTCTAACTACGGATCCTATTGTACGGGAGATGTGGTAAACACAAGGTGATTTCCTAGTAAGGGAAGAAGCTGTTAGGGGAGTACCATTGGTTTTTATCTGCGGATCCTATTGTACGGGAGAGGTGGTAAAACGAAGGTGATCTTCTTTAATCAGTTGATTCTCATAGGGGGAGAAGCAAGAGAGATATGTGCTTCTCAACAGGAAATGTGGTTGTACAAAAGAAGATGAAACTACTTGAAGATATGTTCAGTCTAGAGGAACATCTACTTGGAATCTGGAAAATGTTAAATCTAGTCCAGAACTTTTCTGCTATTTACTTTGCATGTATATTTATATCTTTTTCTTATTTGTTAGTTGAGTTATCCTCTAGGTATTTGTGTGTTATTGTCTAACAAACAAATAGGGGGAGATTGTAAGTCATATGTCATAGACCTATTTGTATATTCGAGGATTCAACTCAACTCAAATAAGAATGAAATAAGTAAATAGTGGATCGACCGTCAGAGAGATCTCGCAAAGTAATATCTGTCAAAGGATTCAGAAACAAGGTTCATCTACAGACTTGAGGAGTTAATTCACTGGAAGAAGTTCAAGAAGTTGATCATGCCTCAGTGATATAAATCAAGATCGTGGATTTAATCAAGTGACAGAGATCTCGTCAGAGTATCATTAATTACAAGGATTTAATCTGAAGAAAATCAAAGTGTCAAAGTCAAGACATGAAGAAACGTCACGGAAGTTAGTCACTCATGAACCAGACAGTACATCGAGTGTCAACATTGAAGTGGTGGAATTGATTCATAATTCTCAGTGATTTTCAGAAGATTGTCAGAAGAATGGATGTTGCTCAGGGTTAGTATTAATTTTCTATTAATTAATTAAGTCATATAATTTAATTAAGAAAATAAATTATATCTGCAAAGATTAATTTATTGATTAATTGAATTAATTGATTAATTAATTCAGAATTAATATTAAGGTTTTCAGAATTTTTATTTGGTTAAAATCTGTTTTAATTCTAAAAAGACAACTGATTGTACTAGTATGACAATCGGTATGACAATTGATAGTCATACCGAAAGTCATGCTAATTCAGTTGAGTGTCTTGATAGAATTATTATTTAGATTAAAATCACTTATTAATTCAGCAAGACAATTCATTTGAATTAATATGACAATCGGTATGACAATCAATAGTCATACCGAAAGTCTTGCTAGTTCATTTTGATTGTCTTGCTAGCTCTAAAGATTGTCACACCGAAAGTCTTACTGAGCAAAGGATTGTCATACCAGATCAATTTTCCATTCGGCTGTTTGATAAAAGAAGCAGAAGACTCAATCATACAGAACACAGAAGTCAAGAAAAAAAAAGCAGAAAAGAAAAACAAGAAGAAATATTTCATCTTTTCATCTGCATACTTCAAGATTAAATTTCTAGATTGTAAAGTTAAATCCAATCCACTAGAAATCTTTATCTTGCTCTTGTGTAACAATCTAGCGGATCAAAATCCCTAGAACTTAATCTCAAATCGCGTTTAGCATTTGATTCTAATTATTGCAAAAATAGAAAAAGTTCATGTCGAATTTATTCTAAATTTGTGATAATTAATTTGAGATTAATTCCTTGTAATCGATACAGTTGTTGTAACACCTTTCAAGTTTAATAATATTCTTATTTAACTTGAATTTTGTTTCACATTTTTTATTCCGCATTTATTCGATTATTTGGTACTGTTTGTATTCAACCCCCCCTTCTACAAACACATTGGGACCTAACACTATCCTTCTGAGTTTGATGGAACGTAACTAACTCTTTTTCTAAGAAATCATTTCTTTTCTAAAAAGCAAGATTTTCAGAAGTTAATCTTTCACATGTTAAAGTTTGATCTCTATAACTAACAAACATGGTTTTAAGATATCTTCTCAACTCATTAATATCATCAGTATGAAAAGCATAAGTAGTCTGAGGTACCTTTGTTTCAGCAGCTTCAGAACTGCTCTCAGCACTTTCTTTATCAGCATTTGCCATCAACGCATAGTTCTCCTCACTTTCAGAGTCTGAGGTGTCTGTCCAGCTTTTCTGCTTTGTGACAAGAGCCTTGCCTTTGTCACCCTTTACCTTCTTGCAATCAGGAGATATGTGGCCTTTCTCACCACAGTTATAGCATTTTACATTGGTATAATCTCCTCTATCAGACTTTCCTCCTCTACCTTCAGATCTTCTGAAATTCTTCTTATCAGAACTTATGCCTTTCCTGGAAAACTTCTTTCCCTTCCTGAACTTCCTGTATGCAATCTTTGTGATCCCTTTCACCATAAGAGCGCACAGCTTCATCATCTCTTCATCAGCATCAGTCTCAGGCAAGCTTTCAGAATCTGAGTCATCATCACTTTCAGAACTTGATGACTCAGTATCAGATTTTGTGAAAAGAGCTTTGATAGGGGTAAATAAATTGTGATAGTATAATTAAATACTGCAAGGTATGGGCTGCTAGGCCCAATAAAAAGATATGTGATACTCAGACCGGAAAGGTTAAGCCTGATGGGTTAGATCAGGCCTAATGAAGGCCCAAAAGCCTTGATTATTAATTAATTTCGTAATTGATTAATAAGGGAAAAATCAGCTATTGAGAAGAGTCCTGATAAGGATATAAATCCTTATAGATTAGCCTCAAGGGGACCTAAAAGGATAAGGAATCAGTTTCCTACTATCTAGGACTCCAAAGTCCATTCTAATTATGAGACTTGCCCACCAGGTCTCCTATACCAAGTCCAATTCTAGGACTCCCAACATCTATATAAGGGGTCTCACCCCACAAATCAGAACTACGTTTTTTGGCTTGATTCTCTAATTCATAGAGATACGTAGGCATCTCGTAAAGGCAGAATTAAGCTACAAAACACGAGAACAGCCATTAAAGGCCTTGAGCTCCTGAATCTTAGCAATAAATATAGCAATTATATATATTAGTTTTTAATCCATAACATTTGGCGCCGTCTGTGGGAAGGCACAACAACAACCATGGCGAGAACACGGAGAACAATTAGAGCTCTGGAGGAAGGAACACCATCAGGGACAACTCAGGTGATTTCGTCAACCGTGGAGATTCATCCCCACTCCACTTATGCATCTGCTCAAGTGGAAGCCCAGACAGGGGGAACTCAACCTCAACCACAAGGGACAACTCCCCCGACTATTCAAGGTACGAATCCTCAAGTTCAACAAGTACATATACCTATGAATTCTCGACCTATCGGGTATGAATATTCAACTATTGTTGCTACTAACCCCCCTTATGGGATGCCCCTTCACCCTGAGGTTGGAGGAAGCGGATATGCTGGGCGAAGCGAAGCACGAGGGCAGTCGCCCCCCTATATACGAGGTTTGGGTCCTATCCCTGAGGATCGGGAATTTTCTGGTCCTTACACTGAGAGAGACTCCGAATCTTCGGATGATGAAGTGGCCCCGAGAAGGAGGCGTCCTGGAAAAGAGCCAATAGCCAACGGAAGGCAACGCCCCCAAAGCACCCCAGGGGCGAATCCCCAAGAAGTGCAGGAAAGGATCAGGGCTCATGAGGCTGAAATCCAAAGGCTGAGGCGTGATTTGGAGGCTCACCAGGCCACCAGACCCCAGATACCTCCTAGGGGGAGAAATTCTCCTCCTGTCATAGACCTGGATGGTCCGGTAAGAAGAAGGGCTGCTGTCCCAAGAACTGATCCAAGCAATCTCCTTCCCCTTGGAGATCGTGATGATACAACTCCACCCTTCACAGAAGAGATAATGAATGCCCATATCTCAAGGAAGTTCAAGATGCCCACTATCAAAGCCTATGATGGCACGGGAGACCCCGCTAATCATGTTAGGACGTTCTCTAATGCACTGCTGCTGCAACCCGTGAATGATGCTATAAAGTGTCGGGCCTTCCCTCAAACCCTGTCGGGTATGGCTCAAAGATGGTACAGTCGCTTGCCCCCAAACTCTATTGGATCATTCAGAGAGTTAAGTCAGGCTTTTATTAAGCAGTTCATCAGTGGAAAAGTCCATGAGAAAAGTTCAGCATCTCTTATGAGTATTGTGCAGGAAGCTAACGAATCCTTGAGAGATTACCTGAATCGTTTTACAAAGGAGGCTTTAAAAGTCCCAGACCTTGATGATAAGGTAGCTATGATAGCACTGCAACAAGGAACTAGGGATGAGTTTTTCAAGATGTCCTTGGCCAAACGTCCCCCTGAAAATATGTTGCAGCTCCAAGAGAGGGCAGGGAAGTATATCAAGGTTGAAGAAAGCATGAGGAAGACCGTAGTAAGTAATGAGCTCACTGGAGGCAAGAAGCGGAAAACTGATCTGGAGTATATCGCTAAGGATAAGTATCCTAGAACCGAACAAAACCCTGATTCAACCCCTAAGAAGGGAGGACCTGGGCAAAAGTTCACCGAATACGCTAAGCTGAATGCTCCCAGAAGCCAGATCTTGATGGAGATCGAGAAAGATCGAGATGTTCGTTGGCCTAAGCCCTTGAAGGCCGATCCAGCCAAGCTAGATAAGAGCAAATATTGTAGATTCCACAAAGATGTTGGCCATGACACCGATGAGTGCAGGCAATTGAAGGACGAAATTGAGTTTTTGATTCGAAAAGGAAGATTGAACAAGTATACTGGAGAAGGAGGGGACAGAAATAATAATGGAAGGAAGAACTTTGAAGATCGTAGGAGGGACCAAGACGATCAGGGGCTGAATCCCCAACCTAGAGGGCCGGTTATAAATGCAATTTTTGGAGGACTGCGACGCCCTCGAGGACCTGTGATAAACACGATCTTTGGAGGTCCAACTGCTGCTGGATTGTCCAAAAATTCCAGAAAGGCATATACTAGGGAGGTTATGCATATTGTTGGAGAAGCCCCGAAGAGGGCCAGGACAGAAGTAACATTGGCTTTTGATGATTCTGACCTAGAGGGAGTCAAGTTTCCTCATGACGACCCGCTGGTCATAACACCGATAATAGGAAACAGCCCGGCCAAGAGGGTCCTTGTTGATAATGGTGCTTCTGTGGATATCCTGCTCCATGACGCCTTTCTAAGGATGGGGTATAACGATTCCCAGTTAACACCAACCGACATGCCGATATATGGATTTGCTGGAGTAGAGTGTCCTGTAGAAGGGATAATCAAGTTGTCAACCACCATAGGTACGGAACCAAGGCAAACAACGCAGATGCTGGATTTCGTGGTGGTAAAGGCTAGTTCAACTTATAATGCTATCATGGGGAGAACAGTGATACATGTCTTCAAGGCAGTCCCCTCATCCTACCATTCAGTCATGAAGTTTCCCACCCGAAACGGGATTGGAGAAGAGAGAGGAGATCAAAAAATGGCTAGAAGCTGTTATGTGGCCTCTTTGAGGGCAGATGGAGTCGGGGGGCAGGTTCTTCCTATTGAAGATATGGATGTTCGAGAAAATGACGAGAATAGAGGAAGGCCAGCAGAAAAATTGGTTTCGGTTCCTTTAGACCCCGAGAATCCAGAGAGGATGACTTTCATTGGAGCCACATTAGAGGAGCCCCTTAGAGGGGAATTAGTGAAATTTTTGCAAGGAAATAGTGATGTGTTTGCATGGTCAGCAGCTGATATGCCAGGCATAGACCCGGAGTTGATTACTCACAAGCTAAACGTAGATCCAAGCCGGAAGACAGTGAAACAAAAGAAAAGAAATTTTGCCCCGGAAAGGCAAGAGGCTATAAAACAGGAAGTAGAAAAGCTCTTAAAGGCTGGTTTCATTGAGGAGATTCAATTTCCGGAGTGGTTAGCAAACCCTGTAATGGTGAAGAAGGCTAATGGAAAGTGGAGGATGTGTATAGACTTCACTGATCTGAATGATGCATGCCCCAAAGACTGTTTTCCACTGCCCAGAATTGATACTTTGATTGATGCCACTGCTGGACATGAGATGCTGAGTTTCATGGATGGATTTAGCGGATACAACCAGATCAAAATGCATAAGGATGACATTCCAAAGGTATCATTCATCACTGACTTTGGTGTTTATTGTTATCTTGTTATGGCGTTTGGTCTCAAGAATGCAGGAGCCACCTATCAAAGGCTGGTAAATAAAATTTTTAAGGATCTCATTGGTAAGACTATGGAAGTCTATGTTGATGACATGTTAGTCAAGAGTCTAGTAAAGACTGATCACATAACCCATTTGAGGGAAGTTTTTGAGGTCCTGAGGTACCACAAGATGATGTTGAATCCTACGAAATGTGCTTTCGGAGTAGGATCTGGAAAATTCTTGGGATTGATGGTCTCAAAGAGGGGAATTGAGGCTAACCCCGATAAAATAAAGGCAATCCTGGACATGGAACCCCCAAAAACTGTCAAGGATGTTTAGAAGCTCACAGGAAGGGTTGCTGCGCTAGGACGATTCATCTCCAAGTCAGGAGACAAGTGCTTGTCATTCTTCAAGTCACTAAAGAACATCAAAGACTTTGTATGGGGTGAGGAAAATCAGAAGGCATTTGAAGATTTAAAGAAGTACATGGCCCAAGCCCCGTTGTTGGCCAAGCCAGTTCTGAATGAAGTTTTATTCTTGTACTTGGCTGTTTCAGAAAGCGCCTTGAGCGCGGTGTTGGTTAAGGAGGAACTGAAAGTCCAGAAACCCGTATACTATGTCAGCAAAATTTTGCATGGTGCTGAATTGAATTATTCAACTATTGAGAAGTTTGCTCTAGCCTTGGTAATGGCTTCGAGAAAACTGCGTCCATACTTTCAGGCTCATCAGATTGAGGTGCTGACAAATCAGCCACTGAGAAATATCATTCACAGTCCCAAGACAAGTGGGAGATTGATTAAGTGGGCAATAGAGCTGGGAGAGTTCGATCTCAAGTATAAGCCACGTACGGCAATAAAAGCCCAGACACTAGCTGACTTCCTGGTGGAATGTACTATACCCAACCAAGAAGTCGGGGGGCAGGAAGATGCCATACCTCAAGACAAGGGAGTCGATAATGGGGGCAAAGAGAAGGATGAGAAAGAATATTGGGTTCTCTATTTTGATGGAGCATCAAAAACAAACTCCAGTGGAGCAGGGTTGGTTTTGCAAATCCCTGATGGGTTCTTGATTGAGTATGCTATGAAGCTAGACTTCCCAACCACAAATAATGAGGCAGAGTATGAAGCCCTGATAGCTGGCCTTGGTCTAGCTGGGACACTTAGAGTCAAAAACTTAAAGGTCCGTGGAGACTCGAAGCTGATCATATCCCATGTAAAGGGAGAATTTGAGGCAAGGGATGATACGATGGCTAAGTATGTCTGCCTAGTAAGGGCTGTGATGACCCAATTTAATGAATGCCATGTTGAACACATTCCAAGGGAAGAAAATGTTAAGGCAGATGCGCTATCAAAGTTTGCTTCATCTGAGTTAGAAGAAAGTTCAGGAAGTGTGTACTTCCGTGTTTTAAAGACGCGAAGCATAAATGTTAAGCTTGTGGCTCCCATAGGCCTGGGGACGTCATGGATCGATCCCATTAAGGCTCACATTCAAACCGGATGGTTGCCAAGCGATACAACTGAAGCACGAAAGTTAACTGTTCGAGCACTAAGATACTCTTTGATAGATGGGATTCTGTATAAAAGATCTTTTATGGTTCCTTACTTAAGGTGTCTCAGGCCCGATGAGGCACGCTTGGCTCTCGAGGAAGTGCATGAAGGTATTTATGGACAACACTTGGGGGGCAGGGCCTTGGCTCATAAAATAACCCGTTTAGGCTTCTATTGGCCAGAAATGATGGCTGATGCCAAAGAATATGTGAAGAAGTGTGATCGCTGTCAGAAGCATGCACCAGTTGTTAGACAACCCCCCGAGATGCTGACCTCTATCAACTCGCCTATTCCCTTTGCTATGTGGGGGATGGATATTCTAGGGCCTTTTCCTATGGCCATGGCACAAAGGAAGTTTCTGATTGTAGCCATTGATTATTTCACCAAGTGGATCGAAGCCAAACCTTTGGCCAAAATCACAACTAAGCAGGTTGCACAATTCTTGTGGGAAAACATTATGTGCCGATATGGAATTCCCCGTATCCTCGTCACTGACAATGGAACACAATTCAACAACGAGGAATTCAAGAAGTATTGCGAAGAAAATGAAATTGAGTTACGATTCACCTCTGTGGCTCACCCACAAGCCAATGGGCAAGCGGAAGTAGCAAATCGAATAATCCTGGATGGACTAAAGAAGAGGATCGAGAAGTCAAGAAATAATTGGGTGAATGAGATACTTCCCATATTATGGGCCTATAGGACTACCTGTAGAGTCACGACAGGAGCAACTCCCTTCATGTTGGCATATGGGGCAGAAGCAGTAGTTCCAGTGGAAATATCACATTCCTCTCCAAGAATCCAGGCTTTTAATGCTGAAGAAAATGAGGAAGGGCAAAAATTAGCCTTGGACTTAATTGATGAGGTACGGGACGAAGCACATGCAAAGATAGTGGACTATCAGAAGAAAGCCTCATTCTATTACAACCTAAGGGTTAAGGAAAGGTTCTTCAAGCAAGGAGATTTGGTCCTTAGAAAGGTGGAAGCTTCTGGTGTAGGGCAGAAAGGGAAGCTTGCCCCAAATTGGAAGGGCCATACAAAGTTAAGAGTGTTCAGGGTAGAGGAACCTACAAGCTGGAGACTATGGATGGTTTTGAAGTCCCGAGAACTTGGCATGCACAAAAACCTGAAGGTTTACTATGTGTAGGGCAGTTGGATACGATTCTCACTTGTCATGATGGAGAGTAGGTTGAAAAGCACCTTGAAGCTTTGCTTGCTTAGGATTTATATGTCTTATTATAAAGTTTATTAAGACTTGTGTAAGGGATGAATCCCAAACAATTTTTGAAGCTCAGAGAATTTTTCGAAATATGTTTGAATCTCCATGGCATGGCAAGTAAATTAGATGCATGATATGAAAGCCCTATAAAAAGGCCCAATTCAAAAAAAAAGAAGGTTAAATCTTGTTGGGCCTCGAAGTATGTCAAGCCCAGATAAGGGCCCCAAATATTCAAAGCCCAGCACCCGGGGTCCGAAAACTGGAAGAAAATATATATGAGTATTATCTTCAAAAACCAGAAATAAGTCCCAAATCCAAAAAGGATTTGGATAAATGAAGGCCCAAAAACAAGGCCTAATCCTACTTGAATTAGAAAAAAACCCAGTATAGGGATCAATAAATCAAGCCCAGGGTCAATACTAAGTGCCCAATTAAAGATCAAAGCCCAGAAGGGCCCAAGTTGAAACCCAATACAAGGTTTCATAAATCTAGCCCAGGTTTAGGGCAAAGATCAACCCAATAAGAGGTAAGACCAGAAAAGGGCCCAATTAGCTGAAAATTAAGTGGCCCCAAATTAAAGACCAATTTAGGGTGGACCAAAGAAGCCCAGTTAAAAGTAAGGGGCCTAATACAAAAACCCAGTCAAAAAAGGGGAAGGCCCAAGGTAAAGGCCTGGTTTAGAAAAGGCCCAGGGTCAAAAATAAAGTACCCATAAAAGAATTCAGGCCCAAATCTTAGGCTCAAATTTGAGATTGGAAAAAATTCAGCCCAGACTTAGGGCCCAAATCAAATATATGGAGTCACAGAAAGTAATATATCCCAAATTCCAGACCCAATTCGATCAGGTTTCATGTTGTATTCATCGTCGAATTAGTTGAGATCGAAAAGGCTTCGACCAAGGCTAGAAAAGGAGGTTAATTCGGTCAAAAATATTTATCAAGACCAAAATGTTCCTGAGGAAATAATCATGCCCAGTTGACAACCCAAGTGTTTGAAAAGCCTTGTATGAATCCCACTTGATTTTTAGGAAAAAAGGGTGAAAAGAAGCCCAGCTAAATTTTTGGCCCAAGTTGAAAGCCCAGAGTTGGGAGCCCAATTGAAAGGCCTCTGAAGCCCAATAAAAAAGAAGCCCAGTTAAAAACAAAAGTTAGCCCAAAAAGAAACGAGCCCAGTACAGGGCCTATATAATTGATGTGGGAGGCCCAGGGATAAGGCCCACTAAATTAAGGCCCAAAGATCAGCCCAGTTTTAAGGGCCCAAATCCATGTGTATATTCCTGACCTGTTCGACCAGAAAACACAAAGAAGTCCTGGTCGAATTGCTTGAGGTCGAAATCCTGTCGATCAGGGTAAATAAAGGCCTTAATTCGACCAGGACCAGGACCAATTCGACCAAAAAGTGTGAAGAATTCCTGGTCGAAATCCTCGAGCTCGAAATATCGTCGACCTGGGCATCTAAAAGGGGGCTAATTCGGTCAAAAATGGAATCTTGACCGAAATAGAAGTTTCCTACTCGAAAATTCCTGGTGGAAATATTTCAAAAAAAAAAAAAAAAAAAAAAGGAAAAAATCCTGGCCGAAATTCGACCAGGACTTCTGCTCGAAATACTCCTGCTCGAAAGGCTGTCGACCAGGACAATATGGAGGTTAATTCGACCAGGATCCTGGTCGAATGGATTCCTGGTCGAAAATTGTATAAAAAAAAAGAAGAAAAAAGGAAGAAAAAAGGAAGAAAAAGGGAAGAAAAAATCCTGGAAAATTACAAAAAAAATAAGGAAATTCCTTAAATAATTTCTGAAAAATGTTAATATTTTCAGAAATAAGGAATAAATCCAGAAAATTAAAGGATAAATCCCAAAAATTAGGGAAAAAATCCAGAAAAATAAGGAAATTCCTTAAATAATTTCTGAAAAATGTTAATATTTTCAGAAATAAGGAATAAATCCAGAAAATTAAAGGATAAATCCCAGAAATTAGGGAAAAAATCCAGAAAAATAAGGAAATTCCTTAAATAATTTCTGAAAAATGTTAATATTTTCAGAAATAAGGAATAAATCCAGAAAATTTAAGGACAAATCCCAGAAATTAAGGGAAAATCCAGAAAATAAGGAATAAATCCAGAAAATTTAAGGACAAATCCCAGAAATTAAGGGAAAAATCCAGAAATTAAGGATAAATTCCAGAAAATTAGGGAAAATCCCAGAAAATTAGGGAAAAATTCCTGGAAATTAAGATGATTTCTGAATAAAAGGAAGATTCATTGTAAATGTGTAGGTCGCTCCACACTTTACGCAAAAACAAAACCCTGTAAGGGAACGAGTAGATTTAACTTCTGCGAAACCTAATCAATGTTTCCCAAAAGTTGGGGGGCAAATGATAGGGGTAAATAAATTGTGATAGTATAATTAAATACTGCAAGGTATGGGCTGCTAGGCCCAATAAAAAGATATGTGATACTCAGACCGGAAAGGTTAAGCCTGATGGGTTAGATCAGGCCTAATGAAGGCCCAAAAGCCTTGATTATTAATTAATTTCGTAATTGATTAATAAGGGAAAAATCAGCTATTGAGAAGAGTCCTGATAAGGATATAAATCCTTATAGATTAGCCTCAAGGGGACCTAAAAGGATAAGGAATCAGTTTCCTACTATCTAGGACTCCAAAGTCCATTCTAATTATGAGACTTGCCCACCAGGTCTCCTATACCAAGTCCAATTCTAGGACTCCCAACATCTATATAAGGGGTCTCACCCCACAAATCAGAACTACGTTTTTTGGCTTGATTCTCTAATTCATAGAGATACGTAGGCATCTCGTAAAGGCAGAATTAAGCTACGAAACAGGAGAACAGCCATTAAAGGCCTTGAGCTCCTGAATCTTAGCAATAAATATAGCAATTATATATATTAGTTTTTAATCCATAACAAGCTTTACCCTTGTCTTTCCTTGAGGTAGCTGCCTTGAGGGATTCTTCTTCAACCTTAAGAGCAACTGTCCTTGACTTTCTTCCTTTCCTCTTGCTTCTTTGTTCCATCTCAAGTTCATGAGTCTTGAGCATTCCATAAATTTCATCAAGAGTTGTTTCATCAAGATTGTAATTGTCTCTTATTGTTGTTGCCTTCAAATCCCAACATTCAGGAAGCGCTAACAGGAATTTAAGGTTTGAATCTTCAAGATCATACTCCTTATTGACCAGTGACAGATCATTCAAGAGTTTGACAAATCTATCATATAAATTAGTCAATGATTCATTAGCCTTTGAGTCAAAGTGTTCATACTCTTGAGTGAGTATTGTCTTCATGTTCTTCTTAATTGTATCAGTTCCCTGACACCTTGTTTCCAGAGCATCCCATATCTCCTTAGCAGTCTTACAGTTAATTACCCTATTTGACATTACATTATCAATGGCACTATGCAGTAAGTGTCGTACCTTAGCATCCTTAGCAATTGATGCGATATCTTCAGCAGTATAATCACTCTTTTCCTTTGGTACGGTCTTTGCTGCTTCACCTGCAACTGCAACTGCGAGCTTGGTTGGTTTGTGAGGCCCTTCCTTGATTCTATCAAGATATTCTGGATCTGTAGCTTCCAGAAACATGATCATCCTCACCTTCCATATGGCATATTCAGATGGTCTCAGTATGGGAACTCTGATGGTTTCATACCGACTTTGAATTTGTGTCTTTGGAGGTTCTTCAGTTTTGGTAGGCTTAGTTGGAGTTTCTGTGTCAGACATGATTGTGTTTGGATCTTTAACTGTATGTGTGTTAATAGATAGGCACTGATACCACTTGTTAGGTCACACACACTGTAGAGGGGGTGAATACAGTGTATAATACAATCAAATCAAACTTTTAATATTTCAAGTAACAAAAAACAAACTTTATTGAAACAATAAACTCTGTTACAGTATGGAACTGTTACCTCTCAATGATGAACAAAAATCACGAGAGCTGCTAGGGTTACAATAAATAATCTTATCGAATATAATAACACTTATAGTGTAAACCCTATGTCTGTGTTTATATACTACACAGTTACAAGATAATCGCTAATGGATATGGAATATAATTCTGCTTCCTAAAATATATCAATCAGATATCTTTTCTTCCAAGTATTCTATTCTTCATAGAATTCCTTTTCATGCATATCTCTTCTTATGTTTATCTCGATCTTCTTTCCTTTAATCAGCTACTGTCCTTATCTGAACGTCCTTCAGCACTTAAGTTCTGATATCCATCTTCTGATGATTATCTCCTGATAATATAAGTACTGATATCCTTAAGTCCTGACTTCCGGTATAAGTACCAATTCCCAGTTAAGTACTGATTTGTCCAGTTAAGTAAGATCTGAAAACTAAACATAAATCATATTAGTCATGACATTATCAAATATATCTAACACTTTTCATAGTAGAAGATATTACCGAGTTGAGATTATTTATGAAAAACATTTATATTAGCTGTAGAGATTAGATTTTAGAGAATGAAAAATTAAAATCTGAAAATCTAAAGTACAAAAACAGAAATAGCTATCTTGAAGAAGAGTTAGTCAAGATGAACACTATTCAGACAGAGAGAGATAATGCTGTGTATGTTAAGAATGAATTGCTTAAGTAGAATGATTATCTAAAAACTGAATTAGAAAAAGAAAGAGAAATCATCAGGACTTGGACTAACTCAGGAAAAACAACTCAGAATATTCTAAGTAGTGGAAACTGGAAAGAGGGGTTAGGTTATAAAGATGGTAAAAGTGAGATAGGGACTTTGCCAATTAAGCCAATTGCTATCAAAAGACTGAAAAGCCAAAGGTAAATCTTATTTAATTTGTTGTAAAAACTGTTGTGTCTGATTCGGAAGAGATGAAAGACTCTACAACAGAAGTCAAATAAAAGTCAACTTCTAACAAATTAAAACAGGATAAACCAGCTTTGGTAAATATTGGCTTAATGACAAAGAAGCAGCTTAAGTATAAGCTAAAAGAGATTAAAAATGTGAACAAGGTAAAGAAAGCTAGGAAAAATAGGAATTGAAAGGAAGGTGTGAATAAAAGTAATAATTATATGCCTATTCCTAATGTTCCTAGAAAGAAATGCTATAATTGTGGAAACTCTAACCATATTGCTTCCATTTGCAGGAAAAATAAAGATATAAACTCTTTACCTCCTAGATCAGGAGTTAAGAGTCAGTCTGTTAGGTTTAAACCAGAAAATCCTTATTTTCATTGTGGTAGTTTATGGCATTCTATTTATACTTGTAAGGAATATCATAGTTTGTACTATGATTATTATGAAATAAAACCTTCTTTAAAGAAAATTAGTGTAATTCCTTCTAGTGTAAAGTCTGATAAAAAGCATGTTAGCATAAACTCTGAAACTAAATCCGCTGCAAATGCTAACAAACTTAACAAGGCCAAAGGATCCAAGCAAGTCTGGGTCCTTAAAACTAATCAATAGTGGTCTTTGTGATTGCAGGGCAACATGAAAAACATCCTGGTTCTGGACAGTGGATGTTCAGGATATATGACTGGAAATAAAGCCCTGCTATCAGACTTTGTGGAGAAAGCTGGCCCATGCGTTTCTTATGGAGATGGAAATATGGGAAAGACTCTGGGATATGGCAATATCAATCTGCTAAGTGTGAGTCAAATCTGTGACAGAGGTTATCATGTTGATTTCTTTGAAGAACACTGTGAAGTTGTAAGTAATTCTACAGGAAAAGTGGTTCTGAAAGGTTACAGACATGGTAACATATATGAAGCCAGACTTTCAATAAATTCTGATGGATCTGCAATCTGTCTGTTAAGCAGAGCATCAATTGAAGAAAGCTGGAATTGACACAAGAGACTCTCTCATTTAAATTTCAACAACATAAATGAGATAGTAAAGAAAGATCTTGTGAGAGGACTGCCAAAATCAATATTTGCTCCTGATGGTCTTTGTGACTCATGTCAAAAGTCAAAACAAAGAAAATCTCCATTCAAGAGCAACACTGAATCCTCAATTCTTGAGCCTTATCACTTACTACATAATGATCTATTTGGTCCAGTCAATGTCATGTCTATTGCAAAGAAGAAATATGTTATGGTTATAGTGGATGAGTTCACAAGATACACTTGGGTGTATTTCTTCCACAAGAAGAATGAAACCGCATCTACTCTAAGTGATCATGTCAGACAGCTGGATAAGCTAGTCAAAGATTCTGTTAAAATAATAAGAAGTGATAATGGCACTGAGTTCAAGAATTCAATCATGGAAGAGTTCTGCAAAGAGCATGAAATAAAGCAGGAATTTTCTGCACCTTGAACTCCACAGCAAAATGGAGTTGTAGAAAGAAAGAACAAGACTCTTATTAAAGCTGCACGAACTATGCTTGACGAAGCAAAGCTACCAACCTATTTTTGGGCTGAAGCTGTACAGACTGCTTGTTTTACACATAATTCTACTCTCATAAACAAGCATGGAAAAACACCATATGAGATGGTGAAGAAAAAGAAGCCAAATCTGAAATACTTTCATGTATTTGGATGCAAGTGTTTTGTTCTTAAGACTCATCCTGAATAGCTGTCAAAATTTGATCTAAAAGCTGATGAAGGAATTTTTTTTGGATATCCACTTTCCACAAAAGCCTTCAGAGTCTACAATTTAAGAACGAGGGTTGTCATGGAATCTATCAATGTATCTTTTGATGATAAAAAGATTACTGGACTTGACGATTTCAATGATCATGATCAGCTGAGATTTGAAAATGAAGATGTAAATTCTGATTCTGTAAATTCTGATGACCTAAATCCTGATCATGTAAGTTCTGATGGGTTAAATTCTGATGTCATTGAAACTGTGGTGACTGCTCTAAAGGAAAATGCACCCATTCAGGGGGAGCAAGCTGATTATCATACCACATCTCAAGAAGTATCAGAACCAGTCACTAGCTCTTCATGTTCTGATTCATCAAGTTCTAATGAGCCAAATTCTAAAAATTATGGAAACTCTAATTCTTCAATTCCTGAAGGATCCAACTCAAATTCTGGAATCTCAGAGAGCATAACTTCAGGGGGAGCATCAAAAAATGCTGATGGAGACAACATGGATTATGGGAGAGGATCCATTTCTAGAGATCAACTTCTATCTGCAAGGAAGTGGACTAAATCACACACACCTGACTTAATAATTGGAGATCCTGAAGCAGGTGTCAGAACTAGAACAACAACAACAAATTAATGTCTCTATCATTCCTTTCTATCTCAGACTGAACCAAAGAAAGTGGAAGAAGCTCTTCAAGATGCTGATTGGGTGCAAGCAATGCAGGAAGAGTTAAATGAATTTTAAAAAAATAAAGTCTGGACCCTAATACCAAGACCAAAGGACAGATCAATTGTTGGTACAAAATGGGTGTTCAGAAATAAAACTGACAGTGATGGCATAATTATAAGAAACAAAGCAAGGTTGGTTTCTAAAGGTTACTCTCAACAAGATGGTATTGACTATGATGAAACATTTACTCCAATTGCTAGATTGGAAGCCATAAGAATCTTTTTGGCTTATGCTGTTCACAAGAAGTTTAAAGTATTTCAAATGGATGTGAAAAGTGCTTTTCTCAATGGAGAATTGGAAGCAGAGGTATATGTTGAACAACCTCCAGGCTTTGTAGATCCAAAATTTCCAAATCATGTCTATAGGCTTGACAAAGCACTTTATGGCCTTAAGCAAGCTCCTAGAGATGGTGTGAGACTCTGGCTCAATCCTTCTGGATAGTGGATTTCACAGAGGCACAATTAACATGACTTTATTCTACCTCAACCATGGAAATGACTTACTTTTGGTACAGATGTTGATGATATCATCTTTGGCTCTACAAATACAAAACTTTGTGAAAGATTTTCCAAGTTAATGCAGTCAAGATATCAAATGAGTATGATGGGAGAGTTGAGTTATTTTCTGGGACTTCAAGTCAAAGAAGAATGTACTTTTATTAGTCAATCCAAGTACACCAGAAATCTACTCAAGAAATTTGGAATGCAAGATAGTTCTACTGCATCAACTCCCATGGCCACTGCCACCAAGTTAGATAAAGATATTGGAGTATCAGTAGATATTACTAACTACAGAGGTATGATTGGCTCTTTACTCTATTTAACTGCAAGTAGACCAGATATCATGTATGCTACCTGTCTTTGTGCAAGATTTCAGGCTGATCCAAGAGAACTTTATCTAATAGCTGTGAAAAGAATTTTCAAGTACCTCAAGGGTACAGCGATCTAGGATTGTGGTATCCTAGGGAATCAGATTTTAAGCTAATAGGTTACTCAAATGCAGATTTTGCAGGATGCAAAAAATAGACAGGAAAAGCACTAGTGGAAGCTGCCAATTTCTTGGAGGCAGATTGGTTTCTTGGTTTAGCAAGAAACAAAAATCAATTTCTACATCAACTGCAGAAGCAGAATATATTGCTGCAGGAAGCTGTTGTGCACAGAGTCTTTGGATGAAGAATCAGTTACTGGACTATGGGTTATAATTTTCTAAAATACCTATTTACTGTGATAATCAAAGTGTTATTTCTATGACAGGAAATCTAGTTCAACACTCAATGACAAAGCACATCAGCATTAGGTACCATTTCATAAGGGAACATGTGATGGAAGGTATAGTGGAATTGCATTTTGTTCCAACAGATCAACAACTAGCAGATATCTTCACAAAATCATTATGTGAAGCTACTTTTACATGACTTGTAAATGAACTTGGAATGGTTTCAGGTTCTTTCTCAAAATATGTTTAGTTTTTGTTCTCATACATCAAACTTTATGATCAGTGTTTACAGATTTTCTTATCTCAATGTAATCTGTGCTTAAATTGTAACATATAAAATACTGCTTATTATCTGATTTGATTCTATAAACTCTGAAAGTGTTTTGAATGTTATGTGACTATTCAATCCAATGAGGATTATTTTGTTAGATGCTGACTTAGTAGTCTTTAACAAACTATGTATCCCATGTTTGAATTAGTTATTTATGTGGAAATCAATAACACAAGCAAATTCTGATTTTGATCTTAGTCAAATTTACTTCCTGTATCTTATTACTAAGTCACAACTAGATTATTGCTTCTTATCTGTCAAATTCTGATGTCAGTAAATCTTAAGGATGAACTACATGCTTGATAAGCCTCACTTATCTGAAGAAAATAAAAAAAAATTGAAATCAGGTACTCCTTTGAGATCTAGAGTAATTTATGTGAAAGGGAAGATCCAAGTGCATTGCTGGTATTAAGTTATATGCATTAGAAAAGTAAATTAATTTTTCTTGGTGACTTTTGACATTCTCTGATTACTGGAGAAATATTCTGATATCAGCATTAATTCTGATGGCAGTTGTAACTCATTTACACTGAGAAGCCCTTGTCAAAAGAATTTCAAAAGATGCATAAAATAAACACAAACAGTTGAGGTGGATTCTTGCATAACTTTATTCTACAGTAGACTTCACAATTCAAGATAGATTTTAAGCATTTTTCTTAGTTATGCCTTATTTATAAGATATACTGAAGTTTATCAGACTTTAATCCTTATCTGATCATTTGCACATACACACACTATCACTCCATATGAATGATGAAAATTACTGTGGTGATTAAGTTGTTTCCGATAAAAAGTTAAGTATTATTTGCATAAATTCTGAGGAAAAGTTTTGATTATGTTCTGATGATTAAACTCTAAAGAAACCAGTCAGTATTTATGTGAAGAAACACAGAAACAGTCATTCACTTTTTGAGTACAGAAGCCATGTTCTGATGACCGTTAAATTCTGATAATAGTCAAATTCTTATGCAATTCCTGATGCTTGCGTGGCATTATTTATTTACTTGACTTATTTTTGGTATTTACTATAACAGTTATATTTCTCAGAAAAATAATTAGGTGAGATAAAAACAGTCATAATCATTTCTTAGTGGGTTGCGTGTTGGTTTTGGTATGTGCATGTGTGCAATAATTACTGCATGTTTACCGTGCCCATTATTTATGTTTTAACTGATTACACGCTGCCAAGTGTAAAGCTACCGGTTCTAATTCACAAAAAGAGACGTTTCCATGTGCAGAGTATAAATATCAGAGATAAATGATTATACAATCTTTTACCCACTCTTTTACTCTATTCTATCTCTCTTATTTTCTTACTCTCTTATTTTCTGACGTTCTCTTACATGCATTTTATCAAACACTTTGCAAACACAAAATTTTCACTTGATTTTTCAACAGAAATGGCACCAAACGATATTATTTTTAATGGAACTAAGTTTGTCCCAAACAACTACTCTTCTATCTTGAAAAAGGATGAAGCTCCTTCAGAACTTCACTTTGTTCAGGATTTCTTGGCTCACAGTGAAATTGGGTATGCTCTGACCCAACCTCAAGCAATCTCTGGTAAACAAGTGCTGGAGTTCTGGAAGACTGGAATCTATGATGATGGAGGTGAAACTGGATCTCCAAGCATCATCTTCTCATCAGGAGAAGATGAGTATATGGTAACTGTTACTACAGTGAGGCAGGCTCTTCATCTGCCTGAAAATTGCACTTACAACTCAGCACCTGGAGAATCTGTTCTTCAAAACATGATGGCAAGCTTGGGATATGAGAAAAGCTTTTCCAAGCTAGGACAATTGAAGAGGCCTTACATCAAGAGGGAATTAAGCTTCTTCTTTTATTGCATCACAAAGAATTTTGCTAACAAATGCTCCAATTTCGATGCCATTCCGATCATGAGTCAATAAATAGGGCATGCACTTCTTAATCAGACTCATTTTGATTATGCATCTGCTATGTTAGGCTATATTGGTGACAGAATGCAGGAAGATGCAAATGTAGTATATTTTTCTAGGTTCTGTCAATTAATTTATTGTCATTGTTGTTCTGATAAGCCACAAGTGTTCAGTGACCTGATGGAACCTTTTAAGTTACATAAAAGGGCATTTACTAACTTGTTATCTGCTGATAACAAGAAGGAAGTACTAAGACCTCTCCAAATACCCCAATCTGTCAAACAGTTCTTAGTCAACACTATCCCAGACACTTACACAACCATATTACTTGATGTAGCACCATCACAACCATCCACTACTCAACAACCACAGTATACCTCACAACCATCAACATCAGCACATGTTGTCAGCACTTCACAATCCAGACCCAAATCCAAAACAAAACCAACCTCTGGTACTTCTCAAAAGGTGCCAGTTGTAAAATCTGACACATCCTCTAGACCCAAAACCTCAAGAGCTAAATCTGTTCCTCAATCTCCACCAAGGAGAAAGAGAAGGTTGATTCTGAGAGATGAATCAGATGAGGAAGAACAGGTCCAGGTTCCTGCATCAGAACCTATGATAGAAGAAGCTGAAGAGTCAACTCTTCAGAAGGACAAAGCAGCTGAAGCTTTTGGCATTTAGAAAAGAAAGAGGTCTTCACATTCTGATACAGATCATGTCACCCCTCCATCTAGAAAATCAAGATTGAGGAAGACAATAGCATGTGTGCATATTGCACAAACTCAATCTGAGAATGCTGAAGATGTTGAGGAAGGGGATCAGGAATCTCTGATCTTATCAGAACCTATTGTGATTGAAGCCCTGCCAGTAGCTGAAGAAATTCTGATTCAGGAATCTGAAATTCCTGAAGTCCACAGATCAGAACCTGTACAAGAATCTGTGATTTCTCCACCTCACTCTCTAATCAAAGCTACAGATGATGTTGAAGAACAAAAGATAAGTCCTGAAATAGATATTCATAATTTGAATATACCTACTATTGTATATCTGGAAGCTCCAACTCCTGTTACTTCTCCAATTTTACAGGCTGAGATACCAACAACACCAATTCTTGATCTTGGAACTGAAGATCAGAATTTAGACAAAGTTGCAACTGCTTCAGAGTCTCCTACAGCCATACACATCTTGGTGTTATCTGAAGATGAGGAGATTCTAGCAAGTTTTGGAGAGTCAGCTCCAGTAAAAACTATAGTGCCTACAGTAAATGAGGCATTATTCCAGTTTGAGAAAGAGGCTGCTCCAGTTCTATGGGAGGAAACCTTTAGAGGGGTTGAGTGGATGCATAAATGGAATGATACTGATTTTATTCCCAGCCCACATGTTCTGAAAGAATATGTTTCAAAAGCTGATGAGTTGCTGACAATTCTGACTTCAAGCATCAACTAAAGGTCATTACTCTCAGTACAAGAACTCTACAAGGTCAACACTCCAAGACTCATGCAAAGGTTGATAAACTTCAGGAAACGGCTGATAAGCTAGCCATGATGCAAAAACTAGACAAGAAGAGGTTTATCAGACCAATTCAAGAAAAAGTGGATGCTATTGAGCTTGTTCAAACCAAGCAGCAGACCCAACTGGATGACATATTACAAAATTAAGCTGCTCAACAGACTCAGTTAAATCTGTTAGGTCCATAATTATCGTAGAAAGGGGGGTTGAATACGATAATCACTAAATTAAATTTTTTTTCGAATCTTTAGTGGATAACATATTTAGTGCTCGGTTAGTGGTTTCGTGTTCTTGAGAGGAATAGTGTTTGGAACGATAAAAACGAGGAACACAAGATATTCAGGAAAATATATATTCATATATAAATCCTCGAGGATGTTGCTACACTCCGGTAAATAAATTAACCGGCTACAATCTAAGAATAACAAAGTTCCTAGCTACTACAAAGATTTACAAATCAAATCCTATACAATAATCTAATTTTTGTTTATACTAGGATTTAATTACCGGGTAACGATTATAATGCCCCTAAGAATATACAAGAATTGAATCGGGCATTATAACGTTACTCCGGTGAGAAGTTAAACGGATATACAAAAAGCTTGAGCTTCTCTGGAAATCAATGTTGCCATTTTCACTTCTCTTTTGGGAGAGAAGATGAACAGAATATAATTCAGAATGAATGGTTGGCTATCTTCTGCTGCAAAGTGTAGACCTTATACACAATAAAATTATGTGGCTGAGAATTGAGGAGCTTTTGTGGCGACACCTTTTTCTCTGGAGACCAAGTAGTTTTGTGGAGACAGGAAGGTACATGAGGTATAAGTTTTGCTCTGTGGCGACACTATCCTACTAGTACATGCAAAATTTGATTACTATTATTCTGACACCCCTGTGGCGACATGAGTATACTAGTAGGAGTGTACTAGTGTAACAATTGATTTTTATTAATGTAACTCCTCCTGTGGCGGCAACATTGTCACCTTAGGTTTCTTTTTCCTTTATTTGATTTTTCTTTTCTTTTTTTTTTGTTTTTTTCTTTTTCTTTTTCTTTTTTTTATTTTCTTTTTCTTTTTCTTTTTCTTTTGTTTTTCTTTTGTTTTTCTTTTATTTTTCTATTTTTTTTCCTTTTTCCTTTTTGTTTTCTTTTTCCTTTTTCTATTTTCTTTTTTTTTGTTTTCTTTTTCTTTTAAGTTTAAATTGTAATTAAATTAATTTATAAAATAAACTTAAATATAAGTTATATAAATAAACTAATTTAGATTTATAAAATAAACTTATTTAAAGTTTATAAGATAAATCATTTTAAGTTTATTAAATAAATTATATTAAAGTCCACTAAATAAAATTTATTTAATTTACCAATTAAACTTTGAGCTTCGCTAGTCCCCTGAGATGTTTAGCTGTATACCCCCGCACCTCTTCTCGTACTTTAAAAAATAAACTTTCAATCCAAGTACGTTCCTCAACTTAATAATTCTTCTATAAATAATACCCAGATTCCTTTCATGAGCTGTTGACGCCTAGTGCAACTGGTCTGGTTCACAGACGACTAACCCCGATTCAGGTCTTCGTATTATAGCCTTGATTACATTGTTAAGCTTGCCTTAACTTTATTGTTTCAGACACTGACTGTCAATAAAAAACTGTACTTTCACTGGAATCCTTTATGGTACTTTAGACAACGTCTTCATTAACCTCTGTCTATACCCTGTCTTCAATTCTTCAGATTCCTATGCTTCGAACACTGTCTATCTTCAATCAATGCCAATACACTGAAATCTTTCGGTAGCACTTGTATACTGAATCTTCAACATTTCTGAAACCCTGAAAGTCTTTAACCTTTGTTCTTCACTGAGCCATGATTATATTAATGAACTTCTTTCAGTGACCTTTAGACAAACTTTAGACTTTCTTCTAATCTTCTAATTCTTTGTATTTGCCTTGTCTTCATTCTTCCTGATTTCCTGTGTAGACGTAGTATTATTAACCTGTCATGTTCTAGTGTTGTTATTGTGTTGAATTATCACGTAACTGTTCATAAAGCTACGCAGTCTCACCAACAATCTCCCCCTATTTGATTAGTAAACCTAATAAACAAATTAAATAGAGAGGATAACTCAACTAACAACTAGAAAACGTAAAGTACCGGGACTTGTAAATAATGCTACTGGTTTTTTGGATCAAATATTGCATTTCCAGATTTCTTGAGTAACTGAAATGAAAGATGCTTGTTCCTCTAGCACTGAACTGATCTTCAAGTAGTTTCATCTTTATTTCCTTGGTTCTTAAAATCTCTGCCAGATAACACTTCTTAGTCTTGAAGTAATCATCAACAGCTTCTTTTGTATAACCACATTTCCTGTTGAGAAGCACATTTATCTCTTGCTTCTCCCCTATGAGAATCAACTACTTAAAGAAAATCTCCTTCGTTTACCACATCTCCCGTACAATGGGATCCGCAGATTAAAACCAATGGTACTCCCCTTTTGGAAAATAACTTCTTCCCTTATGAAGAATAGTGATGAACCAAACCACTTCTTCTGATTACTAGGAAATTACTTTGTGTTTACCACCTCTCCCGTACAATAGGATCCGTAGTTACAAACAACAATGGTGTTGTGTAGTGTACATGTGCTTTACCTTTTTCCTCCTCCCTGTTATTTCTCCTCCTTAGTTGAGGAATCCTCCAAACTATTATATAAGCTTTTATCTCCCCCTTAGAGAAGGAATGTATGTTGTTGTCTGAAGGAGTTCTCATATATTACGTGGTTGGAAAAGAAATAACAAGTCAGAGTCTGATCAACCATGTCCCTTGAAATTCTGCAAAATGGCTTCACTGTTGATCATCCTGTTAACCAATATTCCCAACTCCTTATACCTCCCAACTGTGAGATCACCAATTGTTAGCTCCCAACTTGTTAGGTCTCGAAGTATTCTAATCCAGTCTGTAAATGTTAGGTTCCTAAGTGTTAGGTTCCAATCATAAACAGAATTGAGAATCGAAGTAACAAGAACCATGTTTAGGGATAGGGAATGAGATATGGTGGTTCTCTTTCTTCCTCACTGTTAGTGTGTAATTCTGTTTTGTGTACCTCACAAGTGTTTCACTCTTCTCTCCACTCGTGTTTACACTCATTCTCACAAGTGTATCACTCATCTCATAGCTCCAAAATCCAGCTGTACATGCAAGGAAAATCACCTTAGCCATCCTTAAGGAGGTCACATCTGGTGCAATGGGAGTTCGCAAATCCCCATCCTTGTTATACTCGTCAGATGAATCTGAGTCATAATCTAAAAGTTGCTAGTTTCCCTTTTAGGGTTCCAGATTTGAACTCTGGGAAGGTAAACAATGATCCAAAGAATTTAGCATAAAGATCAAAGTTCCCTTCTAATGTCTGTGAAGACATTTCCTTGTGACTCATTAGGTAAATATGAATCATTGTCAATAAGTCGCCGATCTGCACCTATGTCAGATCCACTATCCGTAAATGCATCCAGGTTTATTAGTCCTGGGGAGGTAGACACTGACCACTGACATATGGCTATTGGATCAGTATCCTCTCCTAACACCTGTAAAGGCAATTGGTCCATTAGAGAACCTTGAACAATCGATTATGACCGTAAAATGGTCGAAACTCTTGTTTCTACAACTCTTCCTTTGTGTGTGTAACCTATCCTTGTGCATCAAGAATTGTTTATATTTGAGGTAATGACACTACATCGGATACCCTGGCCGACAGGCGAATTTCAATAGACGCACCCTGTTGAGAGGATGAATCTAGTAACTATTTTTTGTGCCTTTTCATCCATTACATCTTTTTGAGAAGATGTATGGGAGCTAGCAGTTGTCTCGGTTTAAATACTACTCATCTTTGTAGGAGACAGAGCTGCTGGGTTGACGTCAGAACCTTCCTTATATGGTGCACTAAGGCACTTTCTCCCTCACGCTCATTCATACTTCAGTTTAGTGGTAAGAGAGTGCTGGTTTGTTCTATTTCTGTGTTTGTCTTTACAGTCTGGGATAGAAGTTGTGGGTTTTCAACCTCATGACTATCAAATGAAAGAATGCCATTGGAGGTTGAACCTGCATCACATAGCATATGGAAATATAGAGATAAAATGCACTTAAGATCTATAATGAATGAAAATTATGCATTTAATCTTTTGAGAGAAATGATCTACAATAGTGATTTCAAAAGATTTTAATAAAATAAGCAATCACCAACGTAGAAAGAAGTTTAATTTTTCTCTTAAAACTGTTTGAGTGCACAAGTCTGTTTTTATGTCCAAAAAGATAAATGATTTGATAAGACACAGACTGATGACCTAGCAGTATTAAGAAGAGAAAGAAAGATTTTGTCTTTTAATATGAATGAGTTTTTGTAAGAGCATTGATCACTTGGGGTAAAGTCTAAGCAATTCTCATTCATATCAAAAGCTCCAAAATCTATCTTTATACGATTACAATCAACAAAATTGTTTATTGATAAATATCCTTAATAAGACTGACTATGCTGCTAATTTCAAATTATAGTGAATCTTTCAGATATAGCAAAACATATAAATTCACTAGAACTTAAAATCTCACAATTATCTGCAACAAAATATTAACAATATATCATTGTCTGATACTTGTCAAGTACTTTAGATACCAATAATTATGTTGCATCCTATTTCAAATATTAAAATAAGATATCAATGAATTAAATACCAATTATCTATTAAAAAGACATCAGCATTCAATTTCATATATCATACAATTGTTAACTCCTAACAACTGTAATATCTCAAACAATATTGGTTCGATAAATAAAACAACATTAACCAACATTGACTTGTTTGCAATCTTAGAAAAATATTCTAAGTCCCATATACTTTGATCATTGAGTATTGCATCTATTATCAAAGTGTTTAGGAATTTGCAAATAAGTATAAAAATTATTCTAACTTGACAACATATGGTTACTTATAATAAAGCATCAAACATTATAACCATAGTTGTACTTTGAGAACTTTTTATATTAGTATAAGTGACTGAAGATAAGCATTGATTACTTAGAGGAGTTCTAAGTAATGTCACAAATACTAATACTTCACAATTAGTTCATAGTTAAACTCTTAACTAAATATCATTAACTGATATAAGTCAAGAATTTACACACAACTAATCATGCTACAATCGTATTCCGATTTCAGTGAATTTTTGAGATATAAGCATTGCTAAATTCACTAAAACCAAAATCTCATAATTAACTTATAACACATAAGTTACAATCAATATACTAGATATCAATTGTTGACATATTTAGTTATAATCAATCATGCTGCTTATTTATTTTAAGTTAGTTTTAATTATGGAGCAAATAAAATCATTAAATTGCTTCAAATTCCATAATCCAAACAACCCAAAATAAATATTAAATAAATAAATACTAAATATCTATGAGTTAGATACTAGCACTTAAATATTTATAATTATCCTTGAGTAAGCACTAATAGGATATATGACTTATATACATGACAATCACTCATTGGATAATTAGTAATTTTAGAAATACTTTCTAAGCATATAAAATATTGAGAGTTTTATACACATGACTTAGAAAATACTTCAACTTTTAATATCAGTGATTTTAGAAATAAACATTGATTACTTAGAACCAAAATTCTAAATAATATCACTAATACTAAAAGTATCATAATTATTCATACAAGATACAAATAACTATATTGCATATTATTTTAATACAATTCAAATTATGAGACTGATATGGAATGGAATTGTCTACAGTCATAATTTAAATCAATTAAAATATTATTCAAACTTAATGCTATAATACTTAACTACCACAAATATATATATGACATTGTAATCATGATAATCAAGATATTAGCACTAAGTACGAGGTACTGGATTACTGACAAATTCACAATTCCTTTAAATATTGAAGATTTAATACTTGTGAACTTATATGAAGAATTCCTTACAGATGTGATTTTCAACTAATATGCAATGAATGATATCCCACACTTACCAGTCTTGAAAGATTAATTTTAACAAGTGATTTAATAAGTATTTCTGCAAGTGACTCTTTAACTAAAAGACATGCTCTCGAATAAAATGATACCTGGTGTAAAGGTGCCTTGTCATAGAGTATTCCACAGTGTTGTTGGATTTGAGGTTGTTTCTTATCATAACAAGAAATCAATCTTCTTCCACGAAGTTGACAGCTTCCTGAGATGTTTCTCCTGTTACTTATGTTGACAGCTTCAGAGATGCTTCTCCTAGTTTTCTTAAAACCTGCATAATCTATATCTATATAGCCAAACATGTTAAGCACAATATCTTTAGGGTACTTTACTCCAATAGTTGGTAGTCCCTTAAGATATCTAATAATCTTGTTAATAGCTATAAGATTGGATTCTCTAGGATCCCCTTGGAACCTTACACTTTGGCATCTTGAGAACATTACATGTTATCTATTAGCATTTGAGTAAAAGAGTGAGCTCGTATACCTCTATAGCTTGTCATTATACATGAGTTGCACTGATCAAGCTTTAGTGGTTTCTGGTGGTAAGTAGTCTTGGCATGTTCAGATTCTTCCAAATTTTGCATCTTTAAAAGATCCTTAACTTACTTGTATTGCCATCTTTCTTTTGGTTTACTTGTGCTCCTAAAATAATTGTTCTTTTGGCTTGCTTGAGCTCCTAAAAGAATTATTCTAATGGGTTACTTAAAGTAATCCAAAAAAGAATTGCAACCTTTCCAACACGCTCCTCCATACCTACTCTGCAATTACTTAGCAAATAATCTTGCACAAGTTTTTGTTAGTTGACCAACATATAACATTATCTTGATATCACTGCACATATATAACATTATGTTCGTGCCGGGTGATAAGAGAGTTATTAATATGACGACTCTACTAGTTCATATTTAACTGTAACTTCAGTTAGAGTGCCATACCATGTCCTTGACGATTGCTTGAGTAGTATACTAGTTCATACCTACCTGAAGTGAGCTTGTGAAGAAGCGATATACGTAGTCCAATAGGTCCGCAACTGTAAAGTCCATGAACTGTTTTGCATTGACTTCCTCTTTTGACTCACCAACCAGGAGTGCACTTGTACACATCTACTAGAGTCCAATTCCAAGTGTAATGTGCATCAGGTGCCTGATATGTCGTAATATCCTCAAGTCTCGTCACTAGTGCTATCTGTTGGATACTGCTTCCTAATAATAACCTAGCATCCAGTTTGGCCTTGTCCCTCGTAACAATTCCATTATTATCCAGTATTTACTTCTGGTTATCCTAGTACCAATTATAAAGTTGTCATTTGGTTTGGATACCAGCTTCCCTACAATCTGCTTGCTGACTGATTGAGTTCATTTTGCTTTGCAATCACCCAACCATTCCGGATCTATCAGAGCTTTTGTAACTTTCTTAGTTTCTTCTTCAGGTAGAAAACTAGAGAAATAAACATTCGCACTCAGTAGCCCTGCTAATCATTACTCCACCATCTGGACCACTTAAGAACTAGACTCTGGGAATAGACTTGACATCAAACCCTTTGTCTCAGCAGATATGTTCTTGTTGTGTCCTCTGAATTTTCAATGTGGTGTTTTGTCTAACTAGTTGGTCCTTCTATTGCTCCCCCTAAGCTGTTGCTGGGATTTCCTGAAAATCCTTATCCTTGCTGACTGGCTTCATTGAAGTAATGAGTTGTGTATTACACTGCCATTTCACTGCTTGGATATGAATTATCCATACCATTAATTTCTCCTTTAACAGCTTGGAGCATGGATTTATTGAACTGTGCACTTAGACTGTCTATCACCTTTTGTTGATCAACCACAAATGCCCTGTAGGTTGTAGATTCCACTGAGTAGCCATGGAAAATATCCTAACTAGTCTTAGCTACATATGCCAAGTTCTTCAAACAACTGAATACATTTAATTGTTTGCTTTTATAGAACATTCTCTCCAAACACTTTCAGGTTATCCAGTGTTTGCTTCTATTGGCCACTAACTCATTAGTGGTCTTCATGTATACATCCCGATCAAGGCTTGATCATACTTGTTGTAAATGTATTGACTGCTCTAGCCCTTTGGTATTTAGAAAGTCTTGATTAGCTTGACATTTCTCTTGTAGCTTTAATCAAGTCTCAGTTCTTTCTTTGTAGCACTCCATACTGACACGGAGCTCCTAGTGCTGAATATGTCTCAAAATATTCTTGATGTTACAGATATTAATAAGAACTGCTTCTTGAATTCAGTCCCATTATCTGACCACAAGATCATTTCTTTTACAGTTTCTTCCAGCTTGATCTTCTGACATGATTAATCACCATATGTGATGTCTTGTCTTTAGAATGCATGAACAACAATTTTGTTTAATAAGAGTAGTCAACCACCATCACTGAGGTATATCTTTATTTTTATGTGATGTTGTCTTTGACTTCTCTTATTGACATGCCTCACATTTATCATCCCTCTGAATTCCAGATGAGGCAGTCATCTCACTAATCCCTTTTTATAAAAGTTCCTTGAGTTGATGTTCAAGGGTGAGTGCTTCTAATGCCATAGCTAAACTTCTGTCAGATGAAGCTTTATAGTAGGAACCATATGCTTCACCTTTCCTGAGATTCTAGTCTAGCCATGAGCATTCCCTTTCCTTACTCTAAGAAGAGCAAGCTTCTCAATCTTCCTGCTTCAGATGAGACACTAATCCTTCATTAAATTGACATTTTGTTCTTTGATGCAGAACTGTCTGATGAGAGGATTTGTGCCTTGATTCTCCAGCAAGGAAGTTGCTTCAATTGTTATCAGTGATTCCAATGATTAGTTGTTATCCGTGATATCAATTGTTGAATCCATGATGACATACCTTTTCTGCATAGCTTGTCCCGTAATGAAAACCTTTGTTGTCATCTTCAATGATTATTGACGGAATAGCTCATGTCAATCACATTTGATTGTAAGGCTCTTTCTTTGATCACATACCTTGAGTATCAAATACCAAGAATACATATGAATCAAATAACCTGTTACGTCCTGCACTCACAACTTGATTAACAGTTCTTGGTACCCAACTTATCAGTTTTGGGTCTAGTTGGACTAGAGATATTACTATAAACAGAGATAACAACAGCTGCAACCTTATTATGCTAATTCTAATCTTTGACGGACCATTTTCTCTATTTTACTACCCTTGACAGATGTGGCGCCCTCCAAACCCGGGTAAGAAGTTTGGGGTCCACAACACATACACAATATATGAACCCGTATATGAAATATTATTTGCAATGACCCTGTTTTACATAATCTCACTATCTCTCTACTGTATGAAGCTCCTTGCTAGCTCGATCCAACTCAAACTGGAACCTTAGCCGCATTTTGGATTGAGGAACTTTACTATCATCCATATCCTTTTCAACTGTAAAATATATAAAAAGAATCGCAAGGGTGAGCTAACTAGCTCAGCAAGTCATAACAGTGATAACTAAGGTTAAGCAATGTTCAAATGGAATGATTCAGAAGAATCAAGTTTATTGTCAAACAATCGTTAGAATTGGATATTCATTTTAAGTTTTAAAACCAAGGTCAGGCTGCTGATCAGTCACGCACTAACCTCGAGCAAGCACACATCACTGCTCTAATTACTGGATCCAAGGCATACATTGGCCTAACTTGACCATTGACATAGTCTGACCACGAATCTGGTCCACATATATAAAAATTATCCAATTCTAAAGCAGTTCAATATGATAAATAATATAATTCGATTAAACAAGATCATAATCAATGATGGTTATACACTTGAATAAAAACGTAAGGAAACTCATGGATATCTCAAGGGCATATCAGGGTATGTATAAGAAACGGTTTTTAATCTGTAAAAGGATCAAGTATTAGAAAAATAATGATTTTTCAAGGTATAGTTCTTTGATGTTATAAAGAGGGGTTGGAGTATAAAAGTTTCTGTGTTCTCAAACAATTTTGTTCCAGTGTTTGATGTTTGATAGTTATACATTTGGGGAGTAGTATCATATATGTGTGATTTGGTGTCTGGTAAATCAACAAGAAATGGTTCACAAAGAATAAGGCTTATGGCTCCAGAACAAGAAAATTAAGGTTCAAGGTTTAATAGTTTAAAGCACTTGCAATATAAAACATGAGTTATTTTGAATAATAGCGACATGTTATGAAACAGTTCGAAAACATTGGTAATATATCTTGAAGAAAAGTTCAGAATACTTGCTTTATAGGGCTTTATAACTATTACTGATCAACCCTGAGCCGACTCTGTCGCTCAGGCTTTAATGTCCAACCACTAGATCCTATTGGATTCGACTTCGACACTCAGGTCTTTCTGTTGAAACTCTACTGAGCTCGTCGACTGACCACTAGGTTATCTTTAGTCCATCGTCCACTTTCAGGTTCCCGACTATAACCTACAGGGTCGAAATACACTACGTTAGACGTCTAGGTATGCTTGCCATATCCTCGATACTAATTCTTACCCAACGATATTCAAACCCGACTCGTAATTATGAATATTATAATAACACACGCAACAAATAGGGTTCACAATCTCAAAGATCGGTTCGGTGTTCATTTTCGGAAAACATATATATATACTCTTTATTTTACGAAATCAGGGTTATCGATTTGGCAAAATATTTCATTACATCGCACAACCAAGTTTCGTATATAAAACATACACATGTATATATAGTCACTCGACGTCCCGATAATTATTGGATACGTTCCTGTATTTACATAATTCAGTTTCCCGGAAATCGGGCAGCGTCTCCTTTGTTTATCGGACTACCCGTCGAAACATCAATCGACGTCAAATCTCAAACACAACAATCGCAACAATTATCCAATTACTGCTTCAAACCAACAATATCTATCAAAATCCACACATTTTTAAATTCCAACTCAATCACAATTATTAATTATTACTTGTATTTTATTTTTATTTACTAATTTAGGACTCAGAATATGATCATCACGGTCCACCGTCGACTCGCCGAAGCTCATCGTCGGCGGCAGCAAAATTCTCGGGTACCCGATGAAATTTGGATTCCCAACGCGAATTCCGCCGATTATTGAAATCATTTTTCCCGCACGAATAATTTATTTAACGAAATCAGTCAACAATATTCCTGCACAATTACAGAAGACCAAATCAATAATCACAACATCGCAAATAACTGCACGGTCGGAGGAAATAGGCCGAAAAGTAACCAAACCGGAGCCAAACACAGGGCAACACAACACTGAATCCAACTGTACATGCACATATATACACACAACATACATATATGTATGTATATATACCAAATGAACAAAAACGGAACCAGACGTGTAAATCGGAAATCACCAGCGATGGCCGGCAAAACCTAGCGACGGCGATAAGAAACTCCCAACACCGAGGAACCAACACGAGGAGAGAAAGAGAAATACACAGGGAGAGAAAGACAGAGTGAGTGCAGAGAGATTGAGACGAGAGAGACGATGAGGAACAGGGAGGGATGGGTTCGTGTGTGTGTTTATGTTTTGTTTTTTTGTTATTTTATTTCCTCACAACCCCTGAACAATTAATACGTGTTACACTCGAGTTATAAGAGTGTGACACGAATCAATTAACCTGATATTATCCCCTGAGTGGCCTGGTTTCGTCCCACGGTTCGCTATTAATCGAACAACTTACGGGTAAATATTAATCAAAAATTACCAAATTAGTTTTAAAATTTTATAAATATCCCGAAATTAATAAAATAAAATTTTCATAATTTTTAAAGCACTTTTGAAACACAACTCGTACCCGTATTTCACAATTAACGAATCGAGCCGCACTTAAAACAAATCCAGAAAATAACAAAAATAATCTTAAAATGTTATAAATATCCCGAAGTAAATAAGAACGTAAATTTCGTAATTTTAAATTAATTTCTAAAACGCACTTTATACCTGCTTTTAACAAATAAACGAAACAACGCGCGGGTGAAATTAATCCCGAAAATTTCCAAAATAATTTTAAAATTCTCAGAATATTATAATTTAGAAAAATATGAATTTTGTGATTTTTGAGAAACTCTGGAATTAAGTACGGATTTTACGAGTAAAAGAAATCAGAAAATCATTTAAAGATAAATAATCAATAAAATATTGACTTCTGAATTTCATAAAATCTTAAAAATAATTATTGTAATTATAAAATCATAAAAACAATTTTGGAGACACTTCAAATATTTATACAAATAAATTTACAATAAATCCACTTTAAAAGTGAAACAATTCAATTCAATTCCTTAATTAATCACGCGAACAACCCAGTACATCATAAATCACACCTAGATAATAATCAAACAACACATAGCGGTCAAAACCAATATATATATTTTATTTAATAATTTTCATAATAATCTCATATTTAAATAATTCAAAAATACACGGGTCGTTATATCCTTCCCCCCTTAAAAAGATTCTGTCCTCGGAATCTGATCTAGTTACACAAGTGAGGATATTTATCAAGTATATCTGTAATATCCGGGATATATCGTGTAATTATTTTTACTATTAAATAATTATTATGTGTGTTCAGTATTTATTCTGTGAATTAACTGTTAAGTGTTATTTGTATTTGAATATTCAAAAATAGTATTAATTGAGTATTTCAATTTTTATATGTCCAAAATAAAATATAGATAATTGTCATATCTTTCTAATTATTATTATGTTGATTTATGAATTTATATGAATCATATGAAATTTATAAAATCTTTTTCCGAGTATTTAAAATCTATTTTATAAAACGGGAACCAACCGACGTCAACCGTTGTTACGTTTTTGGAACCCGAAACTCTTCCGAGAACTCCTTCCTAACCTAATTGTAATATTCCGAGCATTTTCCATGTTTCGACTTTTTCGATCCGGCGTACGGGTTGTCCTGCGCGGGTCCCATCGCAACATTTTCGATACAATATTCGTTTCGGTAAATCAATAAAACCCGTATTTTCGATAAACGGGAGCTTTTTATTAAACTATCACAATTATCACTTCGTAATACGTGTAACCAGGCGCTGAGACCAAGACCGCAGTACAAATTGTACTGATTTGGATAATTATCCCAAAAACCGATACCGTTTGGATTAGTTTTTACAAATAAACGTACCGTTTTATATCCAAGATGATCCAACGGGATACTAATTTCCCGTAAATATAAATAGCCTTTTACCGTATTTTATTTCGTATCAAAATCATTTGCAGACAGATAATTATATAATTTTACAGAGAAAAATCATATATTCATAAACCTTTCTGAGAATCAAACCACAAATTCAAGGTGTTAGTGAAATCCGTTTGGAAAGTTGGAGTAACCAATTTGAAGGTCTCAAGGAGTACTATCAGATTCCAGGACATGTTTTACTGCAGAATCAAAGGTTGATTTTATATAAATTTAATTATTTTCGAATTATTTTTATAAAAAATATGAATTTTTGTTCGGATGATTATTTGTATGATTTGATGATTGCATGTGGTAGAGCTTGTTTTCCTGATGATTTTGATATATTATACGTCTGATTTGGAGTTCAATAACATGCTCAAAAGTAGGTTTAATTTTCGAATTTCAAAATTAGGGTTTATAGCCCGTATGAATGTTTTCAATTGAAATTTGGGGGGTTTTTGATCCAGGGGTTATTAGCTATTGATTTATATTGGGTTGTGTTTCTTATGAAATTTGCAATCGATTGGTATATAGCTCGTTAACAGAGGATTAATGGATCGAAGGGAGTTGTGTTTTGAAAGTTTTCGATGTTCGCCGGAAACCGGCGATGTTCTTGGCCAATTTCCGGCCAGAACAGAGATGATTATTGAGTTTTGATTGCACGAATAAGTTGCCGGTAACCTGTAGATTTAATCTGGACAGTTTGGTGGCCTGAGGTGGCCGGAATCGTGTTCTCCGGCCACACTCCGGCTAGTCGACGGCTGGGCTGGCAAAATTGCAAACAGGCCCCTGTAGTTTTGTAGATGATGAAGTTTAGTCCCTGTAGTTTGCAAAGTTTTCAAAAATAGGATTCCTGTTTATAAAATGTTTAAAAATCATTTTTCCTATTTATTTTTATTATAAAAAATTATTTTTAATTTCTGAAAATTCTAAAAATTAGTATTTTAATTCCGAAAATTATTTTTAATTCAAAAATAAATCTGAATTAATTAGTTAATTAATTTTAGTTGATTTTTAATTGATTAATTGGTCAATTAATTCAAAAATTAATTGATTAATTGATTTAATTAATTATTAATTGATTTTAATTAATTATTTAATTAGATTTAATTAGTTAAAAATGATTTAAAAATTCTGAAAAATAGTTTCGAGTTTTAAAATATTATTCTAAATTATTTCCAAGGCTTGATAATTATTACAAAATTGTTTCGGAGCCAGAATTGGCCAACCGAACCCTGTTTATTAACCCGAAATTGATCCAACGACCCGTATTAATTCTGAAAAATACTTTAAAAATCATTTTAAATACCCGAAAGCATATTTATGACCCGAGACTTCTTTATAAATGATATGTCATTGATTACGTGATGTATTATGTGTTATACGTGACTTGTTGATTGACTATCGGTCTATATATTCAGTGTTTACTTGGTTATTGCATAACTTTCAATCCGTTAATCAGATTTGGGTGAAACGAAGGGTAGATAGAAGTATGTGTTGAATAGAATCCCGTGAGTTGATGATTGATAGATGCTTATCATATGTGAGCAGAAGAGGCAAGACGTAGGAAAGGGAAACAGGTAGTTGAGGAGTAAGACGATTGTGATTGGAAGCGAGTGCAGGATAGTAAGCTAATACCAGGCAAGTGTTCTGAACTTTCTCGAAATATTGTAGTACTTGATAGTCTTGTTGACATTGCAAGTGCTTTGAAGCACAGAAACCTAAACCCTGATTTCAATTATTGTTCTTGAGCCATGAACCATATTCTTTCTAAGCCATTGATTATTGTATACCCAAACATGAACCACAAATCTACGATACTACTCCACAAATACATACAAACTAAATACCAGACACTGAACTGAATTATTATATACTCAACCCATGGTATCTTATGCTTTGAAAGACCAAATTCTTGAAACCCTGAAACATTGATTCCTTTGTAATCCAATTCTTTCATTACCCAACACCCAAGCCTTGAAAGTACCTTGTTGATCAACACAAGGGTTGAAACCCTTTTATTCTTAAACACTCACTGTTGTTAATTTATAGTGATGCTTCTCACAAAGGATTATGATGTGTTCTTATGTAGCACGACAAGGTGATTGCGTATGCGTCAAGGCAATTGAAACCACACGAACAGAAGTACCCTACTCATGATTTGGAGTTAGCAGCCATAGTATTTGCTTTGAAGATTTGGAGACATTATCTGTATAGAGAGAAATGTGAGATTTATACGGATCACAAAAGTTTGAAGTATATATTTACCCAAAAGGAACTTAATATGAGGCAAAGGAGATGGTTAGAATTGATCAAGGATTATGATTGCTCGATTAATTATCATCCCGGTAAGGTGAACGTTGTAGCAGACGCGTTAAGTCGGAAGGAAAGGTTAAATGTGTTATCCGTACCTGAAGAGATATATAAAGAATTTTAGAAATTAGAATTGGAGATTAGAATTTGCAAGCCTGAGGAAGCAAAAGTGTACAGTATGATTTTCCAACCGGAGTTATGGGAGAAAATAAAGAAATGCCAGAAAGAGGTAATGGATCAAGATATAAATCATTTGGTAGGTGAGGAATTATGCACGCAACAAGATGACCAAGGTATTCTGAGGTTTTCATCTAGAATTTCGATTCCACCGGTGACGGAGTTAAAGAATGAAATTCTACAGGAGGCACATAATTCAAGATATTCCATCCATCCAGGAAGTACCAAAATGTATAGAGATTTAAAGAAGAGTTATTGGTGGCCAGACATGAAGAAGGAAATTGCGGAATGAGTTAGCAAATATTATACCTGTCAGAGGGTTAAAGCAGAGCATCAGAGACCAAGCGGATTGCTACAGCCATTGGAGATTCCAAAATGGAAGTGGGAACACATTGCCATGGATTTTATAGTTGGATTACCAAGGACAAGGGCTAATCATGATGCCATTTGGGTTATAGTGGATAGACTTATTAAGTCAGCTCATTTTCTGCCTATAAATGAAAGATTTTCGCTCGACAAGTTGGTCCATATGTACCTAAAAGAAATTGTAGTTCGTCATGGAGTTCCAGTGTCTATCGTATCTGATCGAGATCCAAGGTTTAACTCAAGATTCTGGAAGAGTTTTCAAGAATGTTTGGGAACAAGATTGAATATGAGTACAGCCTATCACCCGCAGACGGATGGCCAAAGTGAAAGAACGATCCAGACAATCGAGGACATGTTACGTGTTTGTCCTATTGATTTCAAAGGAAGTTGGGATGAGCATTTACCCCTGGTAGAGTTTGCTTATAACACAGTTATCACGCCAGCATTGGGATGCCACCTTATGAAGCCCTTTATGGACGCAAATGTAGATCTCCAGTATATTGGGACGAAATAGGAGAACGCAAAATACTCGGACCTGAATTGGTGCAGCAGACAAAGGAAGTTGTTGAAATTATCCAGAAGAGATTAATAGCCGCACAAAATCGTCAGAGAAAGTATCCGGACCAGTCAAAGAAGGACATGGAATTTGAAGAAGGGAGCTTGGTATTATTGAAAGTATCACCATGGAAAGGACTAACGAGGTTTGGGAAGAAAGGGAAGCTAAGCCCAAGATATGTCAGACCTTTTGAGATTTTAAAGCGCATTGGCAAAGTAGCTTATGAGTTGGTGTTACCACCACACATGGAGCACATTCATAATGTTTTTCACGTATCAATGCTTAAGAAGTATAATCCAGACTCCAGGCATGTAATAGAATATGAGCCAATAGAGCTTCAGGCAGATTTGTCATATGTAGAGAGTCCGATAGAGATTCTAAAGGAGCGTGAGAAGGTATTGAGGAATAAAGTGGTAAAGTTAGTAAGAGTATTGTGGAGAAACCCAAAGGTTGAAGAGTCAACCTGGGAATTAGAAAGTGATATGAGAGAAAAATACCCTCATTTATTTTTTTAAGAGATTCTGAGGATAGAATCCTTTTAAGGGGGGAAGGATGTAATATCCGGGATATATCGTGTAATTATTTTTGCTATTAAATAATTATTATGTGTGTTCAGTATCTATTCTGTGAATTAACTGTTAAGTGTTATTTGTATTTGAATATTCAAAAATAGTATTAATTAAGTATTTCAATTTTTATATATCCAAAATAAAATATAGATAATTGTCATATCTTCCTAATTATTATTATGTTGATTTATGAATTTATATGAATCATATGAAATTTATAAAATCTTTTTCCGAGTATTTAAAATCTATTTTATAAAAACAGGAACCAACCGACGTCAACCGTTGTTACGTTTTTGGAACCCGAAACTCTTCCGAGAACTCCTTCCTAACTTAATTGTAATATTCCGAGCATTTTCCATGTTTCGACTTTTTCGATCCGGCGTACGGGTTGTCCTGCGCAAGTCCCAGCGCAACATTTTCGATACAATATTCGTTTCGGTAAATCAATAAAACCCGTATTTCGATAAACGGGAGCTTTTTATTAAACTATCACAATTATCACTTCGTAATACGTGTAATCAAGCGCTGAGACCAAGACCGCAGTACAAATTGTACTGATTTGGATAATTATCCCGAAAACCGATACCGTTTGGATCAGTTTTTACAAATAAACGTACCGTTTTATATCCGGAATGATCCAACGGGATACTAATTTACCGAAAATATAAATAGCCTTTTACCGTATTTTATTTCGTATCAAAATCATTTGCAGACAGATAATTATATAATTTTACAGAGAAAAATCATATATTCATAAACCTTTCTGAGAATCAAACCACAAATTCAAGGTGTTAGTGAAATCCGTTTGGAAAGTTGGAGTAACCAATTTGAAGGTCTCAAGGAGTACTATCGGATTCCAGGACCTGTTTTACTGCAGAATCAAAGATTGATTTTATATAAATTTAATTATTTTCAAATTATTTTTATAAAAAAATATGAATTTTTGTTCGGATGATTGTTTGTATGATTTGATGATTGCATGTGGTAGAGCTTGTTTTCCTGATGATTTTCATATATTATACGTCTGATTTGGAGTTCAATAACATGCTCAAAAGTAGGTTTAATTTTCGAATTTCAAAATAAGGGTTTATAGCCCGTATGAATGTTTTCAATTGAAATTTGGGGGTTTTTGATCCAGGGGTTATTAGCTGTTGATTTATAGTGGGTTGTGTTCCTTATGAAATTTGCAATCGATTGGTATATAGCTCGTTAACAGAGGATTAATGGATCGAAGGGAGTTGTGTTTTGAAAGTTTTCGATGTTCGCCGGAAACCGGCGATGTTCTTGGCCAATTTCCGGCCAGAACAGAGATGATTATTGAGTTTTGATTGCACGAATAAGTTGCTGGTAACCTGTAGATTTAATCTGGACAGTTTGGTGGCCTGAGGTGGCCGGAATCGTGTTCTCCGGCCACACTCCGGCGAGTCGACGGCTGGGCTGGCAAAATTGCAAACATGCCCCTGTAGTTTTGTAGATGATGAAGTTTAGTCCCTGTAGTTTGCAAAGTTTTCAAAAATAGGATTCCTGTTTATAAAATGTTTAAAAATCATTTTTCCTATTTATTTTTATTATAAAAATTCATTTTTAATTTCTGAAAATTCTAAAAATTAGTATTTTAATTCCGAAAATTATTTTTAATTCAAAAATAAATCTGAATTAATTAGTTAATTAATTTCAGTTGATTTTTAATTGATTAATTGGTCAATTAATTCAAAAATTAATTGATTAATTGATTTAATTAATTATTAATTGATTTTAATTAATTATTTAATTAGATTTAATTAGTTAAAAATGATTTAAAAATTCCGAAAAATAGTTTCGAGCTTTAAAATATTATTCTAAATTATTTCCAAGGCTCGATAATTATTAAAAAATTGTTTCGGAGCCAGAATTGGCCAACCGAACCCTGTTTATTAACCCGAAATTGATCCAACGACCCGTATTAATTCTGAAAAATACTTTAAAAATCATTTTAAATACCCGAAAGCATATTTATGACCCAAGACTTCTTTATAAATAATATGTCATTGATTACGTGATGTATTATGTGTTATACGTGACTTGTTGATTGACTATCGGTCTATATATTCGGTGTTTACTTGGTTATTGCATAACTTTCAATCCGTTAATCAGATTTGGGTGAACGAAGGGTAGATAGAAGTATGTGTTGAATAGAATCCTGTGAGTTGATGATTGATAGATGCTTATCATATGTGAGCAGAAGAGGCAAGACGTAGGAAAGGGAAACAGGTAGTTGAGGAGTAAGACGATTGTGATTGGAAGCGAGTGCAGGATAGTAAGCTAATACCAGGCAAGTGTTCTGAACTTTCTCGAGATATTGTAGTACTTGATAGTCTTGTTGACATTGCAAGTGCTTTGAAGCGCAGAAACCTAAACCCTGATTTCAATTATTGTTCTTGAGCCATGAACCATATTCTTTCTAAGCCATTGATTATTGTATACCCAAACACGAACCACAAATCTACGATACTACTCCACAAATACATACAAACTAAATACCAGACACTGAACTGAATTATTATATACTCAACCCATGGTATCTTATGCTTTGAAAGACCAAATTCTTGAAACCCTGAAACATTGATTCCTTTGTAATCCAATTCTTTCATTACCCAACACTCAAGCCTTGAAAGTACCTTGTTGATCCACACAAGGGTTGAAACCCTTTTATTCTTAAACACTCACTGTTGTTAATGATTTTGATTATTGTTTAATTTTGTTATTATGTTAGAATTGGATTATTTTTATAAAATTATGGACCAGATTCGTGGTCAGACCATATAATGGTCAAGTTAGGCCAATGTGTGCCTTGGATCCAGTAGTTAGAGCAATGCTGTGTGCTTTGCTCGGGGTTAGTGCGTGACTGATCAGCAGCCTAACCTTGGTTTTAAAATAAAAATATAGTATCCAATTCTAAATCATAATCCATTGTTCACTCGATATCATAACCATATTCACTTGATGATCATTATTCTCAGTTTTGTCATTGTGACTTGCTGAGCTAGTTAGCTCATTCGTGCGATGTTGTTTATACTCTTTCCAGTTAAAAAGGAACCAGTTGGTAGCAAGGATCCCCAGTCCAGTGCGAGAGCTAGGGATTAAGGCTGTTGAAGCTGAGCTAGTAGGCTTCTTTTGGAATAATGTAAATTGTAAAAGTTTGTAATATGTTTAATACTCAGTTTGAGTTTGAATGGTTGGGATTTAATCGGTATGTAATATATTAGTGTGTTTGGCTTGTGTGCATACTTTAACCTGTTGTGATCCGTGGTAGTTGGTAAGTAGGGTCATTGCATATTATTATTATCTTTAGTATTGTTATAAGCAGGTTATAAATAAGGTGTGTGTGTAGACCCCAAACTTCTGACCCGGGTTTGGAGGGCGCCATAATATCTGACTCTAGTTTCAAAGTAGACTCTTCTACTCGAGGATTTCGAACGTACTGACTATAGATATACACTCATTTCCAATGACTCGCCTTTAACGATCAAGAGTTTGGATTGATCATTATATGCAAAACAAACTTGGAGAAGAGCCCCATTGGCTCCTGATCAATCACTTAATTCAAATCAGATACTTATTGTTTTTAACTTTAACAGGCCAAACACACTATATGTACATACTGATGCGACGGTAACATCAACTCATGAATAACTTTATCTATATTCATCAATACCTCGAATGGTTCACTAATTTTTTGGACTTAACTTGTCCCTTCTACTCAAACTTATCCAATCTCTTTCAAGAAGACACTTTTACTAACACTACTGATCCTATTTTTATATTCATACTCTCCCTCGATACAATTCCGCTTCTTTCTTTGTCTACTCTGAGCTGCTTCAATCAATATTGTTATGCCCTTGGTGTGCTGAATTAACTTAGAATTTGACAACTTTCTTTCTCCCACTTTATCTCAATAAAAATCGGGAACTACACTTGCGTTCACATGAAGCCTGATAAAGTGGCATTCCAAAGCTGACATCGATGATAAATGATCATTCTAGTGTTTCTTTAAAACTCAACCTCTCAACATATCTTACATTTCCTGAATCACTTTCGTACTTTGACTCTTCGTTTAAGGATGATAGGCAGTGCTCGTTTTCAACTTGGTTTCCAAACATTTATACATCTCTTACTCTTTTCCATCCGTTAAGGCTGAAAATTAATCTCATAGATTCACGTATTATCACCTTTAAGTATTTGAAATTCAGATTCCACTCTTTCCAATTCTTTTATTAACTCCTCGGTGGTCTTAATTACATTCATTCCTTTCTGTCGGCATAAGGCATCTGTTATCATACGGCTTTACTTAGGTAGTTGTTAATGGATTAATTCAGAATCTTTTGTTAACCTTAGTCAAAATTTCATTCTTGAAGACTCAACGTATAGTTCCCTGAATAGCTGAAGATGTTATCAATAAATACAATTCACTTATCTGAGGACTCCTTATACAACATGTTCCTTAATTCCTTATAAACAACTGATACACTTGTTATTTCACATAATATCACTGGAGCTTGCAATGCTCATAACTCATTTTAATCGTAACCTCTGATATGTTCTCAGGTCGGATTTTAAGTTAATCCCCGAAACATAACATACTTCTTGAATTAGGTCTCGTAAGTAATTAATTCTTTATAGGGGTCACTTATTCTTATTGGTTGTTTTGTCCAACTCCCGATAATCAGTATATAATCTCATAATTTCATCCCTTTTCTCCATCAATATTACTGGTACACTTTACGATTCGATTCTTGTAAAACCACTCTTTGGTCTGCCTTGTCCACTAGGCCTCCGATACTTCAGCTTAATTCTTTGACATATCCAACACTTCCTAATCCTTTTTGAAATTTCCTTCTTGTATCTGGTTATCACTATTTTTCTTTAAATTCTCGTATATCTTGGCATTTCTTCAGTAAATAAAATTCTTTATATTGTGAATTCCCCGTGGGATCTCATTTCCTAATCCTTTTACTTATAACATCTAAGTGCTGGAAGAAAACCTGGGGATATCGTGATCGTTCTCTTGGTCGCATAAATTTCCTCTTACTAACTCCTAACATCGTGATCCATTATCTTCTCTCGACATCTCCTTATCTTTCCCTTAACAACTTCGACTAAAAGGTCATACTATCCGTCCTTGCTCCTTTTGGATTATAAACTCTGACTTCCAATTCCAACTTTTAAAATTCCATAGATAATTCTTCTGGTGCAGTCTCTATATTCGTTAGCTCCTTTTTGCTTATCGCTTGCTACTACATTTGCTTTTGCTCGTGAAAACATACTTCAAACTCTTAGGGTCCGTATATATCTTACACATTTCTTCATACATATCATGTTTCCCAATCTTTCAAAGAAAATATTATTACTGTTAGTGCCAATTATGAGTAGGATACTTCTGCTCATAAGGTTTTGGTTGTCTGGGTGCATATACAATAACTTTATTGTGCTGCATCAACATACATCATATTCCCTTATGAGAAGCATCACTATGAACTACCAAATCTCCCTGATACTTCCAAAATGATAAAGCAGGTGCTGTAACCATTCTCTTCTTTAATCTCCTCAAAACTTTCTTTAACCTTCTTCATTTTATATAAACTTCTTGCTTTTCCTGGTTTGCTTCGTCAAAGGTATTGCAACTTTCAAGAAATTTTGCACAAATTTTCAATAATAATCGGTCCATGGTAAAACTCCTTACTTTTATTGGTGCTTTTTGGCATTTCTTTATTCATAGTAACTTTGATTTCTACTGGATCTCCTTTGGTCTCCTCCTCACTGATTACTTATGCTTTCTACCATCAAAACTTTCACCTTGTAAATTTTACATACAATTTCTTTCTTCTCCAACTTCCCAGTTTGTCATTAAATGCATCGCATGGTCCTTTGCTGACTTTAAGTAACATAAATACAACTCATCCAGATATTCCTTAAAGATTCCATCCATCCAGTTTAAATATTACTGGTATATTGGTTGATTCAAATAACATTTCTTAGAATTTTATAGCAGCAATACTTAGTTTTGAAAATTATCCTGGATATGTCCATAGATTCAATCTCCAGTTGATAACATCCAAATCTTAGAAAATACTCTGCTTCTTTTATCTGATCAAATAAATCATTAATTCGAGGTAACGAATAATTACTCTTGATATAAACTTCTTGAGTTTTCTCTAGTCGACGCATAATCTCATACTTCCATTTTCTTATTAATAATTAGTACCGGTACACCCCATGGGATTCACTGGGTCTAATCACTTCTTCTAGCATCTCTTACATCTGCTTTGCTAACTTCCTCATTTTAACTGGTGTCATCTTGTGTAAGGCCTTGGTCACTGGCTTCGTCTCAGGTGCTACGTCAATCGCGAGCTTCATTTCTCTATCGGGAGGAAATATTGATAACTCCTTAATTGCTATAAAATCTTCAAATTTTGTTTGCTTCTGACTTTTATTTATCTCATAATCACCATAATGCTCACATCTTGATCACCATAATCATCGTTAACAAATTCTTAACCCTCCTTTTTCCTTTATACCTCATCATATTCTCATTTAACGTCTTCAGGACTATCTCTTCATCACGATGATTTGTCTAGGCATCATGCTTCCATAGTTAATCCACTCCTTAGAATAATGTCAAGTCATCTTGTCTTAAATGATATCAATTCTTCACAACTTATTGCCAGGAATCTCAATTCCATCATTGGTATTCACTTGTGTAACAATTACACGTTCTTGACTTGCTAGTCCTTTAATCATAATCTTATCAATTCAACAGAGTAATTCATCTCATCAACAAAACCTTGAGAGATAAACAATTAAGTTTCTCTCACATCTTTTAATACTTTAATGCATAAGGTATTTACCATAATCATCCATGTTATCACGTCCGTATTCTGAACAACATATTTCATAGGAAAATTGCATATTCTCGTTCTCGAAGACGTATTCCTTATTGGAGTAGATTCCCTTGATCCTTAGTGGATCCTTCCATGGGGTTAGTGATTTGCAATCCTCACCATATGTCCTTGTTTCCTTTCCATGCATAAGAGGTAAATGGAACTTCGTCCGCTTGATTCAGGATACGTTGATTTCTGTTTGAAAACCTCTTGCAAAGAACGACAGTACAACGAAACAACTAGAAGGATTCACAGTTCAACAAAATTAGAGTTGAAAAGAAAGAAGAAATAAGGATTTGAATATGAATGAGACAACCACATTGGTACTTAAGATGGCCAGTCTTTCGTACCATATGGCATACAGCACATGACTAGGTGGCGTCCCACCCGACTCTTTCTCATTCCGACAAAGCATCTCATCATAACACTGTTTGTCCCAATCAGAAAGCAAAACTTGAGGGAAACAATTAGATTTGAAAGGAATGCAATATCCTCCCTTTTGATATCATCATAAAGAATTTATTAAGAAAAGAAGTTCATACATTTTTAGGAATTAAAAAGGAATATACGCTGTAAGATTGAAGACAAGAACGATAATATTGGTCACCATCCACATTTCACTTGTATTCATCTTTCGAGCTTGTTCGATCATATCCCAATTGTGTCATATAACAAATTTAGAAAGTACACTGAAATGCCTTCGTAAATTAAGCATTATAGTAGATTCTTACTTGTTAAGTCTTGCATCTTTAACATCGTACATGCACGTATAATACTTTAACAATTCGATCATAATGACGTTCTTACCAGATAACCTCGAGTGTCCTCCTCTTTAATTTGGAATAACCATGAATTATTCAACATAGCGATCCTTTTGTTAATAATCTTCTTCTTTTGGAAAGGTTTGGAAATCTTCCCAATCTCCTTCGATCACGCCCAGGCTCTTTTTAAATCAATGAATTCTTTAAACTCTAATGGTCTCTGCAACTGGATAAATAATTACTCCGTACGCGGATTCTATTATTATCCTTGTCAAACAACATTTACACCTTACCGTTAGGAATAATCAACTTCTTCATAATCACGGATCACTTTATTCTCTGAATTAACAATACTGGGTCTAAAATAAGTATCCTTCCAGGTAATCTGGGTCTTTTAACAAACAAGAAACTCAAGTAGTAACTTGACAACCAATGTTTAAAACTTATTTTATTCAAAAAGGCTTTTGGAAATTTTGTAAGGGAAATTTTTTTCGAAAACTTATTTAAAAAAAATAAATTAAAATCACAAATCTGGTTGTCCTTACTATATGAGTTGGTTGTTGTCCTTCTTACCTATAACAAGGTACCATATTAAAGAAACAATCACATAAAAGTCCGTTCACTCCAATCTACCTTTTCTCCTTTATCATGTCCATTTGCTTCCTTAATCGACGAAAACTTCAATTGTCGTTGCATGTTATCTTATTCGTAGCTTCACATCAAAGCTTTCATACTGGTAATACTCCCGATATTATCGTTGCAGTAGTTAAGTAGAACAGGCTATCCAATAGTCAACAAGTCTATTTCATAGAACAAAGTTTGCTCGTATCACATCACATCACTACTTTACATATCACATTTATCATAGCACCATCATTTAATTCCACAAAAATTCCAGATTTATACCTTTCTCTCTAACTCTTTCAAAATTCATCTAATTCATCCCACAACTACTCACGGGTGGCTTAGTCACTAATGGCTTCTTTTAACCCGGTTACAGCTATCCCCTGAAACACTTAAATCTTCTCTCTAAACTTCTTTTCACCTTTATTTATATCTCAGGTGCTCACCATTTACTGTAGCTTTCGAATCCATCCTCGTAGGTACTGTTGCTTCATAGGACGAGTTTTAAACTGGGGGTGTAGAACAGGGTGTAAAGTAAACTGAAAAGATACACTCCCAGCTGAATATCCAGTAAAACAAGTATAAACAGAGGGAGGTTCTTACATAGGTGGTTTCATATCAAGAGGTGATAAAATAGTGTAGAATAGGTTGAAAGGGTGCAGCTGTTATAATAGAAGGTAATACCATTAATACTGATGGAAGAACAAGGTGCAGATCAAATCTGGAAGAAGATGACGACCCTCGAATGGAAAGCTCCAAACGATCAGATAATACAGGGAAATCAGGATCTGCCATTGCCGTTGTCTGGAAATCATGTCGCAAGCTAAGAATCCCAAATTGTAACACGAACCGTGCCGGAGACCTACTATATAGTCGCATTCATCCTCACGATATCTTATCTTTCTATTTTCTATTCCTAATCCTAATCCTAACCCTCTACCCAATCCCGACAATCTAGGCTTGTTTCAGTGACTTATAACCTGTAGCTCTGATACCAACCTGTGGTGCCCTCCAAACCCGGGTCAGAAGTTTGGGGTCCACAACATATACACAATATATGAACCCGTATATGAAATATTATTTACAATGACCCTGCTTTACATAATCCACGGATCGTAACAGGTTAAAGTATGAAAACAAGCCACAACCTTAACTTTTATTACAACGTACCAAATCCCAACTAATTTAACTTTCAACTGATAATAAAATTATTCTTACAATCTTACTATCTCTCTACCGTATGAAGCTCTTTGCTAGCTCGATCCAACTCAAACTGGAACCTTAGCCGCATTTTGGATTGAGGAACTTTACTATCATCCATATCCTTTTCAACTGTAAAATATATAAAAAGAATCGCAAGGGTGAGCTAACTAGCTCAGCAAGCCATAACAGTGATAACTGAGGTTAAACAATCTTCAAATGGAATGATTCAGAAGAATCAAATTTATTGTCAAACAATCGTTAGAATTGGATATTCATTTTAAGTTTTAAAACCAAGGTCAGGCTGCTGATCAGTCACGCACTAACCCCGAGCAAGCACACAGCACTGCTCTAATTACTGGATCCAAGGCACACATTGGCCTAACTTGACCATTGACATGGTCTGACCATGAATCTGGTCCACATATATAAAAACTATCCAATTCTAAAGCAGTTCAATATGATAAACAATATAATTTGATAAAACAAGATCATAATCAATGATGGTTATACACTTGAATAAAAATGTACGGAAACTCATGGATATCTCAAGGGCATATCAGGGTATGTATAAGAAACGGTTTTCAATCTATAAAAGGATCAGGTATTAGACAAATAATGATTTTTCAAGGTATAGTTCTTTGATGTTATAAAGAGGGGTTGGAGTATAAAAGTTTATGTGTTCTCAAACAATTTTGTTCCAGTATTTGGTGTTTGATAGTTATACATTTGGGGAGTAGTATCATATATGTGTAATTTGGTGTCTAGTAAATCAACAAGAAATGGTTCACAAAGAATAAGGCTTATGGCTCCAGAATAAGAAAATCAACGTTCAAGGTTTAATAGTTTAAAGCACTTGCAATATAAAACAGGAGTTATTTTGAATAATAGCGACATGTTATGAAACAGTTCGAAAACATTGGAAATATATCTTGAAGAAAAGTTCAGAACTTGCCTTACAGGGCTTTATAACTATTACTGATCAACTCTGAGCCGACTCTGTCACTCATGCTTTAACGTCCAACCACTAGATCCCATTGGATTCGACTTCGACACTCAGGTCTTTTTGTTGAAACTCTACTGAGCTCGTCGACTGACCACTAGGTTATCTTTAGTCCATCGTCCACTTTCAGGTTCCCGACTATAACCTACAGGGTCGAAATACCCTACGTTAGACGTCTAGGTATGCTTGACATATCCTCGATACTAATTCTTACCCAATGATATTCAAACCCGACTCGTAATTATGAATATTATAATAACACACGCAACAAATAGGGTTCACAATCTCAAAGATCGGTTCGGTATTCATTTTCGGAAAATATATATATATATATATATATACTCTTTATTCTACGAAATCAGGGTTATCGATTTGGAAAAATATTTCATTACATCGTACAACCAAGTTACGTATATAAAATATACACATGTATATATAGTCACTCGACGTCCCGATAATCATTGGATACGTTCCTGCATTTACATAATTCAGTTTCCCGGAAATCGGGCAGCGTCTCCTTTGTTTATCGGACTACCCATCGAAACATAAATCGACGTCAAATCTCAAACACAACAATCGCAACAATTATCCAATTACTGCTTCAAACCAACAATATCTATCAAAATCCACACATTTTCAAATTCCAACTCAATCATAATTATTAATTATTACTCGTGTTTTATTTTTATTTACTAATTTAGGACTCAGAATATGATCATCACGGTCCACCGTCGATTCGCCAAAGCTCATCGTCGACGGCGGCAAAATTCGTGGGTACCCGATGAAATTTGGATTCCCAACGCGAATTCCGTCGATTATTGAAATCGTTTTTCCCGCATGAATAATTTATTTCACGAAATCAGTCAACAATATTCCTGCACAATTACAGAAGACCAAATCAATAATCACAACATCGCAAATAACTGCACGACCGGAGGAAATAGGCCGGAAAGTAACCAAACCGGAGCCAAACATAGGGCAACATAACACTGAATCCAACTGTACATGCACATATATACACACAACATACATATATGTATGTATATATACCAAATGAACAAAAACGGAACCATACCTGTAAATCGGAAATCACCAGCGACGGCCGGCAAAACCCAGCGGTGGCGATAAGAAACTCCCAACACCGAGGAACCAACACGAGGAGAGAAAGAGAAATACACAGGGAGAGAAATACAGAGTGAGTGCAGAGAGATTGAGACGAGAGAGACGATGAGGAACAGAGGGGGGTGGGTTCGTGTGTGTGTTTATGTTTTTTTTTATTTCCTCACAACCCCTGAACAATTAACACGTGTTACACTCGAGTTATAAGAGTGTGACACGAATCAATTAACCTGATATTATCCCCTGAGTGGCCTGGTTTCGTCCCGCGGTTCGCTATTAATCGAAGAACTTACGGGTAAATATTAATCAAAAATTACCAAATTAGTTTTAAAATTTTACAAATATCCCGAAATTAATAAAATAATTTTTTCATAATTTTTAAAGCACTTTTGAAACGCAACTCGTACCCGTATTTCACAATTAACGAATCGAGCCGCACTTAAAACAAATCCAGAAAATCACAAAAATAATCTTAAAATGTTAGAAAAATCCCGAAGTAAATAAGAACGTAAATTTCGTAATTTTAAATTAATTTCTAAAACACACTTTATACCCGCTTTTAACAAATAAACGAAACAAAGCGCGGGTGAAATTAATCTCGAAAATTTCCAAAATAATTTTAAAATTCTCAGAATATTATAAACTTAGAAAAATATGAATTTTGTGATTTTTGAGAAACTCTGGAATTAAGTACGGATTTTACGAGTAAAAGGAATCAGAAAATCATTTAAAGATAAATAATCAATAAAATATTGACTTCTCAATTTTATAAAATCCTAAAAATAATTATTGTAATTATAAAATCAAAAAAACAATTTTAGAGACACTTCAAATATTTATACAAATAAATTTGTATTAAATCCACTTTAAAAGTGAAACAATTCAATACAATTCTTTAATTAATCACGCGAACAACCCGGTACATCATAAATCACACCTAGATAATAATCAAACAACACATAGCGGTCAAAACCAATACACATATTTTATTTAATAATTTCCATAATAATCTCATATTTAAATAATTCAAAAATACACGGGTCGTTATAACATATTTGTCTCTAGGCTAGGGAAAAATGGTTCCAACCTTACATAAGGAGGACTAGCAGTCTTTGCCCTATTATAATTCTAAAATGCTTCTTCTATAATTAATGCAAGTACTAGGAGATGCATTCATGGTATTGAAATAAGCAAGTATTGTATTAAGAATACATGGTATTCATTTAGGAACATTACATATAAGAATTAAGCAATATAGACATGATATGGAACAAACAGAATTAACAAGTATATCACTAATTCTATCTAGTCCAATCATGTTGATAAATCTCATCTAGCTATCTCAATCCAATAATAAATTAATACATCTTAACAAACAATTCAAATCAAATGAATAAATCACATTATAATAAGATACAGGAGATAAGCATAAACAAAGGTCTTATATGCTGGAAAACATCTATCTCACTAAAGCAATTAATCATGTTCAACAAATATTCAAACACATATTTAAGATCATCTAAAGTAACATGCACAAGTTAAACACCAATCCTAGTTACCAGAAAAATAGTCTAGTGAACTAGTTCAGCATTATCTATGTGTGATGCTATCATGCTTGTGTCAGTGTTAAACATTTAAACACTATAATCTTATCATGCATTGAATATTAAGAACAAAATATTGCAGTGGTTCAAGAATTTTGAAACCTGAGATATGTGAGTTGAACCATCTTCAGAGAATGATATGAAAGCAAGATATTCATGATTCTCGTCATCTGATCCATCTCAACTCTTTCCCGTGCACTATAAGTTTTGACTGGCTTCTTCCCTAAGAAAACATTCCACCTTTGTCTCAACTCTTCAACTGAATCCCTACTCATCCTTATTTGTCAAGCTTCTTGTTCTGTTGTAGCAAAACCCCTGATAGTTACTTGACACATATTGCTTGTCAAACCTGTAGCTATCAAATCTTGTATTTGTCCCAATCTCAGTCTTGTAATCACCTCTTGAACTGAATCTGTAAGAATCTCTGCTTTGGAATAGATAGGCTTGATCCTTGAATATAGCTTTTTTATTCCTTGTGAATGTGATTCGACTAAACTTCCCTGACAAGTGAAACACTTCCCTGACATCCAGTCCCTCAAGTACTTCTACTTGAGCTTCTTCTGATTCATCTATCAGTAACTCTTACATTCTGTCCTGAGGTTCCAACTATACTGCATGTAACTGAGATATTTGTTTGTCCCCGCTATTCTCTCTGACCTCCACAACTCCTGCCTGTATGATCTCATTAATTCCTGGATAAATATAGCATTGGTACAAACCACTGTGTGACTTTATAATCTGAAATCATAGAGTTGTCTTAAAATCTCAGAGAAAAACCGTACCCGTAGAAATTTCATTCATTTCCTGCGTCTGAAAACCCAGTGGTATCCTATGGAGTAAGTCTTTGAGGAAGTTCCACAATTTTCGTCTGTAGGTCTTGAAATCAATTCCCTTGGATTAAGAAAACCATTATCTATATCTTCCGTATTCGGGAATTTTCCGTCTGAATAGCACATGGTCTTCGTTTTCTTCGAAAGATTAAAATCCACTTTAAAAGCCCGGAGGAATCCTGAGTCTACCAATACTTTGATTACCCTTAATTTAAGATTTAAGAGAAATTTAAATTTTCAATATTTTTAATTTTCTTAGAAAATAAATTAATCAAAAATAAATATTTACATAAAATCTAATTTTCAAGAATTTTGAATTTTCTTAAAAATTAAATAAAACGTAAATTATTATCTAAGAAAAATTAAATTTAAGAATTTTAATTTTTTATGGAAAAATAAATAAATCAGAAATAATTCATTTGAGGTAACAAAAATTACCAAGTGCTGAGTGGCGTCCCTGTATATTGCATTTAGGCTCTGTGGCGACTCATAGTACCTGTGCGCCGTCTTTTCCTTGAATTGTGTGGCGACTACAGGTACATGAGGAGTAGAGGAGCTGTGATCGCAAAAAAGTTCTCCTTTTATAACCTTCTGTGGCGACCTCGTTACCCTGTTCAACACTTGATCAAATACTCGGTCTATGGCGACCTATTTGTTATATTCTGTGTTGCATGAAAACATTGTCGTTTTGCACGTTTGCTTATAGCCTCGCGCGTGTGAGACCATGTATTGTAGGCGGCTACTCGGCAGAAAACGCGTACAATTAAACAAACTCTGTTTCCACTCTACATGCGACTTATCGGCCTTAGTCCAATCAACTGTTGTTTGTATTCTAATAGTTTCCTGGCGCGTGACTGCAAAACCAGAGCTGACAACTTGCCTATTTCCTTTTTATGTTAGCGCGTGCAAACCTGAAGTGCCAACCACAGGCGCCTGGTCCTGCGCGTGATGCTAATTGCCAAGGCCAGCGCGTTCCTCACCAAATTGATAACTCAGGCTGCCTTTCATTTGAACCAAAGGAATTTCCGAACAACACACCAAAAATGGAAGCTAATGAATTTGGCATATACGAATGGGCAGATGAACAAAGGAATTGGTAGCCAACAAATACAAAAAAATGTACCATAAAATTAATTTAAATTAAAAAATTTTATTTACTATATTTTAAATTATAAATTAATTTAAATGAAATTTATAAAATAAATTTATTTAAATTAAGTTTAAAACATAAACTTATCCAAGTTTAAATAATAAACTCATTTAAAATAAATATATAAAATAAATTTCCTAAATCAGAATTATAAAACAAATTAATGTAAATTCAAATTACTAAAATAAATTTATTTAAGCATCCTGATTTGTGTATCAATCAGTCAGCTCTGATACCAATTGTTAGGTCCCGAATTATCGTAGAAGGGGGGGGTTGAATCACTAAATTAAAAAAAAATTCGAATCTTTAGCGGATAAAATATTTAGTGCTCGGTTAGTGGTTTCGTGTTCTTGAGAGGAATAGTGTTTGGAACGATAAAAACGAGGAACACAAGATATTGGGGGAAATATATATTCGTATATAAATACTCGAGGGTGTTGCTACACTCTGGTAAATAAATTAACCGGCTACAATCTAAGAACAACAAAGCTCCTAGCTACTACAAAGATTTACAAATCAAATCCTATACAATAATCTAACTTTTGTTTGTACTAGGATTTAATTACCGGGTAACGATTATAATGCCCCTAAGAATATACAAGAATTGAATCGGGTATTATAATGTTACTCCGGTGAGAAGTTAAACGGATATACAAAAAGCTTGAGCTTCACTGTAAATCAATGCTGCCATTTTCACTTCTCTTTTGGGAGAGAAGATGAACAGAAAATAATTCAGAATGAATGGCTAGCTATCTTCTGCTGCAAAGTGTAGACTTTATACACAATAAAATTGTGTTGCTGAGAATTGAGGAGCTTCTGTAGCGACAGCTTTTTCTCTGGCGACCAAGTAGTTCTGGCACAGGAGGTATAAGTTTTGCTCTGTGGTGATCTAGTACATGCAAAATTTGATTACTACAATTTTAACACCCCTGTGGCAAAAGGAGTGTACTCGTAGGAGTGTACTATTGTAACAATTGATTTTTAAATGCAACTCGTCTTCTGGCAACAACATTGTCACCTTAGGTTTCTTTTTCCTTTATATGATTTTTCTTTTTCTTTTTTTTCTTTTTTTTCTTTTTTTTCTTTTTCTTTTTCTTTTTGTTTTCTTTTTCTTTTTCTTTTTCTTTTGTTTTTCTTTTGTTTTTCTTTTTTTTTTCTTTTTTTTTTCTTTTTTTTCCTTTTTCCTTTTTCTCTTTTCTATTTTTTTTGTTTTCTTTTTCTTTTTAAGTTTAAATTATAATTAAATAAATTTATAAAATAAACTTAAATTTAACTTATATAAATAAACTAATTTAGATTTATAAAATAAACTTATTTAAAGTTTATAAGATACATCATTTTAAGTTTATTAAATAAATTATATTAAATTCCACTAAATAAATTTATTTAATTTACCAATTAAACTTTGAGTTTCGCCAGTCCCCCGAGCTGTTTAGCTGTATACCCCGCGCACCTCTTCTCGTACTTTAACAGATAAACGGTCAATCCATGTACGTTCCTCAACTTAACAATTCTTCTATAAATAATACCCAGATTCCTTTCACGAGCTGTTGACGCCTATTGCAACTGGTTTGGTTCACAGATGACTAACCCCGATTCAGGTCTTCGTATTATAGCCTTGATTACATTGTTAAGCTTGCCTCAACTTTATTGCTTCAGACACTGACTGTCAATAAACAACTGTACTTTCACTAGAATCCTTTATGGTACTTAAGACAACATCTTCATTAACCTCTGTCTATACCATGTCTTCAATTCTTCAGATTCCTATGCTTCAAACACTGTCTATCTTCAATCAAAGCCAATACACTGAAATCTTCCGGTAGCACTTGTATACTGAATCTTCAACATTTCTGAAACCCTAAAAATCTTTAACCTTTGTTCTTCACTGAGGCATGATCATATTAAGAAATTTCTTTCAGTTACCTGTAGACAGAATTCAGGCTTTCTTCTAATCTTTTGATTCTTTGTATTTTCCTTGTCTTCATTCTTCCTGATTTCTTGTATAGACGTAGTATTATTAACCTGTCCTATTCTACTGTTGTTATTGTGTTGAGTTATCACGTAACTGTTCATACAGCTATGCAGTCTCACCAACAAAATGAGATCCAATCTTCAGTGGAACTCCTTCTTTCTCTACTCCTGACAGATGATGCCAAAAAGGGGGGGGAAGGTAGTTAAGTCCAAATGCTCACCAAGCCAAACACTGAAGAAAAAGGATGATCATGGAGATGACCAGGGAAACTCTGAAAAGAGTAGAGGTCAAAGTCAAGGGAAGCAGCTGAGCAGAATTCCCACTCAATAGACAAGTTCTCATCAGAGAATGTCAGGTAGCAAGAACTCTGATAGATCTGCTATGCAAGGGAGGAATAAGGAAGGAAAGAAGCCAACAGATCAGGATGTTCCTTTGTTGATCATAAATGCTGATACTTCAAATACTGATGATCAAGTTCTGACAACTACTTCTGATGTGATAGTCCAAGCTGGAAGCCAGGAGTCATAGAAGTTTTTATAGACTTTGAAATTCAAAGGAAAGAAAGCAACATTCTTCTACAAAGATCCCAAAATTCAATCTGTTGATGAAGATTTGGCCAAGAGACTATTCCTTAAGGATAATCCAGGAGTAGATTTAGAGGAATTAAGAGAAGAAGAAGCTAAATTTGCTGCTGAGAAGAGCAAACCCAAGTAAAAAGCTTCTGATGCTAAAAAGCCACCAAGGCCAAAAGAAAAGGGGATTGTGATAAGAGAAAGATCTGCCACAGAGATTCCTAGATCAAGGACTAGATCTTAACCTACTACTAATCCCAAAGACAAGGGAAAAGGAAAATTTGGGGAGACAGTCAAGAAATAGAAGATGAAGATTCCTCAAATTCTGATGGATCATGTGTGTAAGATGGTTCAAGTCTTTGATGATGTTGTTGCTGAAGATGAAACAGTTAAAACTCTGAAGAGAAAGAGGATGACAAAAGAATCTAAGACAACCTCTGACATAGCTCAAGTTGTTCATAGTGAAGAAGTTCAGAACTTAATGAATCCTGAAGATATTTCAGAACAACAAGCTATAGATGAAACTGCAAATCCTGATCAATTCATCAAGACATCAATCTCTGACACTGCTCAAGTTGACATATATAGCTTAACATTAGAAGACAAGAAGAAGCTGTTATGGAACAAGTCTATTCCAGTTCATCCTAAGATAAATCATATGTTGAATCAACTTACAGCATTTGGGGTAAAAGCCAAGCAAGCTAGAGACACTTCTAGATTAAGTTCTGACAGAGAGAAATTCTAGACTGGGATAGAAGTTGATATTAGAGATCCATTCACATTGACTGACAAGCCATTTGAAGAGATCATACAGAAGCACCTTGACAAAGTGTTTTCTGCTCAAGTAGTGATGGATAATCATGATGATTATGAAGAAAAAGAGAAATTGATCTTATTTCTGATTGATGGCAGAACTTATAGATTATCTGAATCTGATGTGCTGAAGAAATCTGTCAAATAGCTCCAATATATTCATTATCTATTGGAGGTAAATTCTGATGTTACCAGGAAATAGTCAGAATATATTTTGAAGACAATAAGAGATTTACTCAGAATTTCTGGTGCAAGAATGACAGAGTATACTCCAATGATGACTGAGGATGATGGAAGAGAAATTCCTATGAGGAAGAATTCTGCTAAGGTAGGAGTAATTCTGAAAGGAAGATGCTTATGCTATAATGAAGATTCTACACATCCAAGGGTAATCAGACTACTGGGAAATGGACTTGAAAGAAATCCAATTTCTGCCCTCAGAGCTGCCATATATCAGATTGGTGATACTGAAGATGAAGAACTGCAGCAAGTCAAAGCTCAATTACTTGAAGTTAAAAGAAATGCAGAGACCAAGCTGGTATTAGACTTTGTAAGGAATCATTATGGATTCAGGCTGATTCAGTGAATTTGGTAAAAGCTGCATGGACTGTAAGTTGTACTTAGTTGTGCATATAAACTCTCATTGCATTTGTACTTAAATGTTTTTGACATCATCAAATCTATAAACTTATATATTTTTATAATTTACAAGATGAGGCTGATTGTTAGATATATTTGTGATGTCATGTCTAATCTGATTTATTTAGTTTCAGAACTTATTATCAGAACTTAACTGGAAATCAAAACTTACTGAAGACAGGAAGTTATCAGAACTTAATCCATCAGGACTTACATCAGAACTTAAGTGCGGATACACTTCAGGGATGAAAAATGGCTGATTTACAGGAGAGGATCTGGATTAAACAAAATAAGATATGCTTGGAGAGTTGTACAGCTAAAGGACTAGAGTAAATCTCTGATTGATGTATTTTAGGAAATAGAACATATCATATCAATTAGGAGATATCTTGTAACTGTGTAGTATATAAACACAGATTAGGGTTTACACTATATGTGTTATCATTCACGAGAATATTATTCATTGTAACCCTGGCAGCTCTTAGTGATATCATACATCACTGAGAGAGTAGATTAAACCTACTGTAACAGAGTTTGATATATTGAATTGTTAGATATATTTGATAATGTCATGTGTAATATGATTTGTGTTTAGTTTTCAGATCTTACATAATAGGACATATCAGTACTTAACTGGAAATCAACACTTATACTGAAGACAGAACTTAAGATATCAGAACTTAAGTTATCAGAACTTAAGGTTCAGAAGATATTTATCAGGAGATAATATCAGGACTTAAGATGACTTTCAGATAAGGCAGGCGGCTAGTTGAAAGGAAAGAAGATTGAGACTAAGACAAAAAGAATTGTGCATGAAGAAAGAATTCTATGAAGGATAGAATACTTGGAAGAAAAGATAACTAGTTGATATATTTTAGGAAGTAGAATTATATTCCATATCAATTAGAAGATTATCTTGTAAGTGTGTAGTATATAAACACAGGCATAAAGTTTACACTATAAGTGTTACGATTATCGAACTTATTATTCTTTGTAACTCTAGCAGCTCTCGTGATAATTTGTTCATCACTGAGAGAGGACAGTTCCATATTGTAACAGAGTTTATTGTGTTGAACAAAATTTGTTTTCTGTTACTTGAGTTCTTATATTCGATTTGATTGTGCTAAACACTGTATTCAACCCCCTTCTACAGTGTGTGGGACCTAACATGAATAAACTTATTTTCTGTTACATACTTGTGTTTATAATCGAATTGATTGTAGATACTATATTCAACCCCCTTCTATAGTATCATTGAGGCCTAACACTGTAATTTTCTTTCCCCATTTCTATAAAGCAACTGAGCATATAGATATTTTATCCTGCAATGTTTTCCCCCAGTTCATTTTCCATGTATCCTCCACAATTTTCTTGCACATAGGCTCTCTTAACCATGCATTTTCAAAACGAAATCATGTATCTAAAATACCACTAGTTGCAATCACAGGTTCAAGGAAAATAGGACTATGGTCCGAAGTAGAAATTTCCAAGTTTGTCACCTTAACTTTTGCAAAGTGAGCCATGAAACTATCAATAATCAGAGCTCTATCAAGCTTGATCTCAATCCATTCATCAGGACCGTAACTTCTTGCCCACGTAAACTGGTACCCCTCTAATTCCAAGTCGTGCAAATTAGAGTCATCCAAGACACTTTGGAAATGTTGGATTAGATGATTAGGATACGGACGACCCCCCTTTTATCCAGTTGATCTAAGACATTATTCATGTCGCCAATAATGCACCATGGTAACGGTGACTCCGTACTTAGCTTTCTTAATAGATTCCAGGTTTTATGCCTCTTAGCTCGATTTGGCTCACCATAAAAACCTGTTAGCCTAAACTTATAAACACCATGTACCTCCACAGTCACATCTATATGATTGTTACTGAGACTATTTAACGTAACCTCCTCTTTATTTTTCCATAGTATAGCTAGCCCCCCATTGTGACCTCGAGCCTTCACTATAATAGCTCCCTCAAAACCTAACATATTTTTTGTTTTTTCAACTCTTTTTTTATTGCATAGAGTTTCACTTAAAAATACAATATTGGGTTTCTTTTGGACTACGGTATCTTCAAGGAATTGTGAAGCCCATGGAAATTCCAACTTAACGTACTCATGGTGATAGGCGAACTCCTTGTCCGAAGCCCTCCTTTAGCAAGTTTTTTGGATCATTAAAATCCTTTGAGAGTTTGACTATATCTTGGTCCATATCAATTATGTTCTCATTATCCAGGCCCGTATTTAATTCAATATTCACACTTACATTACTTGTTGGATCAGGCCCATCACTTGTTCTCCTTTTTTAATTCTTGACTATAGTAATCCCTGATTTGAAGGCATTTGATGAATTATGTTCCACCAATTTCTCCTTTCATTTGAAAAACTATTTTTCCCTCCATCCATACCCGAGTTAGTTGCATTACTTCCTAAATTTATGACTGGTATAACAGCATCCTGATTTCGTGCAGAAAAAGTCTCACATGCATTAACTCCTACCGTCGTCGTATTCCGTTCACCAGCTCTATTTCCATCCCGGAGCCATCTTTCTCCAATAAGATTTGTTTGTCATTTGAATAGGGATCTCATCCATGAACCATAAGGTCTGGTAATTTTATTTTTTGGCGTATCAAAGATTCGGCTACAAAACTTTTCAGAATGGTCTATGATTCCATAAATAAAACAAAAGTTTGGAACATTTTTATACTTAAAAATGATCCAGAACCATTCATTCCCTGCCTTTCGTACTTTCATTCTTCACTTTAGAGGCTTTGATAAATCCACTGCTACACGGAGCCTTAAGTATTCCCTACATACCCCTTTAAAATTATGCTGGCACGATTCAACATAATCCCCTACATAATTCCCCACCTCCTGAATAACTTTCTCAGTCATGAAGCCAACATGTAAATCATGAATCTGGACCCAAAGTTCTAAATTATTTAGATTGACTCCCCTTAGAATGTCTCCCTCCTTCATGCGAGTGATAATCAGAGCTTTACGATTATAAAACCAAGGACTTCCACTACATACCCTTTTGATATCAATCTTATGATGAAACTGGAATAGATAAAGATTGGTATCAATTTTCTTGATATAAACACCTTTCCCTGGATGCCATAGTGCTGCTAATGTCTGCCTCATTGCTGGAAAATCGACTACCCCCTCCGTTATGAATCTTCCAATAAGATAAAGATTTGCATCAAAGTCTTGAAAGCCGTCTATTTCTCCATCAACTACTATTTCTTCCAGTGCTAACCCACCATCTTCCTCATCATCAAGCGTAATGTTGTTCATTGCATTGATGATGCTACTAGTTGAAGCCATATTAAGAATGAATTCGAAAATAGAATGACGAAATGAATCAAAAGACTTGAGAGCAAAACAACTATCTGATTATGTCAATAGATAATAAGGATATGTATATGTGTTACTATTTGTGCCAACAGGGGGTTGGGGAATCCTCGAGCAGTTAGAGTGCTGCGGGATCTTGTCAAGTCCCGTAAACCTGATTTTCTTTTTCTTTCTGAGACTCTTTCTTTTAGTAGTAGAATAAATGAACTCTGCTCAAGTCTGGGGTTTATGCATAGTTTTGCAGTTGATCGTGTAGGGAGGGGAGGTGGTTTAGCAATTATGTGGAGGAGTACTGTAAGTTGTACTATTAGCAGCTCCTCTACGAATCATATTGATGTGGAGATTTTACATGGCTCGTCTCCACAATGGCGTCTTACTTGTTTTTATGGATACCCAGAGAGAGAACGCAGACGTGATTCATGGGACTTAATTAGATATCTTTCATCTACATCAACGTTACCATGGTGCATAGTTGGTGACTTTAACGATATGTGTTTTCAAAGTGATAAGGAGGGAGAGCATGACCACCCTCAGTTTTTGCTAGACGGCTTCAATGAGGCCATTTCTGATTGTGACTTAATGGAACTTGATCTTAAAGGAGGATGTTTTACCTGGGAGAAGGGCAAAGGAACATCTAGTTGGGTCAGAGAGCGACTGGATCGAGCATTTGCAACAGACCAGTGGTGGCAATTATTTCCATTGTGCAATCTATCTGTGAGTCATGTTGTGTATTCAGATCATGACCCTATTCATTTAGATTTGTGTAATACGAAGCTGACCAAGAAACAATTCCGTTTCAAATTTGAAAATACGTGGCTCAGAGAGCCAAGTTTTCGTGGTGATGTTAAGAAACACTGGGATGAGCTTCCTCGGTTGCAACTTTTGCCTAAATTGGTTGCTATTTCGTCCTATATGGCCAAGTGGGGACGGAATTTTTTTCATAAATTCAGGGACAAATTGTGTAAGCAGAAAGAGGTCGTGAATGCTCTAGCAAGTAGAACAGATGAAGATAGTGTCAAACAGTACTTTGTGGAAAAGAATAAAATGCATGAGCTCTTGTTACATGAAGAAACATACTGGAAACAGCGAGCAAAAACCTTTTGGTTGGCTGAAGGGGATGCGAATTCGAAGTTTTTTCATGCGTATGCTTCTGCCAGGAAGAAAACTAATTTTGTAACGAAGCTGCGTAATGAAGAGGGAGACATGTTGACAAGCAAAAGTGATATGCATAGGGTGGTTTTGGAGTACTTTCATAGAGTCTTTGGGGAGCAGAGAAGTAGCATGGTTCTGGAGGAGCAGGTTTCTAGAGTGATCACAGACGAGCAAAATAATGCACTAATAGCGGATATATCATTCGATGAGTTTACTAAGGCTGTCAAACAAATGCATCCTGATAAAGCTTCAGGGCCCGACGGATTGAATCCCGCTTTTTTCAGCAATTTTGGCCAAGTCTGGGTCGTGATGTTTTTGAGAGTTGTAAAGATTGGCTTCAGCAGTGCAAGTTTCCTTTTGAATTGAATGATTCAAATGTTGTACTAATACCAAAGAAGGAGAATGCGGATCGTATGACGGATCTTCGTCCCATAGCACTTTGCAATGTACTGTACAAGATTCTTGCGAAGGTGCTGGCTAATAGACTCAAGGTAATTCTTTCTGGTATTATTTCTGAAAATCAATCCGCTTTCGTTCCAGGGAGAAATATCTCTGATAATGTGTTAGTAGCTTTTGAAATAATTCATCATATGAAAAGAAAGCATTCTGGAAATGTGGGAGAAGTGGCATTGAAGTTAGATATTAGTAAGGCGTATGACAGGGTGGATTGGAGTTATTTGAGTACAAGGATGCATCGAATGGGGTTTTGTGATAAATGGGTAGATTGGATTATGTTGTGTGTGCAGACAGTGAAATATACGATCTGTTTTAATGGTGATCAGTTGGGTCCATTTCAACCAAGAAGGGGGTTGCGCCAAGGCGATCCATTGTCGCCATATCTGTTTTTATTATGTGTGGAAGGTCTATCACGAGCTATCTCTCAAGCTTCGGAAGCTAATCTTATTCATGGGTGTAAAGTGAGTCGTTCTGCTCCAGCTGTCACCCATCTTTTGTTTGCGGATGACAGTTTTTTGTTCTTTAGGGATGATAATGAGGAGGTTATGAAAGTTAAGGAGATTCTTGATAACTATGCAAGCTTATCTGGCCAATCTATAAACTATCAGAAGTCAGGAATTTTTTTCTCTGCAAATGTTCGTAGGGATAAACAGGTCGAGATTTCTAATGTTCTTGGAGTGTCGACTGATCTCTCTAAAGGAAATTACCTGGGGCTTCCTTCGTTAGTAGGCAGGTCGAAGAATGGTGTATTCAAGTTTCTGAAGGATAAGATTTGGAAGAGACTGCAGGGGTGGAATGTGAAGGTGTTGTCTAAGGCTGGCAAGGCTGTTCTTTTAAAGAATGTTGCAACTGCAATTCCATCATACAGTATGTCTTGTTTTTTAATTCCAAAGAAGTTGTGTCAGGAAATTGAACAGATGCTAAACAGTTTCTGGTGGAGTTCATCTTCGAGTAATAGCAGAGGAATTCGATGGTTATCGTGGGATAATATGAGTGGCACAAAGGACAGAGGTGGTCTCGGGTTCCGTAATTTATATGGTTACAATTTGGCCATGCTAGGGAAACATGTATGGAACTTTGCTCATAATCCTAGTTCACTAGCTGCTCGAGTCTTTAAAGCCAAATACTTTCCTAAGACAAATGTTTTTAAGGCAGAGAGAAGTGGAGGGGCTAGTTTCATTTGGTCTGGGATTTTTGCAGCCAAAGAGGAATTAAAACGTGGATTCAAATGGGTGCTTGGGGATGGTCAGAGTATTTGTGTGAAATCAGAGCCATGGCTTAACGGTAAGAATGATTATATGATTGATTCTGGCTACGATATTGCAGGTGACATGAAGGTGGCTAAACTGTTTTCTCAGGATACAGGTGGGTGGGACGTGGAAAAAGTGACTGGTATGTTTAGTGATGTTGATGCTCGAGCGATCTTGAATATGAAAATTCCCCGTTCACTGGTGTCAGACAGAGTTTCTTGGTTACATAGTAGGGATGGTTACTATACTGTTAAAACAGGTTATAAGTTGTGGCAAGACGGGAACAGACAACAGATAAACAACGATTCTTCTAATGGCTGGAAGAAGATATGGAAATTGCTGGTTCCTCAGAAAGTGAAGTTTTTCTTATGGCGGTTTTGCAGGAATAATGTCCCTGTTCGTTCAGTCCTTCAAAAAAGACGTATTGAAGTTCCTGTTGTATGTCCGATGTGTAACACGGGGGAGGAAAATTTAGCCCATCTATTTTTCAACTGTGCGTTTGCTAAGCAGTGTTGGCAGGCTTTGAGCGTAACAGTAAGTGTTGCTGAATCTGAGGATGTCTCAGGGTGGCTTCTTCATAAGCTTGGGGAGGAGGGTTATGATAGTCTTAGCAGGATCGCAATGACTATGTGGGCTATATGGTTTTTCAGGAACAAACGCATCTGGGAGAATAGGTCTGTTTCATCTCAATTTGCAGTTGATTGGGGTATGAGGCAGTTGCATGACTGGAAGTTTGCAGTCTCACAAGTTCAGTGTAGGCCTACGACTACTGCAATAAGAACCAGTGAAGAAAATCTGAAATGGGTTAGGCCAATTGCAGGCAAGCTGAAGGTTAATGTTGATGCGGCTGTTACTCAAGGATCATCATATTTTAAAGTAGGAATGCTTCTCAGAGACAGCACAGGGGAATTCAGGGAGGGCAAGACTATGCATTTTAGCAGAGAAGCATCAGTCTTGGAGGCTGAAACGGTGGCCATAGAGGAGGCTTTGGTTTGGATAGGAGCAAAAGGATTCAAAGATGTCTGTGTGGAATCCGATTCTCTCTTAGCAGTCCAAGCGATAAATGGAGGCAAGATCTATCAGCAAGAAGTTGGACATAGTATCGATTTTTGCAGGGCATTTTTAGTTGCTAGACAAGATGTTGGTGTTAGGCATGTTAGAAGACTAGCTAATAGGGCAGCCCATAATATGGCTCGTATCCCTTGTGAGCTAAATTCTTCTGTGAGTTTTTTGATTCCTCCACGTAATGTGTTGGATTCTGTGGTGTATGATGCAATTTAAGTAATAAAGATTTTATTATTCTTCAAAAAAAAAAAACTAAAGCTCCTCAAGATTGGAGTTGTTTTAAGAGCATCTCCCTTTTATGTTTTAAATTAAGCACTTAATATGTGTGTCGCTAAAGAGTTAAAAAATTATTTTTCTATTGCAATTCAAGAAATAACGTTTTTAGCCATATTTTTCCTTTCATATTTAGTTAGCTATATATTTTTAAATAATTAAAATTACAATTAAGATAATAATTTTGATCAATATTTAACATATAAAGATGGCCATTATATGAAAAAATATAAATAAACTAAGATATAACATGTATTTAGTAAATAATGTAATATATTTTTAAATAAATGTATTATTAAAATCTATGATAGTATATATAAGAATTAATTAACAACGTGAAATATTCATGTTCAAACTGATATGAAAAATAAATAATAAATTGTTAATGCGTGTTTATTAAATAAAATTTATATTATTAGAAAGTTTATGTTATAAATTTTTTTAGAAAAAAATAGAATGCTAAAATTTTTAGTAATTTAACCAAATTGACAACGAAAAATCAATTAATTTAACAATTATAGGATAAATAGAGTAGTGTTAGATGTACACATAATTCAAAAATTTATTTGATTTTGATTTGGACATTGTACCTTGGCTTATTTTGAACATAACATCGGAATCTACTCGATCTTAAAAAACACAAAATTTGACTATTTTTCACAAATGTATCATATCTCGGTCAAGTTGAAGTGTATTTTTTAATTAGAAGATTTAGAAAGTTTGTTTATTGAATTGATAAAAAAAAGTTATATCAATGAAATAAGGTGTTTGTATCAATTTACATCCACGTGAATTAATGTGTTTAAGACCTTTGTAAGACCAGGTCAATAAATAATATATATCAAAATTACAAGATTGATTTATTATGATTTGTCATGGACATGACTAGATTATCGCACGATCGGTTAAAAATATGGGGGTTGTCTCGACCATTTCTTTTTCTTTTTATTTTGCACTTTGTTAAAACAAAATATATAGTAATATCAATATTTAAACTATATATATGTAATTTTTTAATATATGCAAATTCTTAAATTCTTAAAGAGCAAAATTGATATTCTAATTTATATTTCATACTGATTCAAAAGAAAGATGTTCATTTGTTTTATAATTAAAAAAATCTAGCAATTAAGTAATTTTGAATATTGACTTTACCGATTTTAGATAGTATCTTAATTACAAAAATAATATAAAATGTACATTTTTTATATATTTAAAATTATATATAAATATAAAAGTTTTTGAATGAAATGCTGAATTTCTTGCCATTGTTTGTATGAAACTATTTTATGTTATTATAAAATTATTTTCATATTTGAAATTATAATATATGAATGAAACTTATATACACACTAAAATATAAGATTTAATTCGATCTATTTTATTGTAAAAATAAAAAGTAATTATATTGATCACATAAATTATCGTATTCTCTCTTTCAAAATAACTTAAAGCATTAAAAATTTAAGTACTAATATTTATGAATATTTTATTGAATTTATAATTGTTTAGCACAACCAGCCAATATATATGATCACCGAATATGTACATGAAAAAAAGGTTGAAATCATACACAAAAAAATGACAATGATTAAAATAATGATACATTAGTCTCTATAATAGAAATAATATGTAGTATAACACCAACCCTATCACACACAATAACATATTCTAAAGTACATAGTGGACATGCATATATTTGTTAACTAAACACAGTCGTAGAGACTTTAAAAATATTATATTAACACTTCAACACGAAAAAAGTGTGATTAGACTAAGACATCTTCTACATCATATGTAAACTCACATTACACTCATATATATGAACTACGTAAATTATAATAAAAACAACAACTTATTTGACTTAAAGATCATGTACAATCAAAATATTTGTTTTTACCGGAATCATCAAGCGTGCAAATAAAAATTTGTAACACAATAAATCATCAATTTAGATTCTAAGTATTCTTTGAACATAAACTATCTACGATGCTATTTTTTTATACATTTTTTTATGAAATAAATTAATGGGACAAAAAACTCTATAAAAGTATGTTAGGTAATGAATACAACACATAGGGGGTGAATGTGTTTTAGACAATTTTAGTGGCTTTTTTTTTCTTAAGCTTGGTGAACAAAGAAGATGTAGAAATGTAACTTGTAAAGATAGTATGATTTAAATGAGATAATAATACATGCACAGGTGTTAGTCCCAAAGTATCGTAGAAGGGGAGGGGGTTTAATACAATACCTACAATCTTTTTCGATTCGTTTCAAGTTCTTCGTTAAAAGTACGGAATCAAAAACAACACAAAACAATTCGAGGAATATATTGTTTTATTAATATAAACCTGGAGGTTGCTACAATCTAATCAAAGTATTGATTAGCTATAATAAATTCAGCAGCATAACAATATGTTTACAAGGATAATAAATATGAAGCTTTAATGGAGCTCTCGTAAACTTTTTGTGTTTGCTGAAGAAGATAACTCACTGAATGAATTACATTCAATTGCTGCTTTGTAGTCTTTCAAATTTCAATGGATCCACACAATTCATTAATTTTGCTGCATGCAATTCTGTGAATAACTCATCTATGGCGACAACTCTGTGGCGACAAGCTTTCCCCTGTGCTTCCTCTATGGCGACAGCTCTGTGGCGACAAACCTATGGCGATAGAGTTGCCTTAAATAATTCTCTGTGGTTACAGCTTTTGTGGCGATAACTCTATGGTGACAGAGTTGCCTTAGAGTAATTTCTTTGTGGTTATAGCTTCTGTGGCGACAGAGTTACCTTAGAGCAATTTCTCTGTGGTTACAGCTTCTGTGGCGATAACTCTATGGAGACAGAGTTGCCTTAGAGTAATTTCTCTGTGGTTACAGCTTCTGTGGCGATAACTCTATGGTGACATAGTTGCCTTAGAGTAATTTCTCTGTGGTTACAGCTTCTGTGGCGACAGGTAGAGAGAGTTGTCATGACTTAGAATATTTTGGCTCTGTGTCAAACCATTCTTCAATGTATCAATCATTTTTCTTCTGTTAATTGAATTAAAATACTTTCTTGAATGCTGATGTTTGGTGCACTGGTCTGGTTCACAAACAGTTAGCATTGTGAGGATCCTAATTCAATTTGTCTTGGGTTCCTGAGTTGATACAGACTGATGTTTATCCATTGCTTCTTTCACTGAACCCTTGATCTGTTAACACTTGAAATCAATACATGCAACTGATGTCTAAAGTCCTTTGATGTTTTATTCTTCATGGCTGCTTGAACATAACAATGAACTTCTTTCCATGATCTGTTGGAGGACTTAATGAATCAATCACATCATTTGGTTCTTTGTGTTTATCCCGTCTTCATCTGAAGGGATCCTGTGCTTCACAGTTTAATATTATTTATCTGTTTCTGTTTTCATGTTGAGTTATAAATCCTCGATTACATGTTACATTATATTATACTTTACAATCTCCCCCTATTTGATTGTTAGAGTTCGACAAGCAAATCCCTAAGGATAACTCAACTGATAATAAGAAAAAGTATGAACTTTAAAATAGATAAAGATATTAAATACATTCTGGATTACATATTCATTTCCAGATTTCTTAAGATACAAATTACAAAGAAGTGTTCCTCTAGCCTGAACATATACTCTATGTCTTCTTTGTCTTTGTCTTCTTTTGCTTCCTGCTTCCCTCTTCTTCTTGAGGCTGCTCGGATTTTCTCTTAGAAGCTTTTTTTTTAGGAACTGAAGGTTTTGGAGGAGACTCTTTCAGCTCATTCAATCTTGCTTGCACACAATCACGAGCTTCTATCTCAAGTACTTTGACTGGAGGTGGATTATTCAGTTCATGAAGCATTAACTCAAGGTATTTGACTTTGGTGCATTTAGGAACAAGATCAAACAATAGAGATGATTTTCTGGACATTACGAAGACTGTTATCCTTTTAGGATGTCCTCGTACTCTCTTGGTATCATTGATTGATTCTTCCTCCATCACTTCATCAAGTACCTTTATGATAGGAATCAAAGCAACCTTGTCTTTTTTACATATGGATAGTTTGACATCCATCAAGTCTTGCTGTATTGAGTCTAATTCACTTGTCCTGAAGTCTTTGATTCTGATCTTGCTTTTGTTGATTCTAAAGACTACCTCCCCTTCACTGTCAGTGCTGATTATGGGTTCATTGTCTTTCAGAAGATTAATCTCTGTTTCCCCATTGATGAACACCATCTCATGATACGCTCTCGTAACCTTCTTTATATCCTTCTCAATGTCTCTGATCATCTTATCATTGAGCCTATAAGCATATAGAATTTCAGCAGGTTTAAGGTCTGCTTCAGATCTCTTAACACCTGGAGCAACCAGTTTAGCTCTTTTGCTCCTGAGTTTACTTTCCAGGAAAGTAAGTTGTAGATAATGAATGGTTCTTATGTGTTGGTCAGACATGGTGATGTTTTGCATCCTACCACCTGCAAATACTTTGATCACAAATGGATACATAAATGCTTGGGGAGATACATCCATCATCATTCTCCAAAGTTTGTCTCTGAAGTATTCGTTCTTATTTGATTTCAGCCATGGGATTTTTGATGCTAGGACAAATAGTTCAACAATGTTCAACTTTTTCAGTACACTGGTAGATACCTTCATCTGTAGACCATCTTTGTGATTGATAGTGATTCTCTATCCATTCTTCAGAATGTTCACAGTAGTTCCAGTAATTATTTTGTTGAATTGATCATAAAACTCATGGATGTTATCATGTTCTTTTTTGTAATGTTCCACAATTCTCAGCAGATTAGAGTTACTAGGGTCTGAATAGTGATATGTTTCTGGTTTGTCCATTTTCTTCCTTATATATTCCCATTTGCTTCCTTTCCTGTTAGCTCGAAGATATGCTTCTCTCTCTTCTCTGTTCCTCCTTCTTTGAATGGCTCTTTGAATTCTTGATTTTGATCTTTCCATTTCTTCTTGAATCTCTACATAAGAGCGATTTATTTTCTCTGGAAGTCCATAGAACAGAGAGTCATCTGAGAAAGCATCTTCATCTTCAAACTCTTCATCCTCAGAGATAATCTTTCTTTCTTCTGTAGCCACTTTCTCGAATTTTGGCTCACACCCCATCGGAACATCACTTTCATCTATTTCACCTTCTTCTAGTTCATCTTCAGAGAATAGAGGTTTTGGAGCATATATCTGAGACAATAGATTTCTCTGAGTTGTAAGGATTTGGCTCAGATGTCCTGATTGCTCCCCCTGAGATGTTGCACTCTCCTTAGAAAATCTTTCCTTGAGGAGCACCCTTTCATCAATTCTCTCTTCTAGTTCTTCCTCCATCTCATCTCCAAATTCATCATAAGTACCAGCAGTCTAAAAGGCATCTTGAAGTAGGTTAACAGCAACATCTACTTTTTCTTGTTCTACTACCTTTTTCTCCCCCTTAGTTGGGTTATCCTTCAGAGCTGGTGTTGATTAAGCATGTAAGGTTGAAACAGGGATCTCAAGAGAAACAGGCAGTTGCTTACTGACTGAGGTCATTAGCCCAGTACTGGCAAGATCTGCTTCAGATGAGACCGGGAGTGGTGCTTATTTGCTAACTGAGATATTTGGCTCAGTGTTGGCAATTGCTTTTCCTTTTCCTGTATGAGAGAGATATCGCTCAACGAATTCCCATAAATTAGCGAATGCTGCTTGCTGATGTTCAAGTTGATCGAAAAGACTGGCGATCTGATGATCTCTGAGAGATAGTTATGTCTGAAAGTGTTGATCTTTAAGAGCCTGTTGTTCCTTGAGATAACTGTCTTTGAAAGCTAGCTGCTCTTTATAATCTTGAGTGACATAGTTTGATAGATCTATAGGTGTAGTTTGGATGGTAGGTGTCTCACAGGCTTCTCGCAGTGTATTGCTCATCACTCTATCACTCGGTTTAGGGTCATGTGTGTCACTCATTCTCACAAGTTCACTCTGCTCAAAGCTCCGAATTCCAAGTGTACCTGCAGAAGACACTGGAGCCATCCTTAAGGAGGTCAGCAGTGGTGCAATGGGAGTTCACAAATCCCTATCCTTGTCTGAGACAAGTTGCCTGTCATCAGGAGATGACTCATCCAGAGTTAGAATCTCTGGGGGGAGCACTGGGTCCTTCATATTTGGCATCTGATCCCCAGCTTCCCCTTGTATCAGTGAAGATACATTCCCCTCAGGCTCACCAGTTAAATCTGGTTCATCGCTAATGGGTTGCCGATCCGCGCCTACGTCGGATCCACTATCCGCAAATGCATCCAGCTTTATTAGTCCTGGGGAGGTAAGTGTTGTGCTAGGTTTGGCAGTGATTACAGCACTCTCTCCTAACACCTGTGAAGGCAGTTGATCCATTGAAGGACCTTGAACAGGATATTCTAACCGTAAAATGGTTGAATTCCCTATTTCCGTCAATACTTCCTCACCAAATAGTACTCTTCTAATCGACTCATTTAAAGCTTCAAGAGCTTGGATATTGGATAAGGTGTTTGACTCGTTATAGGATGCCCTGGCTGACGGGAGAATTTCAATAGATCTACCTTGTTCAGAAGATAGATCTAGGAACTGTGTAGTTGCCTTTTTAGCCAGAGAATCCTTTTTAGAAGATACCTGGAGGTTTACAGTTATCTCAGGATGTTCACTACTTTGCTTCATAGGAGACAGAGCTGCGGGTTCTCTCAAAGTACCTTCCTTATTTGCTGCATCTAGTACAGTTTCTCCCTCTATTTGCATGGGGTCCTTATACTCCAGGGTTTGAGCTAGGAGAGTTGACGGTGTTTGGTTGGGCTCTAGAGGGTGGTTATGAATTTGTGGCATGCCAAATTCACTCCTTAGCCTATCTACTTGTTCAACAAGTAGCTGTGTGTGCTGAGAATCAAGGTGTAATTGATCTATGCTAATGAAATCAGAGCATGCTTAAAAAGAATGACTCATAGCAGAAGTACCCATACCTGAGAAGATTGGTCTGTAGACAGATGCATTAGAATGAGTAGACTCAGCAACTTGATATGGTGGACTAGCAGCTTCAGGTTGAGGTTGTGGAGAATCTTCAGGTTCAGCTTCTTGTTCTTGTCCAACTTTAGCCTCTGCTTGATCACCATGCTTAGTATCAGGTTGATCTGCTTCTGCATTCACATTTTCTTTAGGTTCATAATCAATGTTTTCATGTGGGTCATTTTCAGCTTGAGGTTCATCTTCAGCTTTAGGTGCATTTTCAGCTTCTTCTTCTTCATATTGAGCATCGATAGTGGCGAAGGCATCTATCATATGGTCTGTTAGGAAAGCAACCTCTGAGTTTGGATAGTTCCCTTTCTTGTGTAACTTAGTCACTAACAGTTGAGACAAGACATGAGGATCTTCCAATATATCACGATGAGTTGATGTCTTTTGGGCTTCTGACAGTTTTCCATTGAGCACAATCTGAAGGAACCTTGCGTATAAGATAAAGTTCTAACGTTGTGATTGGTTGTCCAAAATGTGCTTCATGAATAACCGCACAAAGTTGATGCGAAGATTATTTGCAACAGCAACCCCAACAACTTGATTGAAGATAGTTAGTCCGTGGAATCCAGCTGTCTTGGGAGCCAAGCAGTTAGATAGTATATTGAAGAATAGATTCCATTCCTTCGGAAGTTGATTTTTGTTGAAATGCCTTGGTAAGTCATCATTTGCTGTCATTGTGCTCCTTATTGCTCTGAAGAAACTGAGTAATTCCTAATCTTCTGGAGTGTCATCAAAATTATCACGAGGTAACTGAAGGTGTTCATTGAAGCCGTCCTCTGTAATTCTAATTGTATCATCACCAATGTCAAAGAAAAAAGCTAACTTTGCATCTTCAAAAGAATCTGTAGATGTTCTATGTACATGCCTGAGGAGCTCAACATTCAATTTCACATTAGTAGTTAATGCGAAACGTACAATTGAGTGTTCGTTTAAAAAACGGATCCAAGTCTCAAAGTGTACCATTTTCACTGGATCACGTTCAATAATAGAAACAAAATTTGTGTTTGGAATCTGAATATTATTCGCCATTTATATAAAATGAGAATAAAAATTTAGATTTAAAACAAATTCAACCGTGCCCTTCGAATTATTAAAAAAATAAATAGATCATAATAAACTTCTAACACACACTCAATTAATTAACCAAACACAGCCTTAAGGAAGAAATTAGGTTAAAAATCAAATCAAATAAAACTGCCAAACAAAGCCTTAAACACACAAATTTAAGTGCAAATCGATTTCAACAAATAACCGGTGGAATTTGTTGAAACTGGTCTTAAAATGATCCTTGTGTAATGGGCTCTCAGAATCTGTAAAAAATTAAAATTTTGACAGAGGTCTGTTAATGATTTGATCAAAACAAAAATTATTTCTTCTCCTGCGATTTTGCTGTTGTGTGTATATGAATGAAAAAACTGAGATGTATGTATATATATACTCGCAACACACTAGCAAATTAGAAACACAAGTGTTTCTGTGGCGACAGCTACCTGTGGCGACCACAAAGCACTGTAGTGTCTCTGTGGCGACACCGATATGAGTTGGTGCTAGTGATTCTTCTGTGGTGACACAGAGGAACTTCACTTAGAAAAAAAATACTAAGTTAATCCTCTGTGGTGATACATGAGATTTGTTACTTAGAGAATTTTCTGAGTAACCTCTCTTTGGCGACACAGAAGAGTTATACTTAGAAAATTTCTAAGTCAATCTCTCTGTGGCGACACTGATAACACCTTCTGGGCTGCTCAACATTAAAACAAATAAATCACAAATATATTTCACTACTTATACAAATGTTATCATTTTATTGATGACATTATATTTTTGTGAAAAATAATTATGCTGCAATATATTTAATATTAATTTCGATGAACCCCTTTAAATATTAATTACTTAAATTCCACTGAAATTAAATTAAATAGCTTTATCAATATGAATGTGCTCAATCATATATATAAATTGTATGTAAGCACATAAATGATTGATTTACGAGAAATAATTAATGGCATGTAAATTCAGATGTCCTTAAGATATTGAATTTAAACAACAAGTGAACTTAACCAGAATAAATTACAGTTATTGACTTCTAAAATCAATTAGAAATATTTAACATCCCAAGTTCACTAACCAACTTAGAGAAAGTGTTATCATCAAGTGATTTGGTGAAGATGTCTACATTTTGATCCTCTGTGGGTACAAAGTGTAACTTCACAGTGCCATTTATGACATGCTCTCTGATAAAGTGATACCTGATATCAATATGCTTTATTCTCGAGTGCTGAACTGGATTGTTTGAGATTGCTATTGTACTTGTATTACCACAGAATATTGGGATTTTTGACACCAACAGACCATAATCCCGGAGTTGGTTCCTCATCCACGAGATTTGAGCACAACAGCTTCCAGCAGCTATGTATTCAGCTTCAGCAGTTGATGTGGATACTGAGTGCTGCTTCTTGCTATGCCAGTATACCAATCTTCTTCTAAAAAACTGACAGCTTCCTGATGTACTTTTCCGGTCAATCTTACAACCTGCAAAATCTGAATCTGTATAGCCAACTAGGTCAAAACCTGTACCTTTAGGTTACCAAATTCCAAGATTTGGAGTTCCCTTAAGGTATCTAAATATTCTTTTAACAACTATTAGATGAGATTCTTTTGGTTCAGCTTGAAATATAGCACATAAGCATGTTGCAAACATGACATCTGGTCTACTTGCTATGAGATGAAGTAATGAGCCTATGATACCTCTGTAGCTTGTGATGTCAACTTTCTTACCAGCTTTGTCCTGATCAAGCTTGGAGGCTGTTGGCATGGGAGTCTTTGCTGGAGTTGAATCTTCCAGATTATACTTCTTAAAAAGTTCTCTGATATACTTGGTTTGACAAATGAACATTCCATCTTTCCTTTGACTCACTTGTAGACCAAGAAAGTAGTTCAACTCTCCCATCATACTCATCTCGTACTTACTCTGCATTAGCTTAAGAAAGGGTCGTCGAGACGATCAACCTATGAAGAGTTGTAGCAAGTGAGTATATGAGAATCTCTTACAAAGATCATCATTAGTAGAACCAAATATAATATCATCAACATATACTTAAACTAATATCATATCATATTTATGCATTTTATGAAACAGAGTTTTATCTATGACACCTCTAGTAAAACCATTTTCAAGTAAAAACTCAGAGAGAGTGTCATACCATGTCCTTGGAGCTTGCTTAAGATCGTAGAGAGCTTTGTATAGAAAGTAGACAAAATCACCCTGATTTGGATCTTCAAAACCTGGTGGTTGTTCCACATACACTTCTTCTTCTTCTAGCTCCCCATTCAGGAATGCACTCTTCACGTCCATTTGATAAACTTTGAATTCTGAATGTGCTGCGAATGCCAGAAACATCCTGATTGCCTCAAGTTTAGCTACTGGTGCATAGGTTTCATCATATTCTATACCCTCTTCTTTGAGAGTAACCTTTAGCTACCAGTCTGGCTTTGTTTCTCGTTACAATGCCATCTTCATCTAACTTGTTCCTGAATACCCATTTAGTGCCTATTACTGACTTGTTCTTTGGTCAGGGTACCAGCTTCCATACCTTCTGCCTCTCAAACTGATTGAGTTCTTCTTGCATAGCAATAACCCAATATGGATCTTCCAGTGCCTCATCCACTTTCTTAGGTTCCATTTCTGAAAGAAACACTAAAAAGTGGCATTCATTCTGAGTGGCATGTCTAGTTCTTACTCCTGTGTCAGGATCACCAATGATCAATTCAAAGGGATGGTCTATGTTCCAAACTCTTTGACGAGGCAGATAAGATCTTGATGTTTCCCTTTGTTCAGCCTGATGTTGAGTGTGAACTGTAGATCCTCTTCCTGCTCCCCCTGAGTTGTTGTCACCATGTCTGAATGATTCTGATCTATTTGTAGTGGTTCTTGATGGGGCTCCTGAATGATTATCATGATCATTATTTCCACCATTATCACCACTTGATCCTGAATCAGTATTGCCCTGAACTACAGGCACGGTTCTAGAAACCTCAAGTTCTATTATGTCCAAAGGATCATCTGATAGATTCTCAAATTCCAGAGATTCAGAATCCTTTTCTCTCTGCAGGCTTGTCAACTTCGTGTCGTCGAATGTTACATTAAGGCTTTTAATCACCTTCTGATCAGAAATCATATAAACCCTGTAAGCTTTCGATTCCAGAGAGTAGCCAAGAAATAAACCTTCTTCTGCTTTAGCATCAAACTTTCCTAGATGTTCATTTCCTTCCTTTAGCACAAAGCATTTAGCACCAAACACATGAAAGTATTTCACTGTTGGTTGTTTGTCAGCCATAATCTCATAAGGAGTCTTGTCATGATCTTTGTTAATCAGGGTACAATTTTGAATGTAACACGCTGTGTTGACAGCTTCAGCCTAGAAGTAGGTAGAAAGTCTTGATTCACTTAGCATAGTCCTTGCTGCTTCAACCAAGGTACGATTATTCCTTTCTACTACCCCATTTTGTTGTGGAGTCATTGGAACTGAGTACTGTCTCGAAATACCTTTCTTCGTACAAAATTCATTTAGAAATGCATTCTTGAATTCTGTCCCATTATCAGATCTGATCTTTCTAACAGGTAGTTTCGCTTCCATCTCAATCTTCTTTATATGATCCACTATCAACTGAGGTGCTTCATCCTTGGATTGTAAAAACAAAACCCATGTGTACTTGGAGAAATCATCGACCATTACTAAAGCATATATTTTCCTTGATAGTGACAATACGTTCACTGGACCAAGTAAATCCATGTAAATCAATTAAAGAGGTTCAGTTATACTTGTCATTTCCTTGCTTCTGTGCGATGCTTTCTTTGATTTCCCTTTTTCACATGCTTCACAGAGTCCTTCTTGACAGAATTCCATCTGTGGTAGTCCTCTCACTAGTTCTCTCTTGTTGTTGAGGAGGGTGCAACCTTATTTTCTTGAGATTCTGGTTCACGAACTACAAGTGCAGTTGTTTTTGCAAGTGTCGTACTCTTACTGTCAATAGAACTAGGTTCATAGATAATGGCTCTTTGTTCTTGCTCCAGCTCATGTGTTCTTAACTTACCATAGATCACATCCAGGGACATAGTGATAAAATATGCTCTTTCCCTAATTGATGTGTTCTTTTGTTCCAGGTGAACTGGGAGTGTCAGCATAAACTTTCTGTTAGACTCTCGTATGGGATAGACTTTCCCTTGCAGCTTTAATTCACTTAACAATCTTGTATATCTCTCAAAGAGTGAAGACAGTGCTTCTCCATCCATCACTCTTATACTTACACTTCAGCACGAAAAAAGTGTGATTAGACTAAGACATCTTCTACATCATATGTAAACTCACATTACACTCATATATATGAACTACGTAAATTATAATAAAAACAACAACTTATTTGATTTAGAGATCACGTACAATCAAAATATTTGTTATCACCTGAATCATCAAGCGTGCAAATAAAAATTTGTAACACAATAAATCATCAATTTAGATTCTAAGTATTCTTTGAACATAAACTATCTACGATGCTATTTTTTTGTATATTTTTTTATGAAATAAATTAATGGGATAAAAAACTCTATACAAGTATGTTAGGTAATGAATACAACACATATGGGGGTGAATGTGTTTTAGACAATTTTAGTTGCTTTTTGTTTTTCTTAAGCTTGGTGAACAAAGCAGATGTAGAAATGTAACTTGTAAAGATAGTATGATTTAAATGAGATAATAATACATGCACAGGTGTTAGTCCCAAAGTATCGTAGAAGGGGGGGTTGAATACGATACCTACAATCTTTTTTGATTTGTTTCAAGTTCTTCATTAAAAGTACGGAATCAAAAACAACACAAAACAATTCGAGGAATATATTGTTTTATTAATATAAACCTTGAGGTTGCTACAATCTAATCAAAGTATTGATTAGCTACAATAAATTCAGCAGCACAACAATATGTTTACAAGGATAATAAATGTGAAGCTTTAATGGAGCTCTCGTAAACTTTCTGTGTTTGTTGAAGAAGATAACTCACTCAATGAATTACATTCAATTGTTGCTTTGTAGTCTTTCAAAATTTAATGGACATGTGGCCAATTATTGTGCACACAATTCATTAATTTTGCTGCATGTAATTCTGTGAATAACTCATCTATGGCAACAGCTCTATGGCGACAAGCTTTCCCCCGTGCTTCCTCTGTGGTGATAACTCTATGGCGACAGAGTTGCCTTAAATAATTCTCTGTGGTTACAGCTTCTGTGGCGATAACTCAATGGCAAAAGAGTTGCCTTAGAGTAATTTCTCTGTGGTTAAAGCTTCTGTGGCGACAGAGTTACCTTAGAGCAATTTCTCTATGGTTAAAGCTTCTGTGGCGACAACTCTAAGGCGACAGAGTTGCCTTAGAGTAATTTCTCTGTGGTTACAGCTTCTGGGGAGACAACTCTATGGCGACAGAGTTGTCTTGGAGTAATTTCTCTGTGGTTACAGCTTCTGTGGTGACAGGTAGAGAGAGCTGTCATGACTCAAACTGATGTCTATTACCCTATTTTACATCAGTCAGGGTAGAAAAACGATGTTAAAAACTAGTATAGACATCAATTTCTTAATCCCGGACGTTGTGGGGTGTAGACTTTTACAACGGCTGTATGTAAAAAAGCGATGTGAAAGATTTTTATAGACAGCAGTCCACTTTAGCTAACCGATGTAAGAACCTTTATACACAACGGTGACTAACTGATGTAAAATGTATACAGTTTTTTTACCATATAGACATCGGGTTTGACATCAGTTTTTAACCGTTGTGTATAACCTTTAACATCAATTAGAATAATTACTTTTCGTTGTTGTTGTGTGTTAATTACATCGATTTTTTGCAAATATAAAGAAAAGAACTGATATTAAAGGTTTTTAAAGACATCATTTTTCTGTAGATACAAACAATTCAACTGATGTTTTTGCTTACTACAGACATCGGTTTTTAGGTTTTTTCTGATGTGTTATGTTTGTACATTTAACTAGCCAAATTAAACAAACCTCAAGCAAATCCAAATCCAATTGCAAAAAAAACAAAAAATACCAAAAGCAGACCCAAAAATGGTCGCAACTATATAATACGTTAGCTCTGTGCCATTGCTACATTCGACCAACAAAATTAAACTACAAATCGCAACATCCACAATCTACAACATTCCAGAATAACTTAGCTACTATATTTACTAATTATCCCCTATATTCCAACTAGCTAGTCCAGATCAACACAAACCAATAGTTATAAGTACCAACATAACATTACAAGTACCCAAAATAAAGTTCAAAGATCATCTGATAGAAGGCATTGAAATAAAGGCAGAGTAATGTGGTCGGTCATCATGGTCGATCATCATCGACAACACAAATTCTTGGATATACTGAAGAGTCTCGAACCGCACTTCATCCAGCTGCTCTTTTGTGTATAACTTCCGACACTTAACTCCCCACTGTGAAAATTACATGAAGTCATAAAACATTGCAAAAATTAGCACAAATGCAGATTCTGAACTTGTAAATCGCTACATTCAATCGAAACTGTCAATTGAAGCATACCTTCGATAAGAATTTCATTTCCTTGTCTTCGTATATATCTTTCATATATCTCATGACAACATAGCCACATTCACTTCCACCCGGTTGTTTTGGTGATCCTTATTTCAATAATAAGAAATAAGTGAATAGTCGATCAAACAATAATAAAAATAAGAAAAAATTAAACTACGAAGAATGCATAACTACTTATAATGAGATTTGTAATTGTAGGATTTTTGTTCACACGCCCTATTTATGCATTGTAAGATCTAATGGCTCTGTACAAGGGAACCGGTAATGTCAAACCCAAAAAATCATAAATATAAATTATTTATATATATTGATAGTACTACATTACCCCACTAAGGCTTCTTCAAGTGCAGTAAAGCGCTTTTGATGAGGCAGCATGTTGTGTTTATGTTGTGTACTTGATGATTTCATGAACAAAACACCTTAGTAGATTTTACCTAGTGAAATAATGTAGCACTCGACGGATAAGATTTATAGTCCCGACGGATGATCCATTATAGTCCCGACAGATAATGACTTATTATCCATCGAGTGAGTAGCTTATGTAACAATAAGTCTGTAGCATATTTCTGCATTTACCATTGTATATATTCTGTAAGTAGTATTCAAGTCATGTTGACTTTAACTAGATATGCAGAATAGGTTGATTAATTGTACATAGATGATGTCTTGTAATTCTGCATAAATGAAATGAAGTCAAGTGCCAGTTTGCTACCCAACGGATAACCTACAATGAAGTCGACGGATGATCAAATAGACAACCTGACGGATGATCATGAACCCGACGGATAAAGAATTCAAATATCTGTTGACAGTGATAACACAGTCACATTCGTCGAGTGGATGCAAATGGAATATGGTAGCCTATTCAACTGGGTTTTCGAGAACAAAGAAGCATTGCCATTTTCATGCTATTATGAAGATATTCAAAGATGCTGGAATAGAGTAATGAAGTAGCATTGTAATAGACTAGATAGTTTTTGTTTTATTATCTTGTCTTATTACTTTGTAATCTTGGTGATATATAAACCAAGTAGTAACAACTAAGACACTATCGATCTAAGCAAGAAAGTAGAGAAACATTTGTAAACAGAATTCTTAGTATTTCTCTGTAGTCTTAGAAGTTCAATTGTTGTAAGCAGCTGTGAGCATTTCTGCACACAGGGTTCTCTCGATATATAATATATATCTCTAGTGGAATCATTCAAATCCACCAGAAAGTTTTTAAAGACTCTTGTTTTTAATTACTTGTATTTTGATTCACTTAAGTTTTTATTCCGCATTTTGCTAATCAATATACTTATATTTATATTTGAGTTAGAACATTTTATTTCAAGAAAAAGTTTCAAGAATTCCATTCAACCCCCCTTATGTAATTCTTGTCATATTGTTACTCTTAAATCTATCTGAGTTAATTTGCAAGTTAAAATACAACCAGAAATTTAATTGATTTTTCAGTCATAGATGAGATTTTGGCTAAGTCAAAATTTACATCTCGACGGATGAGCTTTATCTATCGAGTTTGATCATCTATCGATATATTATCTACTAACAATAATCAATTATGTTTCTGGAATATTTTATGTCTCGACGGATAGCAGTTTATCCTCATCCGTCGAATTGTCTTAATCTCAGCCGTTAATTCCCTGCACATTATCAATCGAGTATACTTACAGTTTGTAAGCATAACACGATGGATAATGGATGGAATTTTTACAGTTTATTTTTAAACGGCTATTTTAGGCAATTTCTATTGGTTACTTTATTTACTTTATTATTTTTATCAGTTATTTTTGAGATATTATAAAAGCTTATTTCATTGCAATTGCTTTTCTTTTATCATTCTCAATTCAACTGCTCTAATTTCATTCTCTCTCAAAGCACTTACTCTCTTTCTCTTCAAGCTCTTATTCTCTAATAATGGTACTTGTTGTAAAGATTATGTCTCAAACTGGGTTCATTTATGAGAAGAACAATTTCACCGCACTAGTGAACAAGGGTATTCAGCAATCTGGAGACTATCACAAGATGATGGACTTTGTGAAGAGTTGCAAGCTCAACTATACCATGCTGGAATCACCCACAATCTTCTGTGAAGTTGTTGAAGAGATGTGGACCACTGCTACCTACAACTCTACAAATAAGACCATCACTCTAACCATTAAAGGTAAAGAATTCTGTATCAATAGTGATGTGATAAAAGCATGTTTCAAAATTCCTGATAACAATGTGACTTCACCACACACTGACACTGATATAATCAATATGCTTAATTCCATGCACTATGCACTTCCTACTTCTAAACTGAGTGATATTAGGAGAATGGGTCTTAGGAAAGAGTGGAGTTTCTTGTGTGATGTAGTTACAAAAGTTTTCTCAGGAAAGGTCAGTAATTTTGATTCAGTGAATATTTCCATGCTTAACATGCTCTACATGCTAGTTACAGATAAATTCTACAATTTCAGTGACCTTGTCTTGTTTGAGTTAGGTTTTAAATTAGGAGAGTTAAATAAAAGAGGTAAGAATGTGTATTATGCTAGATTTCTTATGTTATTAGCTAACCACCTCTGTGAAGAGATTGTGCTTGAGAACCCTAACAACAAACTAGATTGTTGGGTTCAAGAGAGAAGGCTCATTGCAGATTTGAACAGGGCCAATCATCACAAGGATGTGCCAATGTTCTATTTTCCTGTAATGCAAGCACCTCAGGTAAGTGAGGTAAGTTCACCTATCCCTACAACTATTCCAACCTCCACAATTTCTTTGAGTTCAAGTGTGGCTATGGCAACTGTGTCAATGACCAAACAGTTTCCTACCAAAGCTTCCAAACCTACAATTACTTCAAAATCCAAATCAAAGAAAGCCCCCTCTGGTATCTCCCAAAAGATGCCAGTTGAAAAATCCACTAAAGCCAAAGAGGGGAGTGTGAAGGAGGGTAAGTTAGGTGAGGGAAGGGGTGAACATAAAAGAAACCCCAAGAATAAGGTTGGAGAGTTGAGTGAATCCCAGCCTAGCCACACTGCAGTTTCTCAACAAACTACAGTGCTTAAAAAGGACAAAAGCTCATTTCTAGCTGCATCCTCCCAAAAGGATGTAGCTATTGAACAAAGCTCTCAACCAAGAGCACAAGCCAAGAGGGTTAGGGACACAAGCTCACCCCAAACTTATACCAGAAAGAAGAAATTAAAAACCTTTAGGGATGCACAGGGTACACACACTGTGCAAACTGGTGCTAAAGACACAGTCACTGCACCTTCACAAATTCAGTTTGATGTGGCTCCAATAAATGTGGAGTCACAGCCAAAATCTCTAGTTATAGAAGCACCTCTAACACCAAACTCACCAACAAATTCTCTGGATATGGATATGATAAACACATCAATTCCTGATTCCCCTTCTTTAACTCTGTTGGGGAAGCCAAAATCTAGTGCAAGTGAGCATCATTTTTTAGATGATTTGTTGGCTCACTTGCCAATTCTTTCAAGAACTATTGTGTCATCTGTGCCTAAAATATCTTCAATCAGCACGGAGTCAACAATAGTTTCTATTCCCAGCTCATTCAATTCTACTCTCTCGACGGATATTGCTCAACCGTTGAGTAATGATTGTATCCCGATGGATAAGCCTAACAGCAATCCCGATGGATAAGCCTAACAACAGTTATCCGTCGGATAGCAAAACCACTCACTCGATGGATATCACTCATCCGTCGAGTATCTCTGCACAACTTCAAACTTCAATTATTTCAAGTGCAGAAGATTTAGTGGTTGTACAGTCACTCTTAGGGTTGAGAGAGAAGAGTGTTTTGAGGGAGAGTCTGGGTTGCTCCCAGGAAAAAGGAGAGGAAATGAAAATATGCAATCCATTCTTCAGGATTGGAAAAAGAGAGTGAGAGGAGTCCCACCTTAGTAGGTGAGGGTGAGGGTGTGAGGGTGGAGAGCCAGGGTGAGACCCTGATGCAACAAAAGAGAGAAAATGAGATAAATGCAGGTACTGGAGCAATAAGGATGGATGTCATTGCTAGTGAGTCAATGAATGTCCAGGATGCAGACAGGGAAGGACTATCTCAGCATCCTAAAGCTGTTATAGATTCCACTTCCCTTGATGCTGAGGCATTTACTCACCCTGTTCCAGCTTATCAACTTCTAGTTGAACAGGGCAATGACAATACAGAAAGGATGCTGAATTTGGTGCATACCACACAGTCTATAATGAGAGCTAAGGATGCCATCACAACTTTGCCTTCTACAGCTGGTGATGTGGACTATGAGACTGGTGGTTCAGCTGATTTCTTTGGAGATGGGAGTAGGGATAGTGAAGATGAAGCAATGGACATAGGGGGAGAAGTAGGCTCAAGTTCAAGGTCAGGTATGCCATCATGGGCATTCTCAAAGCACTGTGATGAGCATTACTTCAAGACAACCCTGATTCAGTTAATCAATCAGACAAATACTGCTCTTCAAACCACTACCAATGCCAGCTCTAAGAAGCTCATTCAGGCACATCTAGCCTCCCTGCAACTTCAACAAATCCAGGGCTTCCAGCATGCTAGGGATATGAACACCATGAAGGGTGATATTGAGGAGATGAAGAAGGCTCTTTCAGACAGGATAGATTCTAAACTTCCAGAAGCTACAATGCTTGACATCAAGAGGCAATTAATAAAAAATTCTGATCTGTCAACCAAGATAGATGTCTTGGACACAAGAATGTCAGCCATGGAAGTATCTTGAACTGCCATTCATCTCCATCAAGCCCAACAGACTAATCTACTTCAAAAACTGGTGGCTGTTCAAACCCCCTCCTCTACTCAACTTGATGATAACAAAAAGGGGGAGAAAGGATCAAGTGAGGGGGAGAGGCTTCAAATTCAAATCAGTAAAGTAATTGTACCTTCAATTACTATCTCAAAGCCATCGGTTACAGATAACATAGATCTGATCAATGCAGCAGCAGCCAACTTAAGAGCAGCTGATAAGGAAAAGTTGAGTTTAGTCAACTGGGAGAAGATTGATGAGGAAATACAGAAAAAGTTTGAATTTGTCAAGGAGCCAGTTAAGTCAGCCATCCATCACTCTCAAGTCAAGCAAATTAGTGTGAATGAGATGAGCATGAACTATCTGAAAAGAGGACAATCTTCCTGCATCAAATCTCCAAAGGCTGAAATAATTCTCAAACCAAGGGTAAACTACTCAAAATCATCATTGAAGAACCCTTTGGACACTGTGTATGAGAAACCTAAGCCTGATGAGAAGAAGCTTCTGTCAAGGTCAATTGCTTTATACAAAGATCCAGCTGATTCAGCTTCCAAAAATTTTCAAAAATGGGAAAGAAATTTTTGTGGTGGCTGGACATCCTCAATTTGCTCAAGCAAAGAGAGAAGAAAAGGCTAGATTGAAGCAGGAAAAGAAGCAAGCTACTCTAGATGCTAAAAAGACTAAACAGAAGAAAGAGCAGATTGCTATCTTGGCCAAGCTACATGCTGTAAATTCATCACAACAAATTCCTTCTCAACCATATGAAGCTATTGAATCAAAGAAGCAAGTTGAACAACAGAAGAAATCTCCAAGAAAGAAGGAATTGGCTAAAAGAACTAAGAGGAAACTGGATATTGTTGACAAGGAATTGGAAGATCAATTTCCTAAGGAATCCACACCATCTACAAGTCAAGCATCAAAGCCCTCTGTGGTATTTGAAGATATCAGGGTGGTGGATCCCTACAGGAATATTCATGGTAAACCTATTGTGCCCAAAGATGAGCCAATAGAATGGGAGAACATACTAATTCCTGACTTCAATCTACCAATCCTTAGCAAGCCAAAAAGAACAAAGTCAAGAGCAGTCAAGAAAGTGAAGCTGTCACCTCTCAAATCCAAGTCTCAAGTCAAAGCTCAATCTAAAGTCAGTAAGGGAGATTATCTGTACTTGTGTGATATCAAAGAATTTTCTGATCTAAACCTCTATCTGGATGAACTAGATGAAGTGAGAGGAATTGATGCATACAGAAACCTGCCTGAAAGGTTAGTGTTCAAGTACAAAGGAGGAAAGGAGATTCAGTGGCCTCTTCACAGGATCCTTCAAGAAAGCCAAGCTATACTGATTAAAGTTTATTCATCCTTCAAGAAGAACTTTGGGTTCAACATTACTGCAAGAAGATTGGTATTGAAGAAGATTGAAGAACTAAGAAGTGTTAGAGCTAAAGATGCACTCCCAAACACTCTAATCATCCCTTACACAGGGAGAAGAGTGCATCTAAGGCCCTACTGGCTGATGGAGTTCATAGATGACAAAGGTGTGAGAAGATTCTTCAAATTAGAAGACCAATTGAGCATCTCTAGCAACGAGACTCTTTTGGAAATGCAAGGAAATCTAAATCTCTCTGAATATGATGAACTGGAATTCCACAGACAGCTCCAAAATCAGATTGAGGAAAACAACAGAAAGCTTGGAAAGAGATCCAGACCTTCAAGAAACTAGACCAATCTGCTCAGGCTAGAGGAGCATCTTGAAAAATGACTGTGAGCAAAACTTTGTACATTTTTGTTATTTGAAGCACTTTTCAGTAATATCTACTCTCTCTTAAAAGTTATATTTTTAGGGTGTTTTGTTATCATCAAGTATCTCTTAATTTATGGCTACAATTCCAGTAGACATAAATTGGGGGAGATTGTTATGTTTATGTTGTGTACTTGATGATTTCATGAACAAAACACCTTAGTAGATTTTACTTAGTGAAATAATGTAGCACTCGACGGATAAGATTTATAGTCCCGACGGATGATCCATTATAGTCCCGACGGATGATGACTTATTATCCATCGAGTGAGTAGCTTATGTAACAATAAGTCTGTAGCACATTTCTGTATTCACCATTGTATAGATTCTGTTAGTAGTATTCAAGTCCTAGATATGCAGAATAGGTTGATTAATTATACATAGATGATGTCTTGTAATTCTGCATAAATGAAATGAAGTCAAGTGCCAGTTTGCTACCCGACAGATAACCTACAATGAAGTCGACGGATGATCAAATAGATAACCCGACGGATGATCAATAACTCGACGGATGATCATGAACCTGACGGATAAAGAATTCAAATATCTGTTGACAGTGACAACACAGTCACATGCATCGAGTGAATGCAAATGGAATGTGGTAGACTATTCAACTGGGTTTTCGAGAACAAAGAAGCGTTGCCATTTCCATGCTATTATGAAGATATTCAAAGATACTGGAATAGAGTAATAAAGTAGCATTGTAATAGACTAGATAGTTTTTATTTTATTATCTTGTCTTATTACTTTGTAATCTTGGTGATATAAACCAAGTAGTAACAACTAAGACACTATCGATCTAAGCAAGAAAGCAAAGAAACATTTGTAAGCAGGATTCTTAGTATTTCTCTGTAGTCTTAGAAGTTCAATTGTTGTAAGCAGCTGTGAGCATTTCTGCACACAGGGTTCTCTCGATATATAATATATATCTCTGGTGGAATCATTCAAATCCACCAGAAAGTTTTTAAAGACTCTTGTTTTTAATTACTTGTGTTTTGATTCACTTAAGTTTTTATTCCTTATTGTGCTAATCAATACACTTATATTTATATTTGAGTTAGAACATTTTATTTCAAGAAAAAGTTTCAAGAATTTCATTCAACCCCCCTTCTGTAATTCTTGTCATATTATTAAGGGACTCACACAACAGATTAAGAATAAATATTTCAGATTCCCAAATCATGATCAATATCCAGTGGTAACTATTTAATTACCAAAAATTAAATCAAAGTGAGAATTTAAAAAATATAGGAACATGTGCATTGTACAATAATTTGTACCAACTATATATCTCACAAAAATTTACCTTTCATTATGAGGCAGGAGAAATATGCGCGAAGGTCCGGATCTCATCCTTGCAATGATATAATTCTGAAAATCATCGTTGATTTTAAATGTGGATGATGGATCGAGAAAGGCAAATATATATGAATGTTTTCTTTTACGAACCTTCGTCTGCAAATAACTGCAAAAAATATATAAGTAGTATGCATTATAATTAGGTCCTCCCAATATATGCAGAGGCACCCCATGTACTGAGCTAGACATTCTATCTTGGAGGAAAACCATACCAAACACAACTACATTCTCAATATTATCCACTGCCAACTCGCACTTTCACGGTTCCTAAATTTAAAATTGACAGGGCACATGTTATATTATGTTGTTGTCATCATAAATCAACAATACTTGACTGACCATTATATAAACTAAATTTTACCTTTTTTCCGGGGGGCGAAGGCTCCAAATAATCAAGAGCAACACAATCATCTTCATTCTCATCCATTGTCAATTTTTTTTCAATTTCAGGAAATAATTTATGCTTGATTTCATTAACCTCTTCATTTTCTTGTACTCCACAACTTGCTTTGTCAGAAATTGGCGATTGCAATTTCGATGCAGTAACCATTGCTTTCAGCTCTGACTTCAGCTCCGCAATCTGTGACATGAACTCCATTTTCGTTTGCTCAAACTCATTTTTTGTTTTCTCAAACTCAGCTTTGGTGATTCTGGTCCTTTTATCTTTTCCTTTTGGCAATTTGAAGTATGTTGTCGGAGTTACAAAGCTTCCGACTCCCCGAACCCGACCTGAATGCTCGGGAGTATTCAGTGCAACAGACAGCACATCTTTACTTCTATGTGGAATGAACTCACCCTAGCGCTTCTTTTCTATCAAGTCATCCTGTTATGACATAAAAATTAGTATAGAGCACTTGCAAAAAAAACAGAGTACTTGCAAAAATAACACAGAGTACTACTAAAAAGAAAGTTATATAAAAAACTTACAATTCTTTCAAATGTCTCCTTCATATCATCATCAATAACAGTGCCCTCTGGGGGTGTACGAGCAATTTTCCAAAATATGGCTGCATCGGGTATTTCATCAGGCTCCAACCGCCCTGCTTTCACCTATTTTTGAAAAAATAAAAAACATTAAAAAACATGCTCCAATTATGAAAATTATAAAAATAATATTAAATTCTTACTTCTTCTTCTTCCAAGCCGATGTATCATTTCCTGAGGTTCGGTACAGATATTTTCGCTCACTTACTCTCTCACTTTGCTCTTTGCTAAGACTCTGCATAAAAATCATCATATTGTGAAATTCATATCAAGGTAATTAGTTACAACATGAAGAGAAAAGTAAAGCAGTCTACAAAATAAAGCAGATACCTCTCAACTTTCAGAGCTCCTCGTTGCAACAAACTTTCTCCAAGCATCCTTACCAACATAGGCATACTTTTCAGGGGGATTCCTTAATTTCTTTTTCTGTCCAATAAAAGGCTTCACATACTTTGAGGTTAGTGTAGACTTAAACTGCCTCCATTTCGTATATTTAGAAGGGTCCCAATAAGATTGTCACACACATTCTTCTCGACTTGCATAACATCGAGACAGTGACGGACATGCTGGAATTTCCAATATTCTAAGTCAAAGAAAATTGATTTTTTTTCCATGGACAGTCCACCTTCTTTGACTTCTTTACTGCTTCTCCAAAAAAAAAAATTATTCGCTCCTGTTGCAGTAAAACTTCTTCACCGGAAATGGGTGGACGCGCAAAACCTAACTCTTGTTCACCATTAAAAGCTGCCTTCTTCTTCCTATAAGGATGGTGCCTAGGTAAATATCGACGATGACCTTGGAAAGACATTTTCTTCGAATGAGGTAAGTATTTAGCCACGGTATCATCCCCAGAAACAGGACAAGACATATAACCCTTATTCACACAACCAGACAAATTACCATATACGGGGAAGTCATTTATCGTCCACTTTAGAATTGCCTTTAAAGTGAAAAAAGATTTAGTATGAGCGTCAAACATATTTGGTTCACCTTCTTCCCAAAGCTTCTTCAAATCATCGATCAATGGTTGAAAAAACACGTCAATATTATTACCTGGCTCTTGCGGGCCAGAGACTAATACTGTTAACATCATATATTTTCTTTTCATGCAAAACCACAGAGGGAGATTATACGTTGTCAATACTACAGGCCAGCAGCTATACCTATTATTTAGGCCGTTATTGTGTGGGTTTATACCATCAGCTGCCAAGGCTAACCGAATATTTCTTGGCTTATTACCAAAGGTTGGCCACTTATAATCGACATTCCGCCATGAAGGAGAGTCAGCTGGATGACGCATGTGAACATCTTGACTTCTTTGGTTCACATGCCAAGTCATTAGTTTAGGGGTAGATTCAGATTTAAACATCCGCTTAAATCTGGAAATGATCGAGAAATACCACATAACTTTGGCCGGAACGTTGACTCTCTCTTTACCATCCTTTCCTAACTTCCACCGAGATTTGCGTCACTTGGGGCACTCGACAATATCGGAATTGACACCCCTATATAGAATGCAATCATTCGGACATGCATGGAATTTTATATACTCAAGGCCTAAATCAGATAGGGTTTTTTTAGCTGTGTATGTATTAATTGGCAAGACATGATCTTTGGGAAGTAAAGAACCAACCGAAGAGAGTAAATCTGTAAAGGCGCTATCACTAATCCCGAATCTCACTTTCCAATTATGTAATTTTAGCATTGATTCTAATTTACTACTATCACTGCCCTCAAATAATGGTTGCTCAGTATCGGCCAAAAACCGCTTGAACTCGTCTGAATATTTATCACAATCATCACCCACATTACCCCGATTACATGCTGCTTCACAAATATCACCTACCTCTGATGCCCTAATATTTTCTTCGATATTCTCTTCTATATTCACCGAAGAGGGAGTCGGCATTGTGCTAGCGGCAGATGACCTAGGATTGGCACTAGCCCCATGCCAAATCCAGTTTACATACCCCAAACTAAAGCCCTATTCATACAAATGACCTCTAATGATTTTTATAGAGAACTTTTTGAAATTACAGCAACGTGCACATGGACAGGGTATTAGTTTAGGATCTTTACAGTTTTCTTTGGCGTATATTAGAAAGTTTTCAACCCCGATCTCATACTCTAATGAATCCCTATCAGCCCGCATCCATGATTTATCCATATATAGACACGTACACCTAATTATAAGTTCAATATCAAATACTAAACAACTACATAGCTTACACATTATTTACAACAATTGTTACTCATGTTATTTTGTTTAAAAATATATCGAGATAATTTAATATATGATTAACTTACTTGGTGCAATTGTGTATTTAATTTATAATTATAATTCTTATTAGGTTAGATGCAGGACATAAAACAGGACACAAAACAGGACACTACTACACTACTAATAAAGGATGCACTTATCAATTCACACTAGTACACTACTAATGATAAAAATACAGATTTACAAAAAGAAAATTATAAAAATAATTACATTATCTATGTGTTCAAGTCAAGGTGCACAAGTAATTAGCTATGTGTTCAAGTAATTTAGTACACAAGGAAAAGAGTAAAGGCAAATTTTGAAAAAAAGAAAATTCATGGAAGTTTGTTACTTTTTAGAGCAAGAATGAAACATTGCAATTGTGATTCCTAAACTTAAGTTGTCGGTGATGTTTTTAAACATAAACTTGGCTTCACACTATGCAGCATACCAAAACCAATAACATATAAAGACCAAAACCAAAATTTATACACAAAACCAATAGAACAAACACTATCATTAAATCTTCATAACCAAAAGAAGTTAACAAACATACAATATAAAGACAAACATACAATATCATACATTTATCACTTTAAAAAATTAAAAACATACAATATCATACACATCATATAAAGATAAATACATGAAGATACATGCAATATAATGCCATACAACATCATACCTAATTTATACATACAATATCATACCTAATTGGTCCAAAAATCCCCAATTTTTAAAATCCCCAATTTGTAAAATCCCCAACTAAACAAGTTCGAACAAAATTAGGGTTCATAGAGAGCTTACCAAACCCAGAGCAAAGGAGTTGGTGCTTCGATTCGACTCAAACCTAGCTTCGGCTCAAACCCAGCTTCGACTCAACCCTAGCTTCAATTGGAGCTTCAATTGAGCTTTGATTGTGAGCTTCAAACCTAGTAGCTTCGATTCTTTCAGTTTGTGACTTCAATTGTGAGCTTCAAATGGCTTCGATTGTTTCAGTAGTGAGAGTAGTGAGAGTTCATTGGAGAGTAGTGAGAGTGGTTGAGAGAGTCGGGGTGAGAGAATGTGGGAGTTATGTTTTTTAGTTTTTAGTTTTATATTTTTAGTTTTTAGTTTTATGTTTTTTATTTTTTATTTGAGGGGAATGTGGGTGAAATATTTGGGGGGAATTGAATTTGTCTAGGGGGAAACAAATTTGGAGGGGGGAACATATACACTACTTAAAATATAAACAGGAAAAGACCCGGGCTGATTTAGCGTACTTTTTTTTCAGCTTACATTAGACATCGGTTGAACTACAAATCGATATCTATATAAATCATAGACATCGGTTTTATTGGGACCGATGTTGATAGTACTCTTTTACATAGGTTGCACCAACAACCGATGTCTAAAGGGCGATGTCTATTAACAGATTTCTAGTAGTGTCTAGCTTAGTGTATATTTGCTAATCTTGCACGCCTGTGACTTTACTCTGTCAGTTAATCTTGGCCTTTGATCTTGTACTCTTCAAGCTGCTTTTTGTAGACTTGTCAATCCAAATGATTGAATTGTTTGTTGATTGTTAATCTTGGATATTGAACTGGTCTACACTTTGTACTTTGAGTTTTACCTCGAGATCTCCATTTTGGTATATAAAGAACTTGACATCTCGATAAGTATAATGGCTTATCAAGATCTCTCATTACTCTATAGTTGTTTTGACTTGTAAAGGTCTCTGAGTTCTCTATAAAAGAATTTAGCTTGTCGAGTTCTCTCATCTTCATGTCTTCACTTTGGCTTATCGATATCTCTGAGTTCTCTAGTGACTAATTGACTTGTCGATAACTCAGAGTTCTCTAGTGATATTTGACTTGTCGATATCTCAGAGTTCTCTAGTGGTATTTGACTTGTCGATATCTTAGAGTTCTCTAGTAATATTTTGACTTGTCGATATCTCAGAGATCTCTAGTGATATTTGACTTTTCAATATCTCAGAGTTCTCTAGTGAATAAATGACTTGTCGATATCTCCAATCTTCATGTCTTCAATTTGGCTTGTCGATATCTCTGAGTTCTCTAGTAGCTTTCCTGACTTCTCTATAAGTAATTCTGGAGTTCTCGAATGACTTCTCTATAACACTAAATATGTGACTTGTAAAGATCTTGACGTAGAACTGTTATTCCTAGTGAACTAACAATGAGATTTACAGAAGGGGGGTTGAATGTAAATCTCAAAACTTTTTCAAGTTTTGAGCAGTTTCAAAGGCTGTGTGTTTAAGATAAACAAGTGTGTGAATTGCTTTAAGCTAATAAAGACAGATATATATTCAAGCACAAAAGTACAGAACACAACAGACCTTAAAAACTTTTCTAGTGGATTTGTTGTTCCACCAGAGATGGTATTTCAGAAAATCTGTGATTCAAGAAGTTGATCACAGCTGCATCCTAGTACAAACTAGATAATTTTTCTCAAGATTTTTCTAAACAGCTCTGGAAAAATTCTGTTCTAATTACTAGCTGCTACTTGGTTTATATAACACCAAGTTTACAAGTGAAGACAAAGATAAAAATTACAATAATAAAATAAGTTCTCCACTTTTTTCTTCTCCATTTTACTCCAGTGCATTGTTGACTATTGCCTCTTTATGCTAGAGTAGAACGGCTGCTTTTTCTGATGTTCCTGAAATAGGCTACCACATCTCAGTTGTCTCTGTCAACCCATGTGCCTCTGTTTGTAGGTACAACTACCACTTGTCAACTGCTATTTAACAGAACATCCGTTGAAGCCTTCATCCGTTGATGGCTTTATCCGTTGATGTGTTAGCAGTTGAAGCTCTATCCGTTGATGCACTCATCCGTTGAAGGATGTTATCCGTTGAAGCTTTAGAGACATCCGTTGAAGCTTTGTTTCTCATCCGTTGAAGGTCTTTAAGTTATCCATTGACACCATTTCATTTATACAAAATTACAAGGCATGAAATATTTACAATTGGCCTTCCTATCTGCATATCCTTTAGTAGTCAACATGACTTATAATTTCCCTCAACATTTAAGAATTATATCTCAAATTCAGAGACTGAAATGTGCTACAACACTAGACTTATTTCTAAGTAAAGCTACACCATCAACGGATAGCCAAAGTGGTCTTATCCGTTGAGGCTACAAACACTAGATTTCTACTTAAGTGTTTTGTTAAACATATCATCAAACTAATGCACATATATTCCTAACAATCTCCCCCTATTTATGTCTATAAGAATTGTAGACATAAATTCAAGGTTAACTTGATGATAACAAAACACTTAACAAATATATGAACTGAAACTAAGTAGAAATTTAAAAGTGCTGCAAAAGTGTATGTACTAGAAGGTAATTGAAGATTTACAGTGTTTCCAAGGGTGCTCCACTAGCCTGAGCAAATCATCTTTTTCTTCTTTGATCCCTGGTTTTCTTTCCTAGCCCTTTGTCATTTTCCTCAATTTGGAGTTGGAGTTGTCTGAAGAATTCAGCTTCATCTTCATCACTGATATCCAACTTAGATTGCATTTCTTAGAGAGTTTCATTGCTGGCAATCTTGAGTTGGTCTTCAAGTCTGAAAAATCTTCTGACTCCTTTATCATCTCTGAATTCCATCAACCAATGAGGTGATTTGTGAATTGTAGTTCCCCTTTCTTGAATGAGTAAGGTTCTGGGCAAAGCATTGGGCTCCCTCCAAGTTTTCCTTATGTTGGCAATCTTGTTGAGAATTTCAGTCTTGGCAGTAAAGCCAGAATCCTTTTGTATGGCTGAAAAGACTCTGATCAAGGTAGAGTAGCCTTCATTCAGAATCCTGTAGAGAGGCCATGTTCTTTCCCCAGCTCCTTTGTATCTGAACACCAATCTCTCTGGTAGCTGTCTGTAAGCAGCAATTCCCCTTACATCCTCCAGCTCATCCAGATAGAGTTCAATGTCTGAAATTTCTTTTATGTCACAGATGTGAACATAATCATCTTTAGAAATGGGTGGCTTAGGGTTAGGTTTATGTTTTTGAGTGAATTTCTTAGAGTTTAGGGGAGGTGTAGATTTGGATTTTCTTTTCTGTTTCTTTGGTAGTGGAAGAGTGGTTAAAAAGGTAGGCAAATTGATGGTGTCCCAATCAATAGGTTCCTCTTTTGGGATGATTGGTTCACCATGGATGTTTATAGTGGGATCAGCAACAAAGGGTTCAGGTATGGAAGGTAGAGATTTAGTTTCTTCAGTGTTGCCTTCACTCCTTTGATGTGCCTTGGCCTTTCTTCTGTTTCCCTTCTGCCATTCCTCTTTTTCCTCCATGCTTTCACCAAATATACTCCCAAAAACCTCATCTAAGTTTGCAATCTTGTCTTCACCCCTGACTTCAATTCCTTTCTCATTTTCAACTAGACTTGACTTTAGCTTTTGTTCAAGCTTTGCTTGTGCTCTTTTGTCAGCCTTGAGTTTTTCAGCTTCTTTCTTTAACCTTTTGGTTTCTTCCCTCTTGGCTATTGAGAATTTGGGATGTCCTTGCATCACACATATGCTCTTTCCCTCTCTAAAGATAATAGCCATGTTTCTCCTTACTGCCTCATCCATGGTCTCCTTGTGTTTTATGATGCTAGTTCCCAAAACTTTGTCTTCATCAGGCTTTGGAAGAGGAAAGTCCACTTCTTTCATCTGAGCAAAGTCTAGAGGGTTCTTTGTGGAGTCCTTGCTGGATCTGGTGTTGGGCTTGAGAACCATAGGTTTTAGATTCTTGAAAGAAGTCTCTTCAACCTTATTTCTCCTTTCTGGCTTGTGCTCCATATTGATTGGTTCAACCTTTGTGCTATGTTTCACAGATATTGATTTATCTTGTGTTGAGCCAAACAGCTGTTGCATCCTTTCATCAATTTTCCTCCTTTGCTCTTTCACTTGAATTTCAGCTGCTGCTAGCTGGATTAAATCAATTCCATCAGGCTTTCCTTTGATTTGAATGATTGGAGAAGTAGTGATGGCAGGAACTAGCACTTTAGATATTTGGATTTTTGTAGATGGCTCTCCTTCCCCTTCCCTTTTACTCTCCCCCTTTTTGTTATCATCAAGGAGAGGGGTCAAGCCCTGTGCTTTTGCCAGCTGCATAAGTAGATTTGTTTGAGATTGTTGGTTGTGAAGAATGGTGGCCACAGAATCTTCAATAACTTGAACTCTGTCTTCCAATTTGGCCAGCCTCTTTTCAGTATGTGATTCCTTTTTCAATCTCAACAAAATGTCCTGCATTGTACCAAAGGGCATGACTGAATCCAATTTTTCAGAATTGTAGGATTTCAAGTCAGCAATATCCTTTCTGAGTTCATCCACACTCAGATTCTGTCTTACTTGCTGCAACTTCATGAGATGCAGTGAGTCCAAGTGAGCTGTAAGGATAGCCTTTGTACCAGCATGAGAAGTTTTCTGAATGGCCTGTTTGATAGAACTGATTTGTTTGACTAAGGAGACATTGAATTACCCTGTTGTAGACTCCTTTGTGAAGGCCCATTCAGGTAGATTTGGAATAGAACTAGGGCCTCCATCTCCCCCTAAGTTTATGCTTCCATCAGAAGAAACAAAGTCATCATAATCAGAATTTACTCCAAATTCTTCAAATGACTCACCAGCTGTTGAGGGCATCTTGTTAATAGCAGTTTTGTCCCTTTGAAGAGATGTTGTTGTATGTACTAGATGTAGTGTCTTTTCTGCCTCCACATTGCCCTGTGCAGCCAATACTTGATAGGCTGAAACAGGATGAGTAAAAGTGTCAGCATCCAAGGAAATGTTATCAATTACAGCTTTGTAATGTTGCTGAAATTGTCTTTCCTTTTCAGCATCATTCACAATCATTGACTCACTAGCAATGGCTGGATCCATCCTTATATCTGCTGTACCTGCCTTTCTCTCTTTTTCTCTATGTTCTTGCATCAGGGGCTCCCCCTGGCTCACACAACTCACTCCCTCACCTTCACCTACTAAGGTGGTACTCCTCTCACTTACTTTTGCCATGCTGGAAGAAATAGCATGCATATTTGAGCTCTCAATCTCTCCTTTTGCCTGGGAGCAACCCAGCCTCTCACTCAAATTGTCACTCCCTTCCCTCAGTCCTAGAAGTGATTGTACAGTAATCAAGTCTTCTACACTTGGAATTGTTTCAGTTGTGTGTGTAGAGACTATCAACGGATGAGGAATAGCCGTTGAAGGTGAAACTGATGGTATCAACGGATAACTGCTGTTAAGCTTATCCGTTGAAGAACAACCACTTGTCAACGGATGAGTGATATCCGTTGAAGAAGGAAAAGAAGTAGAAATTGAAAGTGATATAACTGTTGAATCTGTGTAGATTGATATGAGTTTTGGTGACACAGATCCTTCAATTACATCTGAAAGAATTTGCGGGTGATCCAACAAATCATCTAAAAGATGATGATCACCTGTATTTGAGTGGGGCTCCTCCCTGAGTTGTAAAGAGGGAGAATCAGGAATTGATGGGAATAACATATCCACATCTAGAGATGGCGAAGAAGTGTGTGGTGATTGATGTGTGTTAATTGTGAGAGAATGGGGTTGTGACTCCACATTTGTTGGAGCCACATCAAATTGAGTTTGAGAAGGCATAGATACAGATGGATGTATCTGTGCAGTGTGTGCACCCTGTGTAGAAGATTGGGTTCTAGCTCTCTTTCTTCTAATAAAGGCTTTTGTTGGTGAGTGTTTGGCTTGAGTGTCCCTCCCTCGTTTGTGTGTTCCTGGTTGGGAACTATTTTCAATAGTTACATCCTTTTGGGAGGATGCAGCTAGGGATATGCTAGTAACCTTTTCAACCACCACAGCTTTTTGAGAAACTGTGGCTTGGCTAGCTTGGGAAGCACTTTCCTCTCCTTCCTTATCCTGGGGGTTTCTTTGATGTTCACCCCTCCCCTCACTACTCACACCCTGTTCACTCCCCTCAGGGTTAATGGTAGGTGTTACAACTGTTGTCTTTTGAGAAACAACAGAGGTGGTTTTCTTTGTCTTTGATTTTGAAAGTTTAGTTTTGGTGACCTTGGTAGGAATCTGTTGGGGCATTGTCACAGATTCCATGGCCACACTAGAAGATAAAGAAATAGAGGGGTTGGAAGAAGTAGGAGTTGTAGAAGCAATTACCTCACCTACCTGAGGTGCATTCATGATTGGTAAATATACCAATGGCACACTGCTGTTGAGATCCATTCTCAATAAATCTGCAAGAACTCTTTTCTCTTGTGCCCAGCACTTGAGTTTATTATTCTCATTCGTAATGACCAAACCTTCAGCAACATGGTTAGCCAATAACATAAAGAATCTAGCATAATAGATGTTATTAGGTCTATTAGCTTTGTTACCTAATCTAGTACCCAATTCTAGCATAACATAGTTGCTAAAATTAAAATACCTATCAGAAACAAGCATATAGAGCATATTAACAAGAGATGAAGTTATGACATCAAAATTGATAATTTTCCCAGAGAAAACCTTGATAAAGGCATCCCCAAGAAAACTCCATTCTTTCCTAAGGCCTTTTCTTTTAATACTCCCTAAACTAGCAAAGTTAAGAGAATAACCTATGGAATCTAACATGCTGGATACATCATTATCAGTGTGTGGTGTCATGGCATTGTTCTCAGGTAATTTAAAACATGCTAGTAAGTCATCACAGTTAACACAGTGATTTTTACCTTTGAGAGTGAAGGAGATAGTCATATCTATGGAGTTGAACTCAGCAGTTGTCCAAATCTCCTCAACTACTTCACAGTAAATCGTTGGGGCTTCCAGCATTGCATAGCTAAGTTTACAGTTTTTGATGAAGTCCATCATTTTGTGATAATCTGAGTGGGCTTCATTCTTTTCTACCAAAGCTATGAAATTGTTCTTCTCATAGATGAACCCAGATTGAGACATAATCTTTACTACTGGTGCCATTGTTGTGAGTAGAAATTGCAGAGAATAACTTGAAGGTTTTGCAGAGAGAAAATGGTAAAAGCTTTGAAATTTCAAGAAAGCGTAAAGTAAAAATGAAAAATCATAAGGGCTTATATACTTTCTCAAATTAAAAAAAATAAATAAGAGATTAAACAATAAATATGTATAAGTGAATTTCAGCCGTTTAAGAATAAACTGTAAGTATTCTGAAAACTACCTTTAAAACAAATACATACAGATGTATGTATGAGTATCAACGGTTAAGACAATAGAATCAACGGCTGTGAAATACTTGAATCGACTGATGTGATATTTCAACGGATAAGGTAAACTGTCATCCGTTGAAGAGCACTTCAGTTTTATCCGTTGACGGATAAAAATTCCAGAAATGTATATGACTTTCAACGGATAATGAACATCCGTTGACAGAACAATTTTGACTTTCAACGGATAGGGAATATCCGTTGATGGAATAATCTATGTTAAAAATCAAATTTGTTCTTGCAGCTAATACATTTCAGGCTTCAATTCAAATTGCAATAAGGACATGAATTTTAAGAGTAATTAAGCATATCTAGCTCACTTACCAATCTTGTGAATGTTGATTCATCAAGTGGCTTAGTAAATATGTCTGCAATTTGTTGTTCACTTGGAACAAAATGAAGTTCCACTGTACCTTTCATCACATATTCCCTAATGAAGTGGTACTTGATATCAATGTGCTTGGTCCTTGAGTGCTGCACAGGATTCTCTGTTATGGCTATGGCACTTGTGTTGTCACAAAAAATAGGAATTCTATCAACATGTAGTCCATAATCAAGGAGTTGATTCCTCATCCACAACACTTGAGAGCAGCAACTTCCAGCAGCAATGTATTCAGCCTCAGCTGTAGAAGTAGAGACTGAATTTTGCTTTTTGCTAAACCATGATACAAGCTTGTTTCCCAGGAATTGGCAGGAGCCTGTTGTGCTTTTCCTGTCTATTTTGCAACCTGCATAGTCTGCATCTGAGTAGCCAATTAGATCAAAACCAGACTCTCTAGGGTACCAAATTCCTAGATTTGGAGTCCCCTTGAGATATCTGAAAATTCTTTTAATAGCTACTAAGTGAGATTCTTTAGGGTCAGCTTGAAATCTAGCACAGAGACATGTAGAAAACATTATATCTGGTCTACTGGCAGTTAAATATAAAAGTGAACCAACCATGCCTCTATAACTTGTAATGTCCACAGACCTTTCAGTCTTATTTAATTCAAGTTTGGTGGCAGTGGCCATGGGAGTTTTTGCAGATGAACATTCTATTAAGTCAAACTTTTTTAAAAGATCATAAATATATTTAGTTTGACTAATGAAAATTCCATCACTAACTTGTTTAACTTGTAAACCAAGAAAATAGGTTAGTTCTCCCATCAGGCTCATTTCATAATTACTTTGCATTAGCTTAGCAAACTTTTTACAAAGCTTATCATCTATAGATCCAAATATTATGTCATCTACATAAATTTGAACAAGTATACTAGAGCCATTAACATTCCTGAAGAAGAGAGTTTTATCAACAGTACCTCTAGTGAAGTGATTCTCCAAAAGGAATTTTGATAAGGTTTCATACCAGGCTCTAGGTGCTTGCTTCAGTCCATAGAGTGCTTTCAACAGATAATACACATAGTCTGGAAAATTTGAATCTTCAAACCCTGGAGGTTGACTTACATAAACTTCTTCCTCCAATTTCCCATTTAGAAATGCACTCTTGACATCCATTTGATAGACTTTGAAATTGGCATGGGCTGCATAGGCTAGAAAAATTCTGATGGCTTCAAGTCTTGCAACAGGAGCATATGTCTCATCAAAATCTATTCCCTCTTGTTGAGAATAGCCTTTAGCAACCAATCTGGCTTTATTCCTTATGACAATGCCATTTTCATCCATCTTGTTTCTGAATACCCATTTTGTGTCAATAGGACTCTTGTTCTTTGGTTTGGGTACCGGCTTCCAAACTTTATTTCTCTCAAATTGGTTCAGCTCTTCCTGCATAGCTAATATCCAATCTGGATCCAATAAAGCTTCTTCCACTTTCTTAGGTTCCTCCTGAGATAGAAAACTACTATACAGACATTCATCTTGAGTAGCTTTTCTTGTTTGCACTTTGGATGATGCATCACCAATGATCAGTTCAAAGGGATGATTCTTGGTCCATTTCCTTTGAGGTGGAAGATATACTCTAGATGAGGTGGCCTCAGTATTGTCATAATGTGAGACAGAGTGTTGATTAGATGAAACTCCCCCTGAGTTGTTGGTCCTTTGCAGGGAACTTGGAGTTCTATCAACTGATGATGTAAATCGATTATCCGTTGATGAACTATGATCAACGGATGCTTCATTTTGTACTTCAACGGATGATGCACTATGTCTTTCAACGGATACTGCATTGCCTCTATCAACGGATGCAGAATTTTGTGCATTATCCAAGGGCATGTTTTGGATCCCTTTTGAAGTGTCATCTCCATCAGTCTCCTCTTCACTATCATCACAATATATCTCAATGTTGTCAAATTTGAGTCTCTCATGGTGTCCCTCATCTGTTAGTCCATCAATCTTTTTATCATCAAACACAACATGCACAGATTCCATAACAATGTTGGTTCTTAGATTGTAGACCCTATAAGATTTTCCAGCTGAGTAACCAACAAATATCCATTCATCAGCCTTTGCATCAAACTTCCCTTTATGGTCAGATTGATTTCTCAGTATAAAGCATTTACATCCAAAGACATGAAGAAAGTTTAGAGTTGGTTTTCTTCTCTTGAACAACTGATAAGGAGTCATGCCTTTAGCTTGATTGATCAAAGAAATATTCTGAGTGTAGCAGGCACAATTAACAGCTTCAGCCCAGAAATATGTTGGTAACTTTGATTCTTCAAGCATTGTTCTAGCAGCCTCAATTAAAGATCTGTTCTTTCTTTCAACTACCCCATTTTGCTGAGGTGTTCTTGGAGCTGAGAACTCATGCATGATTCCATTTTCTTCACAGAACAGCCTCATTGTCAAATTCTTGAACTCAGTTCCATTGTCACTCCTGATATTCCTAACCTTCAAGTCAGGATGATTATTGACTTGCCTGATGTGATTGATAATGATTTCACTTGCTTCATCCTTTGATCCAAGAAAATAGACCCATGAAAACTTTGAGAAATCATCTACAATCACTAAGCAATATCTTTTTCTTGCAATTGACAATACATTGACTGGTCCAAACAAATCCATATGTAGCAGCTGTAATGGTTCATCAATTGTTGTTTCAAGCTTCTTTTTGAATGATGCTTTCCTTTGTTTGCCTTTCTGACAAGCATCACACAAACCATCCCTTGAGAATTCAACAAGAGGAATTCCTCTAACTAAGTCCTTTTTGACTAGATCATTCATTATCTTGAAATTCAAATGGGATAGCTTCTTGTGCCATAGCCAACTTTCAACTGGACTTGCTTTGCTGAAGAGACAAGTAATAGATTCTGCATCAGTAGAGTTGAAGTCAGCTAAGTACACATTTCCTTTTCTAACTCCAGTTAGAACCACTTTGTTGTCTTTCTTACTGGTGACAACACAGGCTTCAGATTTGAAGGAAATTGTATTCCCTCTATCACATAGTTGACTGATGCTCAGTAAGTTATGTTTGAGACCATCAACTAATGCAACTTCATCAATGATGACATTCCTTGTTGAAATCAAGCCATATCCCATAGTAAACCCTTTGCTGTCATCTCCAAAGGTTATGCTAGGGCCAGCTCTCTCCTTAAACTCTGTGAGCAGGGAGAAATCTCCTGTCATGTGTCTTGAACAGCCACTGTCCAAGTACCATAGATTTCTTCTGTTTCCCTGCACACCATAAAATCAATCAAGTTGATTTTGGTACCCAAGTTTCCTTGGGTCCATTCATGTTAGCCTTTCTCCTAGACTTCATTCCTCCTGCATCTTTAGACTTAGGTGACTTTGAGTCAACCTTGATCTTAGATGTAGTTGGTTGAGGTGTAGGGTTAGTCACAGAATCATTTAGCATATTTGGAATTTGATAAGGCATGGATTGTGCAAACATGTTATTCCACATTGGCATATTGTATGGCATTTGAGGCATACTAAATGCAGCAAGATAAGGATTGTTAAAATATGGCATGTTTGCAAAATGTGCATAAGGATTTTGTTGAGACATAACAGGCATAGCATGCAGAGGTGATGCAGACATATTAGGCATGGAAGAGGGTACAGGTATGGGAGTTTTCTTAATAGATTTGCAATTAGCAGATAGATGATTAACACTATTACAATGCACACAGCTTTTTCTAGGAGCATACTTATCAGGTGTGTAATTGTTATGTTTGTTAACCCCTACCTTCCCATTTCTATTAGATTTCCTTTTAGTTTCCTTTTTATCCTCAACCACTTTGAGCCTATTCTTTAACTGTTCTAAGGTCATGTGTCCTATATTCACCTTACTGAAATCTTTGGATGTGCTTGTTTCTTCTTTGACAAAGTTCTTGGAAGTTGAACCAAACTTTTTGTTGAGTTTCTTTAGATTTTCACTTTTAGAAACATCTGCCTGTTTTAATTGAGGAACCTTCAACGGATGCTCCTTTTCTTCCTTCAACGGATAATTTTCATCATCCGTTGATTCCACATCCGTTGGCAGCCCATCAATTAATTCCATTTTTTTTTGTTTTTATCCCAGGCAGTCTCACAAAATGATTCAATTCCTTGGACCTTGACAATTTGAGCACTAACATCCCTAGATGTCTTCCAGGCTTTGATCACCTTTTGCTCTCTCTCTAATTGATTAGAAAGTATTTCTACTTTCTTAACAGATTCAGCTAGTTCATTTTCAACAGATATACAATGTAGCTTAGTTTTCTCTAGGTCAATCAACTTATCTTCTAACACAGCATTTCTATTACTTAAAAACAGATTGTTCTCTTTAATCCTACTATTTTCTTTAGCAAGAGATTTAAGAGACACACGCAAGTGATACAATTCAGTAGACATGTCATTAAAAGCATCATTGCACTCTTCTTTAGTAAGCTGTGTTAAATCAGTAGTGATTACCTGGTTGCTTGATGAACTAACTTCATTTTCCTCAGAATCAGCCATGAGAGCCAAGTTGACATATTCCACATCTTCATCCTCTTCTTCTCCATCAGCTGCCCAGTCTTTTTCTTGAGTAATGAAAGCCTTCTCCTTTTGCTTGAGCAGATCAAAATATTTCTTTTTGTAATCTACTTGGTCAAATTTCTTCTTTTCAGAAGTTGGCTTTCTGCACTCACTTGCAAACCACTTATACCACAATTGAAACACTTGAACTTGGATTTGTCCACCATGTTCTTATGAGGTTTAGTGGCTCTAGTGTTTTTCTTAAATTTCATCTTTGCAAATCTTCTGGACAGAAATGCAAGATGCTCATCAATACCATCAGAGTCATCTTGACTGGAGTTATCTTCATTCTCAGCAACTTACTCCTTACCCTTGCTTGATTCTGATTTGCTTGTGCCATCTTTGGAGTTTAATGTTGATCTCACAGTTTCTTGTCTGCATTCTTTCATATTTTCAGCTACCAAGGCAACTGAACCTCCTTTCTTTCTTCCCTTCTCCAATACCTCATTCTGTTCCAGCTCTAGTTCATAAGTCTTCAGGATTCCATATAATCTTTCAAGAGTGAAGTCCTTAAAATCTTGAGAGTTTCTCAAGGAGACAGTCATGGGTTTCCATTCCTTTGGCAAGGATCTTAAAAATTTAAGATTTGAATCCTTCACCTGGTACACTCTACCATACAGCTTCAGTCCATTCAACAGCTTTTGGAATCTATTGAATGTGTCATTTAAAGATTCATTTTCTTCAAAATGAAAATACTCATACTGTTGAATGAGAAGCTGCATTTTGTTTTCTTTTACTTGTTCTGTACCTTCACACAGTAGCTGAACTGTGTCCCAAACCTCTTTGGCAGTTGTGCAATTTATCACATTATCAAACATATCCTTGTCAAGACCATTAAACAAAATGTTCATAGCCTTCTTATCCTTGTGAACTTCTTCTGTGTCTTCCATTGTCCATTCTGCTCTAGGTTTTGGAATGGATTGACCAACGACAATTGTGGCTGTAGCAACTGTGGCTACTTTGTGGGGAATGTGAGGACCATTCTCAATGCAGTTTACATAACCTTCATCTTGGGAGAGTAGATGAAGGTGCATTTTCATCTTCCAATGGTGATAACTGTCTTTGTCAAGAACTGGGATTTTTACTCCAATATCCTTCTTACTCATCTTTGTTAGTTTCCAAGAACTTTAAACTCTTTGTGTGTCAAGAGCCTGGCTCTGATACCAATTGTTATTCCTAGTGAACTAACAATGAGATTTACAGAAGGGGGGTTGAATGTAAATCTCAAAACTTTTCAAGTTTTGAGCAGTTTCAAAGGCTGTGTGTTTAAGATAAACAAGTGTGTGAATTGCTTTAAGCTAATAAAGACAGATATATATTCAAGCACAAAAGTACAGAACACAACAGACCTTAAAAACTTTTCTGGTGGATTTGTTGTTCCACCAGAGATGGTATTTCAGAAAATCTGTGATTCAAGAAGTTGATCACAGCTGCATCCTAGTACAAACTAGATAATTTTTCTCAAGATTTTTCTAAACAGCTCTGGAAAAATTCTGTTCTAATTACTAGCTGCTACTTGGTTTATATAACACCAAGTTTACAAGTGAAGACAAAGATAAAAAGTACAATAATAAAATAAGTTCTCCACTTGTTTCTTCTCCATTTTACTCCAGTGCATTGTTGACTATTGCCTCTTTATGCTAGAGTAGAACGGCTGCTTTTTCTGATGTTCCTGAAATAGGCTACCACATCTCAGTTGTCTCTGTCAACCCATGTGCCTCTGTTTGTAGGTACAACTACCACTTGTCAACTGCTATTTAACAGAACATCCGTTGAAGCCTTCATCTGTTGATGGCTTTATCCGTTGATGTGTTAGCAGTTGAAGCTCTATCCGTTGATGCACTCATCCGTTGAAGGATGTTATCCGTTGAAGCTTTAGAGACATCCGTTGAAGCTTTGTTTCTCATCCGTTGAAGGTCTTTAAGTTATCCATTGACACCATTTCATTTATACAAAATTACAAGGCATGAAATATTTACAATTGGCCTTCCTATCTGCATATCCTTTAGTAGTCAACATGACTTATAATTTCCCTCAACATTTAAGAATTATATCTCAAATTCAGAGACTGAAATGTGCTACAACACTAGACTTATTTCTAAGTAAAGCTACACCATCAACGGATAGCCAAAGTGGTCTTATCCGTTGAGGCTACAAACACTAGATTTCTACTTAAGTGTTTTGTTAAACATATCATCAAACTAATGCACATATATTCCTAACAAGAACATCTTTCTCAAAACAGATTTATCCAACTCCAAGTTTCTTCATAATTCTTCTGAGGCATGATCTTCTTGATCTTCTTTCAGATAGAATTCTTAGGCTTGATAGTGTTTTACAGAAAAAGACTCATGTCTGCTCTTAGACATTTTTACAGACTTTAAATGTTATAATACAAAATACAAACTAAGATTATAATGCAGCTTACTTAGGGTTGTCACTTTGACTTAGTCTTGTTATAGTACAGGCATGTCTTGCACAACAATCTCCCCCAATTTGTGAGAAGATTGTTTATCACAAATGCATGCCTGTTAACAAGACTAACCCCAAGCTTCAATGGAAAATAAGACTAATATAAAAATTAACTCAAATACATCATTTATACATCAGGTGATTTTTTGAGTTTAAACAGTTATATACATCAGACAAAAACTGGGACTTTTGATTCTTCTCTAATGAGGTCCTTTAGATATACAAGAATTACAAGTTCCTCTATGATTGGTGTCCTTGTTAAAGCTTCCACCAGTTTGAGTCTGTCTTGCTTTGGATAACCATCTCACATCTTAATTCTAAACTTTGAGAATGAGCCAGCTTTTATATTTAGAAACCTTCCATCCTTGGAAATTCTGCTCATCCCTTTTGCCTTGAGTTCTTTTAATCTTTTAATATACAATTCAATCTCCTCATCATACTTCCTTTTCTTCTCCTCATATTCAGCTTTATTCCTTGATCTTCTTTCCTCCCTTACAATCAACCATTCAGCTAAAACAGATCTCCATGCTCTTGTAGCAGTGTCCTAATCCTTTAGTAAGCTTATCACTCTTTTAATTTCTGTGGGAGAGAGAGTGCCCATTAAGTTGCTGCCAAGAAAAGTGAAGGATCCATCTTCAAAGTAGATTCTTACTTCTCTTAGAGTTACAACTCAGACTCTGACTATTTCCTCAGCTAGTTGTTGAAAATAATCTTCATCCGAGATGCACCAATTTGAAGGTAGAAAATCATTTTGCTTGAAACAGTTCCAGATGGCCCTTTCTGTAATTTGCACTTTTTCAGTGTGCTTAGCTTTCTTAGATTTCCTCCCAACAGACTTGTAGTTGACTTTGAGTGATGGCTTTGTAGAAGGTAGGTTTGTGATTTTCTTTAGAGATGTTTGGCTAGAGGTGATTGGTACTTTTAGAAGGGTGTTAGCGGTTTATTTGTATAGGAATTTAGGCTTAGAGGTTTGAGGTGGTTTGATGATTGGGTTTGTTGGCTTTGAAGGTTGAGCTAGATTTGTTTGGATTTTTAGGATTTGTTGTGGTTGTGGTTATGATCCATCTTCTTTCTTCTTCCTTCTCCTCTCATCCCCTTTCTTTTTCTCATCATCCTCTTTCTTCTCTTCCTGCTTCTTATCCTTGCTTCCAGCTGCCTTAGAAGATTGACTTGAATTTGAGTCAGAAGGTTTTTGATCATCTTTCTTCTGCTCACCATCATCCAAGTTATCCTTATTGATTTAAGTTTAGGCAAGTTGGCTTCAGGATTTCTCAGTTATCTCCCCAACAACTTAATCATTTATTCATCTTCAGCAGTCTTATTTCTCTTTACTTTCAAATCAGTCTCCAAAATCATGATAAGCTTTTTGTTGGCCATGACACATTGCTTAGGGATTTGGAAGTGTTTGCAATGTTTGGTAGTAGCACATATTTATGTCACTCCCTCGCTAGGCTGTAGATAAGCTTCTGGAAAAGTATCCACTTGAGCATTCTTCAATTCATTAAAAAGAGAGTGTCTTCATGAATCACTCTTTGGACTTTGTTTATCAGAATGTCCAGCTCAGATGCCCTTCTAGAGATAAGATAGTTGAGGGACACCTGCATACACCTGTCTACCCCTGAGTCATTTATGTTGACCACAATCCTTCTTCCCTGAGAATTAGCCCTTGTTACTAAGATCACCCTTATTGAGTTTATTGTCTTGACCAAGGCTTTCTTGTAAGAGAAGAAATTGTCATTGAGAGAAACCCTGAGAGCCTTAAGCAATTCATCAAATTCCCTGCTTAGACTAGGTCCTCGGGTGCTCTAATAAGCCTCTCCATTCCAATATCAACTTCTTGAGTTTTGTTCTTTTCAGCAGCTTGGAAACTTTAAGTAGATGATCTTAATAGCCCGAACCACTATCTCCCTCTTAGTTTTGTTGGCAGGCATGAGAAAAGGAGTAGGAATTTCAGGCCTTACAGCCTCAGGAAGTGCAGGCAATGGTATGTTGAGCTTGCCCATGATGGCTCCCAAAGCAACATAATTTTGTATTTGGAGGTGCTTGTAGGAGTCAACCAAGACTTGAATGTCAGCCCGTTGACTCTGCACCAATGTGGTGAGAGCATGCACTTGATCTGTGAGCTGGTCATTTGAAGTTTGCAGAGTAGAGACTTGACCTTGAAGTGCTTCGATTTGAAGATTGGTAGATGTTGAGGCGTGGATGAGAGCCTGTAGATGTTGAAGAGCCAAAAGTTGCTTACACAGCCTGTTTGATACCATCCATAAGCAGAGCAGAGGGCTCATATCTGCTTTGGTGAAGCTGGTTCAACTTTAGCTTTGTGTCATTTGAACTTGTAATTTGTTATTGAACCACTTCATGAAGAGCAATGAAAGACTGTATAAGATTCTTGACATCTTTTTCCGTAGTAGTCAGATCCATCCTTGCCATTTGATCAGCAAAATGTTTAAATTTGGAAGTGATCATGACTTGGGAAGGTATAATCTCATCCATTTTCTCATTTATCAGTTTCCTTACTTTATCTTCATGACCATTTGGTTTGAGTTCTAGAGCTCTTCCAAAGAGATGGAAAGCTTTGAGTTGGGCTTTGGAAACTTCACTGATGGTATCATAGACTTCATTAGGGGTTAAGGCTTTAGCATTACTTCCCAATATAGTCAAGTAGTCTTCCCTGAATTTAGCTAAGACACCCTTCATCTCCAGATTGTAGTCCTTGCTCAGCCAAGCATCACAGTTGCCATCATGTTCATCTTCATTAACAATTTTGTCTTATTGTTCTTGGACATCTGTTTGATGTGAGAGCATGTTGGCTTGATAATCCTGGTTAGACATATCTGAGGTTAAAAGTTGCTGAGAGATCTGTGCAAGTCCTGTTAGCTGATCCACTATAAAATCTTCAAGATTATATGGAGGAGTAGCTTCTTGTAGCCAGTTGGAGAGAAGGTGTGGTTGTTGAGGTTGTGAGGTTGAGGGTTATGGAGTTGGATCAAAACCACATGTGACAGAAGTCACATTTTGACTCACAATAGGTACTATGGTTATGACAAGTTATTGTTCCACACTTGTTGTGGGAACCTCCAATTAAATTGGAGGGGATTTGACTGGGTTACTGTCATGTGCACCAGTCTCAAACCCTTGTGTTTCTTGTACCACACTGTCACTTAAATATGCTATGATTGCCTCCTCTATGACAGGATCATTGGAAATTATACTCCAAGCATCAACTGCTAATGCAATTTCTGCTAGGGTTTGAGGGGAGTTGTTCCTGGAACAGGAACCTCCAATTAAATTGGAGAGGATTTAGATAGCTCCCCCTCGGGAGTACTACCCTCAAACCTAACAGTCTGTGAAGGCTGATTTGTACATGAAGGTGCATTTATAATATCCATGGGGTCTTCAGTAAAAACTGATGAATCCCCCATGTTTGTGTTGGTGTCATCAAGGTCTACCCCAGCATGTAGCCTCTCACCAACTAATTTTAGTTTCTGGGTGATGAGCAAAGTTTCTTGAACCAAGTCACTTGATTGAGGAAACACTTGAGGATTATATTCAAGTGTTTTAGTGTAGGAAGAAGAAATTTTAGAGATAAGTAAATTTTTATCATGAGTGAGTGTCGGCAGCTCCCCTTGAGTAAATGAGGGAGGTTCAATAGATGTGCTCTCACTGTGTGTGCCATCCTTATTTCTCCTACCATACATTTGAATTTGTTCAAGTATTGGTTGTGCAGACTCTGTACAGGGTGCATTGGGGAGAATGCTATTTTCAATAGAAACACCCTGTTGAGAGGATATCTCTAGAATCTGTTTAGGCCCCATTTGTACAACTGCATTCTTTTGGGAGGATACAGAGGTGCCTTGAGTGGTCAGCTTAGTTTTCTTATCCTTCTTTATTTTTCTGACCAAAGGTGACTCGGATTGTATTTGTACCTCACTACTATCATTCATAACAATTAGGGTTATCTCTTTTCTCTTCTTTTTACTCACTTCACCCTTTTGAAAGGATGAAGTGGTTGGTTTCCTAGCTGCTAATGGTTTTGAAGAATTAGGCTCAACATGGATAGATCCTTGTGGGGGTGTTTGTGTTTGTGCTTCCATAAGCTCAGGAACCATTGTTGCACTAGGTAGAACTACAATAGGCCTCATGTCAGGCATATGATAAGGGCAGGTCTTAAATCTTTCAATCATGAAATGCGTTAACTTAAGAACCACTGGAACCTTATTCTTAGTAATTAGTGATCCAAATAAGATTTTGGACACTTGCTTATAATTGCCTATTTGTGATCTATCTACACCATTTATCAAATGTATGTCATTCACTTTATAGTTCAAAGAAGACATAATAAATCTAGGAAGAAAAATTTCCTTACCTCTTGACTCCAATGGCATTGTTAGCCTGATGCTCAATTCCTCTAGTATGTAGTGTCCTACATTGATCTGTTTGTTGTGAGTCATTGAGTAGACCAGCTTCTGGACAACACTAGATATGTTGTCAAACCCTGACTTTCTGCAAGTGAAAGCCCTTATCACTGAATTAAACAGGAAGGACCATTCTCTCCTCAGGTGCTTCTTATTAATGCTTGACAGATTGATCTTCTCAGAATAGTTGATGAAGTCCATGAATTCATACAGCTCATCCTGAGTTGAAGCCTCCACCAGCTTGTCAGTAGGTATTCCTAATTCCATATTGACATCATCCTCAAAGATCTCCACATATTGTCCCTTGATCGTGCAATTTATATCAATTGATACAACTTGGTTCTCATGCACAATTGTCCTTATTACTGCTGTGTTCCAAAAATCCCCTAACATATCCAAGTAAAGCACTAGATTAGCAGTAAGAGCCCCTACAAAGTAAGACTCAGAAAAGAACTTGACAAAACTTTTGAAACTTTCAGGTGCTTGGTTTGCATCTAAGAATGCAAGGAAGTTAATCTCCTTTGGGATGAAGGGTACAATATTGTTTGCTGCCATTGTTACGAGTATGAAGTTTAGTGGGTAAGAAAAATTAGTGAGAAAGGAGTTGAAACGAGAGAGAAATCGGTTTTGGATTGAAAAAGTTAGGTCACTTAGAGTTCTCGAAGGTGTAAGTATGTATATGTATCGAGATGTCTGGGTATTTATAGTAAAAGCAAATGACTTGTCGAGAAGTCAAAAATAGACGTTTGGAGTATACTTATCGAGAAGTCATTTTGAGATGTGAAAAACATATCGATAAGTCATTTTATTTATTCTTGTAGAGAACTAAAAATTAACTTATTGAGATGTCAAATAAATACCCAGTTTGTCCAAAATGGACTCAATTGTTTCCAATTTTTATTTGAATAAATCAAAATAAAATCAGAATAATTTTGCCAAAAGTATTTTACCAAAATAATTTATTGAATTAAATTATTTTAGTTCTGAGTCATCTATAAGTCTAGAAATTATACTTGTAGAGAACTCTACAATGACTTATCGATAAGTCATAATAAAGCTTATCGAGAAGTCACTCGAGAAGTCAGTAAATTGACTTATCGAGAGCTCACTCGAGAAGTCTTAAAATGACTTATCAATAAGTCAGTTAGACTTATCAAGAACTCAATTCACTATATACTTTTGATCACTTTGATTCTGCCTTGTGTTAATTTTACATATTAAGGATGTAAATTTACAGCTAGATAGTTTTCTTAGAATTTGAAAAATTCCAAGCTGAATTTTCATTTTTGAAAAATAAATATGCAGAGATTTCTGAAATATTTATAATTTATATTTCAGTTAATTTCCAATTAAATCAATATAATTTTGATTTACTAGAAATTAATCTGCTGCATAACATTAGCCGAGTTCTTGCCTTAGGATGAAGAAGCATAACAATTTCACCTACAAGTCTAGTGAAAGTGGCTTCATCCAAAGGTTTAGTAAAAATGTCAGCTAATTATTTTTCTGTTGGAACAAAAATTAGCTCAATGGTACCATTTGTATCATGTTCTCTAATAAAATGGTACCTTACATCAATGTGCTTTGTTCTAAAATAATTAACTGGATTAGCCACTATAGATATAGCACTAGTACTGTCACACATAATTGGAATTTTGTGTAACACTAGGCCATAATCTATTAGCTGATTTCTAATCTAAAGCACCTGAGCACAACAGCTTCCAGCAGATATGTATTCAGCATCAGCTGTGGAAGTTGACACAGATTGTTGTTTCTTACTATACCAGGATACAAGTCTTTGTCCAAGAAACTAACAGCTTCCGCTAGTACTCTTTCTGTCAACTCTCATCCAGCAAAATCTGCATCTGTATATCCAACAACGTCAAAACCAATTCCCCTAGGATACCATAATCCCAAGTTTGGAGTCCCCTTCAAATATTTGAAAATCCTCTTCACAGCCATCAAATATGATTCTTTTGGATTAGCTTGAAATCTTACACACACACACATGTATCAAACATGATGTCTGGTCTACTTGCAGTTAAGTAAAGCAATGATCCAATCATCCCTCTATAGCTTGAAATATCTACACTTTTGTCCTTTTTATCTTCATCCAACTTTATTGTTGTAGACATAGGTGTAGATGCAGGTGAACAATCAACCATGCCAAACTTTTTTAATAAGTCATTGACATACTTAGTTTGGCTGATGAAGATTCCATCATTTCTTTGATTGAATTGAAGTCCAAGAAAGTAACTTAATTCCCCCATCATACTCATTTCATATTCACTCTGCATTAGCTTGGAGAATCTTTGGCAAAGCTTTTCATTGGTAGAACCCAATATGATACCATCCACATAAATCTGAACTAGGATCATATCATCACCATGCTTCTTGTAGAAGAGAGTCTTGTCTATGGTACCTCTAGTGAATCCATGTTTAATAAAAAATTATGATAGTGTGTCATACCAATCTCTAGGTGCTTGTTTGAGTCCATAGAGAGCCTTAAGTAGCTTGTATACAAAATCTGAAAATTCTGAATCTTCAAAGCCAGGTGGCTGTTGCACATAAATCTCTTCTTCCAACTCACCATTAAGGAATGCATTATTCACATCCATTTGATATACTTTGAAATTTGAATGTGCAACAAATGCTAAGAAAATCCTCATTGCTTCAAGCCTTGCAACTGGAGCAAAAGTTTCATCATAATCTATTCCTTCCTCCTGTGAGTAGCCATTTGCAACCAACCTTGCTTTGTTTCTGGTAACAATTCCATTTTCATCCATCTTGTTCCTGAGCACCCACTTTGTTCCAATAATACTTCTGTTCTTTGATGCAGGAACCAATTTCTAAACTTTATTTTTTTCAAACTGATTTAGCTCTTCTTGCAATGCAGATATCCAATCAGGATCAATAAGGGCTTCTTCAATTTTCTTTGGCTCAACTTGTGACAAAAAAAATGCATGAAGACATTCATTTGCAATTGCACTTCAAGTCCTCACTCCAGCAGTTGGATCATCAATAATTGCTTCTCTAATGTGACTTTTATCCCACTTCCTTGTGTGAGTTTGTTGACTTGTTCTTTCTGCTTCTTCTTCATTACTGACATGACTTCCAGAATTTTCTCCTCTTTCTCCCCCTGAGTTTGTGCTGTCAAATTCAGGTGTTTGAGCTGAGCTTCCATTCTTATGATTCACTTGATTATCTGACTCTTCTACAATTCTATGATTTGTGTTGATTTCAGCTTCATCATCGGAGTCACTATCAATGTTGAGATTTTCAAAGTTAAGGGCTTCAGCTTCATCTTCATCAAGGCATTCCAAGCCTGGGCACTTGTCATCATCAAAAGTAACATCTGTGCTTTCCATAATTTTCTTTTGTTCAATCAAATAGACTTTGTATACAGTTCTCTCCAATGAATATCCCAGAAAAATTGCCTCAAAAACTTTAGAGTCAAATTTTCCCACATATTCAGAGTTGTCCTTTAGCACATAGCACTTGATTCCAAACACATGAAGATGTTTCACAGTAGGCTTTCTTTTAAACAAGATTGAGTAAGGTGACTTGACAAGATTCTTGTTAATGAGATATTTGTTCTGAGTATAGCATGCAGTGTTCACAGCTTCTTCCCAAAAACTAGTTGGCAATTTTGCATCTTACAACATTGTTCTAGCAGCCTCTACTAGTGTTCTATTCTTCCTCTCAACTACCCCATTTTGCTGAGGTGTTCTAGCAGCTGAGAACTCTTGAACAATGCCCTTGTCTTTGCAGAATTCAGTTAAGGTTGCAGTCCTGAATTCTGTTCCATTGTCACTCCTCAACCTTTTCACACAGTTCTAATCTTTAGCCTGTTTCTCAATCTTCTTTATGTGCTCAATTATGATGTGTGGAGTCTCATCTTTAAAATGCATAAATTCTACCCATGTATATCTTGAGTAGTCATCCACCGTCATAAATACATACCTTTTTCTTGAAATTGACTGGACATTAACTGGTCCAAATAAGTCCATGTGAATAAGCTGCAAAGGTGAACTTATACAATTCATAGTTTTACTCTTGTGACTTTATCTTTTCATTTTTACTTTTTGACAAGTATCACAGACTTCATCTTGAGCAAACTCCAGATTAGGAATGTCTCTTACTAACTCCTTTTTGACCAAAGTGTTAATTGCCTTGAAATTCAAGTGAGACAGCTTTTTATGCCATAACTCGATTTATTCTATAGATGCCTTGGTGTAGAAGCAACAAATTCCATCCTTATTTGTTGAGTCCAAGTCTGCAACAAATAAGCTTCCTTTCCTTGATCCTTTTAGAGCAACTTCACTAGTTTTCTTGCTGATAAAAGTGCATTCTTCTTTGTTAAATAAAACTTTAAATCCTTTGTCAGTAAATTGGCTAACACTGAGAAGATTTACTTCAAAACCAGCTACTAGTGCTACATCATCAATGACAATATTTCCAGAGATCAAATTTCCATATCCCATTATGAAGCCTTTAATGTTATCTCCAAAGGTCACTAATGGGCCATCCTTCTCCTCAAACTGTGATAGCAGGGTCATATCACCTATTATATGTCTTGAGCATCCACTGTCTATGGTCCATATGACTTTCTTCTTTTTGCCCTGCACACAATGAGTTTAAGTGTGTTTAGCAACCCAAGCAGTATGTGGCACTTTCTTCTTGTTAACAGAGTGAGCAGAATCAGAATGAGTTGTTTCAAATAAAATAGAATTCATTGACTCTTGTGTATTTTCCCTTTTTGTTGTAGACCCAATTTTTATTTCTTTGAGGTCTACTCTCAGCTTGTGTTTCATCACTTTCAAGTTGCAAGGGATGCAATCAAATTTGTCACAGAATGAGTAGGGATTATTTGCCTCAGCTTCATTGTATTTGTATGCTCCTTCTACTGGCTTGCTAACAACCTTTTTACAAAGGTGAGTTAGATGATTCATAGAGCCACATCTTTGACATTACTTCCTTGGAGCATCTGTAATATGAGCAAAACTGTTGCTTTTGTTTATCCCAATCTTCCCATTTTTATTTTTCTTCTTCTTTCTTGCATCTTCAGTTTTTTTCCTTGACAGGTGTCTTGGAATCTTGGTTGACCATGGGCTTCTGTTCAGCTTTCGAAATTGGAGTCATTTCTGCATTTTTCTTCTCATTGTCTTCATCAGCAATTTGTTACTTTATAATCAACTCTTCTTCACTGAAATTAACTTCACATGCCTTGAACATAGGTGAAACAACCTTTTTCAGTATAGCTGGAATATCTTCATTTTCTGTTGCTTTTCCTTTGTCACCTATATCTTTCTTCTTGTTGTTCAAGATATCATAATCAAAACCAATAGCTATATTAGCACATGGCTTGTTCTTCTCATGGTATTGTCCAACCAACTCAGATGCATTTCTGAAAGATTTTAACTTGACTTCATTCTTTTCCAGCTTTTTCCTCAACACAACTTCAATTTTAGCAGCACACTTTAGCTTGTTTTTCAGATAATCATTTTCTTACTTGACTGACTCAAGCTCCACAAGTAGTAGATCCATCTTCTGTCTTTCACTCTCAATCTTCTCATTAGCCTTAGTTAGCCTACTGACTTCCTCAGTAGCTTCCACTAGACTAGTGCATATGAAACATCTCCACGCTCATCTTTTTCACAGTCTCCTTATATTGACTAGCATTTAAATCAATAGTGGTTAGAGTTGGTACCTTTGATTTTGAAGTGGATGCTCAAAAGCCATAAGTGCATAGTTTCCAACTTCTTCATCCTCATCATCAACATCAGTATCATCCCAACTTTTTCCTTCTGCAATATAAGCTTTTCCAGACCGCTTCTTCAAGAGAGCTTCATACTTTGCTTCCAACTCAAGATAGGCCTTGTCTTTCTTCACCTTTTTAGGCTTTCTGCATTCAGTAGCAAAGTGACCCAACTCATCACAGTTGAAGCACCTCATCTTTGATATGTCCACAGATCCTGTTTTTTAGCCACCTTTGCTAACTGAATTGAACTGAGTTTTTGGTTTCCAATTGCTATTGTTTGAAGATTGTCCCTTACCTCTGAAAAACCTTGGCTTCTTGACTCTAATATTTGAAAACTTTCTAGCCAAGTAAGCCATGGACTGATCCATATCATCTAATTCATCCAAGGTGTAATATTCATCTTCCTCCAGTTCCAATACAACTTGCTTTCAAGGTCCTTTGTTCTTCTGTTCCATAGCTTGACTAACTGAAACTTGATCATCTTGCTCATCTTCACTTTCTTCTCTGTCATTTACAATTAAAGCACTTGAACCATCAACAACATGTCCATGATGTTCTTTCAATGACTTTCTTTGCATCATTTCAAGTTCATAAGTCATAGAACTTCCAAAGTTATTCTGCTCAAGTCTCTTCCTTCTCTAATAGCTGAAATTTTCTTTTCAAGATGGTTAGGAAGAGCTAGAAAGAACTTTAGGTTAACCTCCTCAGCATCATAATATTTATCATGTAGCTGCAAGTCATTTATCAATTTATTGGACCTTTCAAAAACTTCAGTAATTCCTTCTTTAGTTTTAGCCATAAGCCCCTCATATTGAGAGATTAGAATCTTCCTTTGGTTTGATCTAACCTCCTTTGTTCCTTCACACAAGATCTCAATGTTCTCCCAGATTTGCTTAGCCGTGTCACAGTTGACAATGTTATTGTACATTACATTGTCAAGTGACTCTATCAAGATCAGCTGCAAGCCACTATCTAGAGAGACTTTCTCCTTCTCAGGCTCTTGTACTCTGAAGGATCTTTAGGGGCATAATGTGCTGGAATGACCATATCTCCATCTGTAGATTCCTCAACTCTTACCATGGAAGTGAAAGGACCATTTTTGAGCATCTGAACATATAGGGGATTGGTCATCCTGATAAATAACAACATTTTCTTTTTCCATAGTGTATAGTTAGAACTGCCAACGGTGGGGATTTTGATGCTGCAAAGTTTCTGTGTATTTATTCTTCCAAGATATTTAATCTGTTTACTTTCAGATTTTGCTCTGATACCACTTTTTAGGTAATAAATACAACACAGAGGTGGGGTGAATGTGTTTTAGACAATTTTAGTGGCTTTTTGTTTTTCTTAAGCTTGGTGAACAAAGCAGATGTAGAAATGTAACTTGTAAAGATATTATGATTTAAATGAGATTATAATACATGCACATGAACACACTATCTTTCAAAACTTCACTTAATTTTATATTAAAATCAAGTATGTGTTTTGCTACAAATTTTTGGGTTCTTGTTATGTTAAGAACTCAGCTTCTCTCTTGAGAGTTACAAGAAATTTCAGATCTATTTGTTACAAAAGAAACAATGCAACCAGTATTTACTTTATAGAACAGTAAACACTGGTTATTATACAGCAAGCATTAGCATGTACTAAACCCTATTTTTAGATAATCAATTCTTTCTATTTCTGGCTTAGTGTATCTTTGCTAATCTTGCACGCCTGTGACTTTACTCTGTCAGTTAATCTTGGCCTTTGATCTTGAACTCTTCAAGCTGCTTTTTGTAGACTTGTCAGTCTAACTGATTGGATTGTTTGTTGATTGTTAATCTTGGATATTGAACTGGTCTGCACATTGTACTTTGAGTTTTACCTCGAGATCTCCAGTTTGGTATATAGAGAACTTGACATCTCGATAAGTATAATGGCTTATCGAGATCTCTCATTACTTTATAGTTGTTATGACTTGTAGAGGTCTCTGAGTTCTCTATAAGAGAATTTAGCTTGTCGAGATCTCTCATTTTCATGTCTTCAGTTTGGCTTATCGATATCTCTGGGTTCTCTAATGACTAATTGACTTGTCGATAACTCAGAGTTCTCTAGTGATATTTGACTTGTCGATATCTCAGAGTTCTCTAGTGATATTTGATTTGTCGATATCTCAGAGTTCTCTAGTGATATTTTGACTTGTCGATATCTCAGAGTTCTCTAGTGATATTTGACTTGTCGATATCTCAGAGTTCTCTAGTGAAGAAATGGCTTATCGATATCTCCAATCTTCATGTCTTCAATTTAGCTTGTCGATATCTCTGAGTTCTCTAATAGCTTTCATGACTTCTCTATAAGTCATTATGGAGTTCTCGAATGACTTCTCTATAACACTAAATATGTGACTTGTAGAGATCTTGACTTAGAACATTTTTCTTAAAATAGATTTATTCAACTCCAAGCTTCTTCATAATTATTCTGAGGCATGATCTTCTTCTAGATAGAATTCTTCGGCTTGATACTATTTTACAGAAAAAGACTCCAGTCTGCTCTTAGATATTTTTATAGAAAAAGACTCCAGTCTGCTCTAAGATTACAATGCAACTTACTTAGGGTTGTCAATTTAACTTAGTCTTGTTATAGTACAGGCATGTCTTGCACAACAAAGTATACGAAGTAAGAGGGAAACAGATTACGTCGTAATACCTCGTTGAATAACAAATTATATCCTACGAAAAATATATCCAGCCGACCTGCAGTCGTAACATTTTTATTCATGATCTTCTGCACTCTCCTAAGAAACTCAACACCATCAGATGGGTCAAAAACAAAAGGTATGAACACGTGTTGATTATCTTTGCATTCTTGATCATGCTTACGCACATTTGCCTTAGCTGTTTTTGTAGCCTCCTGACAACTAAAAAGGATCCATTCCCAAATCCACTCTAAGGAGAAACTTTCGTTAGTCCATTCCCAAGCGATACATTTAAATTAAATTATCAGGAATTATACTTTATTTATTAATCTTTAAAAAAAGTTAAAAAAATTATACGTCAAATTCTGATATATTACTAGGCCCGTACCTCGTACGGGTTATTATACTAAGGAAAGGATATGTGCAGTATGACTTCACAGTCAAAGCTTCCTAATATAAAGAACATTATTTTCCAAAATATTTATCGAAATGCAAATTTACATTCCAACAGAACCTTATCATATTAACTAATTGTGGTGGAACCCCTGTTTAGTTCATGAAGTCCTGTACAGGCATTGTCCTTGCGTACAGTATCACGGTCATATATCAACACAAAAACCATGCCCCTGTCTTGGGATGAAATCAGGCCAATTAAATCACGACAGATTATAAATATGTTTTTTAATTTTCGCTCCTTTTGTAAATAACTAGATTTGCATATAACATACAATTACATATCTTTTATATGTTAATTCATTTTTAAGAAAAACATTCATTATAATGATAATGGATATGATAAATAGATAAGATATTGGAGTGAACACGAGTGAAATATCGAAATATAATATGAAAATAGTTTATTTGTGTATGAAATATATACCCGTCCGACAGACTTTGCTCTGGGAATGAAATGAATAGTTTGAAATGAATAGTTTTATATAGTTAATTAGTTTATTAGTATTATATGTTTCTCGGGGAATAGCCTTTTATTCCTATTATTTTATATTATAGTTTTGCTGTAACATTTATATTATAGAAGTATATATTTCTCGCGGAATAGCCTGTACGACGTCATTACCTCTTTTTTATGTTAACTATTTGTTATATTCGCTCAAATTTCATTTTTAATAAGGGATCATTTAATTTAAATTTGATTAAGTAATAAATTAGTTGGATTAAAATATTTTTCTTATTTTCAGTCATTTTTGTTGTTACAAGTAGAGGCCACCGTATATCTCAAAAAATTACAAGTATTAGATTGGAAGGAATTTAATAGTCTAAAGGTATTTAACCCAAAAATATCATGTATAAATACTAAATTCTCGAATTTTTAAGTATTAAATATTTTGAATAAAATTGGATTTTTAAGTATTTTCTGCAAACTCGTACATGTGAGTAGGGAAGGCAACGAGTCAGATCGGATCGGGTTTTGTAAAATTCAAATTTGATCTGCAATTTATAAATTTTCAAGTATTTGATTGGAAGTAAGTAAAAATAAACCTTATTATAGAATTATGTTACATAACACATTTTCATTGAATGGTAAGGATACAAAATTGTTACTTTGTATATTGTTAATAAAGGGTTAATGTAATGATTAGGGTCTTACTTTCTTAATTGAAGGTTAAAGGTTCGACTCAATTATGTGTGTTCGTTTGTTTAACTAAAAAATAAAACTCTACCTATTTATGTAATTCAATTTTAACATCAAATATAATAAATTTAATTATCAACAATTATCGAACATATTAGTTAAAATATTAAATTTAGTTATTTCATGTATATAAATCATGTATTATTGTTATTGTTATCACAATCTGCGATTAATACATATAATCAAGTGTGTGTGAATAACATAAACCAATAAAAAGGATATGAAGGAGAAGTTCTCGAGTTTAGTCGTATAACTGTCTCCTTAAAGCTATTACGGCCCTCACCGTATGTGCGAGTCGTTAGCCTCCCAGGATAAAACGAGAAGACGACGATGTTACGCGAATAACACATTCGACGAACTAGAACGGAGAAAGAAAATATCACCGGAACAGAGAGAGGGGTAGGGTTTATGTTTAGGAGGCGGCTGTGTGTTGTATTTCGAATGAATGAACAACCCTAAGCCTGATACGATATTATATAGGCTCGAGGAAATGTGTGCGCTACTCCACGCATGATTAATTAAAATGCGTTAATTAATTAGTCGGTTAATAAATCAAATCCGTAATTGAATCAGATTATTATTATGTAAAATCAATTATAATAATCTGTGGTCAAAACGAATTAAAATTTTAAAAGCCCAAGCTCAGTGGAAATTAAATTTAGCAAACCTAGTCTGTGATTATTCGGGCCAATTTTCTGCTATATTCGTATCCGCACATCGCACACGCAGGCAAGCTCGAAGGCTTCGCAAGCCTCAAATTGTCCCTCAAAAGCCCAAGATTTGCACCCCCGCGCGCGATAAGTGTCCCTCAAATTGTCCCTCAAATTGTTGGAGTAATATATAAGTAACACATTTGAACACTACATAAGTATTTTGCTATATAAAGTTATGCATGATCCTTTGCAAAATTAACGTGGGACTTTCATTTCTTCCACAAATTTCCACTACTAAGACACTAACTTTAAATCTTCATATCTCATCCATCTCTTAGTCATTTTGAGTGATTCAAAGTACCTCGAAAAGCTCTCTCGGAGGAGAACGCATTCCAAGTGTCACTCGTTGCACGCGCGCAACATTTGTCCACTTAAATTACGACTCAAATTGAATTGACAATGTGGGACTACTACCCACATTTTCCAACAGTTATAAAATTATGTAAGATATGAATATATTATCGATTTTTTTCGAGTTCGGATTGGATTTGGAACAGATTTCTGATTTCGGGTCGGTTTTGGATTTAATTCAGATACTTTAAAAGTAATTAATTAAAAATAAACATTATTAAACATATATAACACATTTTTATTGAAGGGTAATGATACAAAATTATTACTTTTAGATATTGTCAATAAAGGGTTGACGTAATGGTTGGGGTCTTACTTTCCTAAATGAATGTTAAAGGTTCGATTTAATTATGCGTGTTCGTTTGTTTAACTAAAAATAGTACTATATATATTTACATAATTTAATATTAGCATCAAATATAATTAATTTAATCATCAACAATTATCCATAATATCGGTTATAAACATTAAATATAATTATTTGACGTATATATAAATCATGTACTATGTTATAAAATTATATAATATATGAATAAGTTATCATATTTTTTTCGGGTACAGATCGAGTTTGGAATGGATTTCGAGTTTTGGGTCGGGTATCGATTCAGTATAAGTAACATCCAAATTCAGATCCAAACTCTTTCTAGTCTAAAAATAAGATAAAGATCCGGATTCAAATTTAAAAAATCGGATTAGGATAAATCCGTCGGGTTCGGGGAGAAATTGTCATTCCTGTTGGAAATTAATCTAACTTGTTTTATTTGTTTTAGTTGTTTTATTTATTTATGTTTTTGTTTTTGAATAATGGTTGTTGTTAAGCCGTGCTTTTAGCTTTAGACTAAGTCTTCCAGTGTTTTTAGGAGAGTCATGGGACGATAGGGGTGTTAGAGACTTTCCAGGAGATAGTTGCATGGTTATAGCCACCTTAGTTAGATTATTTCCTTATATATATGTATGTACTCAGTTCAATTTTAGTAAGAGAATAACACAAATCATTCCAGTACTTACAAACTTTGAGTATTAGGTCATTCGGTGTGTGCATAAATAGTTTATATGAGTCTTTATTCTCTTCATTTGGTATCAGAGCTCCCCAGGTTCGAAGGTCCTGTTTATGCCAAAGTATCAACCACGACACACATCAGAATCCATGGAGACACCAAGAACAAAGGAAGGTGTTGTGGCTGTGAACTACCACATGCTAACCAAAAGCAACTACACTGCCTGGTCCCTAAAAATAAAGATCTTCATGAAGGCACAAGGTGTTTGGGGTGCTATTGAACAGAAAGAACCTAGGGATGCAGTAGATGAAAGGACTGTGCAGATGGCTCTTGCAGCCATTTATCAAGGTATGCCTGAGGATGTGTTGTTGGCCATTGCATAAAAGGAAACAGCAAAGGAGGCTTGGGAGGCAATCAAGACAATGTGTATGGGGGTGGAACGAGTACAGGAGGCTAGGGTGCAGACATTAAAGGGAGAATTCGAGTCTCTCATGATGAAAGACTCAGAGAAGATAGAAGATTGCTGCTTAAAACTAAGTGGCATTGTGACTAACATTCGAGTTCTTGGAGAGGCTATGGAACAATCCAGTATTGTAAGGAAGATTCTACGAGCTGTGCCTGATAAGTTCCTCCAAATAGCTTCAAATATTGAACAATTTGGAGATGTTAAAGTCATGTCAGTTGAAGAACTGGTGGGACGTCTCAAGGCCCATGAAGAAAAAATGAAAGGTAGGAGTGAGCAAAGTGAGCAACAACAGCTTCTCTTAGCTCAGAAATGGAAGGGCAGACTGGACAAGAGCAAAAATAAATGTTTCAATTGCAACATTTATGGTCACTTCGCCTCAAAGTGTGACAAACCTCGATGAAAGAAAGAACACTGTCAAGAAGCAGATCTAGCACAACTTCATGACGACGAACCGGCATTGCTGTAGAGGCCGTATGGGCCAACAAAGACAAGCCATACGGGCTTGTGAATAATAGCCATAAGGGCTGTGAAATGGATGTCATATGGGCAGGAAATAAATTGTCAGACGGGCAAACAAGGAAACCAAAAGGAGCTGTGATTAGTGGTGCCATATGGGCACAGAAAGGCCACAGGGGTTGGATCAATGTATTTGTCATACGGGCATGAAGAAGTTGTTTCAGTTCAAGGCATGCCATATGGGCACAGAAAGGCCACACGGGCTGGATCAATGTATTTGCCATACGGGCATCAAGAAGCTGTTTCAGTTCAAGGCATGCCATACGGGTTATGTTAAGAATCTGCAGAAACAAGTTTAGATTAAGGGGGAGATTGTTGGAAATTAATCTAACTTGTTTTATTTGTTTTAGTTGTTTTATTTATTTATGTTTTGTATTTTTGAATAATGGTTGTTGTCAAGGCGTGCTATTAGCTTTATACTAAGTCTTTCAGTGTTTTTAGGAGAGTTATGGGACGATAGGGGTGTTAGAGACTTTCGAGGAGATAGTTGCATGGTTATAGCCACCTTAGTTAGAATATTTCCTTATATATATGTATGTACTCAGTTCAATTTTAGTAAGAGAATAACACAAATCATTCTGGTACTTACAAACTTTGAGTATTAGGTCATTCTGTGTGCATAAATAGTTTATATAAGTCTTTATTCTCTTCAATTCCTACGTATGAGGTTTGAATTTACGATGTTCCTGACTTGTAGGAAGTCTTGCTTTTGCATGTATTAATCGGATCTGAGAAGTAATGGTATAGTTCCACGTGGAAGCCTGGAAGCCCGCAACATTTTCAGATTTTCAAGTCCAACTAATATTGCACCCATATGTTGTAATGGTAAGTAAGAATAGTTGAAGGTGGGTTATTGAGATGGAGTTTTCTGCACAAATGGACTGCCCAATATGTAACTATAGTGTGAGTCCCATTGTATTGAGGCCGTTGAGGTATACAATCTGTGGGGCTTGTTATGAGGGAGCTCGTAGTCTCATCGCTTTGATTAACAAACTTTATAACAATAATAACAACGATAATGGCGGATCAAAAGTTAATCATCTAACATCATCGCATCAGAGCTCTAATAAGGTATGTATCTCGTGTCGAATTTCTATATGTTTTTGTAAATTACGAAATTCATTGAATAAAAAAGTCCAGCATAAATTTAATTATTTATTCAGGGGTTTGGGAATGCACTGAAATGGGTGAAGGAAATGACAGACGCAGAAGAAGAACTAAATGAGAAATTGAGATTTCTTGGAGGATTCGTATATGCATTCAAAGATCATATTCATACTGATATTAACGTCAAGCCTGGCGATTTCGGACCCTCCATTCCAGCACACAGAGCTTTACTGGTAACTCCCTCACTACCAATCTACTACATGATGCATGGCTTATGTTGCATCATGTAGATTTTTAATTTTATTTGGTTCTCTTTGGATTGATTTACCATGAAATTTTGTAAAATCAAATGAGACCCCCTATATGTTGCAGGCGGCAAGGTCTCCGATATTTAAGAACATGCTAGAGTCAGATTCATATATAACTGCTGATCATCCACCAGGAGGCACTATAACACTTGCAGAACTCAACTACGAAGAGCTACAGTGTCTTTTAGAATTCCTTTATAACGGTAACTTGAGCAAAGAAAAAGTGGAGAAACATGTCTACGCACTCTCTATTGCAGCTGACAAGTACGAAATACCCTACCTACAAAAGTTTTGCGAGAATCAAATGCTGAGATGCCTGAACTTGTCGAATGTTCTAGACGTTTTAGAAATCTCGGACACTTGCTCAAATTTGATACTGAGGGAGGAAGCCTTGAACTTCATAGTTAGAAACATGGGTGAGATTATTTTCTTGCCTTCGTTCGAGGAATTTGCATTGAAGAATCCACATCTAAATGTTCAGGTTACAAGATCTTTGTTCTTGGAAAACAAAAATACCAGAAATGTGATTTAATTGAGAATACTAGCTAGCTAGAAAGTAGAAATGTTTTTAATTGTTACCTAAGTTGTTGGAAACAATTTGACCCTTCATTGTTTTGAAAACATTATCATGTTCTTATAATGTATATTATTCTTGTACATTATGCTTATGGTATATCTCTGAGCCAAGTAGATATAGAGTTATGTTTTAATATATTTGCATGTACGTATTTATATAGTCTTGAATATTATAAGATCGTGTTGGGGTGTTTTGTTGTGTCTAATATCCAATAACGGAGGGAGAGTGTTGAATAACATATAATTCTTTATCTTTATCTTGAAATTTTAAACGGGTTGGTTACTTAATTCAGCATCGCAAAGCAGACACCGAATAAATAACTGCTTGAACCAATTAAAAATAGCAGCCTTTCCTAAACAGCTTAAGCAAAGTGTAAAAAATGCATTGAGAGGGGACGAACTAGCTAATAATATATCAATACAATACTAAACAGTGAGATAAATTGATTCCCTGCAAAGCTTCAATAATATATATACAAGCTCTAAAAGCAAGGAAAGAGTTTGGAGTTTGAATAATATCTTTATCGTTGGGATATCTTGATTTCTTGAATTGTACGTGTTCTAGGTACACGTGGCTTGAGCATGTAATTAAGTGAATCTCATCAACCATAAGCTAACTAGCAATGCAAAGTATAAATGTTTATATAGCCTTGAAACATACTTTCATTCATGATAAGAAATTTCTGCAAATGCTTTGCATTATACATTGTAAACGAAAGTTGTCAAGACCGGCTAGGTTGGCTTTGTTCCTCGATCTTGATTGATTCGTAGCGTGATCCAATATTCTATGATGATCATCTAGTTGATCCTAGCTACCATGCATCTTATTTTTAGGACCGTACTTGAAGCCAACTAATGAGCTAATTAAGATATAAACAAAGAGACATGGAAATTAAAACAAAATATGGTATATAGCATGCATATTATATAATCTTTAGTCCTGATCATTGATTTCTCTCCAGTTTCTGATGGCCTGTGAAACTGCTTGTTCCACTACTTGCGCATTAATGCTTTCTCCGATTTCTTCATCCTGCACCAAAATTCACTCTCTTCAGTACTTCCGCGTCATTCATTTAAGCAATTTGAATTGCGGACATATGCATTAATGCCCTCTTCTGAGTGATGATCAGTAACAAAATGAAACAAACACCAAATGCGTTTTTAATTATATATGTTGTTCCCTACACTTTATATATGAACAAAATACACGCATCCCGGTCTCAGCTATTGGCTACCATCCGTACATGCATATGCAATCATGCTAGCTATTATTGTGTAAACTTACATATACTCTAGCTAAACACACATACAAGAAAACATAGTATTTCAACCATCCCATTTTAAAATTACCACGTTTCTTAAAAAAAGTTGTGAGAAATGTGTTGTCCACATTCGGTTAATAAGTGTGCATAGAACAAAAACGACTCTTATAGTGAGACAGAGAGAGCAAGTGTTATTGTTTATTTTATTAAAAACAATAGATATTGTAAAGTAGTTCAGCTTAATTCTATCAAGCACAATATGATAATTTTATCAAGCACAATATGAATGGGAAGAACTAAGGGAGAGATGGTTAAAATAAAATTTTGCATTCTTACTTCTCCGCCAAGGGCTTCCAATCTGAAACTGTCAATGCAAGAAACCCTAGCTTCCGATACAATAAGCCCGAGTTCTTCGAAAGCTCCCAATATTGGGACAAGCAATCCTGGACAGGTCCTATCGGAATGTATATTCACTAGAAACCCTTTTTCTAGGGTTTCTACTGCAACCTGCATAGGTAAGTGTTTGAATATATATATGTAAACTGGTCTAACATAATCGAGAAACTTAGATGAACATTACATACCACAGGCCATGAGGTCTGGTTGTGACTAGAGCTTTGCCCGGTACCGATATCTTGATTCAGTCTGTCCACTTTTTGTTTCAGGTCTGCTATATACTTTGACGCGTCGACAATGATTGAGGTTTCATTTAGCTGCAAAATTAATACAGACAAAATCTGATAAGTTTATTTGCTTTAGTACATGTACTTACATTTATATTCTTTTACCTATTGGAGGAGGTCACAAATATTAAATAAAAAAGGTTCTACTCTTTAATTGTCTCCGAATCTCTGTCTTCTAAGTTTGTATAATTACACTCCTGTCTGAGCTTATAATCGTCTTGTTTCAGATGACTTTAATCGTAAGTACTTCGTTCTTGTGAAACTTTTGTACCCAATATTAATATTGCCCAATCAAATTGTGAATATTTATTTTGATTCACAGATATAGATGAAAGTACGATACTACATAATTATTAAAAACTTCCGAAACAATTATAGACACACCAACAACATTACTACAAAGTACAAACATCTCAAAAAAGACTTTTCAAAACAATATATTACATATATTTTCATGATGAAGTATCTTGATATTGGAATAGATATAAAATTTGGAAGCCAGGGGTTTCACTAAGAATAAGACGATAACAGTATATATAACCACACAATGGAGATATATACTTAGTAAAAATGAAACAGGAATGAGACTCATATTCGAAAATTTAGAGTGATCTGCAACAAGAAACCTAGAATTTATATTGGTGATATTGGCTATAGCGATGTGAAGACCTCATCAGAAACTAGCACTACAAAAAAACAGACATTTCTGACAAATTAACCTTTACCAAATTAAGATAAAAAATCAATCTGCGAAATTTCCAAAAACAAGAAATCAAAGATGATCTTATATAAAGCTGGTGAAATCTGAAAGGTTGCAGAGAGATAGAATTATAAAATTACTGCGTGAGAGTTTGTGATGGAACGAAGAAGTTGCAGCTTCTCATGCAGTGCAGCAGCAGCAGCTTTCTTGTGCTCTCTAGAAACCATTCTTCTTCCCTTTATAAACTATATGTCTAGCTCAAACTTTCTCTCTTTCAATATATGTATCTCAATCTCTCTTATAATCTCTCTTCTCTTTTTCCTTTTCGACTCTCAGCGACCTCTAAAGGTTTAAATAGAGGGAGATGGCTTTGATTGAGCGCCCTTAAATTAACAGATGGCTTTGTCTGCTTCCCCACAGTACTACTGCCTCAGTTTCTTCACTACAATGTACTAATTGAGTTCTATTATATTATCATAATTGTATAGTAGACGCGTTTTTCTTATTTGAAAAATCAAACCCAATATTTTAAAACAAATTATGACCACGCCCGACCTAGTAATTTCCATGCAATACATTTATAAACGTAAACATGTATATGAAGGTAAATGTGTATAACAGTGCAAGGACGGTGAAAGTAAAGAATATATCTTAACACGAGGCCTCTGAACTGTGAGAATGGAGGAATGGTCAGCTCGTGATTTTGCTTTGGATGGGAATGATGAAACATAGAATGATATTTTATTTGTGCATAATTAGGAGTCCAGGATATAAATATAAAGGTGTGTAGATTCCTCTACAAATTTAAAGTGATTTCGCTTTGAAATTGTTTCACCGTAAATCTTCTAAAGAAAAAGAATTAATAAAAATATTATTTATATATTTACCGCTGATAATAAATTAATGTAATAAGATAAGAACCATTCTTTTAAGAGAACTAATAATACAAATAAATGTGTACTTCATCGATTGTTACAAACTTGCATCTGGCTATATATATATACTTACTAACTTAAATCCCATAGCTTCTCGTTAATATTTTAAATTTTTATTTATCCCGTCATATTATAATTCTAAAATATTTATATAATTATATAATAATAATAAATTTATAAAAAAAGTAATAGGATAACATATAATCGTAGTTTAGTAGCTATCGAGATTCTTCGGACCATATTTCCCGGATAAGTACATAAGTACATTATATGTAGTAGTTTAACAATTTAGTAGTTTAACGGATATATAACATTATTTATTTTTTTCTTAATAATAAGATAAGTTGTGGTTGTAGTTTAGTAGGATAAGTAAACTATTAGTAGGATAAGTAAACTATGTGTGTAGTAGTTTAATAATTTAGTATTTTAACAGATATATAACACTATTTATTTATTTTTTTTAATAACCAAAATTAGGAAATAACCGTTGAACTAAATTATATCACATTATAGTACCATACAACCAATTTTGTTATTTGTTATACCAATATTATATCTCATTAGGTAAAATGATGGATCTGGTGTCTTGAAGGATAGTTAGTACATTCCTTTGTCTAGGGCCTTTAATATATAGATACTATAATATATAATTATTATTTAATAGAGAATTATATAATTTCTAGGCCCATCAGTGAAATAAGGAAAACTCATTAATCAAACTAATATTTATATATTATAAATTAGTTTAATAGAGCCAAAAAGGCAAAAAAAAAACTTGTTAAGCTCAATTGCATTAATATACAAAACAGATAAGAGCATCAAAGATAATTTGTAGTGTTCTTTTCAATTTTCTTACACCATTGTAGTTTAAATTCGAAACTAATATACTACACTACGTGTCTTTATATATTAGTTATGTAAATATTGAAGGGCTCAGCTATATTGTAGATAGGTTGAGAAGTAAATATTGGCTAAATTAAATTGTAATGATTTAATTAGGGATTTTGCACGAACAAAGAAAGAAGAATAACTTTTTAATTTTAATTTGAAATATTTTATATTTTATAGATTTTTCAAGTAATTTTAGTTTATAGAAATTTATTTATTTTAATTTAAAACGACTAGGGACTCCGAAATTTCAGAGACTCCGGGCTTATTCACAGGAAAATTTGCGATGTACAAAAGTATACGGGATCCCATGATTATGTATACTAAAGTTTGAAACGAGGAATGTATTTGCAGAAATGCTGCGATGTATATTGATTTGTTATACATACATGATAAAATAAGAAAAGAATGAAGCATCGAAATGGAGGTGGGGGGGTTTGATTAGTGATAAGTGGATGCATCCAAACAATTCTCACGGGATATTTGGAGTTGCTTCACTCTCCCTCTATCTCTTTCTCAAAACAGCCGTCAACTTTTGTCCTCTCCTTCCACTCTCTTACTACACGTGCCTCTCTACCCTTAAGGGTCACATATTATTAACTCACCCTTCTCATCCAAAACTATACCTCGAGAGATCGATAGAGATGGTGTACACTACTTATAAATTATATCTATATGCACGCGCACAGCATTCACAAATACGGGGTCTTTGCCAATTGACTCTTCTTGACTAGCTAGTGAACCAGACCAAAGACTCCCCATCATTATGTCTACAGCATTTCCTTTCAAACTGTGTAAATTTAATACTCCTACATGTTTCAAATTCAAATCTTTTCTTAAATCCTTGCGGTTGGTAAAGAAGTAGCAACAAAATTATGAGGGTGGGGTTCAATGGGACTTCTCAAGGATGATCAACTTTAAACCCTAAATAGCTTTTAGTTACTTTATTTCTTATTCGGCCAAAAAAAATTCGGGATAACCGAGAATTGAACTGTCACGTAGATATAACTTATCAAGAGAATAGGAATGCCTACACAATAATATAAAAACAAAAACTAAACTCTACTTCTAAGGGGGTGTTTGATTTGATGGTTAATGTGTCCGGTTAACGGAATTAATAATTTAGTGGATAAAATGGGAACCTCATTTCTTTTTGGTGGGTAAATCATACCCAACATGTCTAGAAGTTTTCATTTTATTTTGATTTCCATTAACTCCATTCTCATATTCTCCATTCTCATTCCCATTACGCATCCAAACGCCCTATATCTACCTTAAAATTTGATAAAGCTACTTCACATATATCTACGAAATTTATTCTAAGGTCTTTGCGCTAAGTATTTGTGCTCGCAAGGACTTGGCGCATATGTTCTCTGACTACTTTTTGCCCTAGCAAGTGTCCTCATGAGTATACGAATTCCTCTCGCCAACAATGGGTTTGAAGTCCTACGGACGTGTGTTCTGCTCAGGTATAGACGTCCGGTCCACAGCCTGCATATATAAATAAGTCATTTAATTAAACACAATAGCCATTGTTGCAGGGCCTGTGCTGTATAGCCATTGGCTCCAGGGCCTGTGCTCGAGGGAGTGCTATAAATCAGTAACATAATCAGACTTTTTAAGCTATATGGGGTTGAATTTTCCAAAATTATAACTTTAATTGATAATTTATAACAAGTCTAGCTGATAATTTATAACAAGTCTTAACTTGGTTAGTTAAAAAAGAAATAACTATCATTTTGGTCATAGGTTCGAATCTCATAGAAAAAGAATTTATAAGTATATCTTTTGAGTCAGATTATATCCCTTAGGGGCTGCAGGTTCGCTACAATAAAAAAAATCTAGTTAAGGGTTAAAAAAATCACTGATTTTATTTTTCAACATAGGTGAAAGAAAAATATCACCGACTTTTAAAATAGTCCTACTTTAGTTACTGCATTAAAAATAAACTTATGTTTAACTATTTTCAATTCCTAGATTGTTGGGATAAGCTAATTAACGAATGCATCATCATGCATGGATCAAATGTCTGGCATCATTAATATAATCACAATATGCGTATTTGGTGTGTAATTATTATTAAGTAATATATATAAATAGATTAAAGAGAATGATAATATGCTCAAGTTTGTCACAAGCAGCAAAACGTCACAGTTGGGTGCGGTGGCAGGAACAAGAATCCTGCTTGGCGTACGTTGCCAAACTGATGAAAAATAACAAATTAACCCTGGCACAACCATGAAACTTTAATGTTTCAAGAACGTGCCTCCAAATGGGCAATATCCATCTCCAGTGACTTATGTATCACGAGATGTTTTAATTTTCACCAGTAGACTAGGCTAGAATATGAATGCATGCTCACTCATATATATTATGGTCTTCTGATATATATATATATAATTCACGATAACCATTGTCTGCATTCCACAGAGACAAACAAAGTACCGAAGCTATTCACATGTGTGCTCGTTAATCATTATAAGAAAACAATTCATTCCATACATATACCCTGTTCCACTATTTGTCTCTTGCCCTTCCATTTAATCAATTTCCTTGCTCCTTCTTAATCTTCTCTATTATCTCTATCTAGCTAGGTTTTATGAAGTCTTCTAATCAACGCGTTTGTGTGTACATATCTTCTTAATCATTATACTTAGCACATTCAATAATTAGGGTTTCTTAACGATCAGTTATAAGTTTGAAACCGGCCTCTCTTAGTAGTACGGTACCATATTGCATGCGTAGCAAGCTAATTAAGCGCCTTGATCTATTATGCGAACTTATTTACAAGATTATCATCAAAATCCCAAGTTTCCAAGATTTTTATTTAACACAAGGTTTTTATTATAATAAAATATCCCCTCCCCTCAAACTTACTACGCCAGGATATTATTTAACACAAGATTTTTAATATTATAATAAAATATCCCATAAAATTCACTATAATGAATTAAAAGTTTGACAAACAAGAAATGAAATCAAGTAATCAACAAATTCAAAGCTCCAACAACATCATCCAAACGAATTCAAAAACAAAGACACGAATCCAAACGAACTAAAAACTTTCAAGCGAATTCAATTTTACGTGCAAGCGCAAAACAATTTCAAAATTGTAACACCAACACACCCAAATGAATTCAATAAAAAGGGTCACAAATCCAAATGAACTAAAAACTTTCAAGCGAATCCAAATATGCGCACAAGTGCAAAACAAATCCAAAGTTACAACACTTACACCCAAACGAATCCAAAAATAGAGTCATGGATCGAATCAAACCAAAAAAATTCTAATGAATCCAAATATGCGCACAACCACACAACAATAGCGAAAATGCAACAACAAAATAAGAGAATATGGAGTATATAATCAGCATAGTGATTAAAGTTTATTCATCACATAATATAAGTGTGTTAAATTAATATTTTATTTAACTTTAAAGATAGTTATTTGAATTCCGCAAAAAAAATAGTTACTTGAATATTTGTACAATTAATTTTAAAGAATTGAATTTCAGATATAAGTTAAGTATGGTACATAAATTGATTATTATCTTATTTATTAATCATTTTTTAGTTTGAAAATATATCTCATATATTTTTAACATATTTTTTTATAGAAGTAATTAAAAGGTACATATATAATTTTTAAATAAAATATTTAATATAGAATTGTTTATATAAATAATCTATATTGCTATTACATATTTAGATAAGTTCCAATTATAATGTGTCAATTCATTTTAGTTTATTTTGAATTTAAATTTCTGAATTTGGCCCATTGTTCAAAATATACTCAAAATTTGACTACATGACCCGACCGAAAAATATCGTCACATTCTACGTTTAGTAATTTTAAATTACAAGCCTGGCGGAATATCTTACCAATAATGTGAAATTTTTTAATAAGTCTTGTTAATATAAATTAATGTGTTTGAGGTCTTTATAGGATCAAGTCTATTGATTTTTTGTATTAAAATTACTAACTTCGCCGGTGCGCATTATTATTTTTGGGTATTGTCCCGATTTTAAAAATGTTCAAAATTTGATATGAGATCTCAAGAGATTTGTTAAACTACGATGATATATTAAATCGATTTATTTTTCATTTTTCACTTTAAAAAAACTAGCTTTTTAAAAAGAATTCTTTTAGTTAAACAATATTCATTGATCAAGATAATATTGTACAAATATTTTGAATTATTTTAATATGTTAGATTATTCAAATAAAAGTTATATCTATATTACATTGTAGCATTTGATTCAATGCATTTTATATTATTTAAAGAAAAAATATATATTGTTCAATATTTTGAAAGAATTAACCCGTTCAAATGATATTTATAAAACTTTATCGAATTGAAAAATATTTAATTTTAGGAGAATGGTATACAATGTTATCAAATTATTATATGAAGAAATATTAGAGTCGTAATGAACGAAACTTAAAAACGGTTTAAATAACGATATAATTATAATTTTTTCTTTGAATTCTTGAAAAAAATCATAAATATCAATAATAAATCTTTATAATATATAATTTATTTTTATGTTACAACCATGATTGATACTCGATTGCATAAAAAGTAGATATGAATTTTTTGTTAGTTATAATGTAAATACCATATATAAATTATTGTAATTTATTTATTACATAATTTTAATTTTTGAATAATTATAAATACATATTATTTAAGTAATCAATTGTGTCACTAGATGTTAATAATGATTATACATGTACATAAATAAGATATTTAGCATATAAATAATGGAAATTATTGTAATTTACTAAGAAATGTAACATACGATAATTTATATGCTGACACACGTACATATAACTTAATTTTAATTTGTTAACTATAAATAAAAAACTAAAATTTTTCCATACATATACATATGTTGAATTTCAAAGAATAACATTTTTCATTAAAATCAACTTTTATATTTACAGTAGTGTAAATTTTACATTATTGTATATTATGATTGCAAGTCATTCTGACTTCAGTTATGCATTTTTTATTTTTTTAAGTTGAGTAAGTTAATTGTTAGTTAGTAGTGAACTCAATAATAATATAGAACAGTATATATAGTTTATTTAAATAAAATTCAAAAATTTTGGTCAACTATTTATTATATATATATATATATATTAATTTTCAGTTTTTCTTTGTAAATATACCAACAGTATTCTACAGATTAAGTTTAATCACTTCATTTTAAATGTACACCGACTACCATATTTATAATCATTCATTAAATACAAATTATAAAACACACACAAGAATATATATATATATAGGGTCTTACTCAAATGAGAACTAGTGAGATATGAGATCTAATCATATGCTCTCATTCAACTACAAAATATTCATCTCTCACCGTTGATTTAATATTTAATATTTATAATTTTAATATTCTTCCATCTTCTATCAAATTTAACCACCCATCAACCACCACCGGTGGAAACCATTTCTGGCCACCACCACCTCCGGTGACCACCAGAAAATCACCACCGTCAAACATAAAATCACCACTTTCAAATAAAAAATCACAACCGGATAATGAAAAATCACCATCAAAAAATGATAAATCACTGCCAGAAACTAAAAATCACCACATTCATCCACTTTCTTCCCATCAAATTCGGCCACGGTCACCAACTCCGACCACTGTACCAACATAAATCACCACCAGATCATCATCAATCACCACCAATCACCAACACCATATCACCAACACCATATCACCACCACCAACAACAAACCATTCATTCATAAAAATTGTTAATTTCAAACAAAGTCACTGGAAATTGAACAAAAATAATAACATGCTACCTTATACTGAATCAAAATAATTCAAATGACAAAAGAACAAAATCTGGCTAAATCGTCGGAAAAATGATGTCACTACAGTCGGTACGACGGAGACGCATGATTATTTGGCCGGAAAAGCAATGAATGATGATGATGCCATTGGAGGGAGGGAGGGAGGGAGGGAGGGGGGGGAGGGAGAGAGAGAGAGAGAGAGAGAGAGAGAGAGAATTTGATATACGGAGGCGGAATGACGGCGGCTGGTACGTGGTGGTGATGGGTAGTGATGGTGGGTAGTTGATGGGTGTAGTGGGGAGAGAGGTGGATGAAAAAGATGAAGTGTAAAATTAAATGTATGGTTGTAATTAGATTTAGGGATAAAAATATATGGTTGAGATTAGATCTCATATCTCATTTTAATTGGGGTTCTCATTTGAGCAACTCCATATATATATATATATATGCACATTGACCCTTTGCGGGATTGTTTATTGGTTAGATTTGGATTTTGAATTTGAATTCGATTTTTTATTTGGTTTAAAATTAGATACAGTTTGCTGACTTGAATTCGGTTATAATTCAAATTTGATATGATATTAGAATTGAACTAACATAATAACTCGTGCGAGGCACGGGTCATTTTCTAGAGTTTTTTATGCATCATGCAGTTATATTGCTTAATGAGCTATATTAGGAATGTTATGTAATTTGGTAATGTCTTAGATGAAAATAATACACATTGATAAACAATTAACTTGTATTTGATATACGTCAGACATTGTACAACATTTATAAATAAGAAAATGACTAAGAACATTATAACTACATGATGCATAAAAAACTCTAGAAAATGACTTGTGACTCGCACGAGTTATTATGCTAGTTCAATTCTAATATCATATCAAATTTGAATTATAACCGAATTCAAGTTAGCGAACTGTATCTAATTTTAAACCAAATAAAAAATCGAATTCAGATTCAAAATCCAAATCTAACCAATAAATAATCCCGCAAAGGGTCAATGTGCCTATAGTACAAGATAAACTAAAATGATTCCGTAATTTCGTGAATGGCAAAACCAGATTAAAAAAACAAATAAGGAAGATATACTAGATGTGCATAGGGCTAACTCATCTTAAAGGGAAAGGATGATGGAATGGAATTTTTTTTTCATGAGTCAATATCATCAAAGAAATTATGCATGAGAGTCCAAACTAAAATAAAATGAAACCAGGAGAAAAAACTTCAATCAAAATCAATACATGTACCGCGAAAAATTCAACCAATTCGAAGTAAAAAAACAGTATTCTTGTTCAAAACTCAAAATTTGCCAAAGAACCGATTTAAAGAAAAAGATGGGAAAAAATAATTTTCAAAACACATGTTTTAAACACAACATGTGTTAGCGATGATGATCGAGTCTCTGTTAATCTATCCCGGAACCAACCGTCCTAATTCTTGATACCATGATAAAATTAAAGAGAATAGAGAAAAATAGGTTTTACCTAATTGATACCATGATTAAAAATATAATAAACAGAGAAATGAAAAGTGGGGTTAATATAACTTGCTCTCGATTACAATAGAAGTGGAGTTTATATATCCAACAATCAAAAAGTAATGAAATAAATTATCTTAACAAAGAACTTATTATAATAATTAAAATATTTAATAATAATTTTATATATGTTAAAAATTTCAACTATATTACTTATAATTTATTTTCATTCCATTTTTCAAATTTAGTATTCCACAATTATAATATTTTCGATTCACTTTAACCACGTAATTAACATCAGAGAAACAGTCTAGAAAATTGAAAGTTTCCAGAATATTAACTCTGTTTGGTTACTCCATTTCCCAGTGCAGGAAGATGCTTTTAGTGTTTAAAAATGTTGATTTATGCTTTCTTAAATTATCAGCCCGTCATTTTGCTAACTATTTGGATTGAGTTTCATGATTAAATGTTATTTATGTATATTCGGTCAAATAGAAACATGATAATGTTAAGTTTGCTATTATGCAAGATTTGAATTAATGGAAATTACATATATTTCAAAAATAAAAATTATAAATATAATAATTTAAAGTCGGTCATCAGCTAGTATAATATAATAATCTATCGAGATTCAATTCGTAATTAACATCACCATTTGCAAAAGGTTTATTTAAGAAATTGCATATGTTTTGATAGGGAATAAAATTAGACCTGAGTATATAATTAATATGGAATTAATTATATCAAAATTAGGTCAACAACCAGGCCCATTTAAGAGGGCCCAAAACCCTGAATATTAATTAATTTTGTAATTAATTAATAAGGGATAAGTCAGCTGATAAGATGAGTCCTAGAGGGGAAATAAATCTTTGTAGATTGGCCTCCAAGGAACCTCGTGGGATAAGGAATCAGCTTCCTACCTCTTAGGACTCCAAAGTCCATTCTAATTCTGAGACTTGCCCACCAAGTCTCCTAACCCAAGTCCAATTCAAGGACTCTCAACATCTATATAAGGGGTCTCACCCCACAAATCAGAACTACATTTTTTGACTTGATCCTTGGCATATAGCATGGTACGTAGGCATCTTGTTAAGGCAGATCGAGTCGCGAAACACAAGAGCAGTCAAATCGAGACTCGAAGCTCACGTTCCCTAGTAATCAACACAGCAATTATTATACCTTATTTTTTGATCCATAACATGTTTATATGATATGACACCCTTAGATTGTTAAGAAGTTGTCAAATAATTTGTTATAATAATCAAAGTACCTTTATAATTTCTTAAAAATGTGTCCAACTTCACCCATTTATACTTTTTCAATCTTATCATAATATAATATAAAGTCGCAGTACCAGATTCTTTTTTAAAAAAAATGTGTTGTTGATATATTGTCTATCGAGTTTAATAATGTGATAATTGATACGATAGATTGAAAATTCTACATTATATATTACGGGAAATTTAATGTTAAATTTGGTGTTTGATAAAATATTTTTTTAGGAGGAAACACACGCGCACACACACGAGATTCAATCAACCAATATGGAGTACACACACAACAATATATTTGAAGTGAAAAATCCACATCCTAACTTACATTATTAATCAAAATAATTATCAATAATACATCAATACATAACACTGTTGGATTTTAATCGCAGCGGAGGCATGGTAAAACACTTTTTACACATAAAATTCAAATAAAAGCATATAAATCGTGGTAAAAACATATGAGTCGATTACTAACCTTTAATATGCGATCCAAAAGTAACGATCGGAGATCCTTAGCAGCTGCTCCTCAAACGTGAAGCACTCCACCGGTATCCACCAAGAAAATGACGTTAAGGAGGAGGAGGAGGTGGAGAGAATTAGGTTTTCTAAAATTTTGGGGTTTTGGGTTAGAATCAAAATAGGGTTTATAATAGTATATTTATAGGCAAAATTTTCAGCTGAAATTTTCCCATAAAATATTATTATTATTAACCCATTTATTATTCTTATTAATAATTAAAACACCTTTTAATTATTAATCCTTTTTCTAAACACTTTAGAAATAATTCTCTCTCTAGATTCAATTTCCAAAAATTAAATTCTTAATTAATAATATTAAGAACTTTTCTTAATTAATTTATAATCAATTAAATCTCATTTAATCAATTATTAAATTTGTCAATTAATTATTTATTTCATAAATACATAATTATTAGCCATTATTAATTAATTCCTTCACCATTAAATCATTCTCTTTTTATGGTGTGACCCTGTAGGTTCAATATTAAGCCGGTAGTAGAAATAAATAATAATAAAACTATTTTATCATTATTTATATAAATTCTCTAATTTATTAAATATGATTAATTAATTAATCATATTTATTCTACATCGTGAGCGATACTTCTCAGCATATCGCGACTATCCGGATAATATGAATTCACTGCTTAGAATACCAAGAACCTATTCAGTGAATAGTTATCGTACAATAAACTCCTTCTACCCTACAATGTCTCGATTAAATATAAGGCATGGATCTCGTGTCAAGTCTATCTAATTTAATCACTTGCTTACCAATTACTATGCTTAGTTCTATGCAAATTAGAAACTCCTTTCTAATTTCATTCACTCTGGCTAGAGATTCCTGAACTAGCATAAGTGGATCAGCCTTGAACATTCGCTTCCTTCACTGGAAGGGGTAGATCCTTTATTGATCATACACTATCTTCGTGTACAAATTCCTATACCCAGTAGAGCCCTAATAATTGTCCCTGGAGACTAAGAACTAAACCAAAGCATAGTTCAGTGTACACAAGATGACTATGATGACCTCAAGTCTAAGGATACTTGTACAACTATCACTATGTGAATAACTGCTGACACGTGAGTGAACTCCATCAGTTGTTCAGTTGTGCGAGTCATGTTCAGTGAACTTATTCTATAATAAGCACCTACATACTAGCTATATTGTCACCACACAAATGTCTATGAGAACAGACATCCTTCATAATGAAGCAAGCATAGTATGTACCGATCTTTGCGTATTATTAATTACCAGTTAGTAATCCTATGACCAGGAACTATTTAAGTTTAGAGTTATCATCTTTTAGGTCTCACTATTATGATCTCATCATAATCCATAAAAGTTTTACTCTAAACTATGGTATATCTTATTTAAACACTTAAATAGATAGAGCCCGTAATAAAAACAAAACAAGTCTTTTATTAATATCAATGAAATCAAAACAGATTACATAAAAGTTGTTCCTAAATCCTAATACATGATTGGACTTAGGACATATTCCTTTCAATCTCCCACTTGTACTAAAGTCAATCACTCTGGTATCTAATACCCATCTAGTCTTTATGACGATCAAAGTGACTTTCATAAAGTAGCTTTGTGAGTGGGTCTGCTATGTTGTTATGTGTGTCAACTCTATTTCAATACAATACAAGAAATGTTACTGCGCTCCCACTAACCCTTTTGTAGACACATGGTTCATCTACGTTTTTGATAAAACCAAACTCTTTGATTGTCTCATCAAAACGGATGTTCCATTTACGAGAAGCTTGCTTTAAACCACATATAGTTCGCAGCAGCTTACACACTAGGTTTTCATTTCCTTTGGAAAGAAAACCATCTGGCCATTTTCCAGATCTCATAGTCGTAGTAAGCAGCAATCGCAAGCAAAATCCGAACTGATTTTAACAGGGCTACAGGTAAAAGGTTTCATCAAAGTCAATCCATTGCCTTTGTTTGAATCCTTTTGCCACAAGCCTGGCCTTATAGGTCTCCACCTGGCCATCTGCTCTAATCATTCTTTCGTATACCGTATACATAGATTCCTTTTCGGATTTCATGGCACTTTGCCATTTCTCTGAGTCAACACTACTCATAGCCTCATTATAGGTCACAGGGTCGTCATCATCAATGATCGACAACTCATTGTCATTCTCAATGCCAAGGCCATATTACCTCTCAGGTTGGCGAGACACTCTCCCTGACCTACGAATGGGTTGTTCCACAGAAGGTTGTTCAGTCAGAACAGGTGTTTCCACTTGATCCGTAGTAGTTTGTGCTTCTTGAACTTCATCAAGTTCAAATTTTGCTCCCACTGTTTTCTTCAAGGATAAACTCCTTTTCCAAGAAGGTAGTATGTCTGGAAACAAACACCCGATGATCGGTGTAAAAGTAATACCCTAAAATCTCTTTAGGATATCCCACAAAACTACATTTTACGGATCGATATTCCAGCTTATCTGGGTCAACTTTCTTGGCATAAGCTGGACATCCCCAAATCTTAACGTGTTTAAGACTCGGTTTCCTTTCTTTCCATATCTCATACGGAGTTTGAGGAACAGATTTGGAAGGCACCTTATTCAGTAAATATGCTGAGGTTTCCAATGCATAACCCCATAGGAATACTGGAAGATTCGCATAGCTCATCATGGACCGAACCATGTCTAACAGAGTTCGATTTCTCCTTTCAGATATCAATCTGGAGGCGTCCACTGGGAGACTATACCATTTACTTTGAGATAATCCAGAAACTCTCCATTCAAGTATTCACCACCTCGATCTAATCGAAGAATTATAATACTATGTTTGGTTTATTTCTCCACTTCATACTTATACTCTTTGAACTTTTCAAAGGCTTCAGACTTGTGTTTCATCAAACACATATCCGAATCTAGATTTATCATCTATGAAAGTAATGAAGTATGAAAATCCACCCATGGCTTGCGTAGACATTGGTCCACATACATTTGTGTGTACCAATCCTAGCAAATCTGCAGCCCTCTCTCCATGTCCACTAAATGGAGACTGCAGTGCCACAATAAAGTGAGATTTTCATCATCCCTTTTCTTTTATTAGTTTGTTCAATCTGAAGTAAATCATGCTCTATGTCATATACATACAGACCATTATTTAAAGTACCACCTCCATAAAGAATATTATCTCTAAGAATAGAACATTCATTATTCTCAATAATAAATGAAAATCCAGTCAAGTCTAACATGGGAATAATATTCCTCACAATCGAGGGAACAAAATAACAATTATTTAAAACAATAGTCTTGCCCGTAGGCATATGTAAATGAAATGATTCTACATCTTCAGCAGCAACTCTTGCTCCATTTCCCATCAGTAGAATCACCTCCTCTTCTTTAAGAGTCCTACTTCTCCTTAGTCCCTGCAACGAATTGCAGATGTCAGAACCATAGGCGGTATCTAATACCCAAGTAGAAATTTGATTTAATGACATATTCACTTCTATCATGAACATACCTGAATCATAAGCGGTAGTCTCACTACCCTTCTTCTTCTTCAATTCTGTAAGGTAAACCTTGCATTTCCTCTTCCAGTGCCCCACCTTGTTACAGTGAAAGCAAACAACTTTGCTCTTGGGGTCTTCAGCTTTTGGTGGAACCGGCTTTTCTTCACCTACTTTCTTCTTCTTGGAAGAGTTCCTCTTCCTTTTCTTAGGATTGGAACCTTCACCAATTAGAAGAACAGAACTCTTCTTAGGGGGAAAATTCGATTCCGCAGTCCTCAACATGTTGTGGAGTTCAGGCAGGCTGACATCCAACTTATTCATGTGAAAGTTCACAACAAACTGCGAGAACGAACTCGGAAGTGATTGCAAGACCAAGTCTTGGCTCAGCTCCCCATCCATGGCAAAACCAAGTTGTCCAAGACGTTCAATCAAATTGATCATCTTAAGTACATGGTCATTCACAGATGATCCCTCAGACATCCTACAACCGAACAGCTCCTTCGATATCTCATATCGAGCTGTCCTCCCTGCCACATCATACAACTCTTGTAGATGCATGAGGATAGTGTGAGCATCCATATGCTCATGTTGCTTTCGTAGCTCAATGTTCATGGAAGCTAGCATGATGCATTGAGCAACATTTGCATCATCTATCCACTTACGATACACAACATGTTCATCATTATGCGCATCGCTAGCAGGTTCAGTAGGCTTAGGTGAGTCAATCACGTATTCCAGCTTCTCAATCCTGAGAACAATTCTCAAGTTTCAAAGCCAGTCAGCATAATTAGGACCAGTCAACTTGTGAGCATCTAGTATGCTCCTGAGTGATAGTGCAGAAGACATGACGTACAAAGTAAATTTGTAAATGATAAACACATAACAACACTTAGCAAATATTCGATTTCATTTTAAAACACTATATGAATCGGGTCTTTATTCATAAGTGGCTCCCACTAGTTTATCTAATTTATTCAACCCCTTACGTGAAAAATTAAGCATTCATAATGCTAGTGGGAATAGGGATCCTACATTCCATTACACAACCCCGGCTGTAGCACGAACCGCCATGTAATGTTCAATAGGCAGACAACTCTTGTCAATTACATCTTATGTTATTCCCTAATCAAACTTTAGCCTCTTGAATAATTGAGTCACGGCTGTGGCACGACAAACTCAATATTCTAAGTCAAGTCTAACCCAACATTCTGTACAATTTAATCAGTCTCCAACGGCCCACAGCTGTGGCACGTACCGACCTTTAGATTCTAATTCAATGTACACATCTCTATGTAATAGACAAGTATTTCTTATTTCGAAATCAAAGCCCTCGGCTGTAGCACGAACCGACAATGATTCAAAAATAAGAACTACTTTTCTATCATGTTGGAAGGTTATGACCGATATAAGCCCGTTGTGTCATTGGCCAATTACTACTTGATATTATTTAATTTTAGAGGGATTATATTACGTTACAATCATAATCATATTATAAAGAGATTCTTCCTTTTAAATTAAATATTTCAAATCAATAATCAATAATCAGATGATTCCCAGATCGGGTGGAGCATTGTCAAGAGGCGTCACTTAATAACCCTTTCTTACAGATAGAAATCTGTTGTTGACAGAATCATCCTTTCTCTCATATTGAAAATTCATATTCAATTACGTGTTTCATAAACACAAGAATCTCATGATTGTATTCATAATATTATTACTAAGGTTATGAAACAATTTCTTTATACTAGGTTGTCTAACAAACGCCTTATGTTCATTTAAGTTCACCTAAATCTATCAGCGCACGATAAACTAAGCATATATCATATATATAAACATGAATAAACATCAAGGTAGGCATGTTACATCATCTAGTATATTAGTCTAAGCAATATACATCTCTATGTATCACATGAAGCACTTAAAAGCAATTCAAACAGTTAAAAATAGCTTAAAAACACTTCTGTTAGCTATAAACAGTTCAAAATAATTTTATAAAATATCATATAATATACCATTAGAAGCGTCTCGAAAAGACGAATCCAACGGCACCAAAATCTCCCAAATCTGAGCTAGCACGCGCCCTCACGCACCGAAACAAGGTCCCCCACGCGCGGCCACGCGCACACGCGCGGCCACGCGCACACGCGCTGTCAGGCGCGTGTCAGAACTCCGCCCACGCGCGCCCACGCGCCCACGCGTGCCCACGCGCCCAGAACCCTATGTTGACGTCAGCATGACGTCATCTGATGACGTCACCAGCGCGTGTTTACCACGCGCCGCGCGTGGCACGCCAGCGCGTGAGCCCCACGCGTGCGTGGTCGACGCGCGGTCCTCCCCTTTTCTGCGATTCGCCGCCGCCTGACATCGTCTCGATTGCCGTGCCTGACATGTGTCTTCTTCCTTTCTCCGTGCATCACAGATTATGCAGACAAGCAGATGTACAAATATATATACTTATTTAATTACGAATTTTAATTGCAAGAACTTCAAAAATTCATAATAAAAAATCTATACATCATAAAATTATGAAAAAAATACCCAGACGATTTACAACACTTGTAGAACCCAGATCAACATTCAAAATTATTCTGAGAAACGATTTCTCATCAAACAAAATTAATCCATGATATAACTTGTAAAAATCATAATTAATTCATACAAGCACATAAAATTCTGAAATTTTTACCACGGATCTATATGCATACAGCCTATGATCTGATACCAATGTTGGATTTTAATCGCAGCGGAGGCATGGTAAAACACTTTTTACACATAAAATCCAAATAAAAGCATATAAATCATGGTAAAAATATATGAATCGATTACTAACCTTTAATATGCGATCCAAAAGCAACGATCGGAGATCCTTAGCAGCTGCTCCTCAAACGTGAAGCACTCCACCGGTATCCACCAAGAAAACGACGTTAAGGAGGAGGAGGAGGTGGAGAGAATTAGATTTTCTAAAATTTTGGGGTTTTGGGTTAGAATCAAAATAGGTTTTATAATAGTATATTTATAGGCAAAATTTTCAGCTGAAATTTTCCCATAAAATATTATTATTATTAACCCATTTATTATTCTTATTAATAATTAAAACACCTTTTAATTATTAATCCTTTTTCTAAACACTTTAGAAATAATTCTCTCTCTAAATTTAATTTCCAAAAATTAAATTCTTAATTAATAATATTAAGAACTTTTCTTAATTAATTTATAATCAATTAAATCTCATTTAATCAATTATTAAATTTGCCAATTAATTATTTATTTCATAAATACATAATTATTAGCCATTATTAATTAATTCCTCCACCATTAAATCATTCTCTTTTTATGGTGTGACCCTGTAGGTTCAATATTAAGCCGGTAGTAGAAATAAATAATAATAAAACTATTTTATCATTATTTATATAAATTCTCTAATTTATTAAATATGATTAATTAATTAATCATATTTATTCTACATCGTGAGGGATACTTCTCAGCATATCGCGACTATCCGGATAATATGAATTCACTGCTTAGAATACCAAGAACCTCTTCAGTGAATAGTTACCGTACAATAAACTCCTTCTACCCTACAATGTACCGATTAAATATAAGGCATGGATCTCGTGTCAAGCCTATCTAATTTAATCACTTGCTTACCAATTACTATGCTTAGTTCTATGCAAATTAGAAACTCCTTTCTAATTTCATTCACTCTGGCCAGAGATTCCTGAACTAGCATAAGTGGATCAGCCTTGAACATTCGCTTCCTTTACTGGAAGGGGTAGATCCTTTATTGATCATACACTATTTTCGTGTACAAATTCCTATACCCAGTAGAGCCCTAATAATTGTCCCTGGAGACTAAGAACTAAACCAAAGCATAGTTCAGTGTACACAAGATGACTATGATGACCTCAAGTCTAAGGATACTTGTACAACTATCACTATGTGAACAACTGCTGACACGTGAGTGAACTCCATCAGTTGTTCAGCTGTGCGAGTCATGTTCAGTGAACTTATTCTATAATAAGCACCTACATACTAGCTATAGTGTCACCACACAAATGTCTATGAGAACAGACATCCTTCATAATGAAGCAAGCATAGTATGTACCGATCTTTGCGGATTATTAATTACCAGTTAGTAATCCTATGACCACGAACTATTTAAGTTTAGAGTTATCATCTTTTAGGTCTCATTATTATGATCTCATCATAATCCATAAAAGTTTTACTCTAAACTACGGTATATCTTATTTAAACGCTTAAATAGATAGAGCTCGTAATAAAAACAAAACAAGTCTTTTATTAATATCAATGAAATCAAAACAGATTACATAAAAGTTGTTCCTAAATCCTAATACATGATTGAACTTAGGACATATTCCTTTCAAACACCTCAATGGTGTCTCAACCAATGATCAAACATATTATGCACGATACCTAAGACGACTGCATCTCTTAAGAATAACTATCAAACATAATATGACTATATATATAGCTATCACAAAACTTAGCCCACAAAACTTACCTAATTCCATATAATTATGACCCAATTCTATTTTGATAATAATTGTCTACACATACAATTATTACACAATCCAATTATGTCTTGTATCACCAAACCCTACCAATCACATTGGGTCAAAACCCAACATCTTTCATGGGACAACAAAAAATAACATATGTGAATGTTTCTAAATTGGTAAATAAGAGTCGTAAAATTTATTGATTATGATGCTTAAATTGTTATTAAATCTGATTATATATTGAAATAAACTTCATAAAAACATGTAGTGCGTCTTACTTCACTATTTTTGAGTGAACTTAATTTTATTACTATTTTACTCTCTTGATGCAATTTTAATAGATTTTCATAAAAATTAATTTAAATTATGCGTAATAACCTTTTGGCTCTTAAAATTTGGATCGTTATACCCATCAGCCCCAAATATATGAAGTCATATTTTTTGACCCCTATAGTATCTGTCTTCGTACCTTTTAACCCTTTTCGGAAATAAAATGACATATCGATGAATATCGAAGTGTACATTTGTCTTTTACTAAAATTGTTCACTGATGATTGAGTTTATATAATTTTCGAACCCAAAACATTGTAAGACTTTAGTTTCTTCAAAATTAAATATCATAAACTCAATTAGTGGCGATTTTAGTGGCGATTACACTGGCGATTAACAGGTTTCAGGCTTGGATTATGTGGATCATTCAATGGCGTATAACAACGACAGCTCTGTTGGTATTTCTCTTATCCTTAATTTATGTTTTACCCGATAAATATTGTATAATTTGATCGATTGGTTGAATGTCATGCCTAAAACTATGTGTATATGTGTGCCTGTTAATGTTTAATCCTTTATTGTTTTTACTCATTTGTTCTTGACCTTTTATTTGTGTGTATTAAACTTAATGACTAAAGAATGTAGTCGAATGTATATATTTGTGTGTTAAATGTATTTACGTCCATTTATTTTCTATTGAAGGCGATGATGTTATAAGTATTTATTATATGGAGAGAAGTTAAAGTGGATTCCCAAAATTGAACATATGGGGGGGAAGTCATTGTGTATCATTTCCGAGACCTTGATGAAATTACTTTGGAAAATCTTAGAGGACGGACTAAAGCATTGGGTTATGGGTGGACAAAACTGCAAGACCTTCATTAAAGAAAAAAAGGACATATGAAATGTAACTTTTTAACTTTAATATAGTTATGCATTTTTTCAGTTTTAATTGATGCTAAAATAATTTATGTTTGTGTGGCATTGATGTTATTTATCTTTTGCTTAGAATTATGTAATGGGATATAATGATAGATTAAGAACTTAATAATGAAATCACTTTCTTTTGCAATTGTTATAATTTCATTATAAATTTTTATTACAATGTTCAAAAATTTAGACTACATAGTCATACATCAAAAGTTACAATACTATTGCAAAGGTTTTATTTAGATAGTTCACATCCCCTGCTCTTGGATTCCACTTCATTGTTCATCAGTACAAACAACAAGATGACTGCAATGATGACCACATACACTAAAACATGGCTTCTCTTCTTCACCTTCATTTCAGAAATATCCTCTAATTTCACCAAATCATCATCTAACTTCTCTATTTTTCTCAACAGTTTGGAAATTATGGTTCTTGACCTTGGGCACATAAGGGGATTGAACCATAGATGGAAGTTACATGAATTCCTCTTATCATCCTGCAAAATAATGATAAAAAAAACTTAAATAACCTTTAAACAAATATAGTTTCATATCATGTAGAAACTTGCTTACCACGAATCGAAACAACCCTAGAAACCACCTTCCCGAATTCACATATATCCATGATGTTTTTAGCACTGCTGTGGTTCCACACCAACAATTAGGATTCATCTTCAAGCCTCATTCTACAAAATATACACCGATACATACATCTATGTCTAATTATATAACCACAGGGGCTATAGGGTTTGGTGGGAGACTTTCCTCTATTGTTTAGGGAATAATTTTAGTAAAAGACGAATTTACCCTCTAATATTCACCGATATGTCGTTTTATTGCCGAAAAGAGTTAAAAGGTACGAAGACAGATATTACATGGGTCAAAATATATGACTTCATACATTTGGGGTTTATGGATATAACAGCCTATAATTTAAGAGACAAAAAGTCATTAAGCCTTTAAAATAATGTACAAGAATCATCATTACTTTAAAGAATACTCTCATTATATGTCGAACTTCTAAATAATCTTGAAAAATTATAAACATAAAAAGTAACAATTACAATATGAACATAATTTGTACGATAAAAAATATTACTAAATAATGTTCGTAAAAACCGAAACCCTTTCATAACATACAGACATTTTAGTTATAATATTCATTTATTCCGACACATTACAATGAAATAAAAGGTGTATATTATATTTATTATCGATTTAATCGGCAGATAAAATGATATATTTTTATTAATACTATTTAAACTTATACATGCTTCGTGTTGTTTATCAATATTTTTAGTTATTAAAATATTAAAAATAAAATGGTATTATTCAAAAACAATTTGATAACTATTTTAAGATTTTATATAAAATTAATTTAAAATAATTTACATGAATAATTAGTTGGAAGAATACTCTAGTTGTATATCAAACATTTTAATTATCGTGAAAATAATAATAAATACATAAAGTAGTTATCATCATATGAATGTAATCTTTTCATGCAAAAATTATAAATTTTAACTCTGAGTAAATAAAATTTTAAAAGTTGAACCCCCTCTAATATATATATTAAATATTAGTTTAAGAATATATTTGATTAAAATATTAATTTATTGAGTTTAAATATAATTAAATGAATAATGTATGAAGTTTTGTTATTTTAATCAATCGAGAAAAGTTTGAGGTTGGCTAAATTTAATAGAATTGGTCAAATGTCATTTGTTGTATACACGTTATCAATGTAAACTAAAAAGCTTATATATTTTAATAACTTATAGCGGTTCCTTCACAATTATGATATGATAAAGTATTAATCGAAAGTTAAGATAGTCTAATCCATTAATCTTGAAAAGGTAATAGAAAATGATACGATATAAATCATTTTGCGTTGTCAATTTACCTACATAATTGTTTAACTAATAATTAATATTTTATATTGAAATATATCAAAATGATAAATGTAATGCTAAACAAAGGTTTACCTAACTTTTATATAAATAAAATAAAGTTTTAAGGTAATATATAATTTATTAGGACTAATTAATAATCATAACTATGCTATTAAATGATAGATAATTATTTAAATCAAAAATTCAGAAAACTGATAAACGAAGAAAAATGGTTTAAGATGTTTTGGAGTATATCCAATCATTTGATTATATATATATATATATATATATATATATATATATATTTGATGTTATATATATTGGGGATAAAAATAATCCTGACTGCGTAATAAATACGCGCATTAATTATGCATGGTTTGGTCCAAAGACGAAACCCCGTTATTAAGGCCAACAATTAATATGTCATTAATTGGGCTCAAAAGGCTCGCAAACCAAAGTATCAGCCCAAGTTTTAATTGAGAAAACAAGTTCAAAGCATAATCAAACTCTCAAAAGAGTAGTCCTCAAGCCACAGAGTCCTATAAGAAAGCAAATTTCTACATTCTAGAACTCCAAAGTTTATTCTAAATCTGAGACTTGCCCACGAAGTCTCATAACTCAAATCCAATTCAAGGTATCCCATGCCTATATAAGGGCTCACCCCACAAATTAGAACTACATTTTTTGACTTGATCCTTAGCATACAACAAGGTACGTAGGTATTTTGTAAAGGCAGGTCGAATCACGAAACAAGAGAACAGTCAAATAGAGTCTTGGAGCTCACGGACCCTAGTATTAAATACACACTAATTTCTTATCCATAATATTTGGCGCCGTCTGTGGGAAGAGAACAACAACCATGATGAACACACGGAGCAGAAATAATGTCCTTGAAGGAACACCGGTTGGGACTACACAGAGAATTTCATTCGTCATTGAGATTCCCCCTCACTCAACTTATTCCTAAGGGATAACCACCCCACCTTTAGGGGCGAATCCTCAAAACTCGAATCTGAATGCTCCTTCGGAACTCAATCCGTGGGCTTCGATATGTCAACCATAGTGCATCATTTTCCCATAAATCCCGCATATGGATGCCAATCTACTCGGAGGTTAGAGGGAGTAGGCCACCTCTACCACCTCGATCCCGGCCTTGGGACGACTCTAATTATCTTAGAGGTCTGCAATCAATCAATAATTAAAGAAATGTATCTGTACCCTATACGACTGAGGAGAGAGGAGAATCAACTGATAAAGACACCCATCACATGAGGAGAATAAGGGATAAATAGCCCATTGGAGGTAGGCGCCTTGAGCACGATGGAGATAGACAACCCGAATTTTAGGAAATTCAAGGAGTGGCATCCTAGACTTTTAAAGAAAGGATACGTGCTCATGAGGTAGAAATCCTAAAGATAAGGAGGGATATAAAGAGAAGTCAGCCTAGACAGCCAACGAGGGCCAATCGAGCTAGGGGAACTAGGGGAACTGTTCATGTCATCGATTTGGAGGAAACTCTGAGAAGAAAAACAATGAATGTCTCTCGGGGAAACCCGTTTGAGTTGCTCCCCCTTGGAGACCCGGAAGATCCATCCCCTCCTTTCATGGCAGAAATCATGAATACCCATATTACAAGGAAGTTCAAGATGCCGACTATAAAGGCCTATGATGAAACGGAGGATCCCGCTAATCACGCCAGGACCTTCTCTAATTCACTGTTGTTGTAGCCCATGAATGATGCGATTAAATGTCGAGATTTCTCTCAAACCTTATCAGTCATGGCCCAAAGGTGGTACAGCCGTTTTCCACCAAACTCGATCGGATCTTTCAGAGATTTAAGTCAAGCTTTCATTAAACAGTTCATCAGCGGGAAGGTGCATGAAAAAAGCTCTTCTTCACTGATGAGTATAGTGCAAGGGGCAAAGGAGTCTCTTAGGGACTACTTGAATCGATTTAAAAAGGAGGCTTTAGAATTCCCAGATCTTGATGACAAGGTAGCTATGATAGCATTGCAACAAGGAACTAAGGATGAGTGCTTTAAGATGTCTTTGGCCAATCGGCCACTAGAAAATATGCTACAACTCCAAAGTAGAGCAGGAAAATATATCCAAGTTGAAGAAAGTATGAAAAAGATGATGGTAAACAATGAGCCCGGTGGTGGCAAGAAGAGGAAAATATATCAAGAGTATGATGTGAAGGACAAGTATCCACGGGTTAACAAAGAACCTGACTTAGCCCCGAAGAAGGGAGGGCCACGATAAAAGTTCGTTGAGTGTGCTAGTTTGAATGCTCCTGAGAGTCAAATCTTGATGGAAATTGAAAGGGATAGAAACATTCCCTGGCCAAAGCTTTTAAAGGCCGATCCTGCCAAATTGGATAAGAGAAAGTATTATCGGTTTCACAAAGATGCTGGCCATGATACCGATGAGTGCCAGACGTTGAAGGACGATATTGAGTTCCTCATTCGAAAAGGAAGCTTGATTAAGTACACCGGAGATGGTGAGAGAAGAGAAAAGAATAATAATAAAAGAAAAAAAATTTGATGACAAAAGGAGGGATCAAGATGATCAAGGAAGGAATCCCCAACCTAGAGGCCCGGTGATTAATATGATCTTTGGAGGACCAAATGCGTCCGGTCCTTCTATAAATTCAAGAAAATCTTATGCTCGAAAGGTTATGCACATAGTAGAAGAAGCCCCGAAGAGGCCCAAGACTGGCGTCGATGGCATTTGATGATTTTGATTTGGAAGGGGTTAAGTTTCCCCATGATGATCCCCTAGTTATAACACCCATATAGGAAACAACCCTATAAAAAGAGTCATTATAGATAATGGGGCATCGATGGATATTTTACACTATGATACCTTTATAAAGATGGGATACAATAATTCTCAATTAACCCCGACCGATATGCCCATATATGGTTTCGCTGCAGTTGAATGCCCCATGGAAGGGATAATTAAGTTTCCTTTCACTGTTGGATAGAAGCCAAGTCAAGCAACACAGATGTTGAACTTTGTAGTCGTAAGGGCTGAGTCATCGTATAATGCGATGATGGTAAGGACAGGTATACATGCCTTGAAGGAAGTCCTCTCATCTTACCATTCCGTGATCAACTTTTCAACCAGAGACAGAATAGAAGAAGAAAGAGGAGACCAGAAGATGGCCAGAAGCTGTTATATAGCCTCATTAAGGGTAGATGGAGCCTGGGGTAGATCTTTCCCATTGAAGATCTGGATATTCGTGAGAATGATGAGAAACGAGAAAAACCAAAAAAAGACTTGATCCTGATCCCTTTGGCTCCCGAGGATCCTGAGAAAGTAACTTTCGTTAGAGCATTGTTGGAGGAGCCCCTTAGAGGGAAGTTGATAAGGTTCTTGCAAGAGAATAATGATATGTTTTCCTGGTCGGCAGTAGATATGCACGGTATAGACCCAGAATTGATCACCCTAAAGCTGAACGTGGATCCAAATTGAAAGACTGTAAAGCAAAAGAAAAGGAGTTTTGCCCCTGAAAGGCAGGAAGCTATCAAGAAAGAAGTTGAGAAGCTCTTAGAGGTTTGTTTCGTTGAATAGATACAGTTTCCAGAATGGTTAGCGAATCATGTAATTGCAAAGAAGGCTAATGGAAAGTGGAGAATGTGTGTTGATTTCACTGATATGAATGATGCATGACCGAAGGATTGTTTCCCTCTCTCAAGGGTAGACACTCTGATAGACTCTATCACGGGGAATGAGATGCAGAGATTCATGGATGAATTTAGCGGATACAATCAGATCAAGATATATAAGGATGACATCCCCAAGGTATCATTTATCACTGATTTTGGTGTTTTTTGTTACCTCGTTATGGCATTTGGTCTCAAGAATACAAGATCCACATACCAAAGATTGGTGAATAGTATTTTTAAGGACCTCATTGGGAATACCATGGAGGTTTATATAGATGACATATTAGTCAAGAGTCTCGCGAAGACAGACCATATAACCCACTTGAGAGAAGCTTTTCATGTCTTAAGATATCACAAAATGATATTGAATCCTGCCAAGTGTCCTTTCGGAATAGGTTCCGGAAAAAATTTAGGATTGATGGTTTTTAAGAGGGGAATTGAGGCTAATACAGATAAGATAAAGTCCATCTTAGACATGGAACCTCCACGTTCCGTAAAGGATGTATAGAAACTTACCGGAAGGGTTGCAGCTTTGGGACGTTTTATCTCTAAGTCCGGGAACAAGTGCTTACCATTCTTCAAAAATTTAGAGAAAGTAAAAGACTTTGCATTGACTGATGAAAGTCAGATGACATTCTAAGAGTTGAATTAATACATGGTTCAAGCCCCTCTATTGGCTAAAACAGTCTTGGATGAAACTCTGTACTTATATTTGGCTGATTCTGAAAATGCTATGAGCGCCGTGTTGGTGAAGGAGGAGCTTAAAGTCCAGAAACCCATATATTATGTCAACAAAATTCTACATGGAGCTGAGTTGAACTATTCAACTATAAAAAGTTTGTTTTAGCCTTGGTTATGGCCTCAAGGAAGTTGTGTCTTACTTCCAAGCTCATAAGATTGAGGTACTAACAAACCAGCCTTTGAGAAATATCATTCAAAGTCCTAAAGCCAGTGGAAGGATGATAAAATGAGCCAAAGAGCTGGGAGGGAATTTAATATTAAGTATAAACCCCAAACGGCGATCAAAGCCCAGGCCTTGGCTGACTTCGTGGTTGAATGTACCATCACCAACCAAGAAGTCGGGGGGCAGGAAGATATTGCACCTCAAGGAATGAAGGGCAAGGAGGAAGGAGAGCAGGTCAAGGACAAGGAATTCTGAGTACTCTATTTTGATGGGGCATCAAAAATGAATTCAAGTGGAGCAGGGCTAGTTTTACAAAGCCCCAATGGGTTCTTAATTGAATACATTATGAAGTTAGATTTTCCTACTACGAATAATGAGGCTGAGTACGAAGCTCTGACCGCTGGACTAGGATTAGCAGGGACATTGAGGGTAAAAAAACTTGACAGTTTGCGGAGACTCCAAGTTGGTGGTATCCCAAGTCAAGGGAGAATTTGAAGCAAGGGATGAAACCATGGCAAAATATGTACGCCTAGTAAGGGCTGTGATGATTCAATTTCACGAATGTCATGTCGAACATATTCCAAGGGAAGAAAATGCCAATGCTGATGCGTTGTTCAAATTTACTCATCTGAAATAGAAGAAAGTTCTGGAAGCGTATACTTCCGTATTTTGAAAACACGAAGCATTGACGTCAAACTAGTTGCCCCTATAAGGCTTGGAGGGTCATGGATAGATCCTATTAAGGCTCATCTGCAGACCGAGTGGCTTCCTAGTGATGCAGTGAAATCACGGAAGCTTTCTGTGCGAGCCTTGAGATATTCTCTGATCTATGGGATTCTTTAAAAGGGTCCTTTGTGCTTCCCTATTTAAGGTGCCTCAGGCCTGATGAAGCCCGACTAGCTTTGAAAGAGATGCATGAAGGCATATGTGGCCAACACTTGGGGGCAGAGCCTTAGCTCACAAAATTACTCTTTTAGGCTTCTATTGGCCAGAAATGATGGCTGATGCCAAAGATTATGTGAAGAGATGTGACCATTATCAGAAACATGCCCCAGTAGTAAGGCAGCCACCCGAAATATTGACTTCCATAAACTCCCTTATCCCGATCGCTATGTGGGGGGATGGATATTCTTGGACCTTTCCTAATGGCTAGTGCCAAAGGATGTTTGTAATTGTAGCTATTGATTGCTTTACTAAGTGGATCAAAACCAAGCCCTTGGCTAAGATTAAGACCAAATAGGTTACTCAGTTCCCGTCGGAAAATATCATGTGTAGAAATGAAATTCCTCGCATCTTGGTAACTGATAACGGAACACAATTGAACAATGAAGAATTCAAGAAGTACTGTGAGTAGAATGAAATCGAGCTATGGTTCACATCCTTAGCACACCCTCAAGCCAATGGGCAAGCAGAAGTGGCAAACCAGATTATTTTAGACAGATTACAGAAGAGAATTGAAAAGTCCAGGAGCAATTGGATTGACGAAATACTCCCAATACTTTGGTCCTACAGGACCACATGTAGAGTCACAACGGGAGCAACGCCATTCATGTTGGCATATGGAGCTGAAGTTGTTTTTCCTGTAAAGATATCACATTCATCTCCGAGAATTCAAGCTTATAACGCAGAGGAAAATGAGGAAGGGAAAATATTAGCCCTGGATTTAATAGATGAAGTGCGAGATGAAGCGCATGCAAGGATTGTGAAATATCAAAAGAAAGCTTCTTTCTACTACAACCTAAGGGTGAAAGAAAGGTTCTTCTAACAAGGTAATTTGGTCTTAAGGAAGATGGAAGCCTCTAGGGTGGGACAGAAAGGGAAGCTCGCCTCAAATTGGGAAGGGCCGTACAAGGTCAGAAGCATTCAGGGACGAGGATCTTACAAGTTAGAGACGATGGAAGGAGAGGAAGTGCCAAGAACTTGGCATGCACAAAATTTGAAGACTTACTATGTGTAGCTTCCCATTAAAGGGATGTTAAGCTACTCAGATTAATAAATCATTAAAAATGAGAGATGCTATGAGCTTTGATTCTTTAGAATTTATATTTTGTTAGGATTTCTATTCCGGTTTGTAAGGATTCTATCTCTATTATTATGTGAGGGTTAAACCTATTTTATCAAGACTATTGGTTTACAAATTCATTTCTTTCCTAGTTTCATTATGATCGTATCGTCTTAAGAACAACAAAAAAGTTGTGGATGCATAAAGATAAGTAGAAGAAAAAACAAGAAAATAAATGTAAGTGAAAAGTTCGAAACATGAAAAATAAGGCAGTAACATAGGTAAACCTCGAAGGGTGATAAGTTCATAAATAACAGATAAATATAGAAAGAAAAAGCCACAAAAGGCTAAGTTAAACTCTATTCGCTCCTAGCAGAATCTTCCCCCTCATTGCGCCCTTCCTCTTAAGTAGGAACTGAAGTTTTTGCATCTTTGACTATCGAGGCTGGGGGGAAGAAGTGTTGGGATCAAGAATACGATCCTCCCGTATAGGGGAATCGAAAAGAGCATCTAAGTTATCCTTGGTTTTTGGATGCTCGGGACTTATAAAATCCTTGTCTTCTATTAAGCGATGATATTTCTTCATTACCGCATTCACTGCAGCATCCCATCCTTACGTGAACTGAATGGGATAGAGACCCTCATCATGTATCTCCATTAGGTCTTTGAAGTTCTGGAAGTCTATATAATCATCGATGAGGGCCTCTTTATCACTTCGAAGCTTTACCAGCTCAGCATGGGCTTTAGACAGCTCTTCGTCCTTATTCTTCAACTTCTTTTCGAGGACCTCGGTTCGTTCTTTCCACTTGTTGCCCTCCTTCTCAAAATTATCTGAGTTAGCTTTCCAGGACTTGGTCTGGTGAAGTGCTTCCTGAAAATAGGTGTTGTTCTATACAAGAAAGGAGAAAATTCAATAAAAGCCCATAATAAAAAAGATAGAAATAAAAGACAAGAAGAATAAGTAAATTACCGAGGCTTGGGCTTGAGAACCCAGATGCTCAATCGTCTCTATGTCACTCCCCGTGACAATGTCAGTGTAGTCTTGGGGAGTGATAGAGTGAAAGGACCAATCATTTGCATATTTTGTAGACCCAACCACCGTGTCACCTCTCCTAAAGCCCCAGTTAGGCCTATAAGCATGCCCCTTGATAGAGGGATCCACATCATCTCCCAAGGGGTTCTCGGGAACATGCGGCCTAAAAAAGACGGGGGCATCAGGCTTCCCCCTTGGGTCTTTGTTGAGTTTGGCCCACTTTTGACGGCCCACTTTTTCCTTCCTTGGGCCGATTATTGTTGTTGATTGCTTCACAAGGTGCAATAGAAATATTAAAGTACATAAATGATTGAATAATTAAAAATGAGAAAATGCAGGAAAGGGAAAATACATATAAAGTTACCCTTATCGCTCGCCTCAGAAAGACTGACTTTCTTCGAAGGAAATTCTTCTAAGAGGTTCCATGCATCAGTTTGGCCGCTATCTGAGATAAGGGCTTGATATGTAGTCTCCTCAGCATCATTTAGCCTAATTGTGTTTGGGATACCATCTACCACCTTACAAAAGGGCCTGCGAAATGAAGTACCCCAATCTCTTCCATCTCAAGTCAACCTAACAAACTCGTCCCTCCACTTATGATTATTCTCAAGGATAGAATTCCCATAAAAAATGTGAGGGCATTCGGGCCTTTGACAAATTAAAACCCAGCCCATTTGGGTTATAGGGCTGTTGTAAAATTGGAATATTTTTCTAAAAAGAGGAACGTAGAGGGAGAAATTATTTCTGAGACACAAAACCATAAAATAAATAAAATTTCTCCATGCATTTGGAGGAAGTTGACAGGGGTTTATCTGAACATCCGCAAGTAAACGGGGAATAAATTCATGAAATGGAAACATAAGGCCTACAATTATGGCTCCACGGTATATAAACAAGGTTTCACCCTCCCATTGAAAAGTACGGTCACCCGGAAGGGTCGGAGTAATCCTAAGGTAGGGTGGAAGTTGTAAAGGCATTTATAATTTGTTATCCTACCGTGTTCTTCATCAAAAGTATTCCCATAGTTATAAGAATCTAGGTTAGATAAGGAGGGATATTCATCCGCCCTAACATTTATTATATTTATAAGAGATGAATATTTGTATGAGCGAATGTCAATAAGGGTACCTTTTTTTGAACAATTCATCTTTGCCTTAATGAGAGAAAGATTGAGAGAACTTTAAGAATAAAGAAAGTAGGGGTGAAGAACTACACTTCACTCCACTCTTATATATAGCTCTCAAAAAAGGAATTTGAATCGACTAAAAGCCCATTAGATTAAAGCCTAAAAAAGGGGAGGCCCGTAAAAGGAAAAGTCTAAGAAAATTCTAGAAGGTACGAAGAGAAGTGCTCGTCGAAATAGGGAAGAATCCTGGTCGAAATTTCATACGACCAGGATGATAAAATAACCCATAACCGACGAGAGTTCTCGACAAAACATGGGAGAATCCTGGTCGAAATTTCATACGACCAGAGTAAAAAAATAGCCCATAATCCGACGAGAGTGCTCGCCGAAAAAGGGAAGAATCCTGGTCATTATTCCATACGACCAGAGTGACAAAATAGCCCATAATCCGACGAGAGTGCTCATCGAAAAAAGGGAAGAATCCTGGTCGAAATTCCATACGACTAGAGTGACAAAATAGTCCATAAACTGACGAGAGTGCTCGTCAAAAAAAGGGAGAATTCTGGTCGAAATTTCATATGACCAGGATGACAAATCAGCTTATAGCTTGATCAGAGTTCTAGTCAAAATTCGACCAGATGCATTATGGCGGTATTTCGACTAGAAACTCTCGTCGAGCAAGGAAGTATCTTGATCGAAATTTCCTTCGACCGGGGTGATGAAATAGCTTTTAATTCGATCATAGATCTAGTCAAATTTCGACCAGGATGTATCATGATCGAATTTCGACTAGAAACTCTCGTCGAAACAAAAATACATTCTATTCGGAAATTAGTTCAACCTGGATGAATGAATGGCCCATAATCCGACCAGAGTTCTGGTCGAATTTCGACCAGGATGCATCTTGGTCGAATTTCGACCCGGGATAAAAGAAAATTCAAAAAATTTGGAAAAATCCTATAAAAGTCAAGAAATTTATGAACATCAGCATTTTCTAAGGCATATTCTAACAAAGGAAGTGTGTAAGGAAAATGAGTATGGAAAAATTCTAGAAAGTAGTTTGAAGTCTCGAGAATGGTAACTCGTTGTAAACGTGTAGGTCGCTCCACACTTTATGATAAAAATGATACCCTGCAAGGGCAAAACGACAACTTAACTTCTACGAAATCTTATATGTTTTCCTAGAAGTTGGGGGAAAATGATAGAGGATAAAAATAATCCTGACTGCGCAATAAATAAGTGCATTAGTTATGCCTGATTTGGTCCAAAGACGAAAGCCGGTTATTAAGGTCCAACAATTCATATGTCATTAATTTGGCTCAAAGGGCCCGTAAACCAAGGATTTATTATTAAAATTCGTAGGCCTTGTATCATACCAAGTTGTGATTGAGAAAACAAGTTCAAATCAGAATCAAACTCTCAAAAGAGTAGTCCTCAAGCCACACAGTCCTATAAGGAAGAAAATCTCTACATTCTAGGACTCCAAAGTCTATTCTAAATCTAAGACTTGTCCACCAAGTCTCCTAACCCTAATCCAATTTAAGGCATCCTAATATATAAGGGGGCTCACCCCACAAATTAGAACTACGTTTTTTGACTTAATTTTTAGCATACAATAAGATATGTAGGCATCTTGTGAAGGCAGATCGAGTCACGAAACACGAGAATAGTCAAATAGAGTCTTGGAGCTCACGAACCTTAGTATTAAATACACCCTATTTTTTATCCATGACATATATATAACCCTCTTGAATAGAGTTCTATACAGAACATTTATATAAATATATAATATATAAATTTATTTCATTTATTAATTTTAATTACTAAATCAAAATAACGAAGTTGCACAATTTTTTTATTTAAAAAAATTATTGAAAATTAATGAAGTAGTTCAAAGTGATTCCGTAGTAAAATCAAAAATTAATCTACATTTGAATCAAATTTAAAATCAATTTACTTTTCAAATTTTAAGTATTAAAATTGTTATAATATTCAAATGCCATTATTATTCTAAAATAGTATCGATTTTTTTAAATGAAATTTTACAATTTATAATGATATTCTATTATAAAATCAAGAATTCTACACAAATCTCTATGTAAGAATATCTCTAGAAGAATAACCTATATATCTAATTTACATTAAGATCGATAATATTTGAAATTGATAATGAATATTATAATAAACTTTACACAAAAATGGTAAATATATATATGAACCCGATCAAAATAAAATATTATTGTTTGCCGTAATATTTATAACTATTTGTAAGAGAAAATTGGGCATGAAATTAGATAACTCCTTTGAATTTATAAATTTACCCTTGCATTGTTTGGAAAAATATTATAACCTCTTGCTAATACTTGAGTTGAGGCTCATGTACATGATTCTCCTCTAAATACAAATTTCTCAAAAATTTCTCGGCTATTGTCTTATCAGTTAAATCTTATATCCTTTTAGATAGTGAGTTGCATGATATTATACTACAATATTAATGATATTATAGTACAAAATATAATATACTGCAATAAGTACAATACAAGTGTTTAACTGGTCTACAAAAGTATCAATTAATTATATACGGCCACAAAATTATGATTTTATATAATAATATCAAATTCTAATAAAATATTTATCATATGTATATTTAGAAATATACATTTACCAAGTAAAGAAGCAATGACCCCGTCTATATTTTATCATCAAATCCTTGTAGGCTTTGTACAATGTTTTACAGCCAACTTCCAACAGTAGCAAACTAATATAATATTAGTGGTAAACTCTGCATGCGAGTTACCAACCACAACACATGCAAACATTTCCACGTACCCCAGTATGTTAATTGTTATTGTTTCAATATAAACTAAATTTTATAAATGTGTTCTTGGATTCTTTTTTATCTAAAAAATATACTCACGTGAGTCCCCCTGATCTGGGGAAGGTACATTCACGAGTTTTTTATTTGCTTCATGTTGCATCGTATTCGTATATCAACATCTTTACGAAGAAATATAGAATGAGACATACGATAAAATTGTATACACTAATGCATGCATTAGCTGTGAGCCTGCAGACCTGTGACTCATCTAAGTACATATACATTTACTTTTATTGGGATTAATAAATTAATTCTTACCATTTGATCTTTAGTATATTGTATATATTTATTATATTATAATAATATATTAAAAATCGATGCCCGGAATTTAATTACGTGTTGAATGTGACACTACAAGTATTTTAAACCTTAGTGCACGCATGCATGTTCCAAAATTTACTCATAAACTGTACAAATTCTAATATCGAAATATTTATGTTTTTCAGTTTATATTTATTTTAAGAATGGTTTAAGATCATGGTGAGAGATTTTACTCTGCGGTCTTAAATTTTTTTATAAACTTAACATCATAGCTGGGTTTATTGTACAGTCACAAATATCAGTTTTTCTTGTAATGTGTCTGGGGGAGAGGTATTAAATTGTCATTCAATCTTGCATTCAAAATAACAAGGGCGAAGACAGTAAAAAAAAATAGTTACCGGTTAGCTAGATGAAGCCAAAGAGAATAATCAAGGTCACTTTCATAGTGCATTATAAGAGAATCAACTTTGAGTAAAATGTCATTTTCGTAAATTTGAAGATATAACTAGTACAGAGAATTAAATGGGGGTGACAAAACAAGGCCTACGAATCCATTTATATAAATAAACTTATATATTTAAAATTATAAAATTCTGTTTGTGTTATATATTTTTTCCAAAATCAGAAAACCTACCCGTGCTTACAAACAACAAAACTAGAACGATCCTTTACAGCTATGCATCCTTTGTCTTGTTTGTTAAACATAAACCAACACAATCCTTTCACACATTTGTATTTTATGGTTTTAATTAATCATACACCACAGTAATATATATAGTACTCTCTATATATATATAATAATGCAACCGTAAATTCTTTAAACTAGCAGCAATCAGAGTCGTATTCCCCATTATGGAAAATAATATTGTGACTTGACGTATGCACAGTTGACGCGTTGGATATGATTTGAAAGGAAATGAAAAATTGTGGTTCATCTACACTTGTAAGGCTAATGACCCAACAACAGAGCTTTGATTTGTACGTTTTCTCAAATTACTGATTATTGATATAGAGGAGCTTAGATAATTAATAACCGCGCCACTGCTTCAAGATCAGGAAAGTTCTCTAGAAAAAAGAAATTAGGTTAAATATGAGTTTTGATAAGTAGTTTCGTATATAGCAACGGTTCAATATCTATACTACAAAACATTAAGAGTTTGGTTGTTATTTTTTGGTATGATTAAGTATAATATTAAATATTATTATTTAAGTGATATAAGATCCAATCCTACAAGTAATATATTATTAATGTTATAATTTATAATATATAATAATAAAAACGATCGTGTATGGCACGAATTATATACTAGTATATTTTATATGTCAAAATGATTAAAATGTGTATTATTAATTTGTCGATTAACTAAGAATAAAAATTGAACCAGCTTGATTTATAAAGAAGTTATCTTTTGTTCGTACTAGTTTCGATTCTGGCTAAACGAAAATTAAATTTATAGAAGACGATCCAACCTAGGCGAAAGAAAAAAGTGCTTGGATCATTTGTTTCTAATTTAGATTACGAACTATGTTCTTATAGACTCTAGCAGACAATGTGTCCTTTCAAATTTAGAATAATATGTTTTATATAATATTGGTACAACTGAATTTCATACATAACAGTATACATTATTAACTCTTTGAGTTACGAAGTATTTTTATTCTATTTTTGAAGTATTTAATAAATAGAGGTATTATAAAAAAATAAAATATTACTCTCCAATATTGGTGGAATTCTATATTTTAGTTATTTATATGCTATATTTATAGGCCAAATCAATGAACGTAACATTTGAACAATACAATTGACAAACTGAGTTCTCTTATTTAGCAACCAAAAAAAAACTGAGTTCTCTGTTGTGTATTTTGAGGGGCAAATTGTAGCTGCATGATCCTTGAATTCAATTGGCATGGTTGTTTTGTTACAAATCAAATATTTAACTGTAATATTCGACGTGGAGAACTTGGTTGGAGGCAGTAATAGAATGAACAAGAGTTTGATGATAAATTTTTCAGAAGTAGTCCTTTTTGGGCTGGAATAAAATGGATAGCATGGCCACTGGGACAATATATGTTCTGATAATCTTTTTTTGTTAATGCTTAGTGTTCGGATATACTTTGGCAGCCCTTAAAAGGATAAATTAACAACTGTGACCCCATAGGCCCAGAGCCGGTCACCAGAGCCTCGTGCAAAGCTAAAAAAAATACCTTATAAGGAAAAAAGCGTAAAATATATAAAAACAATAACAATTAACAAAAAAATTGTGATTTATAATAAAAATAAAATATTAAAAAAATATTAAAAAAATTATTAAATAAAAAATAATCACATAAAACCAAATTTATATATATTAAATAATTTAAATTTATAATTAAATATTAATTAATTATTTTTATTTATTTTAAATTTAACTTTTTCTTTGAATATATAAACATTAAATATAAATTTAATTAAAATAAATTAATCATATAAATATTAAATAATAAAAAAATGAAGTTTAAGTTGAGTAATTATTAAAACTTGTAGCCTAAACTAAAAAATTACATTATTTACATATTTTACCTATAATTAATCTGTTTATAGAATTTTTATGACTTATTAAAATCTTTGAGGTTAATAATTTTTTTTAATTGTGCCCAAGATAATAATGTATAATTATTAACATTTTTTTTAATTTTTATTCGATTTGCACAATTATATTTTTTCCAAACAAGGTAGATATATTTTATATGACTATCTTAAAATTTTATTCCATTTGCACAATTATATTTTTTCCAAACATGGTAGATATATTTTATATGACTATCTTAAAAATGTGCCCCTCGATTTATCTCACCAATAACTGTAGTAGTCCACATACACCACCCTCTCTACCTCATAATGAAGATCTTTTATTGAAATTAAAAATAAATGTTAATTAAAAACAATTAATAATTAAAAGCAACATTATCATGCACAATCTCCCCATCCTCCACAAACTTAGATATAAAATCACAATTCGGCATGATTATGATCATTCATCATGCATTATCTTAGAAGCGTAATTGTGCAATATTCAGTGTGTCTATACTCTTCTCGATTCTCATGACACTATGCAGCGAAATCCTCCTACATCAAATACCTTTGTCAGGTAAAGTCCCTCCACCATTAGAGGCTAATTGAACCCTTGATTTTCTGTAACACAAGGCACGGTTATTACCAATTAATTAAGCTAGAGCTCATTGGCGTGGCTTCCAGATTTTCATAAGTTTCGCACTATTCATCCCCATTCACTGGAACACAAATCTTCGAATTACACCATATCCTGGTTTCGTTCTATTCGATGTTCAATACCAAACACATATTTTCATGTTTACTATGTCCGTCAAACAAATTCTTGCAAAGATCACATTATTTACGGTGTTTTTAGTTCTAATTGTGCCAAAAACGGTGGTGTCCTTATATTTCTAGACCTGGGAATATGATTAGTTTTTTATATGCTACTGAAATAGTAGTAAGATTCTATTGCATAAAGTAGATGATCATGTCAAAAGGCCTCAACTTATACCTATTAAATAACCTAGAGCTACAAATTGATGTCGATCACTTTAAAAATGGTGGCGTATCCAAAATTTCCCAGAATTCGGGTAAAATTGTACGTACTGCAACAGTGTGACAATGAGACTGTAGTGGTTTGAGGTCACAGGTCACGGGAGGGGTACACATAACTAGCAAAAACACTGTAAATTTGGATGAGCAATACAAATTCAAAGGACAGTATTTGTATTGTGTGACAATTTAGTACCTCTTTCTTTGTCCTTTCTACATCACATGTCACAAAACACCACCAAATTTCATTTACTACACAAACAACTCAACCAAGAAATGTACAATCTGGGTCATACCTGCCATTGCCATTGTATTGTGTACTGGGTTTAAGGCCAGCTAAGCATATATGCAAATTTAAACAGATTTATTAGAAAATTAAATAAGTATTACTATTCACTACACCATATGTTTACATATGCATTTATGCAGTATCCAAAGGAAAATACGACAAGTGAAATCGGTATCAACAACCGAACGTAAATTGTACTAACCGGAGATGACCAGGACATCAATTACTTGGCCTGTAAAATGCCCATTTCTGAACAGAACAAAACAAACACAAATAGAGTTAAATAGTTTTGTTCCTTATATAGATTACAGTCCTGCATGCCCGTGTGTGTCGATAAAACTTCCAAATAATCTGATGTCTGTACTACCTTGTGATCTGAACCTGCTATCTAGACCCAGATGAAACAAGTTTTCATTCAACAGGCAATATTTGGCATTACATGTCTTGCCTGTCCTACATATTGTGTACACTAGCTACTTGGGCATGGAGAGTTTTAGTTCCACGTGAACCATCAGCTCAGTGCACTGGCATCTCATAAAAATCCTATCTTTAATCTCCAAATTCAAGAGTAAAAATTCACAGGATTCGCGCGCATACACAGAGACAGCATATATACGGTTAACATATTAGTTGTTTATTCTTTTAACCCAGAAAAAAAAAGGGGGCTTTGTGAGATGCTGTAAATACCAACTACCAAGCCAAGAGCAGCACGATATGCATTTACGGCAATATATGCAAGACCAAGATGCCATAATTAAGATGAAAGTGAGAGATTGGGATTACAAACTGTGAAAATTTTTAGGATACATTCTAAATTAGCCTTACCATAGAAACATAGGATAAGCACCGTACCACATGCATTACAGGCAACACATATACCTACATAACAACACTTATCTAGCATCTCTCCAAGAAAAATATCATGAGATCATTGACGCATACAATGCGGATCACCAAAGAAACAGCCTACTTCTTACTAGACAACAGCTAACAAGGACAAAATCATACAAGAACCTGAAAAGACAATTAACTTATATACATTAGTTTCTTGATTGGTGGTTGAAGGTATGTTGTGGCAAAATTTAGGTGCTATAGAATTCCTGAGAATCATTAACCTGGTGGCCATTCAAGTCCAATAAACTATTTATCACTTCACCCGGTCTATGTTTGACCACTGGTATCCTTATTGTTCACAACTTCCTAACACAATAACCAAGAGAAAGTTAGCCAGTTGCTTAAACAATAGTCAATACTCACTCGAAACAAAAAGAGATCGTTTTGATAAAGATAATATTTAATATGAATTAAGAGTGAAAACGGAGCTCTTGAAATTGAGGAGAGAGAAAAGACTCTTAGTAATTTTAAGAGCCACTAAGAGTACTAAGAGTCGCTTGGTTTTGCATACTCTATTCTTCAGCACAGAATTCTTCAAGTTGATAATGCAACGTTATTTTACTCGTCTGGAATATTAAAGGGTTTTAATATGATTTCTAGAGTTGAAAGAGGGAGAGCACACAACAGTCTAATAAAAAATTTCCTGCATTCCTGTTAGCAGAGTTGACATCAGAACAGTTAATTCTGGTGAATAATTAACGCAAGATTGTCTCAAACTCAATTGTCATGAGGACTAACTGAACCGAGGCTCTGGGATACCAACCGGAGAACTCGGCACACGACCAGTTGTCGCGAAATGTGGCATATAATTGTTATTTTAACATTATAAAAAAGACCCTCAAACACATGCCTATAATACTTCCTATAGAATTTAAAAAAGAAATACCTTAAATAAACAAGTAAAATCTAGTTAATGATTGCCCTCGCATTCCTTTCTCAAAATCTACTTTTTTCTCCTTATTATATGAGATTAAGTATTTGATTCAAGCCTTTTTGATTTAATCATACAGAGTTAATTCGGGCCAGTTTAAACAAATATTGAACCAACGGTTGTGTGTGCCGAATGACATCTGTAGCCAACCGACTAATGCCACCCAAGTCATGTCACATTAGTTGGTCAATGTTTCCTACTGTTTAACTAGTCAGTTAACCAACTCATGAGTACTTAACCAGGAAATCAAGCATTAGGATCCACAAAAAGAAGTAGGAACAGTAGTTTAGAATGTAAGCTGGTTTACTAAATTATAACACAAAACAAACAGGTTACTAGTATTAAATATATTGCTCAAAAATTAGCTGCATGCAGGAACTAAAAATTAAAATTTAAATTCCACAGACTTGGTCGTACAGATGTACATATTAACACATATACAGCTTAAACCAGAAGAATTGGAGAAACTATGGAACTTTTAGCTGTTCATGGTCAGGCACATCATTCGTGACATTATTATATGTAACCATCAATTGAAGAGGGATGAGAAATAGTTATGTTGGTCGCTGTTAAAGTACTAGTAAACACCTGCCCCCGGTATTCAGTGTTGCTACTTTTACACTTCAAGAGAAATATCACTAAAGTTTTAATGATAGTGATCAGAAAGAAAATGTTCCTAAGGAAACAGGAATAAAAAATTGACAGAACTGACGAAGAATTCAATATGCAACTGGTACTGAGGTAATTTAACTAACGACAAGTAAAAGTACCTTAGTAGCAGAATGTTCAAAATGCAACTGCTATCAAATTATGAAGGCCACGTTTATGTAAAACAACTCAAAAGAAAACCTAAATTACAAGGGACATGCAAGGCTTCATCTCAACTGCACTTTCTCTAATTCAGACTTCCATGGTAGTGTTATAAGTTACTAATGGTAAATACGACTCAAAACTTTTTTATAATATATTGGACAAAGTTCCAAGACAGTAGTTTAGTTTATTAGGATAGGATTCGGCATTCCCAAGCTTTTACTACCAAAGGAACAGGCCCAAGTTTATAATATATCGTTCATTGACTCAAATAAGTTGGCCTAAATATTCCCCGAAAACAACAATACTGAGAAGCTTATAATACTGAGGTAACACGCCTAAAATAAGAGGGACTCTCGCAGAAGGCACGGAGAGGTCAACCACAATATTGCCTATTTGAGAAATTGTTTGTGGTCAAGTGGAAACAAATTAAGTAAACTTCACTATATAACAGACTTATAGGACATATGCACAACAGAGCGAAGATAATATAAACATATCAGATAGTAATATTATTAATGGTAAATAGTATACAACATAAAACTTAATTCTTAGATATCTGACAAACTGCCAAGACAGTAATTTAATTTATTAGGATCCTAAAGGGGCTTTTACTACCCAGGGAACTGGCATACGTTCACAATAAATCGTTCATCGACTCAAATAATAAGCCTATACATTCCCTAAAAACAACATAGAAAAGATTATTATACTGAAGTGACACACCTGAAATAAGAGGGAATCCCGCAAAAGGCATGGAGAGGTCGACCGCAACATTGACTAATTGAGAAACTGCTTTATGGAATTGTCAGGAACAAAATTAAGTGAACTTCATAATATAACAAACTTGTAGAACATATGCACAACAGAGTAAAGGTATTACAACCATATCAGATAGTTCAATCGAACGATGATTTAATATTTGAGTCACAACAGAAGTAAATAGAATTTATTGATTATTTCCCGAGCCTTGATTAGCAGAAAGTCGCTTTTGCACATCTTGACCCTATTATCCTTATTTTCTTTACATCGTATGTAATAAACACTTTAGCTATTAGTCTATTGAGGGTGGGAAGAAGGCAATATATCTGATTAAATTGGTTCAATTCGAACAATAACGAGACATATTATTGTTTATTAAAGTGCAATCACTAAATTAAGAACAGAAAGTTTTTCCAAAGAAGTATTGTGTAGATACAATTATTATATACTTTAACCAATTTTTGATAGATATCTTCTTCAGAGAAAACAACAGACTTCAAGGACAATGAAGATGACCCTCCTAACAATTATATGTTCTTACTTAAAAGTGACAGAAGCCTAATTTTCCTCGCTAGCACCCAAAAATTACATTTGTGTAGATCATCTTCCCTGACATTGGTAGCTCTCAGTTATAGCAGCAAGGCTGGCCTAAAAGCCTGATACGGTTGTAATAAAATGCCAGTGCAGTAGTTCTCATCATGGCATAAACTTTTCCATGATAATTACGATTCTGCATTTTAAGACAAGGAAGTTCTCTTTAGTAAATTATAACAAAAAATAAAAAGCAATGCATGCCAGATTGAGTTCTTTTCTTCGGATACAAGCTCAAAACTACTGACCCGAAGAATTTCTACGCATATGCTTTGAAAGTATAATTCTGATCTCCCTCTCAGCATCAGGTCCTACTTTTGAGTTTCATTAAATCTTAAGCAAGCAATGCATATTTTATACATGGAATATAACCCATATCCTTAATGTTTTCTCTAAGCACTTCTAACTGGACATATATGTCATCCTTTTGTGGATGATGCTGATCTCCTGCATAAAATTTATGGACCCTGTCTTTGACAGATATCCAACTATATCCTGGCTCCTTTCTGACACCTCGATCCTTCATCATATTTCTCAAACTAATCCCACCCTTGGGGCTTCCTGCCTCCATGTATATGTTGGAAAGAAGAACATAAGTAGATGGACAATCAGGAAGAATGGAAAGTATCTTCTCTGCAGCCACATTTCCCAGCTCAATATCACCATAGATTCTGCATGCTCCTAGGAGGCTCTGCCAGACCATCTCATTTGGTTTAACAGGCATTTCTATTATGAACTCTAATGCATCGTCAAGTCGTCCAACACGACCTAAAAGATCAACAATACAAGCATAATGTTCCATTTCTGGAATTATACCATAAGTTCCCTCCATTGACTCAAAAAGATGAAGCCCTTCCTCTACCATACCACCGTGACTACAAGCAAAAAGAACACACAATAAGGTTACAGCATTGGCTTCAATATCCATCTGTTCCATCTTTCTAAAGAGTTCAAGAGCGTAAGCACAAGAACCATGTTGTGCATGACCCCAGATCATAGCAGTCCATGAAACCACATCAGGATTTGAGATGCCGTTGAATATATTCCCTGCTTCATTAATACTTCCACACTTACAATACATATCAATCAGAGCACTTTCCACACAGATGTCTGTAACGAAGCCAGTCTTGTGCAGAAGGCCATGTACTTGTCGACCATATTCCAAAAAACAAAGATTAGCACATGAAACAAGAACGGAAGAATAGGTAAACTGGTTGGGAGTAAATCCTTGTTCTCTCATATGTAAGAAGATGGCTAGTGCTTTCCTCCACTCAGAGCCCTGAGAGTAAGCACTAACCAGGGTGGTCCAAGATACTATATCTTTCTCATCTATTTTGTCAAATATTTTTTTTACATCCTCAATTGACCCACATTTAGAATATGCATCCGCAATTGCATTGTTAACACTTAGGTCTGTTAATTGACACCCGGACTTTAAAATCATTCCATGGACCTGTTTCCCAAACCACAAACATCTTAAATCAGAAATAGTGTTGAGTACACTACAATATGTATAGATATCAGCTTTAATATCATTTTGACACATCTCGACAAAGAGCTTCAAAGCTTCTCCACTACACTTGCTAATTAAATAGCCTGAAATCATTGCATTCCATGGCATGTTCAGTCCAGAATCGATGAAGTTATTAAAAACCGATTTGGCATCATGGAGAGACCCACAATTGGAATACATATCAATAAGTGCAGTTCCAACATGAACATTAGACAACATACCTGATTCAGATACATATTTGTGAACTTGCTTGCCCTTACCAACATCACCTAGCATCCCAATCGCTTTTAAAACACTTGTAATTGTGAATGTGTTCGGACTAAATCCTTCCTTCTTCATCGTAAGAAAATTATCAAATGCTTCGTGATAAAGATCATTTGATGTAAGACCAGATATCAGGGCAGCCCAGGAGACCTCACTGGGTTCTTCCATGTTGTTAAATACCCGACAAGAATCATCAATCTCACCCAACTTTGCATACATGTTAAGAAGAGATGTGCTCACAAAAGTATGACATGCAAAACCTCTTTTCACAATCTGAGCATGCACTGCTTTACCACAATCAACACATTCTATACCAATGCATAACTGGATGATTGCAGAATACGTAAATCCATCAGGCAATATCCCATCTTCCTGCAATTTGGAAAAGTACTCAATCCCATCACTAAGGACCCCGTTATCCGTTGACCCAGCAATCATGACTGTCCAAGAAAAGATATTTCTATGAGGCAAATTATCAAACACTAACTTGGCTGCACTATAATCTGAGCATTTCGAATAAGAATACGCTACATGATTGAGTAACACTAATAGGTCCTCTTCTGGGATGTTACATTTTAAAATGTAACCATGAACTGCTTCTGAATCTCTGACGGACCTATATTTTGCGCAATCATGTAGGAGATCAACCAGTTCCTGTGTCTGACTCTGTTGCCAAGTTTCGTAACCAGACTCTGAAATTCGTCTTTGGATGGAGGGGCTTCCATTGACTTTCTGAGTAGTGAAATGTAATGCTACTCTTCTAGTCTGCAAAATGTACCTCAAGTTAAATTCCAGTATCAATTAAGTTCCTAATCAAAAAATATTATCTTTGCTCATTAAAAAGATCGGCTCGTACCTTTGCACAAAAAGTTCGGGTTTGCAATTTCGGGTGAGGACTTGCTTCAGGAAATCTGGGGCTGATGGGAAAATTTATAGCCATTGCCTCTATTTAAAAGATGTACCATGATTTATAACAAAGGGAAGATGTTAGAATAATTATAACATTTTCTGCCTGAAGCATATGGAGGAAATTAAAAGGTTATAGCTGGAGGTGGTGGTAAAGACACCTTTATTTCCCAATCTGGTTCTTTGGTATAGAAGTCAGCATTTCCGTAATTGGTATGGTGATACTTCAGTTACGACATAAATTGTTCAATTTTGGTTTTTTGGTAATGCCGCACTACAGTTCAACCAAGGATTTGAATGTCAGCTAAAGTTGCTTCTTTAGTTTTCAGAAGAATAATACTAATAACCTTCCTGCAAACACAATAACACATGTATAGTTTCAGAAAAATGAATTGTCAGCATAAAGAGGGAGATATGTATACTGCAGATTTAGATAGATGATACTGAAGGAAATATTACTAATCTACTTCAACATAGAGAGAAGTAACAAGCGGCAAACTATAATAAATAATTTACTGCTTTTCTAAATATGTATGAATACAAGATCTTGGTTATTGCAAGGATATACATCATTCAACCAGTTAACTCTACACGATTTATTACTATTAAAAAACAAAGAGACCACATCCGCTCAATGAATGTAATGTAAAGAAGAAAAATTCTAAGAAGATGTGAGAATGGAAGATTATAAACTTTAAATGAACAAAATGTATGCTATAATTACAAAAACAATGCAGTGTATGATAATTAAATTATTATCTAACAGAAAATTAGTACTGACACTATCACATAGAGCTGAATCCTGGCCCAAATCCGTGTATTCACTCACAGCCGGGGACTTTTATCAAGTGACATTAATTGTTAGTGAACATTTCATCATTAATTAGCTGGATTTTAACCATAATTAGGTCACAGTCATAGAATACGGCTTGTAATAAATAATAATAAGATCACAAATATTAAGGTTGAGTCGTTCTTTTTTTATCAGCAGATATATAACGAAAAAAGACGGCAAGCAGTACCTTACTCCCTTATAGTTATATGTGTGAGATTGTGTGTGTGTGTTGGGTGTATAGTTAGAGTAAATTGGGTTTAAGCGGGGTAATGATAAACAGGATTTTTTGATAAATTCGCTAATAGATGATGTAGTGGATGTGTACTTGCAGAACCAGTACTTATGAAGTACATAAGCTCTAAAACTGTGAAACTTCTAAAGATTGATGAATCAGGGGTAGTGGCATCAACTATTTTTAACTACGAATACACCCCCTCCAAAGATGAACAGTTCTCAAACAATATTAACAAGATTGGATCGAATTCGAAACACATTACATCAAAGTAATGCCGGTAACCTAATTTTAAAAGAAAACATTCTTTCTTTTATTTCATTTGATATTTAAAACTTATTTTGTAAGGGGGAGTCAGAATCAAACTCTAGACCTCTTCTAGCACCACGAGTACCTTTGCCACCGCTCCGACGCTCTCAAACATCCTATCAACTATCGAGTACAAAGCTAAACAATTCAGCTACTAAAAGGTACTATGATACAATCACGATCAGTTAAATCCATCAAGATTTTAGGCATTTGAGAAAAAATAGTAAAAACAGCAAGACATGACTAGCAACTCAAACCCATGTACACAAACTAAAGTCAAGATTGTCATCTCCATAATTAAAATTACATGAATTATAATAAAAGGTAAAAAAACATAGAGTAGATAAATATAGTGTTTGATAATGTTCATGGCAATAAAAAAAATGGTAGAATGTAATATAAGCATGATAATTGATAAGTAAGCAATAGCATTGGAAATTGTAAAAATTAAACAAGAAAAATGAGGGCGTGTAGTTTTACCGGTGGAGCTGAGGTGGCGCGTGTAAAATGAGGAGCAGAGCAGGGTTGAATAAGAAGATAAGTTTAAATTTAGTACTGCTAAAGTGATGTTCAAACCACGCGCGGACAGTAGGAGTACTCCCTCCGTCCGAAGGGACTCTGGCACGTATTTTAATATTTTTATTAAATATAGTTGTATAATTATTTTTTAAATTTTTTTCTTTTAAATAAAAATATAATATTCAAATTTTTATAAAAAAAATAAATAAATTACGGAAATATATTTTATAATTGTCTTAAAATAAGGATCGCGGTTGAGCAACTCAAGTAAACTACCTGGTCTCATAGAGAGGTTTGGTTATAAACTTAATGAATTTCGGGAGGTACTATATTATAGAGTTGCAACTCAGTCACTCAGTTTAGTTCAATGAGGACAGGATTGAACACAAAGCGGTTTCAGAACTGGCTCGCAGGGACGACAACGAGTCGGATTCGGATTGGGTATAGTAAAATTCAAATTCAAATATTTTCGAGTTATCCAAATCCGTCGGGTTTCGGATCGGATCAGTTATTTTTCGGATATCCAAAATTATGAATAATTATGTTAAATTTTATATTATTTATATCTAAAATATGTTGATAACATGATATTTAATATTTCATCACAAATTAATTTTTTTATAAATATATACAAAGTACATCTTAAATAATAAAAACTGATTTTGAAATAAAAAGTTAATATTCACTAAATAGGCGTTGACAATCTTGATGATAATCTATTATTACTCAAACAATACAAGAAAAATATGTAAATTATATGTATTACATCTAAAATATTACAAATAATCTATAATAATTTTTTCGGGTTTTAATCGGGGTTTCAGGTTTGGATCGTGTTTAGATTGAATTTCGGATTTCGGATCGGGTATCGGTTCGGTATAGTTGAAATCCAAATCCAAAATTTCAGGTTCGGTATATCCAAAATTTCGGGTTTCGGATCGGATTAATTTGCCATCTCTACTGGCTTGTGCTCTAAAATATCGAACGCTTTTTTCCCTTCTGTTTAATTATTTATTTTCAGTTTGTAATTTCAATGTTTGATAATATATGCTTTTTCTTAGAGGGCATCAGGAAAATTCAAACTTTGATTTATGAAATGAATAAATAGAGTTTAACACGATTTTTATATATTGGGAGTTAATTGACTCCATCAATTTGTGATGTTCCATCAATCTGTAAAGCTCTCGTTTGATTTTTCACAGAGTCGTCAATGGACTTCAATTACTATTTACATCAAAACTAACATATTTCAATATATTTTAAAATTTTGTCCATCTTTTTCTTTCATTCTCTCACCTAAAAATCCTTTTTTAGTTTCATCAAATAGTAACTCATGAATTGATTGAGGAAAAAATGACAAAAAATACCTCTTTTTTAAACTTTGTGACAATAATACAACTTTTGAAAATTTTAGCCAAAAATATCCGTCTAATACGCATTTCTAAGTTGGGTATTACTAATACGCATTTAACAAACGGGTAATTTGTGTAAAAAAATTAAAAAAAAAATGGAGATACGCATTCATGAAATATGTATCACCCTTTGACTTTTGGTGATACGCATTTGAGGAATGCGTATCTTGTGTTCCGTTTTTTTCTTTTTATTTTTTTTACGTGATACCTATCTCTCAAATGCATATTAGGCTTATGCATTTCTTAAATTCGTATTAGGCGAGTATTTTTGGCCATAAACTTCAAAAAGTGGTATTCTTGTTACAATTTTTTTAAAAAAATATTTTTAACCATCACCCTTGATTGAGTTATACGGTTGCACAAAACTTGAGTAAAATAGTTGATTCATTATGAACAGTAATTGACTACAATTTAATTAATGAATTGATGAATTAAAGTCATTCTTTGATTCATATGCTTTTAAGTAGTACAATAATTAATTGGATTAAGTTTAGTAAGAGCATCTCCAACAGGTGTTAGTTAAAATGGTTGGCTAAAATAAATAAAATAATGATAATATAAAATTTGATGAACTTGTAAGCTGATTTACTCTGATGGAGTTGGCTATAACGATTGGCTATTTTTTAAAAATGGTATGTTGCTATTCTGTCAAGTTATTATAAACAGAATATTTTATTTTATTATGGTAATAGATGATGTGTAATTTCATTACAGATCTATAGGTTCGACAAATATAGCGATAGGTTGGCTAAAATCTCTTCTATATATAATAGGATAACAAGGGTATAATTTCATGAGATTAAAAAGTCTCATTGAAAAGACTAAATTATCCATGTTTTTAATATTTATATAAAGAATCTCTTCTATATATAATGGGAGAACAAGGATATAATTTCATGAGATTAAAAAGTGTCATTGAAAAAACTAAATTACCCCCGTTTTTAATATTTATATAAAAAATGTGGTTTGTAGGAATCGAACTCAAGTTATTTCAATAAAATATACAACCTCTTACCACTTCACCATATTGTCACATGTGATTTTTATCATACACATAATATGTAAGTGTGCTGTTAAATGAATATTTTATTTAATTTTAAAAATACTTACTTGAATTCCGCAAAAAAAGGATAGTTAGTTGGGTATAATTTCATGAGATTAAAAAGTCTCATTGAAAAGACTAAATTACCCATGTTTTTAATATTTATATAAAGAATCTCTTCTATATATAATAGGAGAACAAGGGTATAATTTCATGAGATTAAAAAGTCTCATTGAAAAGACTAAATTACCCCCATTTTTAATATTTATATAAAAAATGTGGTTTGTAGGAATCGAACTCAAGTTATTTCAATCAAATATACAACCTCTTACCACTACACCATATTATCACATGTGATTCTTATCATACACATAATATGTAAGTGTGCTGTTAAATGAATATTTTATTTAATTTTAAAAATACTTACTTGAATTCCGCAAAAAAAGGATAGTTAGTTGAATAGTTGTACAGCTAATTTTAAAGAATTGAATTTCATATATAAAATTAGGCATAGTACATAAATGAATTATTATCTTACTTATTAACCATTTTTTAGTTTAAAAATATATCTTATATATTTTTAACATTTTTTTTATTATAAAAAGTAATTAAAATGTACATATATAATTTTTAAAAAAATATTGAAAATAGAATCGCTTATATATAAATAATCTATATTGGTATTACATAATTAGAAAAGTTCGAATTATAATGAGTCAATGAATTTTAGAATTTGGCCCCTTATTCAAAAAATACTCGAAATTTGACTACATGACCCGGCCGAAAAACATCATCACATTCTACGTTTAGTAAATTTAAATTACAAGCTCAGCGAGAATATCTTACCGATAATGTGAAATTTTTAATATCTTATGTTAATATAAATTAATGTGTTTGAGGTTTTTATAGGATCAAGTCAATTGATTATTCATATTAAAATTACTAACTTCGTTGGTAACACATTATGATTTTTGGGATTTATCCCAATTTTAAGAATATTTGAAATTTAAAATGAGATCTCACTGGATTTGTTAAAACTACGATGATATATTAAATCGATTTATTTTACATTTTTCACTTTAAAAAAACTAACTTTTAAAAAAAAAATCTTTTAGATCGGCAATATTCATTGATCAAGATAATATTGTACAAATATTTTGAATTATTTTAATATTTTGAATTATTTAAATAAAAGTTATATCTATACTATATTGTAGCATTTGATTCAATGCATTTTATATTATTTAAGGAAAAAATCATATATTGTTCAATAATTTGATGGAATTAGCCAGTTCAACTAATATTTATAAAATTTTATCGAACTGAAAATTTTAATTTTAGAAGAATAGTATAAAATGTTATCAAATTATTATATGAAGAAATATTAGAGTCGTAATGAAAGAAATTTAAAAACAGTTTAAATAACGATATAAATACAATTTTTTCTTTCGAATTCTTGAAAAAAATAATGAATATCAATAATAAGTCTTAAAAATATATAATTCATTTTTATGTTATAGCCAGGGTTCTAAAAATCGCCGATTTCAACGATTAATCGGCCGATTAATCGTTGATCGGAGGGTTACTGATCAAAATCTTGAAAAATGGCCTGAAAAACGTTTTTGTCCGAGATATTATGGATCATATTCAACCAGATCATTGGAGGTTTCGCATCAATCTATGAAATAAAAAGCTAGATATACATGTATTGTGTATATATATGTATATATTGATTATTTTTGAACGGAAATTTGTTGTGGGTAAAGTAGAATAGATGGATTTATTTGGTTTTATGAAAAAAATGATGAATGATTAGATGGATTCATGAAAATTGGGGAACAGGATGAAGGCGGCGACGGACGGCAAAAGTGTGACGGAGAAAGATGGAGAGGAGATGTGTTAATAGTTAGTATTGTTGAGGGCGTGCATCTGTAGAGAATGAATTGGGCCAGATCAATGAAGCCCAAGGATCATACTGGGCTAATTTGCAAATCTTGCATATCCTTAAAATTGGTCTCTGTTTGACTATTATATTTTATATTATAATATTTATAAATTAATATTTAATTATTTGATTTTTGTTCCGATTAATCCTTCCGATTAATCCCCGAATTACCGATTAATCGTTAATCGGTACCTCAATCGATTAGGTCCGATTAACGATTTTTACAACACTGGTTATAGCCATGATTGATATCCGGTTGCGTAAAAAATAGATATGGATTGTTTGTCAGTGATAATGTGAATACCATATATAAATTATAGCAATTTATTTATTACATAATTTTAATTTTTGAATAGTTATAAATGCATGTTATTTAAGTAATCAATTATCTCACTAGATGTTAATAATGATTATACATGTACATAAATCAGATATTTAACATATAAATAATTGAAACCATCATAATTTACTAAGAGATGTAACATACCTAATTTACATGCTAACACACACATACATATAACTTAATCTTACTTTGTTAACAGTAGTGTAAATAAAAAACTGACCATTTATCTCAATTTCTTCAAAAATTGACTTAAAAGCCTACATAAGGATATTGTTGAAGTTGTTTTACAAACATTATAATTGAATTATACATAAAAAATTCTAGAAAATGACCCGTGCGTTATGCTAGTTATAGCTAATGAGAAAGCACCATTAAAGAGAACAATTTTTTACATAATATCTATAATAATTATTTTGGTATGTTTGACACCTTTTTAGTTAAGGGTTGTTACTCATTGGAGATAGGGCTGTCAATGGATCGGAAACCAGTCTGATCCAATCTGATCCGAAGGAACGGAGCGGATATGGATCATTTAAAAATAAATCTGATCCAGATAAAATCCGAACCGATAAGTATAAAATCTAGATTTGATACGATCTGATCCGTTAATAATTCGATCCGGTTATAATATATATATATATATATATATCATAAAATACTTAATATTTTTAAATAAATACACCATATATTATATAACATAAAATTGAACGGATGCGAAGAAAATGAAAAGACATCTTGCATATATTTTCATGATAATTTCTTTTCAGATGTGAAACAGATGCTAACAAAAATAGAATATCACTGGTCATTTGAGATACTGTAGTCCATTGCATTAAATATTTTTTTATCTTGATGTCTGCTAACATGAACAACAAGCAGTGTCAATTCTAAAGTGCCTTGACAAGAATAGATTTATTTCATCATCATTTTCCGAACTTAAATATTAGGGGCTGTGATAAAAAAAGAATATATATATATAAATAAAATATAAATATAAATAGATCAGTGCTCCGATCTGAAAATCCGAGATCCTAATAGATCCGGATATGGATAGGGCCGTAAAAAATCAAATCTAGTACATTGACGGTCCTAATTGGAGATGTTCTCGGAACAAATTTCACAAAAAATAGCCGGCAGCATCAAATTAGGTCTGTACAAATATTGCTATATAAAGAAGGTGTTTGGTGCCACCGGCAGTAACTTTAGAAGAAAGATCTAGTTATGGGCTCGTTTTAGGTTTTAAAAAAAAAATATAATTTATGATGTAAAGTTGAAAAGTGTCGTATAAGTAATATTAATATCGTAACTAATAAGTTAATAGCTTGAATTCCGTGTGATGCACGTTTTTATTTATATTTAATTTTTTTATTAAGCCCGTCATATATAATTTTAAAACATTTATATAAATATTTAGTAATTATAAATTTATAATTAAAATTATAGGATAAATATGTTTATAGTTTAGTATAATAAGTAGACTATGTCTAGTAGTTTAATAATTTAGTAGTTTAGCGGATATATAACACTATTTATTTATTTATTATTAATAGGATAAATTGCGGTCGTAGTTTAGTAGGATAAGTAGATTATGTCTAATAGTTTACTGACTTAGTAGTTTAACGGATATATAACACTATTTATTTATTATTTTAATAATCAAAAAAAGGAGATAACCGTTGAACCAAATTATACCTCATTCGAGTTATTATAGTATAATATAGATTTAGGTGTTTGGATAATTTTACATATAAATTACTTATAAGTTAATAATATGTTTGCTAAATAATAACTTACTAGCCGAAACCTCGTGCGTTGCACGGATCACACATTTTTTTTAATATTATATATTTTATTTAAAAAAATTGAGTTAAATTCTTAAATTTGTTCATTTAAAATTTTAAATTATATGACTTCATAATAATTATATTAATACATTTATATGTTCATAGTTTTTAGAACATTTAAACCTATTAAAAGTAATAGTTTTGATACCAAAAAAAAATGTTATTTTTATGATTTTATTCAAAATAAATATACAATGTCTCCTAGGACCTTAAAAAGAAATTATTTTAGCGAGTTATTATTTAATCGATTGACTATAAGAGCTATTTTAAAAAGACAATATTACTAATTGAACGATACAGTTTTATTAATAATTCTACGTGACTATGTGTGTTTTAAAAAATAGTAATTATGTTTTTAATTAAAAGTTAAACTTTAATTCAGATCTATATGATACGAATTATGCTTAGTTTGACATTAATTTGATTTATCGTGAATCAGTGGTTTATATTATTTTATTTTACCCCGAGGCCCATTATACCGACAAAATCCAACTTATTATTTTTATTTTAATTTTAATTTTTTAAGTCCAGATCTATAAGATAATTTTATTTTAGTCTGCATATTTATTATATATTATTTTAATTTTTAGTTAGTTGAATTAGATTTTAATTTTAATTTTGGGTGTGTTTTGATCAATTATATAATATATTTTTCCTGGAAGAATAATATATATTATTTTGTTTATCATAGTTCAATAGTATAATTTTATAGCCGGATAAGTAGTATTTATTATTTCGTCTTAGCCCGAGACCCATTATATCAACCAAAGCCAATTCATTATATTTAGTTTGCTTAAATTTATTTTAGCTAGAAATATCAATTAGAATAATATAGAACTCGATATAATAGAATATAAATTGGTTGAAGAAATTAATTTAAATTGGTAGAAGAATTTGACTTTAATATCAATTATAGTGATATATAGTTCAATATAAAAAAGAATTTAAATTGATGGAGGAAGCTAACTTTAATATCAATTAAAATTAGAATTGATTGACCAACACCAATTAAAATTAAAATAAATAGGTAAGAGTAAATAAGTAATTTCAGCAAGTACCGACCGACCGACTACCAAACTTTTAATGTTTAATCTATTATGATATAGTATAGATAAGTTATAATTTTTTTTGAAATAAAATTAAAATATAAATTACAAATGTCGTTAATAATTTTTGAAGACATTGTTTTATACATAACAATTTTTTTGTCATATTTGTATAGGGATTGATACTCTTAAGTACGTATTCACGTAATTTAGGTGAGCACAATTTTTTTTAATGTGAACGCACGAGTGTATTGTTGTAATTACATAATTTATTTAAAAAATTACAAATCTTTCATTAAAATTCACTATGTACTCGGGTAAATCTCCCAAGTACATACTAGGACCATTTTTTTTCTTTTGTATATAACAATTTTAATTCATAATTTTTGTATTAAATACACCAAATTTCGCAAGAACATGAGCCAAAAATTAAAAAACACACGTTGAAATACCAGTAACTAATACAGATAGATATACGTGTGCATGGGAATTAAAGGATATAAGTAAAATATATTAACATAATTCAACATGAGATGAGAAGATGGCATATTTATTAATAATTTTTTATCCACTTCTTAGAATGGGAAAGTAAGGCTGGACGGATGATACGAGAAAAGTACACCCCCTCCCGCACCCCTCTAACATCCTGCTTATGCCCATAAAAGAAGAAAATAAGATTAATTTATTAATTACCCCAACACAACATAAATAGTAGAAAGTAGATAGCTGTTTTTAGGTGCGAAGAAAATGAAAAGGCATCTTGCATATATTTTCATGATAATTTCTTTTCAGATGTAAAACAGATGCTGACAAATAATAGATTATCACGGGTTATTTGAGATACTATAGTCCTTCGCATTAATTCATATTTTTATCTTGATGTCTGCTAACATGATCAACAAGGAGTGTCAATTCTAAAGTGCCTTGACAAGAATAGATTTATTTCATCGTCATTTTCCGAACTTAAATATTAGGGGCAGTGATAAAAAAAGAAATATATATATATATATAAGAAAAATAAAATAAAAATGTAAATGGATCAGAGCTCCGATCTGAAAATCCGAGATCCTAATTGATCCGGATATGGATCGGGGCGTAAAAATTCCGATATAAATCCGAATCCGATAAAATTTAATAGATTTGAATATGGATCAAGTCTGATCCGATTCAGATCCAATCCATTAACAACCCTAATTGTAGATGCTCTGAGAACAAATTTCACAAAAAATAGCCAGCAGCATCAAATTAGGTCAGTACCAATATTGCTACATAAATCGAATTTGAACCCTCCACCTCAAGACTCAGGTAGCAGGAGGGAAACACAACTATGAGTCAAAGACCTTGGTTTCTAAATAAACTATTTTTAGGTTTCTCAAATATTTTTAATTTAACAGGAAATATAAAAATAAGATTATATTATTAAGTTATCATTGATAAAAATGCTCATATGATTTATCTAGTGGCAAATATCTTGCAACACAATATTTTAAAAAGTGCAGTATTTTCTTTATCGTTTTTTTTGTTAAGCTTGGTTCCTTTTTCTTCTTCACCTAGTTTGACAATAACTAACTTGTGAACTTAAATTAGCAAAAGTGTACACATCTGAATTAGTTTATTACATGTGTCCTGGAAAGCAGGGGTGTGACACTACCCCACGTACTGCGCACTAGATACGTTACGGTGCGGGGGTGCGGGGGTGCGTGGCGGTGCGGCTGCATACGTACGGGGTGCACCACCCAGCGTGTCCCCATATTTTACCGACTCGTGCGGGAAGGGCAGAGACAATAATTTTTTTAGTTGACTTACACTTACCGGAGCCTTAATTTGAGGTTTGAGATGATCGAAGTTTAAGAGGAGAAATAATTGAGCTCTAACACCGCCGTCTCTTCCCCGTCGAATCTGTTCTCTTCATCTTCGTCTTGTTTGAGTCAATACGTGTCAATTGATTTGGGTCTTTGTGGTAGTCTGTGTGTATGTATATATGGGGTGTGTGTATCGTGTATGTATTTATGGGTTGGGTTTCTGTTGTTTGACTGTTTGAAAGTTAATATGACTTGGCCTAATGGGGTAATTGACTACTTGAATTATTTTATTTTATTTTACTTTTTTTAATACTTGTTTCTTTATTTACTTACTGTTGTTATTATTTGTTATTTTTTATGTGCCAGAAAGTATTTGTTAGTTTTATAAAAAAATTACAAATTTATATTTATTTTAGTACTTTGTTTATTTAAAATGCAACTCTTGAATTATATAATATATACTTATAAAATATAATATTATATTAAAAATATATTTTTAATATTTTAATATTTATCGTATCCAATCCCCATAATTTTAAATTTTCCGAATTTCCGTATCCCCACAGCCGCACCCATGCTTCCGGCATGTGTCTTCCCTTTAGGTTACATAGTCAGTGTGCATATGCTTAAATGTAGACTAATGTCATAGAATCTTTGTGATATAATAATATATAGGTTATGTCCAGTTCACACAGGATGATGAGAAGTCCATGCTTCAATGTCAAGAAAAAATAATGTTATAAATATCTCTCAGTAATCTATTAAGTTGGTATCATGTTTAATCAATGTCAACTGCAAAACCTTTGCTTACATTGACATAGAACAAGAAGAAACGTCGCCTGTAGAACTTGAGAAGCACGAGGAGCCAGCCCCCTGCCAGGTAAAAAGTTGTTTGTAATAATAAGTTAATGTTATATTTAGATGATATTATGTGCCCGTTTGGGAAATTTTAAAATAAGTAACTTATGATTTAAAATGATTGAATGCGAAATAAGTTATAAGTTAATAAATACTTATAAGTTCTATAAGTGTTTGGATAAATTTACTTATAAGTCAGAAGTTTTTTTACTTAAATAAATTAAAACAAATAATTATTAACTACAATTATCTTAGTTCATGAATCTTAAATTAGAAAATATTTAAAAATTTATATTTTAAAATCAAAACTTTAGAAAAAAATGAAAAAATGAAAATAAGTTGGAAAAAAGTACGTCACTGCCAATTTTCAACTTATCAGATTATAAGTTGTAAATTCAGCTTATAAGTTGGGTCAACAAACACTCGTCGATAAGTTGTTACGGGCTTATAAGCCATAAGTGGCTTATAAGTAAGTTGCCAAACAGGCCCTATGATTTTGTTTTCACAGAATAGTACACAAAGACGGTGGCTCACTTGGTTGAGGCTGGGACTTTAGAGACTCATCATCTCAAGGACCTAGGTTGTATAGAGTACAGATACAGAGAGATCATCATTTGTGCCTCTTAACGTGTTGCATGACCTGACTACATTTAGGAAGGAGCGAGATTGTATGTGGCTGCATAAAAGGGCAATAGAAGATGCAAGACAAAAGATCACCCACGAAAGGGCAATGCACAAGCAGGCAAAAGAAAGACTAACGTTATTTTGTAACTCTGTTTTCCTGTTATGCCTACCTCCTTTAAGAAGAGATTAGTAAACATGTTTTAAACAATTCAGCCAAGAATTTAAGTACCGCCTCTTTCTGTTGCATCATCTCTGTTAGTTTAAAACAAAATTAATTGATTATAGTTATTATGCTGTCTCCACAGAATCGTTGGAACATCTTGACAGAATGAGAGAGATTCTGCATAGAATTGAACTGGAATTATTTTCAATAAGAAAGCTTAGCACTACCATATGCAGATGCCTTTATCTAAAAAAACCTCCCTCACTATAAAGTACCTACCTAACTGCTTCTTAATATCAAGATGTTAAAATAACTCTATTTTTCTTACATAAAATTGAAATAATGTATCTACTTAACAATGTGTTTAGAGTTCATAATTTTAGTTGAATATAGAAATCTTATAAAGTCAATGTGTACAATGTGTAGTATAAGCACGTCACAAGTGTGGCTCAGGGCATAAGTAAAAAATGAGAACCAACTATGTAGCATCTACACCGAGAATTCAAGTTTTGTATACGCCATTAGTCCATTTTTAAGCAAGCTGACAATTATAAATAAATTCCTGAAACTGCTTCCTGGATCACGTTATAAAATCAAAATTATATAATAATCCTATTCAGAAGGATCTCTCATTCATATTTCACGACCGTTGACCTCAAGATTAAGTAAAATTTGGACATGAAGGTGTGGAGGAAAAATTGGATGACTATACAAATGTGTCAAGTTCAATAACGTCAATGCAGAACGGAAAATTGGAATCTGATCGAAACTCAGACCAGTTCCGGTTGACACAGGAAAGTCAATACTTCAATATGTCCTATTCTTGCTATATTTAAAGATTGTATTGTGAGCTTCGTTCCTATCCCATGCATATAGGAGGTCACTATTGATCTTCATGTAGGATATATTTCACATTCTCAACAACCAAAACGATGATTAAGATTTTGAAGAACAAAGTTGTCTTCATAAAGTACTTGAGCAAAACTACTATGTCAGGCTGGTCTCATGAAGTGCAATCAACATCGTCTGCAGAGAGTTATGAGATTAATAATGAATCTTCAGCCCAGGAAACACAGGAACATGAGATCCGCCAAGGGATTGAGTATATCCGAGAGAAAAAGGGATCAGAACATGCAGCGCTGCCAACACAAAGATATGAGATTCGCCAAGGGATGGAGTATGTTCAAGAGAAAAACGGATCACAGCCAGCAGAGAAACATAAGATTCGCCAATGGATGGAGTATGTTCGAGAAAAAAAAAGGGATCACAACCTGCAGCGCTGCCAACACAAAGATTTGAGATTCGCCAAGGGATGGAGTATGTTCGAGAGAAAAACGGATCAGAACCTTTGACGCTGCCAGCAGAGGATCATAAGATTCGCCAAGGGATGGAGTATGTTCGAGAAAAGATGGGATCACAACCTCTGGCGAGGCCAAGGCAGGAACATGAGATCCGCCATGGGATTGAGTATATTTGAGAGAAAAAGAGATCAGAACCTGCAGCTCTGCCAACACATAGATATGAGATTCGCCAAGGGATGGAGTATGTTCGAGAGAAAAAGGGATCACAGCCAGCAGAGAAACATAAGATTCGCCAATGGATGGAGTATGTTCGAGGAAAAAAGGGATCACAACCTAAGGCGTTGCTAACACAGGAACCTGAGATTTGCCAAGGGATGGAGTATTTTCGAGAGAATAAGGGGTCATATGAGCAACCTACATTGATTCCAAACCATGAGTATAAAATATATGTGTCACCGGAAAGTGAGAAGAGAAAGAAGATTATAACAGCAATCCATAAAGTTATAGAAGAACTTCGAGCACCTGAAACTGATGAGGTTCAACAATTTACAATGGAGTCCAGAATAATGCAACTGCGGTCGAGTTTGGACAAATTTTTTTGAAGAATATGAATCATAGTTTCTGCTCTTCAACCATTTTTCTCTTAAATATTTTTAGCTTTAAGAATGATCATTTGTGAGTTGGGTTTGACAAGAAAATTTATTCAATCTTGTAAATTTTGTCATTCACTTAAAAGTTGTTTGTAATTGTAATATCCCGTAATTTTTATAATAATAATAATAATAATAATAGGATATTAAAAAAAAGATTAAAATTTGATGAAGACTAGGATTTAAAATTGAATTAGACTAATATGCTAAAAATTTGGATCAGATTTTAATACAAATAACTTGTAGGTTAAGAAATAGGGTTCTGTATCATTATAAACTAGCATAATAACCCGGGTCATTTTCTAGATTTTTTTATACGTCATGCAATTATAATGTTATTAGTTATTTTTTTATTTGTAAATGTTGTACAATGTCTAACGTATATTAAACACAAGTTGATTATTTATCAACATGTATTATATTCATACAATACATTACTAAATTACACAACGTTTCTAATATAGCTCATTAAGCAAAATATATATATTCTTGTTTGTGCTGTATAATTTGTATTTAATGAATGAATATAAACAGGATAGTCGATATACGTTTAAAATGAAACGATTAAATTTACTCTGTAGAATGTTGTCACTATGTTTACAAAAAAAAACTAAAAATTAACATATATGTTCAATATAAAGTTGACCAAAAATTTTGAATTTTATTTAAATAAACTATATGTACTGCTGAGTTCACAACTAACTTACAATTAACTTACGCAATTTAAAAAGATAAAATATGCATAACTGAAGTCAGAATGACTTGCAATCATAATATATAATAATGTAAAATTTACAATATTGTCAATATAAAAGTTGATTTTAATGAAAAATGTTACTTTTTGAAATGCAACGTATGCATGTATGAAAAAATTATTTTTTTATTTACATTACTGTTAAAAGGTAAGATTAAGTTATATGTGTATGTGTCAGCATGTAAATTATCATATGTTACATTTCTTAGTAAATTCTGATGGTTTCAATTATTTATATGCTAAATATATGATTTATGTACATATATATTCATTATTAACATTTACTGAAACAATTGATTACTTAAATAACATGCATTTATAATTATTCAAAAATTAAAATTATGTAATAAATAAATTACAATAACTTATATATTGTATTCACATTATCACTGCCAAACAATCCATAACTATTTTTTACGCAATCGAGTACCAATCTTGGTTGTAACATAAAATTAAAGTATAAATTGTAAAGATTTATTATTGATATTCATTATTTTTTCAAGAACTCGAAGGAAAAATTGTAATTATATCGTTATTTAAACTGTTTTTAAGTTTCTTTAATTACGACTCTAATATTTCTTCATATAATAATTTGATACATTGTATACTATTCTCCTAAAATTAAATATTTTTCAATTTGATAAAGTTTTATAAGTATCAGTTGAACTGGTTAATTCCTTCAAATTATTGAACAATATATATATTTTTCCCTTTAAATAGTATAAAATGCATTGAATCAGGGAATTTTTGCATAAATACCGAAGTTGCAAAAAATATTTGTAAAATACGGACCAACCTCATATGCAACCACATATGCAATATGCAACCACATATGCAACCTTTGTCCATATTTTTATTAATATTTTCATAAAAAATAATATTTTGGTAAATTCCCTTGAATCAAATGCTACAATATAGTAAAGATATAACTTTTATTTGTATAATTTAAAATATTAAAATAATTCAAAATATTTGTACAATATTTTCTTGATCAATGAATATTGTTTATCTAAAATAATTCTTTTTAAAAGGCTAGTTTTTTAAGTGAAAATGAAAAATAAATATATTTAATATATCATCGTAGTTTTAACAAATCTCGTGAGATCTTATATCAAATTTCGATATTTTTAAAACCGGGACAACTCCCAAAAACAATTACGCTACCAGTGAATTTAGTAATTTTAATACAAATAATCAATTGACTTGATCCTATCAAGACCTCAAATACATTAATTTATATTAAGATAAGCTATTAAAATATTTCACATTATTGATAAGATATTCTCTGCGAGCTTGTAATTTAAATTTACTAAACGTAGAATGTGACGATGTTTTTCAGCCAGGTCATGTAGTCAAATTTTGAGTATTTTTTTAATAATAAAACAAGTTTTGATTTCAAATTCGAAATAAATTAAAATGAATTGACTCATTATGATTCGAACTTATCTAAATATGTAATAATAATATAGATTATTTACATATAAGCGATTCTATTTTCAATATTTTAAACAATATATATGTGCATTTTAATTACTTTTTATAATAAAAAATATGTTAAAAATATATAAGATATATTTTCAAACTAAAAATGATTAATAAATGAGATAATAATTCATTTATGTACTATGCCTAACTTTATATCTGAAATTAAGTTTTTTAAAATTAACTGTTAAAATATTCAATTAACGATCCATTTTTTTGGAATTCAAGTAGCTACCTTTAAAGTTAAATAAAATATTCATTTAACACCCTTATGTGTATGATAAAAAGCACATGTGACAATATGGTGTAGTGGTATAAGGTTGTATATGTGAATGAAATAACTTAGGTTTGATTCCCGCAAACCATATCTTTTATATAAATATTAAAAATAGGGGTATTTTAGATTTTCAATGAGACTTTTTAATCTCATCAAATTATCCCCTTGTTCTCCTATTATATATAGAAGAGATATACCATATTCGTCTTCCTCGTTTTTATTCATAAAATTTATAAGTCTTTTTCTCTCAAAAATCAGCAATCTTGAAAAATTCGTAGAAATTTATCATAAGTCGGAATTTAGTGATCGTGGACTTTTCGGAAAGATCTTTTCATTCTATACAACTTTTGTGGTTTATGTTTTTCAAGATAACGTCATTTAGGGGTTAAAAAGGCTATATTCAGATCTGGTCAGGTTTTGAGGTTAGTACATTTTTACTTACTTTTATTTTCGAAAAAATTTTGATACTCTAATTTTCGAATTTTGTATAAGATATAAGAATTCTGTTTCGAACTATATAAGAATAAGATTCGAGAATTTTTAGAATCTCAGTCTCTACGTTTTCAAACTCGTTCGTAATTTACGTTATAGTTCCGGAACTAGCCTTAGATACCCTTAGCAGGCGCACAAGTGTGCTGTTAAAAAAGTTATTGAGTCACAACGGTAGACCAATAATTAAGCAGATTATACTTACTTAACATTATACGAGAAAGAAAAATAATACCTAAGACGGAGATTATAAATTAACAAATAGATGAAATATTTTTCAAATGTTCAAAAATCAATATGTTCGAGATCTCGACCCTATATCTCAAGAAACATAAGGCTAAAACTCTTATTCATGTGGTCAACATCATGAGCATTCTTCATCGAATGATAAAAGTAATAATAACGAAAGAATCGATGATAACAAATAAAATTAGGATTACGTATCTGAATAAAAGTCGTGGCGTGAAATTAATCAATGCGCTAAAGTTGAATTTTCCCCGCTACGTACACACATACTCATGACAATCAACCTCCAGCGTTACACGATATCCGCCTCACTGGTATAGTACAAGGAGACAGATAGAGAATACCTTTTGATCATTGCCCAAAACATGAGTATATAGTATGAGAATACATTTTTTGGTTCTCCATCTAAAAAGAGAGGTATATATCTCCTTTTATAGGAGAGAAAATTTGTAACTCCAAGATAGTTGAAAGGTCATAGGTCACAAATAATGATGAGGGGGGGATGAAATCTAAAAGGTCTCAAAGTGAAATGTCTCAAATACCAAAGGTCATATAAGTGAAAAGTCTTAAATAAAAAGACCCACACTTATAAATATTAATTTTCTTTTGAATCAAACAAATATTGGAATAAATAATAATATTAATTCCAACAATCCCCCACATGATACAAAATAAAATGTAGTTGGTGTAATAAGAAAAGTTTTATGGGCAATGGATAATCAGTTTTGTAAGTATCAATGTCTTGTGGACTTGAATTGATACCCCGTGCATACATATATGTCACACAACCATATTAGGTGAAAAAAATTCTTGAACCTTTCATGGCAGTTAGTGAAGATATATATGTGCACTGAAACCTTTCTCATATCAAAAGGTGTTCTTGCATGACATTAACCTTGATAATGCCTTTTACAATTTGTATTATAAGATGCCTCACATTTTTAGCTGGATATTAATGAATGCTCTAGAGTCCTTAGCCTACAGGATCTCATAGGGAGTTGGGCGTAGCCCCCACATTCATATAGGTGAGTTCATCAAGTTTGTATTGTCTTAAACCACCTCTTACAAGGCTATGAACTTATTAAGAGCATTAACTCAACCTAACACATGTGACAATAAAAAATTACTACACCTTTTATATTAAATTGGAATGGTGGCAGTAAAACATGAGTTCTTTTGTGATTTCGTTTGACCCATTGAACTTAGAAATTTTTAAGATGGGTATCCATCACAATTCACTCCATATATGCATTAAAACCATTCCAATTGTGCTAACTCTTAGCACCATCCAAAGATCATATTGAGCACTTTTTTGATTTAACATAATTTACTCCACGATAGGTTTTAGACGTGGTTTACGCCAACTCTAGCAACAATATTTAACAAAGACCTTTGTAAAGAGGATCTACAATATTCCCCTTAAACTTTACATGATCGAGTGATATCACATTACTATTGATCAGATTTATATACTATGGCATGCCTTATGTGTCTATATTCTCTTTCTCATAAACGTAGATTATTTTATCAACCTCAATTCACATGGCCTGGCTCTTTTCTTTAAGTATATTCTTAATGCTTGCGACGACTTATAAATATAATTTCTCTCCAACAATATGCATGTAACTCAGTCATTCTGATTAACAAAGTTATTATATTGTACATGCATCTATAAAGTAAAAAATATAAAAATTAACGAAGTGTTCTTCTCATTCCCATGTACTAACTTGTTGTATAGAAGGAAACAACTTTCAAACTAATTAGAGAGTTATAAAACACGGAACCTCATTATGAGGTACCTTCCTCGTATGAAAGTATCCATCTTGATACATATCAATCACCAATTTCATGTCACATTAATTCATGAAAACACAATAAAATTATAAAAAATGCCTTTATAATTATCTAGTAAAATATGGGTCACACATCACACATGAGATACTTGCTGCAATAATGACAAGTAGTACAAATTCATAAGATTTTTCTACATAATTAGAGTGATGAGAAACCAAACATGTATAATGTTCCTTGAATTACCCCCTCAAGACTACACTAGTAATTCATGTATTTATTATTTAAGAATATTCATGTCCAAACATCTCAATCATCCATCTAACACAAAAGACTATTACATGAGACACGAAAATGATTGCACAATTACCTAATATTGACATATTTTTCAAACCCCCACAGTGAAATAAAATGGGCATCAAAATTATAAAATCTAGAAAAATTAAATTTGATTCAAATTCTCATACTCCTATTCATGTAGCTGTCTTGTCTTGCAGATATATCCTCATTTAAAAAACAAATAAGCATGAAATTTACAGTTGTGCAATACATCACAATATTATGACCAATACAAGACTGACACACTATTATATATATCATTTACAGTTTATGTTCATCACTACTCCTTAAAAAAATAGAGTCACAAAATTTTCAACACTACGCCTCGAATATTTAATGAAGCATGTCTGAATACACCGAAAAATCACATATAAATTTACAATATACATTGCAAGTGTATCGTAAAAAGATGACATAAATAAAGAGAAGTCAAAAACTACACACTTAAGTTAAGAGCGCAATTCCAGCAAATGTCAAACCCTTTTCGGGCATATTATCAAACAAGCATATTATTTAAACTATCACATTATTGATATCATATAGATCGTCTTAACAAAATAATATTCGTTGCACCTCAATCTTGATATATTGGTATAAATCCGTTTAACAAAAAAAATTCAACTTTAGAATGTTAGAAAAGGTTATTGAGTCACAACGGTTGACCAATAATTAAACAGATTATACTAACTTAACATTATACGAGAAAGAAAAATAATGCCTAAGTCGGAGATTATAAATTAACAAATAGATGAAATATTTTTCAAATGTTCAAAAATCAATATGTTCAAGATCTCGACCTTATATCTCAAGAAACATAAGGCTAACACTCTTATCCATGTGGTCAACATCATGGGCATTCTTCATCGAATGATAAAAGTAATAATAATGAAAGAATCGATGATAACAAATAAAATTAGGATTACTTATCTGAATAAAAGTCGTGGCGTGAAATTAATCACTACGCTAAAGTTGAATTTGCCCCGCTACGTACACACGGACTCATGACAATCAACCTCCAGTGTTACACGACATCCGCCTCACTGGTGTAGTACAGGGAGACAGATAGAGAACACCTTTTGATCATTGCCCAAAACATGTGTATATAGTATGAGAATACATTTTTTTGGTTCTTCATCTAAAAAGAGAGGTATATATCTCCTATTATAGGAGGGAAAATTTGTAACTCCAAGATAGTTGAAAGGTCATAGGTCACAAATAATGATGATGGGGAGATGAAATCTAAAAGGTCTCAAAGTGAAATGTCTCAAATACCAAAGGTCATACAAGTGAAAAATCTTAAATAAAAAGACTCAAACTTATAAATATTAATTTTCTTTTGAATCAAACTAATATTGGAATAAATAATAATATAAATTCCAACATGTGCAACTTTAGATACCTACTAAGTGCGCGTAATTATTGAACTTAAGATGCCGACCACTAGCAAAGTGTGGTATAAAGAATAAGAACAAGAATTAGATGCCGGCTACTAGCAAAGTGTGACCGTAGATCAACACTGTGGTATTTATAAGAATTATCGTTTCATTCTGTTTTGTTATGTTTTACTCTGTTCTGATTTGTTATAAAATCTGCTCTGTTCTGTTTTAAATTATGAATTTTAAAGTATAAAACTTTGGGTTGGATTTATTTTAGAAAATATTTTACAAAGTTATTATTTTTTTGAGAAAAATCATTTTATTAAAAACACTCATTGTTTTTCAGTTAAATAGTTAGTCAATTTATACTTGTTGAGCTTTGTAGCTCACCCCTTTTAATATTTCAGGTTCGGAATATTTGTAGCATATTAAGAATAAGGAATGAGAACTATGGGGAGATCTATGCTGCTTAGTTTCGTGCTATTTGAATTAGAATAAAGACTTTATTTTTAAAGAATAAATTTGATTATCTGTTTAGACAATTATTATCAGATTTGTGGAGCTGCGACTCCGTTTTTATGATTTTGATTATTGAGTTTGACCGTTGTTTTGACCTTCATTATGTATTTTGAATTATCGAATAAGAATCTATTTTATTTAATTTGTGTATTTAGAATTAATGGTCTGGAAGTGCGGGCTGTTGTAGTTAGTATCAAGAGCAACCTGTCTTTCGGAGTATATTGGGTATGGGACTAGTACATTCCCTAGGGTTCGATCTTGTGGACCATAGTTAAGTTTGACCTATAGGATAGTAGAGGGCATAGACCTACATGATTTTGGTGAATTTGGGGACCAAATTATTTTCAAGGAGGGTAGTATGTAATATCCCGTAATTTTTAGAATAATAATAATAATAGGATATTAGAAAAAAAGGATTAAAATTTGATAAAGACTAGGATTTAAAATTGAATTAGACTAATGGGAATAAAATTTGGATCATATTTTAATACAAATAACTTGTAGGTTAAGAAATAGGGTTTTGTATCGTTATATATATACCCTATTCGTCTTACTCATTTTTATTCATAAAATTCGTAAGCCTTTCTCTCAAAAATCAGCAATATTGAAAAATTCGCAGAAAATTTATCATAAGTCAGAATTCAGTGATCCTGGACTTTTCGGAAAGATATTTTCGTTCTCTAAAACTTTTCGTGATTTATGTTTTTCAAGATAACGTCGTTTAGAGGGTCAAAAAGGCTATATTCAGATCTGGTCATGCTTTGAGGTAAGTACTTTTTGACTTACTTTTATTTTCTGAAAAGTTTTGATACTCTGATTTTCGAATTTTGTATAAGATATAAGAATTCTGTTTCGAACTATATAAGAATAAGATTCGAGAATTTTAAGAATCCCAGTCTCTACATTTTCGACCCCGTTCGTAATTTACGTTAAAGTTCTGAAACTAGCCTTAGATACCCTCAGTAGACGCACAAGTGTGCAAATTTAAATACCTATTAAATGCGCGTAATTATTGAACTTTAGATGCTGACCACTGGCAAAGTGTGGTATAAAGAATAAGTATAAGAATTAGATGCCGGCTACTGGCGAAGTGTGGTCGTAGATCAAGACCGTGATATTTATAATAATTATCGTTTCATTCTGTTTTATTATGTTTTACTCTTCTGATCTGTTATAAAATCTGCTCTGTTCTGTTTTAAATTATGAATTTTAAAATATAAAACTTTGGGTTGGATTTATTTTTAGAAAATATTTTACAAAATTATTATTATTTTGAGAAAAATCATTTTATTAAAAATACTCATTGTTTTTCAGTTAAATAGTTAGTCAATTTGTACTTGTTGAGCTTTGTAGCTTACCCCTTTTAATATTTCAGGTTCAGAATATTTGGAGCATATTAAGAATAAGGAATGAGAACTATGTGGAGATCTCTGCTGCTTAGTTTCGTGTTATTTGAATTAGAATAAAGACTTTGTTTTTAGAGAATAAATTTGATTATCTAGTTTAGACAATTATTATCAGATTTGTGGCGTTGCGTCTCCATTTTTATGATTTTGATTATTGAGTTTGACCGCTGCTTTGACCTTCATTATATATTTTGAATTATTGAATAATAATCAATTTTATTTAAGTTGTGTATTTAGAATTAATGGTCTGGTAGTGCGGGTTGTTACAGTAATAATAATGTAGATTTAGATGATATTACTTTTTCGTTTTGTCAGACTTGCACACAAAGACGGTTGCTTTTTAGAGACTTATCACCTCAAGATTTTAGGTTTGATTCCAAGTCACTTTTTTCCTAAAATATTGTTTGTAATAATAATTGAAGTTAAGTTTAGATGATGTTTCAACAAATTTAACATCTGGGGTTTTCAGAGTCAGTTAAATTTAATATCTAGGGTTTTGAAAGTAGTCTAAGGTTGTAGCTGCCAGTTTTCGAGTTCTTCATCCCACTCCCCCCTCGCTCTTCCATATCTATTTACAAGTTTATTCAATAAAATCAAAAAATTATCCATACATAAAATCGTAATTATTGATACGGGTCTTTCTAAATAAAAAGGGAATCTTATATCACAATAGAAGGAGAAATGATGGGATTATTTAAGAATCGAAGTCAATTTGCTTTATAAAAAGAAGATACAATATCAATGAACTTATATAAAATGGTTTCATGGGATACAGCCAATAATATTGATCGTGAAATAGGAATCCGTGTTAGTAAAGGATTTCCTACGATTATTTCTAGTATAAAATAAGTCAATCATGCATTTTGGTAAATTATTGAACAAAAACCGTGTTATTGTTCCTCCATTAATCAAGAATTTCGATTTTTGGGAACATCATGATCATCCAATAAGAAGGGTTTTAATTTTTTTCAAATGAACGATTTACTTTGAATTAGATCTTGTTAAGTGACTTGTTACCAAGGTCGTTAGTCGAACCCGTCATTTTGGGATATTAGTGTGTCATGTTTGATATTTAGGTATGTCATGTTACAGATTTTGATAGTTTTTTCGATAATGATTTATGTGATATATCAGGAGATTTCCTTTCACAAAAAAAAATTGTTCCATAATTTGGGAGTTTTTTATTCCTCCAACATAGGTTGATATAATTTATAGTTCTAAATATTGGGTTACATATGACACTGATGTGAAGGTCAATTGTGATGTTACTTGTTTCATAACTGGTGTAGGTTAGATTACTCGAGATATCATTATAATACTTTTTAGATTAAAGAATGTTGATATTTTATATGCTAAGCAATCTGAAAATAAAATGACTATTTATTTAGCTTATTTTTTGTTTCATAATCAGTAGTTGACACTTAGAATGTTTGTTCTGGCTGAATTTTAATATATTAATAAAATTTTCCATAATTTTAAAAAAATATAAAATTTTTGTTTTGTCCAACTTGCACACAAAAATGGTGGCTCACTTGATTTAGGGTGGTAACTCAAAATTCTTTGGTATGATTTGAAGTGGCCATTTTTCTTTCTTACAAATATTTAAATCTTAAACTTTATGTACAAATGTGTTATCATATTTCTTAAAATACATAAATAGTCAATTTAGCTATAAGAATGATCATCTATGGGTTGCACTTGACAAGAAAATTTATTCGGTCTTATAATTTTTTGTTGTTTAGTGAAAATTTGTTTTGGAATAACAACTTATTGTTAGATTTAAAAGATATTAACTTCTTATTTTTGTCGAACTTACACCCCAAAAAAAAGTTTGCTCTCTGTTGAGATTGGGATTTTTGTGACTTATCGTCCAAATTCCTAATTTCAATTTCAAGTAGCCCGCTTTTTTCCCTATAAATAATTGATTCTTAAACTTTTATGTATAAATATGTTTTATATTTCTTAAAATACATGGAAAGGTCAATTAAGCTCAATATATTTGAAATTATTTTTCATGAAGAGATATTTCTTGTTATGAATGCAACTTTCTCGATGAAAAGACACTGTTTATTATACTCATCAAATATTAAAATCATATAATTTTATAACTTCTGTAAAAATAAGAAGAAATTAAAATTTTCGAAATTGACAATATTTGTGACTAGTATGATATTATAAAATTCATTAAGTCAGATAAAGCGTCTGACCCTGATGATTTAAATCCAGCATTTTTGGTCTAGTTTGGATCGAGAAGTCTATGATAGCTGCAAGGCATGGCTAGGAGATTGTAGTTTTCTAGCAGAGTTAAATGACATAAACATTGTGTTGTCCTGAAGCAAGCAAATGTAGAATGTAGGAGAGACTTACGAGTAATTGTTCTCTGTAATACTTTATACAAATTAGTGGCCAGAGTTCTTTCTAACAAGTTAAAGTTGATTTTGCTTATGATTTTTTTCGAGAACCAGTCAACTTTCGTTCCTGGACGATCCATCTTAGACAATGTTTTAGTGGCATTTGAAATTATTCATTATATGCAAAGAAACGTTAAGGAGCTAAAGGTGAGGTCACATTGAAACTAGATATTAGTAAAGCATACAATCACGTTAACTGACTTTATTTGAAGAGGAGAATGCAACAAATGGGTTTTTGTGCGAGGTGGATACAATGGATGATGTTGTGCGTTACCACAGTACAGTATAATGTATGTTTTAAAGGTTCTCAATTTGGTCTGATCATTCCTAAATGGGGATTGCGCCAGGGAGACCCTTTGTCCCCGTATTTATTTTTATTGTGTGTTGAGGGGCTCTTTAACTCTCTTAAAACAACAGAGTTAAATGATGAAATTCATGGTTGCAAGATCAGTCATAATGTTCCTTCAGTAAGACATCTTCTTTTTGCAGATGATAGTTTCCTGTTTTTCCGAGCAAATAACACCGAAACTATTAAAGTTAATGAGATGTTGAATTCTTATGAGATGATGCCTGGACAAGCTGTGAATTTTCAGAAATCGGGAGTTTTTTCAGCTCAAATGTTCGCCGAAACAAGCAACAAGAGTTATCCAACATTCTGGATGTGTGGAATGACTTGACAAAAACCAAGTATCTTGGTTTACCTTCTTTGATAGAGAGATCAAAGAAGGCTATGTTTAAGTTTGTTAAAGACAAAGTGGAGTAAAAAATAAAGAATTGGAATGCTAAGATGTTTTCTCGTGCAGGCAAGGGTGTATTAATTAAGAGCGTGGCTCAAACTATACCGTCCTATACTATGTCATGTTTTATGCTCCCTAAAACCTTGTGTAAAGAGATTGAATGTCTGATGAATAAGTTTTGGTGAAAATCTAACTCGTCTAGCTCAAAAGCCATACATTGGCTTTCTTGGGATAGGATGAACATGGCCAAATCAAAGGGATGACTAGGTTTTCGCAGTCTTCATAGTTATAATATTGCTATGTTGAGATAATACATTTGAAATTTCATGAATAAACCAAATACGTTTGTTGCTCGTGTATTCAAAGCAAGGTACTTCCCAACTAGTACTATTTTAGATGCTGCTAGAATGGGAGCAGTAGTTTCATTTGATCTGGAATTTAGGCTGCTAAAGAAGAGTTAAAGAAGGGCTATCGATGGGTTATGGGAAGTGGAAGAAATATAAATGTTACTATTGTGCAAGACATGCCTATACAATAACAAGACTAAGTCACAATGACAGCCCTAAGATTAAGTTATTTGATAATCAATTCTGTATTCTGTAATTGTATTTCTCGAGTCTGTAAAAATGGTTAAAAGATTAGACTGGGGAATTTTTCTGTGAACAGGTTCAAGCTAAGGAATAAACTCTGGAAGAAGATCAAGCAATGATCATGCCTCAGACAAAAGATGTAGAAGTTTGGAGTTGAATAAAGTTGTTCTATGAAAAATGTTAAAGTCAAGATATCGACAAGTCAGAGACCAAGTTATATCGAGAAGTCATTCGAGAAGTCCAAAATGACTTGTAGAGAAGTCCAAAATGGCTTATAGAGAAGTGTTAGAGATACTGACAAGTCAAATGAAGATGTAGAGAACTGGAGATATCGATAAGTCATTTATGCATGTAAAGATGTCAGAGATATCGACAAGTCAAATGAAGATGTAAAGAATTGGAAGATATCGACAAGTCAATTTCTCATATGGAGATCTCAGAGATACCGATAAGTCAAATTGTGTATATAGAGATCTCAAAGATACCGACAAGTCATTTTTACATGTAGAGATCTCAGCATATCGACAAGTTATTTCACATGCAAAAATCTCAGAGATCTCGACAAGTCAAGTATACCTATAGAGAACTCAGAGATATCGATAAGTCATTATACTTATCGATATGTCACTTCTCTATAGAACAAATTGGAGATCTCGACATACAACCTCAAATTCATAATATAAGACAAGTTCAAGATTCACGATTAGTAGTCAACAAATAATTCATTCACTGAATTGGAAAGTTTATAAAGCAGTTTGAAGAATACAAGATCAAGGGCCAAGATTAACTGGACAATGGGTGGTCAGAGACCTGCTAGATTCTGCACATATTTGCTAAGCCAGAAATGAAAATAGAAAAAGATTGTTTTAGAAAATGGTTTAGTACATTTTAGTGCAAGTCTTTTAAACTCGTGTTGCTAGTCTATAAAGCATGCACGAGTCCTTAGTTCACATGTAACAAACAAATCTAGATTTTCTTGTATTCTCTCAAGATAGAAGCTGAGTTCTTATTTTCTTAAGAACACGGATATGTAGCAAGACAAGCTTTATTAATATATTTAAGTGAGTTTTAATATTTTGTGTTTGTGTTATTTATGCTTACTTCAGTATCTCCACAAATTGCTAACTGCTTTGTTCACCAAAGACAAAATTATTCAAGAAACACATTCACCCCTCCCCCTCTGTGTTGTATTCTTAACATTCAATATCTAACAATTACTACAGATCCATAGTTAAATAATAAACAGGATTTTAAGGTGGATAGTGTGGGCAGGGAACACAATAGTGACATTCAAGTATGTCATCTGTTTAAACTCAATCAAAGGGCATGGGATGAGGAAAAGGTGCATAGACTTTTTTCTAGCACTGATGCTGCCATTATTCTGCAGATGCGTATACCTCTGTATGCTACAAATGATCGATTAATATGGGTGTTTAGTAAAGATGGTTGTTATTCAGGATAATCTGGTTATCATATGTGGCAGAAGTTTTCTTAATCTCAATCTCAAATTCAACAATCTATAGGATGGAAACGCCTGTGAAATTTGAACATTCTAGCAAAAGTTAAGTTTTTTCTTTGAAGATTCTGTAGAAATAATGTCCATGTTCGGCATCTGTTGCAGAGAAGAAGTTCAGGCAGTCCTATAGAGTGTCCTATATGTAGTGGTGGTGTCGAGCACCTGCTTCATGTATTTTTTTTTTATTGTGATTTTACCTCGAGGTGCTGGCATGAGATGAAACTTCAGTATAACATGTGGGAGGAGGAGGATGCACCTAGTTGGCTTCTATGAAGGCTTGCTATTGAGAGTTATGAGAGATTGTCCATAATTGCTATGACCTTGCGGAAAATCTGGTTTTTCCAAAATAAGAAGGTTTGGGATAGTAAAGTAATAACAGCACAGTATGCGATGGAATGAAGAAAGAAGCAGCTGGGGGATTGGAAAACAACTAAGCTCGATAAGTTTAATAGAAATATGCAGTCTGTGAATGTTTTAATAAAGCAGAATGGGAGAACAAAATGGGTTGCACCTACAGTTGGAGTTCTAAAACTAAATGTTGATGCATCAGTTGTTGAAGAAGTTTCCTCTTTCGTAGTGGGCATGGTTCTGCGAGATCATCAAGGTTCTTTCATTGCAGGAAGGGTGATGAGAATTAGGAGGAAAGTATCGAAGCAGTAGGCATCCTTGAAGCATTGAACTGGATTAAATCAAGAACAGGTGTAAAAGCGGAGATAAAATCTGACCCTCTTGTCGCAACTCAAGCTATAGTTGGGGACTCTCAAAACCAGCTGGAGGTTAGCCATGTTTTTTATGAATGTATAAGGATGGTCTGTAGTCATTGTTTAATTAGTATTAAGCATGTTTGTCATTTAGCAAATAAGTTAGCTCATCTATTAGCTCGTATTGATTGTGAGGCTAATAGCTATCTTGATATTTTGTTTCCTCCGCGTCATGTGTTGGAGGCACTCTCGAGTGATGTTTCTTAATGAGTAAGAAGTTTGGCTTTGATAAAAAACACTTAAAAAATTTATTGTATATGATTAAAATATTATAAATTTGGGTGTACGATATTCATATTTTGGTATTTGCATTTAATTTATTTATTTTTATAACTTCATATTAATATTTTAAAAAATATAATTTGAACATATTTCTAAATATTGTAAACACAAAACTTTTAAAACATAATTTAATAGTGACAAAAAAACGTCTATAATAGTACAATTTCAACTTTATTCGGCTAATACAATTACCAACATTAAATAATATAAAGTTTGACGAGTATAACTCTTTTAGAATATCAAACATGTGTCGAACAGATCATATTTCAAGTTTTATCAATACTAGCTTTACAACCCGTGCGATTCATGAATCTTCATTAATATTTTTATATTATTTAAAATTATAATAAAGTTATTTTTGATTATTACTTTATCAGTATATTTATAAATAATAATGTAAATATTTGTTATTGGCGGGATTCGAACCTGAATCTTAGGTAGTGTATTAAAAATAATATAAATATTTGTTGTTGGTGAGGTTCGACCCTGGGAGCTTTAGTACTATATAAATAATAATATAAATATTTACTTTTGGCGAGGTTCGAACATAGGTGCTTGAATAGTTTATATATTCTTTTAGTATTTGAATCTAACGGTCTTGATCACTTGAGTAAAAAGATCTGATGGTCATCAACGGGGATAACCAAACCAACCAAAAAAATGCATACCAAATTATACCTTATTACAGTTATTATAGCATAATATATTATAGATTAGATGAAATTGATTTGAGCCCAGTCTACCTATCTTTTTACGAGATGAATTTTAAATTTGAACCTAAAAATTTGCCCGAACTTGAGTCCACATTTTTTAATCGAGTTCGAGAAGAGTGTTCGACTCGACTAGGTTATACCCCTGATAGGACTAGGGATGGTAACGGGGGTGGGTATGATCGGGGTTTGACAAAAAAAATTGTACAACATTTTTTTATCAAACCCAAATCTAAAACGATTGAAATCCAAAAATCGGAAACTAAACAGTTTTGGTTTTAACGGAAACTCGAAAAGTATATACAAAATATCAAAATGAGATCTTAAAAACAAGTTTATTATAAATTTTTTGTTATAAAACAAAAGTATTCTCAAATTGTTGCAAACATAGTATGTACAAATGTAAGTGGTAGATAAAAATAAAATAAATTTGCATGATTAAATTTAATAATTAAACCAATTTTTCATGATTAAAAAATTGAAAAGAAAGTAACATATGTAAAAAAGATGATAACAACTCAGAAAAAATAATACTAAAAATGATTTTCAAAAAATAATCCACTATCAAAATTTACATGTGTTTCAATACAAGCCCGTAGATCTCCTTTATCTCTAACCAAATCTTAACAAACACACAAAGTAGAACTCCTTTAGCAATCTAATTGACCATTACTCCTTACTCCCGAGTTTAAAAAAGGGTGAAAAGTAAGTAGATGTTAAGTAAAATGGTTTCACTTTCATATCTAATTATGCTCTCGAATTTTTAAAAAAATGAAAGTGATAATAAATGTAAATTTTACGTACTTTTACTCTAAAACTTTCATTTCATTTTTAGGATGAAAGTACTTTACCATACTATTACTTACTTCCTTCCCAAATAAAAATACTGGAGTAAGGCCTTAATTCATTCAAACCATTAACTATCTTATATTTTGACATTTTTGGTACTTAAGAAATTTTTTGATGTAGCTGCAAGAAATCAGTGTGTGTTTGTAGGTATGCTGTGTTCGTTGAGAAATACGTGGATGTGAGAGAGGTTCAATGATTCCGTGTTTGGTGTTTATATTGCTACCATGAGGTTACTCCAAGAATGGCAAGAAGTGCAAGTGAGTGGTAGAGGGTGTAACTCATAGGGGAATGCATGTGACCTAATATGGAGTAAACCTCCGAGAAAACAGGTTGAAAATCAATGTTAATGCTACAATTTTTCAACATAAGAGCATTGGCGTTGCAAGTGTTATTATAGACGCAAATTGTTGCTTTCCAGGGGCAATGTGAAAGTGAAATTCGTAGGCTCAATCGAATTAGTTAAAGTGCAACTGTTCATGAATGAGACAGTCCCTTTTGTCTTAGCAAATGAGACAGATGATATATATTCAGCAGAATGTAAATTGCAGAAATATAAACATGCAATGCTGGAAATATGTTAATGCAAGAACATCAAATCTTTTCACTTGGTTCGACCCCTATACCTAGTCTATGGCCTACATCCAAGTCCCCATGCCAACTAGCATAGAGAATGTATTATATCCACTTAAATAAAGTACTTACAAACTTTTCTTGATTACAATCTTGGCCCTGAATGAAAGAACCCTTTCCCTAGCACACAACTACTTGGCCTTGATCTTGTAATCAATATTCCCACAACCCGGGACAAGTGATACAATACACCTTTCTTTCAAATACAAAGATAATAATGTGAAAGATTACAACTCGACTATAAACTCTTAATTAACTGGATAATCAATTAATGTAATTAAGAGGATGTTTTTCTCAGAAAGATATAAGATGGAAAGTGCAGAGAATTGTATATTTCTGAAAAACACCAAGTCAAGTATATATAGAAAACATGTAACGGATAGATTGTATTTCAAACTCTTTTGAATATAATAAAAGATAAGATTAGGTTTGAAATATTTGAATGTGTAAAATAAGTAATCCGTTAGTTTTGTTTCTTGAAAGAGATAAACCTGAGAAAGATAAGGAATTTGAAATAGGTTAGATTTATCTAATATAGAGTTTATTTTGAAAAGATAAGTCAAAGGTTATCCAGTTAACTAAGTTAACATTTAAACAAAACTCTAATACTTATCTAACTAACTAACAATCTGATTTGTTGTAGATTTATTCAATGCATCATTAGAAATCACGGATTAACAGAAAGAAGGTTGAAGGAAGGTGACAATCGCTAGAAGCGGAGGTAATTGCCTAATTGGCATGAAGGTGGTTTTGCCTTGGGTGTTGGGCCTGTTGGCACAACAGTAGTATCTACTGTTTTTAAAGACAAATTTTAAGTTTTGGGCTGATGTTTGCGATGGTAAATCTGGAGAAGCCTTCTTTGATATTGTGCATGTTTGGTTGCAAGGAAAATGGGCTTAAATGGGTCTAATTATCGTTCAGGTTTTTGTCAAATTGTATGGCTAAATCTTTGAAAAGTCTTATTTACAACATTAATGTTAAGAATCTGAAAATCGGTTATGCGGTATATTCGAATTTTAGCTTTCTCATTCTTATTGTGCACAAGCAATTTACTTGAGAAAAAACGTAAGCATAATTAGCAGGTAAATACACATATTTTAAATTTCTTTGGTTATGTAATTAAAATTAATATTTTAAAAAAAAATTAATAAACTATAATCTTAATTGTAAAAAAATTAGAAACATGGTCGGTGAATTTATAATAGGAGCACAAATGCAAAGCATCATAAAAAATTCAAATATTTCTGTTTTAAAATTTTATCTTTCGGATTAATATTATTTTGGATTAAATTTTTTGTTAAAATTTTAAAATTTTGTAATTTACATTTTAATCTTGTTTAATTTAAAAAATAAATAAATAAAAGTTATGATTTACCGATTTACAAAATATATTATCAAATTTTTAATTAATACATAAAATTATTCAAACAACTAAGTAACTCATAAGTTACGATATTTATACCACTTATATGACATATTTCAACTTTAAGTTATAAGTTACATTTTTTAAGATATCCGAACGGGCCCAATATTATAGTTTTGAATTCCTTTCATCTTATAAAGTACACTGATTAAGTGCTAGTAAAGTTTGTTTATTGAGCTGACATGTTATTTCTCCTAATTTTCTTGTTCATGTAGTGGAGCTTGATTCAATATGACTATATTAATGCAAGTACTATTTTATTAAAAAAATTAAAATATTATATATTCATTTTTTTAATTTTTAATTGTGTAAATATGTCACATAAATACAATATGACTTTATTATCAATGTATATTATAGTGCATGTTGAGTGATTGTTACAGGTTAACTTCAAAATGTCAAATTACCACTGACCTTGCTCCGAATTATAAGCATGCCACTGTCAAATCTTACCAAATACGCCGCCAAACCGTGCATGTGCCAACCTTCTCACGTGCTTCTGCATCACCCATAGGACATTTATACTTTCAATCTGCATTTTTTATTCTTTGAAATGTCTTATACATAAATCTCATGTCAGATAACAATGAACAAGAACAAAGTTATTATCAGTATTTTTAAGTCTATATACCTAATAAAACTCAACCACCATCCAAGTTTCAACCTACTACCATTAATATATTGTAAATCTTATCTTAGTCTGTAAGACTAGTATAAAACTAGAGAGATGAAATGTAAAACAGATCTAAATCTAGAGAGAAAGAGAAAAACATCAAGTATATTGATGGCGTTTTTACATATTACAAGTTGTTACTCAAAATGAAAAAGAACTATGCTTATATACATTTCTACTCTAATTGACAGTTAATGAAAAGTTTGTTATAACTAATCGTTGACTTCCAGCTAAGTTGACTACTCTTCTTGAATAAGTTACATATAAAGAATGTATCAAGTAATGTGTCCAATATGTCTAACATCCCCCTCAAGTTGGAGGTTGGAGAAGACAAAACTCTAATACTTATCTAACTAACTAACAATCTGATTTGTTGTAGACTTCTTCAATGCATCATCAGAAATCACGGATTAACATTCTCCCCCTTTTATGATGATGCCAAGGGTAAAGAAGTGTTATGCTCCCCCTATCAAAAACACTTTAATCTCCTGTTGTAATATGTTAGATAGTAACAGTGTATATATGCAACAATCAGTTGATAATCATGAGAATATGCAAATGAAACATATGACTAATCAAATGAGACAGGTAAACAAATGGGACAGCAAATAAGATTAAAAACCAAGATTAAAAACCAAGCACCCAACAGTACTTAAGATTATAAAACCTTAAATATTTAATCCAGCACATAAACCAGTGCTATCCAAACTAAGCAATATTAAAAACCAAGTCTTAACCAACACAAACCAGATAACACAAACCCAGATAAAGCGATCGTCTTAACAAACACATTAAAAATTCTCCCCCTCAATATCATAAAAGGCGGGTAAAGAAACTAGTCAGAATCATCAACATCGACAGGAGCAGAATCTCGAGTCTTTCTCTTTCCCTTGTTGTGGTAAACTGGAGGATCACCATACTCGGAGAACAGCTTGTCCAACTTGCCTTCATCTGGAGCTTTCCCATCCCTCTTGCGAAGCCATTCCAAGATATATGAACGATATTCAGCACGAGTCATCCCAAAAGCTTCGGGTGGAGGAACTGCAGGCAGGGGCAAAGGAGAAGTAATCTCGGCCAGAGTCATATCACAAAGCCAGTCCTTTTTCTGGTGCCATGGCATGCTACGAGTAGAGACCTGCTGAGATATGTACTTGGTTTCTGTACCAATTTTATAGAAGATCTTGACAAATTCTTCCTCCCAAGCCTTGGCAGTGGTAACCATCCCCTCATAAAGCGCACCAAACTCAAAATCTATAGCCCTACTCGCCTTCTTATCATGGACATGTAAAATTTCCAACTTAGCATTTATTGAGTCAAGAGAAGCAGTAACAGACTTATTAAACATCTCATAGGAGGCACGCATCATACTGACTTGTGAAGTCAGGGATGCCAAAGACTCGATAGAAGCAAACTGAGTTTTAAGAGACTCCAAGAGATTGTTGTTTTCAGAAACTTTTGACAACAATGATTTCAATAAAGCAGAGTCCTCTTGATCAGGATCAGACATATAGTGAGGAGACTCAGGAAATGAACCAAACGACTTATGACCCTCACCAAAGATAAGAACACCAGACTCAATAATCTCAATATTATTAGCAAACAGGACAGACAGATCAAACATAGTGGACACTGGCTCAGTGTTATCATCATCAGAAACAATAGAAAAATGTCTAAAGATCTTTGTCAACAAGGCAGGAAAGGACAAGTTCATAGACTCATAAGACGCACAATGACTCATGTATTTGATAATCAACGAAGCAATATCACAAGGAGTTTTAGTCATGAAAACCGAAATTAAAACAACATCTTGATAAGTTACACGGTCACGACCACTCTTACGAGGCAAAAGATTTGTATGAAACAATTTAAAAAGCAATAAAGCAAGTGGAGTAAGATCATGTACCATTGGATTAAGAGAGGTGCCGATAAAGTTCTCACCAAGAATCACTTTCAGTTGTTCTTCATACTGTAATCCTGGAAACTCCATGAAAGCTGCATGCGTGGTATACAGACAGATACCGGAGCACAAGATACCACAAACTCGAGACAACAAATTAGCATTGAACACAATCGGAACACCTTGAACCTCAGAATAAACCATATCCTCCTTCATCATTGAGAAATTAGAATAAAATTCCCGAACCAAAGAAGGGTAAATAACATCTGGTGGGGATAAAAGAGGTTCACAACCCAGAGCGGAGAACAAATCAACAACACCCACTCGCTGAAGCAGAGCAAGATCACAAATACGTTCTTTAAGAATGGGTTTTGACACGATTTTAGGCTGAGAAGATTTTTCGGGTGACATTGGAGTAGAGGTATCGGGATTAGTTCTTTGGCGTTTAAAAGAAGAAGATGATGGGTTAGGGATTTTAGCGGGTTTAGATTTGGATCGAGTATGAGGGGTCGACATTGTTGAAGGAGAAGAGAAACGTTTGGAAAGAGGAAAAGAAAAAGAAGTTGAGATTAAATAGAACAAGAGAAGAATATGAAGAGTTAGAAGTGAGATGGAAGTAGAAAGGTGGAGTGTATCTCGAAAAACGAGGAGACGCACAGAGATTGAGAAGAAACAGATGGAGTAGTCAAATCAAAGTGAAAGACTTGAAGGAAAATGCATGCAACTCGGTTTAGTTCCAAAGTTCAAGAGTCCCATCAAATAATTACATATAAAATATATAATTAAGACCGAAATACGCAAACTAATTAAACCAAACACGGCAATTAATTCACAAAAATTCATCAATAAATTCCATAGATAAATCAGCATTAAATTAATCAAATAATTAAACACTCGATTATACAATTTTAGTCACAAAGATGAATTATGCAAATAATTGACACAAATAAGCTAAATAGTATGCATGCAGGGATGTAAAAATGAATTAATGAGAGATAGTGCACATACCAAGTTCACGTCTCATAAGACAAAAACGGTATTCACCTAAAGGTTTGGTGAAAATATATGCTCTTTGCTCATCAGTTGAGATATAAATTAACTCAATATTACCTTTTGAGATATTATCTCGCAGAAAATGGTGACGAACATCAATATGCTTAGTACGAGAATGCATAACAGTATTTTTAGAAATATTAATAGCAGAGGTATTATCATAATAAATTGGAATATTTGTATAAGAAATACCAAAATCCTGCAATGTTTGTTGCATCCACAAAATTTGAGCACAGCAACTACCAGCTGCAATGTATTCTCCTTCAGCAGTAGAAAGAGCTACAGATGTTTGCTTTTTACTGTGCCATGCAACCAAACAATCACCTAAATATTCACACGCACCACTTGTACTTTTTCTATCAACCTGTGATCCTGCATAGTCAGCATCTGAAAAACCAATTAAGTTAAAAGAAGTAGAACTAGGATAAAATATTCCAAGATCTCTAGTTCCCTTAAGATACTTGAAAATCCGTTTAACTGCATTCAGATGAGATTCTTTCGGTTGAGATTGAAAACGAGCACAAAGACAAACACTATACATAATATCAGGATGAGAAGCAGTTAAATATAATAACGAGCCAATCATACCTCGATATTTAGTAATGTCTACAGGTGTACCTTGTTCATCTTTAGTGAGCTTGACAGATGTACTCATCGGAGTAGCTTTAGCAGAAATATTTTCTAATGCAAATCTCTTAAGCAAATCATTCACATACTTACTTTGATGTATGAAAATACCTGCAGCAGATTGGTTAATTTGCAAGCCTAGAAAATATTGCAATTCACCCATTAAACTCATATCAAATTCTTTATGCATGCAGTTAGAAAACCACTTACACAAAGATTCATCAGTTGATCCAAACACAATATCATCTACATAAACCTGTACTAATAGAAAATGATGACGTTTATGAAAAATAAAGAGAGTTGGATCGAGTGTACCACGAGTGAAACCATTCTTTAGCAAAAACTGACTGAGACGCTCATACCAACATCGAGGGGACTGTCTTAATCCATAGACAGACTTTTTGAGCTTGTAGACATAGTGTGGATATTTTTCATGAATGAAACCTGGAGGTTGCTTCAAATAAACTTCTTCCTTAAGATGACCATTTAAAAATGCGCTTTTAACGTCCATTTGGTAAAGCTTGAATCCTTTGTGAGCTGCAAATGCCATTAGAATCTGAATAGCTTCGAGACGAGCTACAGGGGCATATGTCTCATCAAAATCAATTCCTTCCTGTTGGTTGTATCCCTGAGCCACCAAACGAGCTTTATTCCGAATAATGTTACCATCTTCATCCTTCTTGTTCTTGAAAAACCAACGAGTACCGATGATTTTTGCATTAGAAGGAGGAGAGACAAGTTCCCAGACTTGACAACGTTCGAACTGGTTCAATTCTTCTTGCATGGCAATCGACCAACATTCATTTGCAACAGCTTCTTGAGCATTTTTCGGTTCAAATTCGGTTCAAATTCAGCAACAAAGGCACAGAATGCACATAAGTTATGAAGCCTGCTTCGCGTAGAAATCCCTTGATCTAAATCAGTAAGAAGATTATCTGGTGGATGATTCTTCACAATCCTAGAAGACTTAGGAAGTTGAATATTACTCATCTCTTCCTCATTAGAATTGTCTGCCTGGAAATGAATAGGAATTATCTCATTCAAAAGAGACTGCCTCATTTCCGCTTGTGAAGATTTATCCGGAGGAGTAACAGAATTCACATTTGAAACACTATCGAGAGTCTTTGGAGAGCCAGAAGATTCATCTGAAGCTTGAGTAGATCCCGAAGAATTATCAGAAGACTGAGATGGACCTGGAGAGTCTTGACTGCTTGATTTGTCAAAATGAGACCGACTCTTTTCAGAATGAGACTGTCTCATTTGGGAATGAGACGATAGATCCGCAGCATCTTCTTCAATTTGAGATATCTTCAAGGCAGATTCATTAAATACAATGTTGATAGATTCTTCAACTTTGAGCTTGATATAATTATAAACTCTATAGGCCTTGCTTGTAGTGGAATATCCCAAGAAAATTCCTTCCGTAGACTTAGCATCAAATTTTCCTCGAGTGTTTTGTGTATCTAAGATAAAATATTTTGAACCAAATACTCGAAAATAACTGATGTTAGGCGTTTTATTCTTAAGCAATTCATAAGGAGTTTAAGCAAAATAGGACGAATAAACACTCTATTTAACACATAACAGGAAGTGTTTACCGCTTCTGCCCAGAATTTACGTGGCAGATTACTTTCATGAAGAAGAGTACGAGTAGTTTCCTGTAGAGTTCTGTTTTTGAGTTCAACAACTCCGTTTTGTTGAGGTGTACGTGGGGCAGAGAATTCATGAGTAATGCCTCTAGATTTGCAGAAAGTTACGAAATCTTTCTCGAATTCTCCTCCATGATCACTACGAATAGTCTTGAGCTTTAAAGAATACTTAGTCTCAAGGTTAGTAATAAGATCTTTGAATTCACTAAAAGCTTCATCTTTAGTACGCAAGAATAACACCCAAGTAAAACGAGAGTAATCATCTACTATAACGAAAGCATAATTGTTACCTCCCAAACTTACATATCTTTCTGGACCAAAAAGATCTAGATGTAACAACTGCAAAGGAACAGAAGTTGATACTTTATTTTTAGCAGTAAAGGAAGTTTTTACCTGTTTTCCAAGCTGGCAAGCTGAACACGGTTCTGACTTCTTGTATTTCAGCTTTGGTAAACCTCGAACTAACTCATGTGAAGATATCTTTCGAAGTAGATCCATATGAACATGACCAAGACGCCTATGCCACAGATTTTGTTGTTCTTGAACGGTAGCTAGACAGATTTCTTCTTGCTGCTCATCAAAATCTAACACAAAGATGTTTCCTTTTCTTTTGGCTACTAAAGCAAACTCGTTAGCTTTATTACCAATATAACAAACATCTTTATCGAACTTAACAATATGACCAGCATCAGTTAACTGACTTACACTAATAAGATTATACTTTAGACCATCAACTAGACGAACATTATTAATAGCAAACTTATCGTTACCTATGGTACCTTTACCTACAATACGTACGGTAGTGGAATCTCCAAGAGTAACTAAGCCTCCCTCTTTAGCGATTAATGAGAGAAACTTTGATTTATCTCCAGTCATGTGACGAAAGCAACCGATATCAATAATCCACTTGTTTCAAGGAACATGGACTTTAAAACAGACCTGCAAAAGATCCTTTATCTCTTAGGTACCCATGTGACTTTGGGTCCTGGAATGTTAGTATCATAAATCTTATACAAATGCCTGTCATATTTCTTAATCCACTTTTAAACAATATTAACAGATTTATGCACAGATTTAGATCTAGTTGCTGAGTTAGTATCGTGGCCCTTAATACCACATAACCAAGATGCAGAATTAGTGTGACCAGATTTGCCACAATCTTGACATTTTTCATAAGGCATCTTGTATTTCATAGGAGTTCTTTTGTAGCCACTTTGAAAAACTTTCTTCTTGTTGGCTGATCCATGCCCTAAACCTTCTTTGTCAAGAGACGATTTCTGTTGGGCAAGTAAAGCATTCAAGGTTCCTTCTCCATGAAAACATTTGGCTAGATCAGTTTCCAGCTGGGCAACCTTTTGCTCGAGTTCAGGAACTATAGAATCAGAAGATGCATTTGATTCGGCAGAAAAAGTTTCCTTCTTTAATGCATCAAGACATGCATCTTTCATCTCGATCTCATTCTTGAGGTAGTTGACTTCTTCTTTCAGCTTAGAAACCTCATTGAGAACCTCACTCAATGCTTGTTTAAGATAAGCATTCTTTTCTCTTAACTTTCTATTTTGAGCCTGCAAGGTTAGTACATCCTGAGATATATATGAATTTTTATTAATTTGAACAGTATGTACCTCATTATTGTCACTAGAGTCAGATTCAAGTCCAGCAAAGCATAGTTGAGCTAATTCATCGTCTGAGTCAATTTCCACTTCAGAATCATCATCACTCCATGTGAGTAAAGCTTTCTTTTTGGCTTTGAGCTTGTAGCAATCTTTCTTGAAGTGACCTTTCTTTCCACACTCAAAGCATGCATCCTTGTTTTGATTATTTTTGCCTTCCTTGCTTGAACTAGGTCTGAATTCTTTCTTTGGAAATGAAGACTTCATGGGTCATTTAGATGCATTCTTTTTGGCCAGAAATTTGTGGAACTTCTTAGTGAGAAGTGCAATCTCCTCATCAGAATCTTCAGAAGAATCACCTGCATCTGCATTAAGAGCTAGATTCTTTTTCCTGGGGGCTTCATCTTCTTCATCATATTTACGTAGTTGGTACTCGAATTCTTCCAATTCACTGAACAGTGTTAGAGTATCCATAGTCGAAGGTAGTGTTGAATCCTGCAGAATTGTAACCTTTGGAGCAAATTTCTTTGGCATTGCTCTGAGGATTTTCCTATTAATCTCAGATTGAGGAATGATCCTTTCCAGAAGTGAGATAGAGTTTATTAATGTCAGAAACCTCCCTTGAGCATCTCGAACGCTTTCATCTCTTTCCAACCTGAAACCTTCATAGTCACTCATTATCATACTTAATTTTACTTCACGTACCTTAGACGTGCCTTCGTGGCTGACTTTGATCGTATCCCAGATCTGCTTGGCAGTAGTACATGCTGATACTTTTCTTAATTCTGTAGCTACCATGCCATTGAGAAGGGAATTCATAGCTTTAGCATTGGAGTTCATTGTATTCACTTCTTCAGGAGAAAGATCCTTGAGAGATTTTGGCTTCCCTTCTTTCATGGGAATTGTAAAACCATTTTCTACAGCATCACATTCGAATGCATCACGCTGGAGGAAGATTTTCATCTGAAACTTCCAGTCATTGTAGTTTTCAGCACCATGAAGCAATGGTGGATAATTGTTTGAATACCTATCTGGTTGAGCCATGGATCGCTAGCAAAATAAACACTAAAAAGAGAATTAAATGCACCTGCTCTGATACCAAATGAAATTCGTAGGCTCAATCGAATTAGTTAAAGTGCAACTGTTCACGAATGAGACAGTCTCTTTTGTCTTAGCAAATTAGACAGGCTGTATCTAAATGAGACATATGCTATATATTCAGCAGAATGTAAATTGCAGAAATATAAACATGCAATGCTGGAAATATGTTAATGCAAGAACACCAAATCTTTTCACTTGGTTCGGCCCCTATACCTAGTCTATGGCCTACATCCAAGTCCCCATGCCAACTAGGATAGAGAATGTATTATATCCACTTAAATAAAGTACTTACAAATTTTCCTTGATTACAATCTTGGCCCTGAATGAAAGAACCCTTTCCCTAGCACACAGCTACTTGGCCTTGATCTTGTAATCAATATTCCCACAACCCGGGACAAGTGATACAATACACATTTCTTTCAAATACAAAGATAATAATGTGAAAGATTACAACTCGACTATAAACTCTTAATTAACTGGATAATCAATGAATGTAATTAAGAGGATGTTTTTCTCAGAAAGATATAAGATAGAAAGTGCAGAGAGTTGTATATTTCTGAAAAACACCAACTCAAGTATATATAGAAAACATGTAACGGATAGATTGTATTTCAAACTCTTTTGAATATAATAAAAGATAAGATTAGGTTTGAAATATTTGAATGTGTAAAACAAGTAATTCGTTAGTTTTGTTTCTTGAAAGAGATAAACCTGAGAAAGATAAGGAATTTGAAATAGGTTAGATTTATCTAATATAGAGTTTGTTTTGAAAAGATAAGTCAAAGGTTATCCAGTTAACTAAGTTAACATTTAAACAAAACTTTAATACTTATCTAACTAACTAACAATCTTATTTGTTGTAGATTTCTTTAATGCATCTTTAAGAATTCACGGATTAATAGAAAGAAGGTTGAAGGATGGTGACAATCGCTAGAAGCGGAGGTAATTGCCTAATTGGCATGAAGGTGGTTTTGTCTTGGGTGTTGGGCCTGTTGGCACAGCAGTAGTAACTACTGTTTTTTAAGACAAATTTTAAGTTTTGGGCTGATGTTTGCGATGGTAAATCTGGAGAAGCCTTCTTTGATATTGTGCATGTTTGGTTACAAGGAAAATGGGCTTAAATGGGTCTAATTATCGTTCAGGTTTTTGTCAAATTGTATGGCTAAATCTTTGAAAAGTCTTATTTACAACATTAATGTTAAGAATCTGAAAATCGGTTATGCGGTATATTCGAATTTTAGCTTTCTCATTCTTATTGTGCACAAGCAATTTACTTGAGAAAAAACGTAAGCATAATTAGCAGGTAAATACACATATTTTAAATTTCTTTGGTTATGTAATTAAAATTAATATTTTAAAAAAAAAAATTAATAAACTATAATCTTAATTGTAAAATATTTAGATACATGGTCGGTGAATTTATAATAGGAGCACAAATGCAAAGCATCATAAAAAATTCAAATATTTCTGTTTTAAAATTTTGTTTTTCGGATTAATATTATTTTGGATTAAATTTTTTGTCAAAATTTTAAAATTTTGTAATTTACATTTTAATCTTGTTTAATTTAAAAAATAAATAAATAAAAGTTATGATTTACCGATTTACAAAATATATTATCAAATTTTTAATTAATACATAAAATTATTCAAACAACTAAGTAACTCATAAGTTACGATATTTATACCACTTATATGACATATTTCAACTTTAAGTTATAAGTTACATTTTTTAAGATATCCGAAACGGGCCCAATATTATAGTTTTGAATTCCTTTCATCTTATAAAGTACACTGATTAAGTGCTAGTAAAGTTTGTTTATTGAGCTGACATGTTATTTCTCCTAATTTTCTTGTTCATGTAGTGGATCTTGATTCAATATGACTATATTAATGCAAGTACTATTTTATTAAAAAAATTAAAATATTATATATTCATTTTTTTAATTTTTAATTGTGTTAATATGTCACATAAATACAATATGACTTTATTATCAATGTATATTATAGTGCATGTTGAGTGATTGCTACAGGTTAACTTCAAAATGTCAAATTACCACTGACCTTGCTCCGAATTATAAGCATGCCACTGTGAAATCTTACCAAGTACGCCGCCAAACCGTGCATGTGCCAACCTTCTCACGTGCTTCTGCATCACCCATAGGACATTTATACTTTCAATCTGCATTTTTTATTCTTTGAAATTTCTTATACATAAATCTCATGTCAGATAACAATGAACAAGAACAAAGTTATTATCAGTATTTTTAAGTCTATATACCTAATAAAACTCAACCACCATCCAAGTTTCAACCTACTACCATTAATATATTGTAAATCTTATCTTAGTCTGTAAGACTAGTATAAAACTAGAGAGATGAAATGTAAAACAGATCTAAATCTAGAGAGAAAGAGAAAAACATCAAGTATATTGATGGCGTTTTTACATATTACAAGTTGTTACTCAAAATAAAAAAGAACTATGCTTATATACATTTCTACTCTAATTGACAGTTAATGAAAAGTTTATTATAACTAATCGTTGACTTCCAGCTAAGTTGACTACTCTTCTTGAATAAGTTACATATACATAATGTATCAAGTAATGTGTCCAATATGTCTAACATCCCCCTCAAGTTGGAGGTTGGAGAAGACAAACCCAACTTCCCAAGAAGAGTACGATGTTGTATGCCAGTTAAAGGTTTAGTTAACACATCTGCCAATTGAAACTTTGTAGGGACGTAAGATAGAGAAATGAGTCCAGAAAGAAGCTTTTATCGAACAAAGTGACAGTCTAAGTCAATATGCTTAGTACGCTCATGATAAAAAGGGTTCTTGGCGATGTAAATGGCTGCTTGACTATCAGATTTAACTGGAACAGGTCTGACATCAGGAACTTCAAGTTCATGTAAGAGACGAGTTAACCAAGAAAGTTCCGCAGTAAGTCGTCTTAAGGAGTGATATTCAGGCTCAGCAGAGGATAAAGAAACAGTATGTTGTTTCTTTGATTTCCAGGAGATCAGATTACCACCAAGCAGAATGACATAGCCACTAACAGATTTTCTAGTATTTGGACATGAAGCCCAATCTGCATCACAGTAAGCCTCGAGAGTAAAGGAAGAGGTCTTGTTTAAAAACAATCATTGAGTAGGATTAGCACTGATATATCGCAGAACGTGAAGAGCCGCATCCCAGTGAGGTTGTTTAGGGGCTGACATAAATTGACTCAAGTGTTGGACACAAAAGGAAAGATCAGGTCTTGTATTAGTGAGAAAATTTAATTTACGTATAAGTTGCCTGTATAGTGAGGGATCATCAAAGGCATCCCCTTGATCAGGTTGAAGCTTGATATTAAGATCTAAGGGACTGACCACAGAAGATGTTGTAGAGCAATGAAATTCAGCAAGCAAGTCTATAGTGTATTTCTTCTGAGAAACCACCATCCCATCAGGAATTTCAGTAAATTCTAAACCCAGAAAATAGTGTAGTTTGCCTAAATCTTTGATTTTGAACACAGAGTCTGAATAAGCTTTAATGTTCGAGATCTCAGAAGAATCATTACCAACCACCAAAATATCGTCTACATACACAACAAGATAGACAACCATAGAGCCATTTTTCTTATAAAATAGAGAACTATCATTTTGAGAAGAAGTGTAGCCTCTGGAAAGTAGAGTAGTACAGAGTTTAGTATGACATTCCCTAGAGGCTTGTTTGAGGCCATAAAGGGATTTTATCAGTTTACATACTAGATTGGGATCAGAAAGATGTAAGCCAGGAGGAGGTTTCATGTAAATTTCTTCATGTAATTCACCATGTAAAAATGTGTTATTTACGTCAAGATGAGTCATAGACCAACCCTTTTTGACAGTCGTAGCAACTAAACTTCGAATAGTAGTCATCTTGACCAAAGGGGAAAAGGTTTCTTTATAGTCAATACCCTCTCTCTGTGTGAATCCTTTCACTACCAATCTGGCTTTATATCGTCCTATACTACCATCTGAAATTTGTTTGACCTTGAATACCCATTTACAGGAGATGGGTTTCTTTCCTGGAGGTAATGAAACAAGTTCCCAGGTGTTATTGGATTCTAAAGCTGAGAATTCAGCTGCTATGGCCTTTTATCACTCAGGATATTGAATAGCAATAGCATATGAGGCTGGTTCAGCGGGAGGGAGCTCAGGAGGAATTGGAACCACGGAATGACAAAAAGATTGTGAAGGAATTGGTGCAGGATGAACGGTACATTCAGAAACTAGTGTGCAGAAACAAGAAGAAGAAATACAATGTACAGAAGAATATGGATGCACGTAGTCATTAGATAAGGTGGGAGTTTTTGGGTTCTGGTAGATTTTCTAAGTATAGGATCAGAATGACGCGAAGTAGAATCAGAAGAAATTGAATTGTCAGAAGTATTATCTGGTGGATTTGTATGAGAGTGGGGAGTTTGAGAACCTGAAGAAATGGCAATGTCATGTAATTGTGAAGAAACTGGTGAATCTAAATCCTCTATTGGTAAAGGACAGAAATGTAAATCAGTGGATTTAATATAAGGAAACACATCCTCATGAAAAGCAGCATCTCTAGATATACAAATTGAATGGTTTGTTAGATTTAGAAACTTATAGGCTTTCTTTCCAAAAGGGTAACCCAAAAAAATGCAAGGAATAGCTCTAGGAGAGAATTTATCTATGTTTGGCTTAGTGGTGGAAACATAGGCTAAACAGCCAAAAGGCTTAAGATGGTCATAAGAAGGTGCAGATCCAAATAACAGATCATAAGGGGAGGCTCCATTGAGTAATTTTGAGGGAAATCTGTTTATTAAGTATGTAGAGGTAAGTACACAATCCCCCCAAAATTTATCTGGCAAATTAGACTGGAAGAGTAAGGCTCTGGAGGTTTTAAGAAGGTGTTTGTGTTTTCGTTCCACTACACCATTTTGTTGTGGTGTATGTGGACAAGAAGTTTGATGAATGATACCCTTGGTCAAGAAATAGTTTGTGGCATTAGTACTAGATCCTAATTCCAAAGCATTGTCTGTTATCACAATTTGAACAGTGCTGTGGAATTGAGTCTCAACAAAAGCAATGAACTGTGTAAGGTAAGTAAAAGCATTGCTTTCGCAACTTAACAAGTGGGTCCAGGTTGATCTAGTGAAATCATCAACAATTGTAATAAAATATCAGCATTTGTTATAAGTGTGAACAGAATAAGGACCCCAAAGATCCACATGAAGAAGCTGAAATTTACTAGTAGTTTGAATTTGACTATGTGGAAAAGGGAGTCTGTGTTATCTGGCTTTAACACAAATTTCACAACAAGATAATTGTTTAAAACTAGTGGCATCAATATTACAGATTGATTTGAGTTTAGACATAGGTAAATGCCCCAGCCTGGCATGCCAAATTACAGCAGAAGTATTTTTATTACAACTTAAAGAAGAAATAGAATCCAAAGAAACAGTAGAAGCTTGTGATTGTGAAGATGGATAGGAGAAGATATAGAGGCCCCTCTGAGAATCACCAAGAGCCAGTGGCTTCCTCAGAGAATGGCCCTGCAGATAGCAAGTAGTAGGAGTAAAGTGAGCATTACAATTAAGCTGTTGTGTTAATTTGCTTATGGAAAGCAAATTATATTTAAAATGCGGAACATATAACACATTAGTCAGAGTGATGTCATTGTTGAGGAAAATAGTACCACTATGAGAAATGCTAACTAGCTGACCATTTGGTAAAGAAATTTGTAAAGGTTGTGGTAAAAGTTTCAATGAAGAGAACAATGATTTAATATAGCACATGTGGTCACTTGCACCAATGTCTAAAATCCAACTGGCATGATGAGAATCAGTAAAGCATGCAAATGAAGGAAGGATAAACATATTACCAGCAAAGTGTGCAGAGGAGTAAATTGTATTTGGAGCTTGACTCTGAGCAGATTTTAGTAAGTTCACAAGTTGAGAATAGATTTCAGGAGTAAGACCTTTAATTGTTGAGCTGAGATGATGAAGCAGCCTGTGTTCCATTGTTGGAGTTTATAGCAGTATTTTCAATTTGATCAGACAATTCAGCTTGAGCAACAATTTTGTTTGGTTTGTTGAATTTGAAATCAGCTGGAAAACCATGTAGTTTGTAGCACTTTTCAATTAGATGTCCTGGTTTCTTCCAGTAGTTGCAGTGAAGTTTTCTTGTGTCATTTCCAGGTTTCTTAGAGAAACTATTATAAGGAGCAGTATTTCCCAACTGACCAGAAGGATAGGAACTTGAAGAGTTAACATTCAGAGATGCATAGCCTGCCATAAAGTGACTGGTAGAATGAATTTTCCTTTGAGTTTCTTCCTGTAATAACAGACTGTAAACCTGTCCAACAGAAGGAAGAGGGGATTTCATAAGGATGGAACCTCTCATAATATTGAAAGAATCATTTAAACCCATTAAGAACTGAATAACCCTCTGATCTTCTTGAAACTTAGAGATTTTATGTGAAGCACCACATGTACATCCACATTTGCAAACTGGTATTAAATACAAAGAGTCTATGTCATCCCACAGTACTTTGAGCTTGGTAAAGTAATCAGCCACACTGGAATGCCTTGAGAAATATCTGTTAATTCCTTGTGCAATCCAAACAATTGTGCTCCATTAGACACACAATATCTCTCTTCCAATTCCATCCAGATTTCACGAACAGAACTTGAATAAATGACACTTCGTCCAATAGACTTGGACAAGGCTCCAAGGATCCAGCTGATGACCATATCGTTACAACGAGACCAGCTTTTAAACATAGGAGAATCAAAATTAGGTTTAGGAATAGAACCATCAATGAAACCAATTTTGTTTCTGGCAGAAAGTGCAATGGTCATAGAACGTTTCCAACTACTAAATCCAGTCCCGTCAAATTGATCACTAACGAGTTTCAAGCCAGGATTGTCAGAAGATTGAAGATGTAACGGATTATCCTGGTTAAATTGTGGATTTGTATTATCATTTCCAGCACTACTGGTATTAGAAGATTCAGCCATGACAAATCGATAATCGAAACAAAAATCAATCGATGAAAACAAGCAAATCGATGTTACAAGATTGTGATTATATTTATGAAGCAGATGAATCAAACATAACAAATATGAACACTGTAAGTATTTTTGTATCTATACTTCATACGTCAAGGATTAACGATGCGGAAGCAGTGATTGTATCGAAACTGAATTAAAGAGCAAGAATCAAGGCAAATCGAGAACTAGATCGAGATTTACAAATAAACGAAAGAGATATTGTAAACGAACAAAAGAGATTAAGATATATTCAGCGAAGGAGATTTGTAAAAGAACGATCGCACCTAGTTTATGAATGACGATCGATCGGTAATTGTCGGAGAACTCATCATCGGAGTCATCGGAAAGATGTAATTCACCAGAAACTTCATCATTGCAATTGAAGATCTGCTCTGATACCATGTAAGTCTAGTATAAAACTAGAGAGATGAAATGTAAAACAGATCTAAATCTAGAGAGAAAGAGAAAAACATCAAGTATATTGATTGCGTTTTTACATATTACAAGTTGTTACTCAAAATGAAAAAGAACTATGCTTATATATATTTCTACTCTAATTGACAGTTAATGAAAAGTTTGTTATAACTAATTGTTGACTTCTAGCTAAGTTGACTACTCTTCTTGAAAAGTTACATATACAGAATGTATCAAGTAATGTGTCCAATATGTCTAACATGGTCCTCTTATCCTTATTAAAATTTGAACTTTGAATTTTGAAGTTGAACTATATTAAGTCTATACCTCACTATCAGTTCATTTCGTCACTAACATGGTCCTCTTATCCTTATTAAAATTTGAACTTTGAATTTTGAAGCTGAACCATATTAAGTCTATACCTCACTATCAGTTCATTTCGTCAGCCATCTCATTTTTTTATCTTATCACTTACCTCTTGCAAGTGATATTATAAAAAATTTCGACGATGATGAACGACGTATGCTTCTTTCTTATACATTTGTGTTTGTTTATTTATTAATATCAACTAATGTTAACCAGCTGATTAAATGTTTTGAATATGGTTTCAGGGTACCAACTGCCGGTTTTTCAACGACGATGATCTGAAAGTTGGGTAGTTTTGTAATAGACAAAGTCGGGTTTTTTTATGTTTGATTTCAAATTTAAATACAACCCTACGTGGTAACTACTTTTCTAGGTAATAAACCCAAGAAGAGAAGACAGTGGAGGTTAGTTATTGGGCAGGAGAACATTACATCTCCTACAAATGGTGTTCCACCAACTCCTGTGTCTACCCTTTCAGATATGTATAAGAGCTTTATTTTATTTATTGCTTAAAAAATGCATTTAATCCGTTAGTTAACTTGAATGTTCATAATTGGTGTCTGAAATTGTGCAGTCAATACTCCTCAAGCTCATGCCAGAGGAACCACTCCTCAGTCAACTGTTTTGATATCATCATTGGCATGTGCTATATATAACCATTAATGACAACATTAAGAAAACATTTTACCTTATATAATTTAATGTGTTATATTGATGACATAATTTAGATGGCTGACATTGAACAGGTCATAGAACGCCCTCTGTCGAACCACTGTCTAATATATCCAGCATAAGAATTGTACCATCATCCAGTGTTTTCAACCTGAAGGCAAAACCACATTGTAGGGAAAGACAACCTATGTCTGATTGTCCAATATTATAACTCAAGGTTCATCCAGCTATTTGAAGAACAAGGGTAAATCACCCGTTGAAGGTCCCAATCGAAATTTGTTTGAAGAGGAATACAATACCAAATTAAATCATTTGATGGACGAATATCATCATCAGCTAGGTATCATATGTCATCCATGTGTAGTGTAGATTTGTTATGGGGACCGTATACTAACTATGAAATGAATGAACTATGTTAACAATTTCATATTTTAGAGGAGTCAATAATAAGAGATGATGTTGTTATACATGAGGAATCTAACGGTGACGAGTGTAAGCGAACTTCAATTAAACTTTGTCAACAACAATATTCATTGATGTAGGTTGTAGTATAACCTTATGTTACATATGAAGTTTGTTAATATATGTGCAGTTGAGTTTTGTAACGATGACTTAGAAAGAGAATTTAATGGAGGCAACATGCATGGTGAGCACATTGTTGTAATCCATTGTATATATATATAAATCGTGTCTGACATAGCAACCGTCATAAAGTACTAACATTCTGCTCTTTTTGAAGATACCATTGTCCCTAAGCGAGGTAAAAATCAGCGAAGTGGCTTTCCCGAAGAATATGCCTCACTGGGTGCACCCACTGCAAAATGTGAACATTATTAGGTGATAATGTGGAAGGAGGAAATAATCAACAAACATCATACTAAAAAGCCTCATGTTTTCTCACTCTGTTATAAAAAAGGAAATGTCATACTTCCTCCCGCATTGCCAACACCACCCTATCTACTTGCTCTTTAGAGGAGTCCCGGACATCATTTGCCTTTCAAAGATGCATTCAGATGTATAATACAATTTTTGCATTTACTTCTTCTGGTGGTAATGTTGATACTAACTGGAAGTAGAGCGGAACAAGTATACAAACAAGTTAGTTCTTTTATTCGCCGCCTTATGTTCACCAATTTAAGCATAAAACCTTACATAATCATTATTCCATCCTTCCTACCAGAATAAGGATATAAATTCCTTCCCGCCTATACTAAAAAATTTGGCAAAAAAGACATCACAGCTAAATTACTCATCAAATAGGAAAATCTCAGCCAAAGTAACCCTTTATGGGCAACAAACATCTACGAAGGTTTTCACTTGCCATCGGAACTGACACAACAACACACAGAATTAATGCAGGAATCAAGCATTCATGTCTTTACAAATATAATTCTCTCATTTCCAGTTTACGTTACTGTAATTTACATTTTACGTCAAACTAATTTTCCTGATCTCAAAATGCAGGAATCTACTTCGACTTGCCACTTGGATGGAATGTCTAGCCTAAACTTTGAATAAAGAAAATAGGATATTTTCTTTAATTTTATTTGCCTGGATTTTTGTCAGACCAATTAATTTCAGTTTATGTTATCAACTTTTGATTAGCCTGAAATTTTATGAAGTATGCAATGTCATTTTATATTTCAGTTATTACTATTTTTAATTTAAATATGCCCAGCACCGCGGGCATAAATGCTCGTATTTAATATTTTGGATTCGGCGGGGTTTAAGTTTAGTTTCGGTGGACGTTCGGATTGGGTTAAAATTAAATCAAATTGAAACTTTTATTTAAGAGGATTTCTATAATATATCCCAAACTAATATGTTACTTTACAGATGTATCCCTTTTTGTTTAACAATTATAAAAATGTCACAAGGTTAAATTCTAATTCTTATATAACTCATACACATATAATTAATTTATATATTTGTTTACTTAAATTGACTAAAATACCCCCAGCATTTTACAGATTAGTTAATAAACTAGAGATTAGTTTTAAGTGATCACGTAATATGACCCGCCAAAATTTTTATGTTAGGTGTCTACTCCCGCCTTTACCGGCCACTTGTTTTTTTATTAGATGTCTAAACTCCCGCGTAATATACATCTACCCCTACCTCCTCTCACTTACGTGTGTTCTCTCATCACTTGTGTTCTCTCATAATTATGAAGAATAAATTATATCATCCAATCCTACAAGGTAATATTTCTTGATTATTTACTTGTTATTCTCTTTTATAAAATATAACATTTCTAATTGATTTATTAATATAATTGCCTTTTGTTAATTATAACAGAGATTCAAGATCAACCTTGATTTGTAGCCCACAAATTAGGTGTGTAACATCTAAAAATAATAATTTGTCAACCATCCAACAGCATACACTCCAAGAAAAAATCCATGTTTGATTAAAAAAGCTAACATACTAATGCAAAATGTTTCAAAGATGGTGCTGGATTTTGAAAGTCATGTTGAAAAGTTTAGTCTAATGTCTGAAACTCGTGTTGCGAGTAATCAAGATTTTGTGAATATAAAATATTGAGGCCTAGATCCGCATTTCTGAAATTTGGTCTCTGAAAAAGTTAATAATGTTGAAGAAGCATTTAGTGTGATTTAAGAACCAATTATACAACTTGAGAATTTTGGAGAAAATGATTGTCATCCCGAAAATCAACCATGGAGCCAACCACATATGTATAGTGAGGGTGAAGATGATAGAGAGTGGGATGCGTTTCTTTATTATTTTAGCATGAAAAACAGAAATGATGATGAGAATAATGAGAAAGAAGCTGAAGGTAATGTTCTTAATTTAACAAAGCAAAATGTTATAGTTAATGACAATGTTCCATTTAAGAACTTTTCTAATATTTCAAAAAGTAATGTTCGTATTGGGCCATTGTTGAATGATAGTGATTTTGATAAAAAAAATTATGCTGATTTGGTGGATCCCGAGTTATTTTTTTAACAAGTTGTTTATGATAAAATTAAAGTAGGTTTGCAATTTTTGGACAAGATTGATTTTAAAAAATATCTTAGAAAATATTGTGTATCTTATAGGATAGGATGCAAGTTTCATAAAAGTTACAATATTAGAATCAAGGCCGTATGTCAAAATTTTGGACAAGCGATCATGTGTCCCTGGTTTGCATACGCACGGAAGATCCCTGGTGAACCAACTTGGAGTATAAGAAAATGTGACAAGTGGAGATCTTAATGGAAAGAATTCAAGTGCAAATCATGAGTTTGTGGCTGAGTATTTGATTGAAAAGATGAAGAAATCACATAGCAAAATTATACCCAAACCTAATAAGATTGCTGATGAGTTTTGGACTAGTCACAACACCTTAATTCCCTATCATATTGATTGGAAGGCCAGAAACAATATTTTGAAGAAAATTAATGGCAGTTATGATGAAAGTTTCAAACTAGTACCAAGCTTATGTTAGATGATTACCAGAACCAATCCAAAATCAATTGCAACTTACATATATAACAGGTACATTCTTTAGTTTATGGTATTCTCTATTTTTAGTTATGATAATTAATACATACTTTAGTACATTAGTATCTAAAATAATATATATTTTAGCATTAACCCCTTGCTCCCGAGATTTAAAAAGGAAGGAAAGTAAGTAGAGGGTAATTAAAGTAGTTTCACTTCCCTCCGTAATCGTGATCCGAGTATTTAAAAGAAGCGAACACAAGTGTTAATGAATGCAAATTTAACAATCTTTCACTCCAAAACTTTCACTCCAAAAATGGGATGAAAGTACTTTACCTCTGAATCACTTCTTTCTTTTCCATTAAAAAACTCGGGAGCAAGCCCTAAAACTACACTGGTACCTAAAATTGATATATCTTTTAGTATTAATGTTGTATTAAAAATTAGTACATTTTTTCTTTCACATAATAGTTTATATTTAATACAATATTGTTTTAGTTTTTAAATATTAGTGCGTATTTTTTTTATTTACTACAAAAATAATACATATTTGAGTGTTAATACTACATTACTACTAAAAATTGGTAATTATTTTTTTCTTTTATACAAATTACTGCATATTTAAGTGTAAATATGTTTTATTTTAAAAATTAGTACATGTTTTTCTTTACCACAAAATAATACATACTTAAGTGTTTAATATTGCTTCAATTTTAAAAATTAGTAGATATTTTCCCCCAGATAAATTAACTTCATATTTTAGTACAATATTGTTGTAATTTTAAAATTTTACTACATAATTTTTTCATACAAATTAATATATATGTAAGTGTTAATATTGTTCTGGTTCTAAAAATTTGTACCTATTTTTTTCTTTCTCACAGATTAATACATGTTGTAGTATAACACTACTTTAGTTTTAAAGAATATGTACATATTAATTTCATAAAAAAATAGCACATATTTAAGTGTTGATACTAATTTAGATTTAGAAACTAGTACATATTTTAGTATAATTGTGATTTAGCATTCAAAATTAGTACATTTTTTCATTATTACAAATTAAGACATATTTACCATTAATATTACGTTAGTTAAAATTGTTTATTAAAAATTGACCTGTAGTATATTTTTAACTAAAGTTACTAATACTTATAACTTTAATTTATGTGTGCCTTAACTTTTTTTTTCTTGTTTCAGTGAAGATAAAACTTCTAAATCTGTAACAATATCTTTTGATGCAGTTATGGAGGCTTTTATTAATGGTTGTAGAAATGTGGTTGGTATTGATGGATGTCACCTCAAGGGGAAGTATGGTGGGTGATTATTATCAACCACTGCTCTACATGGACAAAACAGTTTGGTGCCTTTAGGAACCATGATTTGTAAAAATGAGTGTGCTGGTAATTGGTTCTAATTTTTGAAATATCTAAAGCCTAGGTTGGATGAGCATCCGGTAGAGGCAATTAACTTCATATGATTGAGGGAAGCTGTTCAAAAATTATTCCCAACTTCGTCACAAAGGTTTTATTTCAGGATTGTAACTACATTTTGATATTTCTTGTTACTTAACCTCTATAAGACATGGTTTTGCATTAATTTATGAATTGATCACAAACATATATTTAAGAACTTCAAATCATATTTCAAAGATTCGAAGCTTCACACTATGTTCTGGAATGCTGCCAGAACTTATAAAGCTAAACACTTTGAGGTGATATTATTTATTACTATTTTTTTGTGAATTCTAATAGTTTTCATTAATTAAAGCTTGCTAGGTAAATTTATTTTAATTAAAGGGACACATGGATATAATGATGGTGGAAAATGTTAATGCTTTTGAGTACTTGATGGGGGAGGATCCTAAAAGCTTGTGTAGGGTCTTCTTTGGTCATAACAGCTCTTGTGAACACTTGAGTAACAATTTCTCCAAAATTTTTAATAATATAATTACAAAAATTAGGGAGAAACCTGTTTGTACATTAGTATTAATGTACGGTCAATTGGTCATGGGCTTGTTTTTCAAGAGAAGAACTGCATGTGTTGGTTGGGATTCTAGAGATTTGGTTACTAGCGCCAAGAAATTACTAAAAATAATGTTCAAGAAAACAGGGGAATACAAAGTAGCGTGAGCTGTTGGCTAGCAAGGTTTATGGAGTTATAAGCATTCACCCTTCAATTTTCACAGTTGATCTTGATAAAAAAACATGTAGTTGTGTGCAATGGCAGTTGAGAGGTTTCCCTTGTCAACATTAAATAAATAATTAAATAGTTATTAATACATATCAATATTATTAAATTATTTTTGTGGATTCTCAGGTATTATGCTAGATATTATTCTGTGGATAATTATAAGATAACATAAGCATCAGAGATGATACCTTTCGAAGATCCTGATGATTGAGAAGAGGTATTTATATTAAAGGATTGCTATATTAGATCATATAAGCAATTTTTTAAAATAACTAATAATCATTGTATTTGTTTGTGTAGCCTGGAGCAATAAGAAAACAAGGCAGACCTAGAAATAATAGAAAAAAAAACTTAAGACGAGATATTCCAGGATAGGCTCTAACTCAAAAAGAAAAAGGGTCAGAATGGAAGTAGATAGTTGATTTCGTTTGTTTAGATTGTTGATTTTGTTCCATATTTATGATAATAACTTTTGAAACTTTTTAATTGTTTTGACTGGATTTTTCACAATGGACATCTATATATCTATTATATATAATAGAGCAACTTGGGGGTTGTATGAGACATTTTATTCCTATCAAAATTACTAAATTACCCCTCATAATTGTATGTTAATAATTAGTTTATTTAATATGCATTATTAATTGCATCTAACTTAATATGTATTTATTAATTAGTATGACTCTTTAATACATTTATTTATTATTACTTCATTATCTAAATTAAATTAACAATTTATAACAATATACATACACACACGAGCGCGCGCGCGCACACACACACAGATATATATATATATATATATTATAATAATATAATGAACTATTATAATAAAGCATCGTTATCATAAAACAGCGAAAACTAAATGTAAACGAAGATGAGACTGTAATTTTTAAGGCTAGATGTGATGTACATGTAAAAAATTTTACACGTAACTACATATAACAAATATAAAATTTTCATTTCTATAGGAAAAACATTTTAACAAACTCAAGAATTATTAATATTACGACATATACTTCTCGTTCATGAGATCATTGGTCTCACAACATATACTCCTGTCATGATCAACAACCATGTAACTCAGATATCGCACTTTTAACAAAATACATTAGTTATTTTTTTTAAAAAAATAATTCATTTGCATTTTCAACATGTGTGGTGAAAAAGATTGACAATCGCTATGGTGCATATTGCAAACCCAAAATAAGAAATTAAGGCTACTAAATCAAATTAACTAATTTTTTTCTTAATCCATTAACACGATCTTGTAAAATAATTAGGAATGTCCATGCTCAATGACACAAATTGTAGAATTTTAAAATTCATAACACTTCAAATTAAATAATTTACGAATATTATACATCTATTATTCAATTGAAAATTAGAAAAAGGACTATCTCACAACATAACCTTTACTTCATTTATGTAATATAAACACGGTCCATACATGAGTTTAAAAAAAGTGTGTGCTTCGCACGGTCTATAAAATATACAAATCGAAGAAGCTCATACTTACATAGAGGTATGAGCTTCTCATAAGTCACAACATGTTGTATATTTATTTAAAAAGCATGTATATAAATTTTTAAAATTTTCCAGAATAAAGCATGCCCGTGCCTCGCACGGGCTATAAAGCTATTTTACTTTAGTGAGGAGAATGATATTAATTATTTTTAGTCTCAAACAATCAGACACAACTAAAACAAATAGCGTCAGACATTATTAAAAAGTTTCATGACAAAATATGTTATAACTTGAACTAATTATTTAAGTATTCTATATTTGAATAATTTCACAAGAAGTAATGTGACAACCCGGGTCAAATTCCGAGCATTTTTCGAAAATCGGGTCAAGTCCCAATTCCGAGTCCGAAATAAGCCGAAAGCCAACTTGGGTAACGACTAGCCCACCACAGGCCCCAAAAGATCACGATATGTTAGTGCACATAATAGTAGTACTTTGCCTTATAAACTGAAAAAAAGTCTCGAATCTCCTCGATGTTGAACTATGGTGTTATAAACTCCGCCCGAACAGACAGCCCATAGGACCAAGATCGTACCTCTCTAGCCATTGTGGGATAATACCGGCTGACTTCGTGTCCCCACCTCTGGACCTCTTATCATTGTGGGATAATACCACCAACGTTCGTGTCCCCACCTCCGACAACTTGACGCATCAAACTTTCGAGAGTTGGCTCTAATACCATATGTGACAACCCGGGTCAAATCCTGAGCATTTTTCGAAAATCGAGTCAAGTCCTGATTCCGAGTCCGAAATAAGCTGAAGCCTAGTGTCCCAAATGCAACAAACTTGGCTAACGACTAACCCACCATAGACCCCCAAAAGATCATGATTTGTTGGTGCACATAGTAGTAGTACTTTACCTTATAAACTGAACAGAAGTCCCGAATCTTCTCGACGTAGGATTGGGGTGTTACAAGTAAAGTGATAATATTAAAAAATATAATATTTAAGAAATTAGGTCTAAAGGTTATATATGTTATATAAAAATGTTAAATAATAAAATTAACTATGGTTAACTTAAAATTATTAAAAAATTTGAAAATAAAATATATTTATAAATAAAATTATAAATAGAACATATTTATAATATTTATAAATGGATATTTAAATTGGGACATATTAATACAAAACCCTTTATTTAAAAATTTAAGTTTCATGTACACAGTTGGTATATAACGGCGGTAACATCAATTAGGGTTTCTTTTGGTTCCTCTCTACAACAGCTGACAAGCCAAACGAGAGAGAGAGAGAGAGAGAGAGAGAGAGAGAGATTGGGAGGAGAGAGAGATGGGTAAGAGAGCAAAGAGTTCAAGAAAGGGGAAGAAAGCATGGAGAGCCAACATAAGTACTCAAGACATCGAAGATTTCTACGAGAAATCAACTAAAGATGCTCTCTCCGGCGGCTCTCTCACTCAACTCCCCAGTGATTCCCTCTTTTTTGTCGACAAATCCACCGGTATTAACACCCTTCCTTCAATTCATTGATTTTGGTTGTATTTGTAGTTATTTTGTTATTTAAATGTGTGTTTTTATTTATAATTAGGTAATAGTTAGCCATGTCTGGGTTAATTTTGATTATTTGAATTGATTACTGGAGAAATTAGTTTGGTTAAGTACTATGCATGAGATATGATATCACATTTGAAGGTCAAGACACGATATATAAAGGCTTGCACGAGTTTTGGAATTAGGTGCCTATTGATTGTGTTTTAACTGATTATTCAGTACGAGAATGGGACTGTATGAATAATAAAGCTTGTGGTTTGTTGGTTGTAAAGTTAGAAAATATATCATTTTTCACGATTATATTGAAGATTTTAGCTATTGATTAGAATATGATGTGTCTGTTATTTGTGGTTTTTGTTTCCTTTTTTGCTCAAATGAATTGTTTGATTTACATGGGATTATGGTTTTTACATTCAGACCTCGGTGTTAGACGTAAGATTGACAAAAACAGAGAGAAGGTACTTCATTGCGATAGAGTACTTCAAAAGAACTCTTTTGTCCAACCTGTGCCATCTTCTACTCTTAAGAAATGTAAGCCAAAGCAAAAAGAGGTCCAGATAGCAAAGGACGCTAACCAGAATGATGCAAAGGTGAGCAACATATGCGGATTATAGTGTTCATTAATTGTATACATATGGTTCTAGTACAAGTTATTGTATGTAACCCTTCGCTGTTCTCTCCCAGGATGTTGGCGGAATGACTGACTTATGGGATGATAAAGGTATTTAATTTTTGCTTTAAACTGAAAGGGGAAAATTACTAAAATGATGATTTTGGTCTTTGTCCTTGGATGGAAAGTCCAACTAAGATATTTGACCTCTTTGCAGGGGAACAACGTGTCAAATCTAAAAAGGTGAAACAACTATTTAAATAAACTGTTATCATTGATTAAGGCATGGGTCTTTCCCCTGTTGCTGATGTAAAGATGTTGGTTTGTTTTTCTCATGAAAATGTGCTGTTTTCTGATTTTCTTTTAATTTCTGAGTTTATCATATAATGCATGATAGATGCAACTACAGTTTTTTTGTCTTCTGTGGATTTCACATTTGCTATCTGTTGCCAGATGTGCAAGACTTCAATCATTCCTGCTGTAGAAATTGATCCTGCTGGATGCTCATTCAACCCCTCATCTGAAAGTCACCAGGTTGTTTTCCTGACTATATAATAAAATGCTCGTAGGTAACTCTTGATGCATTTAAGTGGCAATTTTTTTTAATCCTTTAAATTCGGCTTCAATTGCAGGATTCTTTAGCTTGTGCCGTTGCGGATGAAATGCAGAAAATATATCAAAACGAATTGGGGCCTGAACCTGTACCACTAACAGTCCCTGGGGAAGCTATTAATGAAGAAGATGTGAGTCCATTGTTTACATAATTTTGATTTTTTATGTGTAAATAGTGTGCTGACTTGGTGATGTGAACTAGTAAGTAGTAGCTAATATTTGCCAGAAACTTGACTTGAGAATAATTTATGCAGATGTTCTTCCTTGATGCGGACAATGGTAGTGATGATGATGACTTGAACGATAATTTGAATGAAGACGCTGATGTAGAGACCGAAAACAAGTAAGTTAAACTTGGCAGTTATTTTCTCAACTCTTTTGTTTTGCCCTTCTTGTGAAGGGAATTGTCGATTGCGTTTTCTCGTTTAGAGACAGCCATTTCTTATATGTCCCATTAAATCCATTGTATTGTTTTAATAGTAAGTTTGTGTCTGCACTTCAGCATTCATTTTTTAAGGCTGTTCTGGTTCATAATATAAATCTGTGCTCAGAATACTTATATTTAACGGTACGTCCATTTTTCAACTGAACGACTGATTGCTAATAAAATAAACTATAAATAAGTCTGTGTTACTATCAACTTTTGAGACTTCATCTAGAAGTCCACGTAGCTGTACTTCTTAACCCACTATTGCCGTGTTAGGCGGTTGGTTGGAAGGGGGGCTGGGAGTATTAATGAGAATTTAAATAGAATTAGAGTTGTTTAAAAACAATGAAAGAGAGGGTGGGCAGGAAGGTGTTAACATTTTATACTAAATGGAGGGTAAGTTGGGGAGCATGAATCTTTGCATAGTTTGACGGATTGAAATATAAAGATTATGAATGCTTCGATAGGAAATACTCTAATATTCATTCCATTGTCATCTCATTCACCTTGTATTAAATTAAATGTCAAACGGCTGTTATATAATTTGCTACATATCCGCACGGAATCAAAAGCCTGAATGATTCGGCCTCCTTTCCAATGTTTTGGCAGAAAGCGCTAGCGTCTCTCCACGTATGTATGATTGTATACACATATTTGCTTCAATATGAACAATTTTGGATGCTTAATAATTGGTAAACAAAATTTATCACCTGTTTAGCCTTTCTATGGATTTCATGATTAGCGATGCTGGTTTCTGTAATAATTATATATACTGTACCTAGTAATTGTAATTGGTAACTGCTATCTGCTACAGCACAAGGAATATGGTTGTCTAGGTTCAGATAGCTAATTCGACACATGTGTTATGCACATACTCCGGGTAGGAAAACTAATAATTTGAAACAGATGACCAACCACACCCCTCTTCCTTTCCCAATCGCCCATAAAAATATGTTTCAGAACTGGGATGCATCATGACAAAGTACAGCCTTCTTTAGTGTTTTCCGCTGATTCTTGATTTCTAACGTAGTGGGTAATAGTGATGAATGTAGAATATAGTATATGTAACTAGTAGTTGTAACCTTGAACTAGTAGTCATCCTGATTCACGTAATTATACTGACCAGCAGTATAGTTTTATTTTGTTTTCTATTTGTATAGTTCTCCAAGGGTTAGCAAGAAAAACCAAGATCAAGTTTATGAATCTGTTAAATAAGTCCACAACTACATAACACCAACTATTTTGACTGCTTGAGCTTGTTATATTACATGCTTTTGTTGGAACATGTACCAGAATTATACTATTGTAATTTTTCAAACCGGATACCGGAACCACTATGATCTCGATATGATTTGCCTTCTTTCTTTTTTACGTCTCAAGTTTTCCAATATAACATTACTGTCCTTGTGCTTGGTGCAGTTTGCATAATATTGTATTGTTTGATCTCAACTATGTTTCTACCAATACCTTCTGTTGGGACTCTAAGTTAGTTGCTTGTAGTGAGAATCTTGTTTTTACATGAAATGTTTCTGCAGGTCTTCCAAACCAAAAAGGGTTACCCGAGTCCAGATGAATAGAAGAGCTAGAAATAAAGAGCAACTGAAAAAGAAAACGGAAGCCTTAAAAATGAAGGTGCTCTCAAAAGAAATTGACAGGTATTATGGTTTACTGTAAGGAAGCTAATTACATGATAGGTGCTATTATTTATCTGTATACTATATTCTGTTCATTTTTTTGTTGATTTCTTTGTATACCTTTTCCTTTTACGTTAACTGGTTATGTTTCTGGTGTGCAGCTTGCCAGATATAATGCAAGAGATTGCTAAAGAAGATGAAGAGAAGCAGAAAAGGCGTATTCGTCGTCTGGTCTCTCAGCAAGAAAGATTAAAAACTCGTCCTCCTCGTTTTGGGAAGCACAAGTATGGAAGTTCCTTGTGTGTTATGAATCAGTTATTTGTACTGAAAATTTAATATAAAATAATGAAATTCTCTTTTCATTTGATCTTTTACCATTCTTATGACAAACATCAGGCATGCGTGTAAAACTTACATATTTGGTTTCTTTATATTAGGTTTGTGCCTGCCCCAGCTCAAGTCTTATTATCGGAAGATATAACTGGCTCCCTCCGCAAATTGAAGGTTTGTGCTTTTTATTCTCCTTGTAATTAAATATCACTGCTCACCGTATTCAAAGACTCAAAGGCGTATTTTCGTTGACTCTTAAAGGGATGTAGCACCCTTGCAAGGGATCGCTTCAAGAGCCTCGAAAAAAGAGGTTTAATTGTGCCTACAGCAAAGAGCAGCAGGTTTGTTTGATTGTCGTCGTGTAATTTTGTATCTCCCTTCGTTTCAACTGAATTACATATGCTATGCTCTAAGAGATGTTTGGTAAAAAGCTCAATTGTATCTAGTGCTTTATAGATTTTATGCTTTTTTATATTGGCTCTTAATGTTTATGGTTTCATTTGTCCAGGAGGAAGGAATTAAGGAACTTCGCAGAAGAAGAAACGAGTGCACTCCCAGTAGAGGAGGCACTTCAAGTAGAGGACGCAATTTGAGCTTTGGTTTCTGGTAGTTTAGCCAATTCATCGGTTTTGGCCCTTTCGATTCTAAAAATGCTAAATGTTATCAATAGACATGATTACATCACATTGTATCAATTTTTGAGTGTTACGTGGTATTTATTTCTTAAATATATCAACTGGAGTACAGGAAATGATTTTCATGTTCTTTAAAGATTCTGGGCATGAAGTGTGGTGTCTTTAGAGCAGGAAAAAATTTTTAGCTGTAAATCTGCCTTGGTTGTTTTTCTGTTTTCACCTAGTGGATTTTGTCTGGTTGTGGAATGTCGGAGCTGAGTTACAAGTGCATAAAATTTTGGTGAATTCGGAGTGTCAAAATTAGTTTTATGGTCCGTTACGGCATGAGTTTTGCATGTTTTAGTCGGTTAAACTCTGGCCCTTGTTCATTCTTTGAAGTCGATGAAAACGAAACGATGTTTCTAGCCGCAAATGTCCGCAATTATAACGTTATTTACATATTCAAATCTGAACAGATTTAACAAAAAAATGGACAGACGTTAAGTTAATTTGGAACTGTGTTTTCAGCCAAATACAAAATCAGTTATTTTAGGATTCGTGTACTTTTGTGCACCTTCATGTTGTGTTCATGTTGTGTTTAGTGTAAAATTAAACAAAAAAAAATATGATAAAATGATAATAAAAATAAAAATATAAGATCTTTAGTTAAAATTTTAGAAACGAAATCAAATATACATTTTGAATTATATTTATATAAAATATTAGAATATCATGTATTATTTTAAAAATTAATAATTTTTTTTACAAAAGCTGGGACTTTTATTCATTACTAGATTTCAACAAAATACAATCAAGAAATTCCGTAGGGATATCAGTCCTACCAATTCTACGATCAGAGCATTTATACGAAGTTCTAGCAAAATAATGAGTAAACGTATTTGCAGATCGTTTAATGAATAATAATGATAATATGTTTGAAAGTTGGAGCTCACGCCGACACTCTTCCACTACTAAACCAAAGCTTGATCTCATCTCCACCTGGCTTCTAATCGCTTGCACAGCCGCCAAACAATCAAATTCCATTAGCACCTCCTGCTAGTCATGTTCTTTGATCCAAGATAACGTCTCTTTGATGACCAGAACTTTTACGTATTTTGCTGCCACCTTACCTGAGAAACAGTGAGTTCAATGACCACCTTACCATCTGCATCTCTAGCTACCACATCCAGACCATATTCATCTCGATATGTATATAGAGCAGCGTCAACGGTTACCTTTATTGAGCAGCCTTGAGACCTGATCCAAGTCATAGCACCATCCCCTTGAACTTCATACCTGGATGATGCACTAGAGCAATTAACCTGGGCAAATTTTCACTGTAAAAGGTACTGCTTTGATGATGCTACGACTTTGTTTACATTTGAGAATTTCCTATGTCACACCACATCGTTCTTGTTCCTCCATATCGCCCAACAAACTGTCACCACCTCTGCACATTTATTCTGAGAATTACCTTGAAACACATCCCCTATCCATTCTTCAAAATCTCCTACCTGTAAAACCTGAAACCTTGGGAATATTATGTTCCAGCGCATGCTTGCAAACGGACAGGTCACCAAGCAATGCATTACCGATTCCTCCCCATTTAAACAGATCAGACATTGTGTACTGACCGGGACTCGTTTATGAGATAATTGCCTGAGAGTTGGTAACAACCCATTATAGCTCTCCATACTACATTGAGAGCTGGGGGGAGCCTTGATCTTCCACAGAGACATGAGAACTATCGATCTTTTATTCAAGTTAAAGACTCCTTTCAACCTCTGGTTTAGTCTGTATGCACTTTTGATCGTATACGTACCCGAGATTTCATACTTCCTGCTGATGTTATCTACCCGTTCATCTGCAGATATGGGAGTATGAAGGATACGTTCCTGGTCTCGTTGATTAAACAAGTCCTTTATCACGTAATGATCTCATTCCCTCCCACCAGTATGCATTAAACCTTGAACCTTATTATTCTGGAGTGTCTCATATTCCGTTTAAATAAAAGAGTTCTCCACATCTGCCAACCAAGATTGTCCAGTTATATCTATCGATGCCCTTGATCCAATACTCCAACATGCACCGACACTGACTAACTCCCTAGCTTCCCACACACTACGCCACGTAAAGCTGGGATTGGAGCCAAGTTTCGAGTTCAAAAAATTCCCATCTCTGAAATACCTTGCCTAGTAAACTTTGGAAGCCAAACTGTCAGGGTTTGACAAGAACCTCCAGCCTTGTTTGCCTAACATTTCTAGGTTAAAACTCCGAAAATATCTGAAATCTAAGCCTCCTTTGACTTGTGTCTACACAACTTTTCCCAACTCGCCCAATGAATCTTTTTCATGCCCTTCTGAGTAGAGTTCCACCAATATTTTGTCAACATTTTCTTTATATTCTTGATCAAGTCCATAGGAAGGAGAAAAACACTCATTACATAATTAGGTAGGGACTGACCTACCATTTTGATCAGAATTTCTTGTCCTGATTTCGCCACCAATTTTCTTCTCCACACTCGAATTTCTTTCTCAATTATGTCCTTCAGGAAACCAAGTAATACAGACTTCTTTTGCCCCAATATATTAGGGAGGCCCATATATTTGTTGTGGACATCTGCTTCGCCCATTGACATAACTTGACAAATATTTTGTCGATTATACGGGATAACGTTCGTGCTAAAGAACACAGAGGACTTCTCCACACTAATCTGTTGGCCTGAGGCCTGTTCAAACAATCGAAGTAACTCCATAACTCGACTTGCCTCATATGTGTTAGCTTTGCAATAAAGGTAGCTGTCATCAGTGAACAACATATGCGAGATTGCTGAAGCTTGACGACATGAATCCAGTGATTTGATTCATAATGCTGCATCAATGCTGATAATCCTTCAGCACACATAATGAATAGGTAAGGGGACAAAGAGTTCCCTTGTCTGATCCCTCGAGTAGGAAAGATATGACCCATCATATGAGTGCCATGCACTATATTGTACGAGACTGAGGTTATACATGCCATTATCATTTTAATCCAACGATCACTAAAACCCATTCTGCCCAGAATAGCTTTCAGAATGTCCCACTCTAGCCTATCATAGGCTTTACTCATTTCCAACTTGATCGTCATGTAACCCTCTTTGCCACCTCTTTTATTTTCAGATAGTGCATCACCTCGTATGACACCAAAATGTTGTCAGAAATTAATCGGTCAGGAATGAAAGCGCTCTGTGTTTCTGACACCACCACACCCAACAAAATTTTTAAGCGATTTTTCATCACCTTTGTTATGATCTTTACCAGGACATTGCACAATGAGATTGGTCTAAGATCATTTACTTTGCTCGGGTTTTTTTCTTTGGTATAAGAACCAAATTCGTCTCATTCAGCCCAACATCCAGCTCCCCTTCTTTGAAAAACTTTCTAACCAGCTCCACAATATCACTACCCACTATCGACCAGTGTCTCTGAAAGAATCCAGGTGTCATTCCATCCGAACCAGGAGATTTATCCAGATGCATTTGGAAGAGAGCAGACCCGCCGTTACCTCTCTCAACAGATCTTTATTGTGAGATGTTGTGATTGTGACTGGCACCTTATTAACAACCTCCCCCCATTAAGTTGCCGTGGCTTTAAAAATATGCTCAAAATACCTAGTGATTAGAACCTTCAGACCATTGTGCCACTCAACCCACTCCCCTTCTGAGTTATGTAGCTTCTGAATCGAGTTCGATCTCCTACGTTCACTCGCATAAACATGAAAGAAATGAGTATTTTTATCCCCAACCTGCAACCATAATTGTTTCGAGCGCTGACTCCAAAATATTTCTTGTTGATCTAGAATTAAGAACAATTTCTGCTTCGCTGCTTTAAACTGCTCCACAGGGTCACCATCAGTTTTGCCCCTCAACTTCCTTAGCTCTAATTTACACTCCTTTATTCTTTTCCCAAAACCGCTCGTCATCTCTCGCCCCCAAGCTTCCAATGTATGCCCACACTGCCTCATTTTGTCCTGAATTTTCACACTTGCATATTCTTCTCAGCTGTCTTTCACCAACCGATAGCACAAAGGTTCAGCTAACTAGGCATTTTTAAACTTAAATTTTCTACTTGGACGTTGCTCCCGAATTAACTTACTAGTATCCAAAAAGATTGGACTGTGATCGGATTGACTACCCTCCAAATTATAAAGTTTTGACAACGGGAACCATTCTACCCACTCCTCATTCATAAGCACTCTATCCAATCTTGTCTCTATCCAATTTTCCGTACCCCTACTTCTCTCCCAGATGTATTGATGCCCAATGATATTCATATCATTCAACCCTGAAGCAGTCAGGGTCTCGTTGAATCCTTCTACTAACCAAGTTGGGTATGGAGCCCCTCCTCGTTTATCACTCTGAGCAACAATATTGTTCAGATCCCCCATGACGTACCATGGCAAGTTAGCATCACTAGTAAGATTATCTCTAGCAAGATTTCTGAGCAGCTCCCCTGTTCGTCTTCTGTTAGTTCTATTTGGTTCACTGTAAAAACCCGTACATCGCCATCTACCCATTCCCAGGATTTTAGTTTCAATATCAATATGGTTATTCGATAGACTAATAAGATTTACATGATCTTCTCTCTTCGACAGTAGAGCCAAATCACCACTCCTACCTTGAGCCTCCACTACCACCTTGCCTTCATAATTCAAAGATCTCTTAATATTAATATTTAATTACAAATATATTATTTTCGTGTCGTGAATTAACACAAAGCAGATATCACGAAATTTAGATTGTGTACTGTTATGTTCATGTCTTTCGTGCCTTAGAGCATCTCCATCTGGATGGCAGGTACAACTTATTACTGAATCTTGATGGTAGACCTATTTCAGTTTCTCAAACATATCCCATATCCCCCTCTGCTAGGGTGCATGTCACACCGGCACAGGCATGTCAAGATGGGCATGCCATGACGTCATTTAGCCAGACATGCCTTTTCATGATTCGGCATGTCTTTTTACTAATTTTTTGTTATTTTTTAATAATTATTTTAATATTAAAAATATCCTGAAATAACAAATATAATTTTAAAATATTTACATCTATACTATACTATAATAACCGGAATGGGGTATAATTTTGTATGCCTTTTTTTGGTTGGTTTGGTTATCCCCATTTATGACCGTCGGATCTTTTTAATTAAGTGATAAGGATCGTTCGATTCAATACTAAAAGAATATACACTACTCAAGCTCCCATGTTCGAACCCCGTCAACGACAAATATTTATATTATTATTTATACAATACTAAAACTCTCAAGTTCGAACCCCACGAACAACAAACATTTATATTATTATTTATACACTACCCAAGATTCAGGTTCGAATCCTGCCAATAACAAATATTTATATTATTATTTATAAATATACTAATAAGGTAATGATCCAAAAAAAATTTATTATAATTTTAATTAATATAAAAATATTAATGAAACTAGTATATTTTAATATCTAAAAAATTACTAATTTAAATGAGTATTATGATGGTACTTGGTTGTTACTGTCAACTAACTTTAATTTTATATTCAAATTCACTGTATATTAGTATAATAATTATTTATTAAATTTTATTATATTTAATTGATAAATGACATATCATTTGGGCATGCCTTTTGGCAAAAAACATGCTTATAGGTACCCTACCCTCCGCTCAGTTCAATGCAGCTATGAGTTCTCTGAATCTTGATTATTCTCTGCTAGGATTTATTTGGTGCCTGTGTTGGTATATTTATATATTACTTCCTCTGTCATATAATTTGCACTTCATCCTATCTATCTTTAACAGCATTGCATACTTAATTCCTGAATGAGACCAGTGAACCTTCATTTTGCATACTTCATGAATTTTGTAGAAATATTAACTTTTTTTTTCAAATTTGAAACAGATTTTAAATTAAATGGGACATAACTTTGAAATCATTTTACAACCAGGTCTCTAACCTAAATTTTTAAAAATATTTACGAAAATGTATTATACAAATTTGTAATCATATTTGTAATATAATTTGTAACCTACAATCTAACATAAATGCAATTCGAAATGTAACCTAAAATAATTGAACAATTCAAATTAAAAAATAACATATTATGCATTTTGTAAATATTTTCAGGATAAAATAATATTTTTACAAATCTTTTCAGAATTTAGTAAAATCGCAAATAATTTTATAAAAAGTAAAATAAAGCAAAACTTGGCGGATCCAAACCCGACCCGACATAGGAACTGCAAAAAGAGGGGTTTTTTGCATTTCAATTGAAAAACGCAAGGGGGTGAAAGTGATAGAAATTAAATCGAGATGCGTGCACTTGTAGCTCAGATCACTTCTGTAAGCTCCATCTCTTAAACCCTACTTTTATTTATTTTATTCATTATTTTTTTATAGTGACTAATTCTAAATAGATTTGCAGCATTTGTGCAGAAGAAGACCAGCCAATGTTCAATCCCGCCGCAGTCTCTCCTCTTCGTCTTTCGGTATAACCCCCACTTTTCATTTCTTTGCTCATTTTTCGTGTTTTTATCTGTATCGTGTTTTCGTATTTATTTGTATTGTAATGTCGTGATTAAATGATTAACTACTGTTTTGTATGAAGTTTTTTTTTTAATTTCTTGATTGAGATAGTTTACAGAAATGTGGTGATCGGTTGGTTTTAGTGCAAAATTTTGATATCGTTTAAGTTTATTCGATATGTGAAGTGTCGAGAATAGCAACTGTAAGGACTATATAATTCTAAGCCTTTAAATGAGTGTGACTCAATCACGGGTGCTAGTAGTTATAATTATTCTTACAACACATTAGTTATTGAAGTCATAATGTAGTATGAAAGAGGGAAAAAGAAGGCTGTTTGAGTGGTAAAAATGAAAAAAGAATGTAAAGGATGAACATTGATTGAAAATTGACGTTATGATAAGCTTCAAAGAGTTGGCAAGTGTGGTTTTCTTATTAGATAATTTGTATTTGGTATGTTGAGAGAGCACGTCAAGTCATCGAGCCTAAAGATTTCACCATCAGGATACTTGTTGAGCATCAGAGTAAGAGAGCGCTTAATGTGTTGCTATCACACATTTCTCTATTGAAGGCGGTGAATTTTTTGGTTAGTAGTAATTAGTTTTTAACCAGAGTTTAGGTATTGCTATTAAGGTAGCATAGCACTGAAGCAAGCCATATGATGTCCCACCTTCAGCTACTGTTTGTTTATTCAGTCTGAAAGAGTTAAAGTTTTTAAGAAAGCTGATTTGGGAAATTATTTTTCTTAGAAAACTTGGTCCATACAATAATTTATTATAGTTTGCCAATTTCATGATACATAAGGCCCTCTGACATCATCGTGTATTCAAGCTCGAACTTGCAAACTACTTGTTCTCAGTGCCAGTGCTCAATATTATCATCTTGTAAACCTTGTAGCAGGGTGTCAGGATTTATGGCTATTGGCTGGAATAGATAAGAACATGAGTTATCATCCATAATCTTTGTGAAAGTGTGGCAATCTGACTCTTGTAGTTTGCGACTTGCAATAATGAAAAGCAATTCAAATCTTAAATTTTCTTTCTCAAACATTTCCTCCATATATCTGGTATTTAACCACTTCCTTTACCGGAGAAGCACTAGTTGTCCAGTTTTGAAGTTCTTATGTTCCTTGTTAAATGCTGCTCACAATTATATGGCATTAGATGAGCGAGCAATGGAGGAGGAGGCTGAAAGGAAAATAGGGTGGTTTTTAAAATTACTCTTTGCGGGTACTGCTACACTTGTTGGTTACCAGTTCCTTCCTTACTTGGGTATGTAGATAGTCTTATGAGAACTTGTCATTGGTTTTAATAATACCTTCTAAATTACAATGGGATAAATAATTTTTTTCTAAACAAGTGTAGGAGATAATATAATGCAGCAATCCGTGTCCCTCTTACAAGTGAAAGATCCTTTATTCAAAAGGATGGGAGCATCTAGACTAGCTCGTTTTGCAACTGATGGTACTTTCTTTCATTTTCTCAAGATCTAGCAGTCGTTTTTAATTGTCAATCTGACATTGCTGTTCCAATTTCTTTGCCGCCTTACTTGCAGATGAAAGAAGAATGAAAATTGTGGAGATGGGAGGGGCTCAAGAGCTTGTCAACATGTTAGGGGTTGCCAATGATGACAGTACAAGGAAAGAAGCTTTAAAAGCTTTACTTGCACTCTCGCATTCAGGTCGGGATTTTAAACTGACAGTATCTTGTCTGCCTTTGAAAATTTCTTGATCATTGTTTAGTAAGTGTAATTCAATCTAGATTATCCCATAGGGTCTAGTTTTCCTTCTTTTCACATTACTAGTCCGCCATTTGTTATATTTTTAGCTCTTGCTCTATTAGAAATAGAAGTTGTGCATCAAAATACCTATATAAGCGTAATTCTGATTTTTATCTACTTTCGTCTGTAGTCTCGTTTCAGTTCTTCACAGAATTTCTTTAAACCCACAAAAGTTCCTGTATGGCTGTATCTCATCATCTAAGTCACACACCGATATCTTAGCATCAAATCAGCGAGCTCACATTAGCCCCTCAGTGTCAATCTCCATGAACTATGTGTCAATGTTACTTCCAATCTTTTTAAGGCCTAGCACAGTAGCTGAAAGTGCACCTTCTACTGACATGAAAAATTTGGTCTTTAATCTGATGGTTATATTTCCTTTGTATTAATGCTTTAAAGACAAACAACAAATTTTACGCTCAATGATTCAATCCACTACTACCAAAGGATATTCCTAGGTGATTATTATTTCATTCTTATAGGATCTCCTAATAATAAACTATTTACTAAATGCTTACCAACTTATGTTCCCTAATGTAATAGATATGTCATAACTAATTTACTTTTATAATCGACCTCCTAAAAGTCTATGAACTAATTCTATTATTGCATAATAAGTATTTTTTTTGTATGTTATATATTTAATAAAATATGTTTTTTATCTGGAACAAATCAGTTTTATATAAAAGATGAGTATATTAGCTAAGTTGTTCATGTCTTATCTCGTTCCATCTGTTTTCATTTTAGCATTTCAGTTGGTTTTAGACCACTTAATAATACACTTATAGTAAAAATAATAATAACACACTTACAGAAGAAAAATCTCACAACAGATCAATATAAAATGCATATTATATAATGTAGTAGTATCAATGCATATTTTACATTAAATATTGACATCTAAAGTCAATCAGTAATGGTTGTGACGAGAGATGTGTGACTATCATAATAAAATATTATTTGTAAGTCATCGGAAATTGTACTTGATAATGCAGATGAAGCCGTTGGTGCTCTACACAATGCCGGGGCAATATCCGTGATCAGAGCAACTCCTGATGTTGTAGAGGATTCCGAAGTTGAGAAACACAAATTTGATCTACTGAAGAGGTTCCAAGACCTAAATTATGATAGTTCCTCTTAAGTTTAGCTTTTTGTTATGGTCTCGGAAGTTTTCTCAGTAATAGAAAAACTATGTTTGCGCCTTATGTGTTCAATAATTTGATGGATGGAATGGTATATCTCTTTGGTTTAGTTAAAAAAATATCTTGAGATTAAATCATGCTTCACTAGTACTTTAAATTATATATTTGTAGCGGGGCATACAAGTATCTTGTACTTATGTGTGTAATTAATCCTTGGGCGAAATAAAGTTTTGGAGTCCTTAAAAGTTTGCCAACAAGTGCTATTTGAGTGGAGATTTAAAATGTGTGTTGCACTAATTGGAATACATGTGCATGAAATAGAGCTATTTGGATGTTCATATGTTATAAATGTTTCAAGGAGTTCAATGGCTATAAAACTTGTATTAATCGAGAAATAGCACACTCTAGGACTCTATGGTGTTGCATTGAAATTATGTGACTACCTCTGATTAAAAAAAAAGTTGTATAATGTTGCATTTTTGTATTTGTAGCCTCCTACACATATTGTTAACAATAGATTACAAGATTACATGGAATGACAACAAAACAGGAGATCTATGTGCAGGTGGGAGGGGGGCAAAGAGAATCAAGAGCTGTCCCCTGCCCAACTGTATATGTTGCTGGAAATAGCAATTGTGCTGGTAATTACAGCTAATACTATCATTGTTGCTCCAATAATCTTGTCCTTCTTAGAAGAGATACCATGGACATCCCTGATAATGAAAAGAAAAGAAAAAGTTTAGAACTTAGTATGCATTGTTGTAGGAAGACAACTATGCTAATTATTAGATCTTAAGCCAGGACAACAAATTATATAAAACCAGATACATGCTCAGCAGTCAGCATTATGTCTTCTAGTCATAAAACTGAAGCAGTTTGTTGCCTGGCATATAAATAGAGAGACGGAGAGGGAGAGGGAGATTACTTGATAGCAATGGCACCTGGAAAGATGAATGCAAGGAAGACTGCAGAAGTCGATCCTAAAAACTGAAAGAAATACCAGATATTTGGGAAGGCTATAGCTGCCAAGTAAGATAAAACTAACAAGACAAAGGTAAGAAACACAAATCTTTTGTTATCAGTTGCCAAAAGAGGCTTCTTAGGGAACAGTAACTCGTCAAGGTTAGACCTCAAAGAGAAGTTTAAAAGAGGAAACACCAGCATTAGGTGAAACGCATAGCTTAAGCGAACTACATCATTAAGTAAAGATCCCATTGCTGATCCGGAACCCTGATCAAAATTTACAAGTATGTCTGCCATAATGGAATCCCCAAACAACAGGTATCCGAAGATCCCAATGGTAAAGTAGATTCCTGAACAAAGTACTAGAGAAATTCGAACAGCTGAGGTCATATCTGATGCTTTCCCAAGCTCCCCTCCAATAGCATGAACTGATATTCACTAAACATATGTAAGTAATTTTGTCGGAGAATTGGTATTATGTATTAGCACTTATATCTGTTAGTTGTGTATACTAACCATTGAAGTGAAAAGTAAATGCAGTGATGATGACTGGAGACGCAGTGAAGAGGTTAAAGAAGGAGGCTCGATTGTCCAACTGAGGTATGAGCTTTGGCGTATTTGTTTTACCTTCCAAGAGTGCTGAGATTGCCATTACTGAGCATATTCCCACAAACACCAATGCTAAAAGAACTGATACTGCTGAACTAAACCTTAATGATTCTTCAAACCAAAAAACAAAGAATCGGATACAGGGGTCACTAAACTGAAACATTAGCTAATGTAAGCACGAGAGATATCTGCATTGATTATTTGTACTGACCTACTCGACGGAACAGAACTAGTGGTAGTAAAATGAATATTAGAGTGAACAAAAGAGCGAAAGCTCGAGTGTTCCACCAGTGGATGCCAAACCATTCTTGCAGTACACCCAAGTGAACTGTTCCGTCAGGCTGGTTTCCTGATAATACATCCCCTGTAAGCAACACATTAAAATGTTATTAGACATTTGTGCACACACTCAGGTGCCATAAATAGGTAATGTAAACTCTAAATACCACAACACCACCCAACAGATAGTTTTACTTCAAAGGTAAAAAAACTGAAGAGAACTACATTAGAAGCTAAGGGATAGTGTTTCAGATAAAGGTATGTAGTACTGACTTCAAATTGTTCATGAAGGACATATTATGTAGTGAAACACTATACTGAATCAAACAAATTTAAAGTCTTTAACTGAATTGCTATACTTGTTCACTCATATACATTAGTGTAGCAATTAAGGGTGTCTTAACTCTTAAAAACATGTCCAGAACTAGATAAGTACATCAAACATGTTCATATAATGACAGGATCTTATCAGTTATCACTTCATAAATGTAATCAAGGATATGATTTTGTACTGAACTGGAAAATTATTGCCATGTTCTAACAACAAAGAAACATAAAAAAAACTGCCATGACTCACTTTCAAAAAAGATCTAGTTTTAAAGATTATATAAATTATAAAATGTATAATTGTACCTATGATGATAAGATATATGATCAAACAACCAAAATTTGTGATCAAAACACAAATCTGCACTGCTACAGATCCAACTCTTCCAAATGACTCCTTCATTAATCCAGCATAAGTCATTCTCTGCCCGGCATACGTGAATCGCAACATGAACTCCACAGAAATATCCACCAAAATCGCAACCAAAACAATCAATATAAATGCTGGAACAACACCTAACACTTTCAGAGTTGCTGGTATGGACATAATTCCAGCTCCTATAATGCTCGTGGAGACGTTAAACACTGCCCCTGATATCGACGCACGTCTCACTGGCGTCGAGTCGAGCAACGGAACCTGAGCTCCAGTTACTTTTTGTGCAGGAGCCATGAGTCTTCTGCCTGTTTTCTAGCTTTGTTCATTCATGTGCTCATGACCTCCCTATATATCATTGTTGCTAGTGATAACAACTCGACAAGGGTAAATATGGAACATTGTGACTTGAGACTGCTATGATAGAAGAATATTATATTGCTTTATAATAATTATCGTGATTCATGTTCTTATAATTTGTTAATGTTATGGGATAAAATTATTAAGTGAAACATGTACATAGACGTTGTTTAGATTATATAATGTATGTGGACAGAAATGTGGGATGTATTGGGTCCATGATTATAATTTGTATGGAAAATTAATTTGGAGTATCATTTTCCTTATCAAACATGGTAGCTAGCACATGTTCTTCAACTTCTTTTTGTATCTTTCCGGTGGTTGAGTTTGCCACTTAATTAAGCATTATTTTCTATACGATTCTGCGCATATTCGATCAGTCCTTGCAAAATCGTCAGCAAAATTAATGGTTATGCTAAAATAATTGCTAAATTAACAGCATGCCTAGTAATTTATTAATCAAGTAAACATGTTTGAAATTTTACTAACGTTTTCAACTATCTCATGTTATGTTTGTGCTATACTAGAGAATGAAGTTGTGCTATTAGTAACTAGTCTCATTTCATCTTCTTTCACTTTAAACAGATAGTTACAAATGATGACAACAAAATAGTAGACCTCTGTGGCCAACAAAAATTAAGAACTGTCCCCCGCCCAAAGGTATATGTTGCTGGAAATAGCAATTGTGCTGGTAACTACAGCTAATACTATCATTGTTGCTCCAATAATCTTGTCCTTTTTCGAAGAAATACCATGAACATCCCTGAAAATGATAAATTTATGAAAAAATTTACAACTTAGCATGCATTGTTGCAGGAAGATGATTATGCTAATTATCAAATTCATATAAAAGTAGAGAGAGGGAGGGAGGGAGGGGGAGAAAGTGAGAGAGAGAGAGAGAGAGAGAGAGAGAGAGAGAGAGATTACTTGATAGCAATGGCACCTGGAAAGATAAATGAAAGCAAGAGTGCAGAAGTTGATCCTAAAAACTGAAAGAAATACCAAATATTTGGGATGGCTATAGCTGCCATGTAAGATAAAACTAGCAAAGCAAAGGTAAGGGACGCAAATCTTTTGTTATCGGTTGCCAAAAGAGGCTTCTTATTAGGGAAGAGTAACTCATCAAGGGTGGACCTTAAAGAGAAGTTTAAAAGAGGAAACACCAGCATTAGGTGAAGTGCATAGCTTAATCGAACTATATCATTGAGTAAAGATCCCATTGCTGATCTAGAGGCCTGATCAAAATTCACAAGTATGTCTGCCATAATCGAATCTCCAAACAACAGGTATCCAAATATCCCAATGGTAAAGTAGATTCCTGAACATAGTATGAGAGAAATTCGAACAGCTGAGGTCATATCTGATGCTTTACCAAGCTCCCCTCCAATAGCATGAACTGAAATTAACTGAATAATGGTAAGGAATGCCGTTGGAGAAGTAGTGTGTCATTTACAAGTACTTATTAGTTGTATACCAACCATTGTAATGAAAAGCAAATGCAGTGACTATAACAGGAGCTGCAGTGAAGAGGTTAAAGAAGGAAGATTGATTGTCCAACTGAGGTACGAGCTTTGGGGTATTTGTTTTGCCTCCCAAGACCGCTGAGATTGCCAGTCCTGAGCATATTCCCACAAACACCAATGCCAAAACAACTGATACTGCTGAACTAAACCTTAATGATTCTGCAAACCAAAGAAAATACATATACAGGGGTCACTAAACTGAAATCTTAGCGACTATATGTGTGAGAGAGATATACATTGATTGTTTAAACGGACCTGCACGACGGAAGAGGACTAATGGAAGTAAAACGAATACAATGGTGAAAAACAGAGAGAAAGCGCGAGTATTCCACCAGTGGATGCCAAACCATTGTTGCAGTACACCCAAGTGCACTGATCCATCCGCCTGGTTTCCTGATAATACATCTCCTGTCAACAAAAAATTAAAATGTTACAGGACATTAGTACAAATTAAAATGTTCAATCAACAGAAGAACAAAAAGAATTGCAATGACGCACTTTAAAAAATTGTTGGCAAAGATTTTATAAAATAAATTTGTGTTCTTACCGATTATAATAAGATATATGATCAAACCACCAAAATTATTGATCAATAAACAAATCTGCACCGTGACAGCTCCCAACCTCCCAAATGATTCCTTCATTAATCCAGCATAAGTCATCGTCTCACCAGCATACGTAAACCTCAAAATGAACTGCACAGAAATATCCACCAAAATCGCAACCAAAACAATCAAAATAAATGCTGGAACAACACCTAACACTTTCAAAGTTGCTGGAATGGACATAATTCCAGCTCCTATAATGCTAGTGGAGACGTTAAACACTGCCCCTGGTATCGATGCACGCCTCACTGGTGTCGTTTCGAGCAATGGAACATGAGCTCCAGTGACCTTTCCTGCAGAAGCCATACTCAAAGTTATGAGACCCTTGCTTGTTCTCTTGTTATGTTTTTTTTGATAAATCTGAAAAGAAGACGTTATATTAGAGATTATACTATGCATGTAGACGGAAATGTTGGTAACATTAGGCCTATGAACTATGATAGTAAAGTTTTTTTTTAATAATGGTCGTAAAGTATTTGATTTTGTATTTAATTTGAATATCAAATGATTTTTTTTAATTCTAAGAATCCAGCTGGATCCTCTTTAAATTATAAAGATTTATAAAAATGTGATGTTATCTACTCATTTCGTCATTTTTAGTAATCAAATTGACACATTTTATTTAGCAAAAAAAATAAAAATAAAAAAAATTGACACATTTTCATCATAAATTACAAACCTGTTCTTTTATTATTTTTAAAAACGAAAAATTACATAGTAAAATAAACTAGCTTAGTTTTCAATAATATAATTTTTCAAAATAACTTCAATTATATATTATAAATAAATTTCAGTCAAAAACAGTCGATTTAATCATTAAAGATTAGAACATAACAACAAAAAGTAACGCAGGGTATGATCAGTATAAATAGATACTTATTTTCAAAATTATTGTATAAATTTCAACCTTACACTGATTTCCAAAATTATTTTATAAATTTCGATCTTATTTAATTAAGATGTCATATCATACATTTAAATTTGACACAAAATTATTATAGTTATCCTATATTTAATGTGGACCCTACTCTAAGAAACTCCACTTAAATCACTAAAATTTCACATCACCTCTATCCACAAAACTGTATGAACCCCGTTAAATTGTTAAAAAATTTAAAAATAATAAATTAAAACAAATCCTGATATAAATAAACTATAAACTATAGAGTAAGAAATGGAGAATGAAAGAGGGAGATCTCAAAAGTATTATTACTTTTTCTGTAATTATTTAAGTACAAATGAATAGGCAAAACTTCTATTTAGAGTAAAACTTTATCAACTATACTGAGAAAACTTAATAGCTAAGTTTTCTTAGTCAGATTAACAAAATCTTGATTTTCATGACAAGCTTCCAATATTAAATTAAGTTTTTCTTGATAGTATCGCGAGTCTTCCTTAATAAGTATTGCGAGTCTTCCTTAGTAAGATTTGACAATCATTATTATAACACTCCCACTTGATTGTCAAATGTGATTATCTCAAAGATTGACAGCCTCGTTAAAACCTTGCAAGGAAAAACCCGGCAGAATAAAAACCTTGACGAAGAAAAAAAAGTACAGTCTACCCCTGAATAAAATATCTCACATATTGACATCTTGATGTAATATGTTCTTTAATCTTCGCATTCCGATGTTATTTCGTAGCTTTTCAAATGTTGATGTCGGTAGTGACTTTATAAGTATATCCGTGTAATAACCCCAAAATTTTCAACTTTTTGTAACCCTTGTGAATAGTGTTTTAGCTGAATGAGAAAACTTTTCATGCCACACTATGTAGGGGTTCTGTTATGGATATTCTGGGATATTATTAGTACTCTATGAAGTATATAAGTGTATGTAAAGATCGTCAGAATCCAATTCCGAACACTTTGGTTTTTCCCGGAAATCCACAAGATACGGAGAGAATTGAGTATAAGGTAACAGGATAAAAAGGATTTAAATTAAAGGATTATAATAGAGGATCATAAAAAGGAATATAATGTATTGAGAAAGGTTAAGGGAACCTAAGTAATAAGATCCCGGGTATGATCCTTCAAACGATAAACGAGAACGAAAGTTAAGCGAACCGTGTAACAGATCAGCGGTCATTAGGCAAATGATTAGGAAGTTAATCAAAGGGATTAGTGGGAATGATGTCATCCAACCAATAGAAAGAGGACAAGGAAGGGAGGATGACATCATGAGGATGACATAAGCATGACATGGGAAGGAAGGAGGTGTGGTAGCTTTGTAACCACACAATTTCAAGGGCAAGAAAGTAATTGACTAAATCAAATACAAAACAAGTCAACCAAGCCAAGTAAAAATCATTTCCATCAAAAATCAAAAGCAACCAAGGCATTAGTTCTTCATTTGCTCTCGGCTTTTAGCATTTTTAAAGGCATAGAATTTCAAAACTCAAGATCCAAGCCTCCTAAATTGGTAAGATAATTCCCTAATCATCTTCATGCTTAGTTAGGACTATATCATGAGTTTAAGCCATTAATTCTTTCTCAATCTTCTTCATTTAATCAAAGAAGAAGACAATGAATAGTGTTTTCAAGTTTTTAACTTGAACTTTTTCTTGTTTTTCTTGAAGATCCAAGCATTCTTAAGACTTCTCAAAGCTTCTTAAGGCTTCCTAGCTCCACCCACCACTTCAAGGAAGGTATACCATCTCCAAACCCTAGATTCTTATATATTATAAGATGATTTTGATTAGTGGGTTGATATTGTAGTTTGTTGTTATGATTTAGAGTTTGGGATTTGGAATGGTAGTGAAATGGAATGGTAATTGTTGTGGTTTTGATTTAAAGGAACTTAAGTATGATTAAAGTTAAGTTTAAGCATAAGTATGAATGATTAAATTGAATTGGTTGGGGTTGTTATGATGTGATAAGGATGGATGTTGGTTGTATGTTGGATTTGAGGATGGTTTGTGGTTGGTTTTGTATGGTTTAAAATTTGGAAATCGCGTAAACATAGTCGTCGTAACGTCCGATTTTCTTTGGACTGTTTTTGTGCATAGCATTAGGACCCGAGAACCCCCTGCTAGATTATGACCACTGCCATGTTTAGATAGCTCATGTTACGAGCTTCGTTTTGATATGTAGTTCGTTCGATTCCGATGCACGGTTTAGGAGAAACGACCGTTTCAAGTAACGGCGTTTCGCGAACGAAACTTTTTCCCTCGCCTTACTTTGAAATATAGGTTAAAGACCAAAAAGGGTTAATTAATGTATGAAACATTTATGGTAAGTGTGTTAGGAAGTTGGTAAGACATTCGCGAAGGAATCGCTTTAAAACTCGTAAAGGTTAAATTATTAAAAATGGTGGAGCCGAGGGCACCCGAGTGACTTAAGCAAATCAGTGAGCGCAAAACAAGCATTAGAGTCTAAGTTAGTTAAAGTATAGATTTACAAGTGATTTTGGTTTAATTCCAACTTACTTGTTGTTTATAGGTTATCAGACTCGTCCCGAGCCTTTCTCACCCCCAAGTCGCTCAGGCAAGTATTCTATCCGTTATACTGTTGTTGTGATGTATACACTTGTATATGCATTATCTTGCGATAGATGCATGTTGGTTATTTAGCAAATTCTTGCGATATATTGTAGCATGTGATATGGTATATATGCATGCCTGTTTCATATTCTTGAAATATATATCTGTTGGTTCAGTTGATAATACCTATGCTAGAGATAAGCGGTATTTGAGTTTACCCTTAGTATAGTGGATAAAAGGTGAACATATTTCTAAACCGGGAGGCGAGGCTCCCGAGTATAATATATATTTATGTATATATATTGATATAGTTTTTAAACTATTAATCGAATAAGGTTTATTCGATAACTTTATTTTATTTAATGAATATTATTACGAATATTCATTCAAGGACTTATGACTCCTTTTATTTTATTATTTGAATAATATTTGAATATTCATTCGAGGGCTTATGACTCTTTTATATTATTTATTGAATATTATTTGAATATTCATTCGAGGGCTTATGACTCAGTTTATATTATTTAATGAATATTATTTGAATATTCATTTGAGGATCTATGACTCCGATTATTTGCTGAGATATATTCTTTATTTTATTAAAGAATAATGTTTCGATAATCAAACTTATTTTCGATTATTCAAATAAAGATAATACTTTCATATAAGTATATCTTTGGTTATTTAATACTCATTTCAAGTATAAATTTTAATACTTCTACTTCAATTATTTTTATAAAGACTATTCTTTATGGGAATATTATTTAAATAATAATATTCGGTCATTTTCTAAATATTCTGGGGACTGATTTACTTCATTAAATCAGCTTTACTCCAAACACTCTTTAAAAGTGTTTTCGAGTCTTCAAAATGATTTTTAAAAGTCAGAGTGGATCCCAAAACTCTTTTTTTTATATTTAAGATCTTCCTTTTAAGGGGATTTAAATACTCGCTCAAAACCTGGGGAATCCGGCTCTGTGGTGTATTTTATATTCGCAACGAGGTTGCTGTTTTGAGAAAACAATTTGATTACTTGCCCAATGTTCGGGAAGTAAGTCCATTTGATTGAGTCGGCATAAGCGACAGGCCGGGGTACGGTCTATTATTGTGTAAGTGGCTGGGTGGCAGTCCATCAACGCGTGAGGGGCCGGGTAACGGTCTAGCGCGAGGTCCTAATGCGGCCAGGGTGATGACCGGTGAGGAATTCATCCATCTACAGTAGAAAAGGTTACTTATTGGTATCTTTGCCTGATCAGCAAGATTTCTGGTTTATGCCAAAATTCTTTTCCTTTCCAAAATTCATTGGATGTTTCAAACTCTGTTCATACTTTACATAACAGAGGTTCCAGGAAATGTTTTAGAGATATATATATGTGGATATATATATATCGGGACTAAATAAAGTATCTCATAACTTTTTCATTCAACAATATTTCAAAGATTGAATCTATTCAAGTCTCAACTTGTGGTCTCATCTATGGGATGTTTTTCTTAAAACTTATAATACTTTGAACGGTGGTAGTTCAAGTAGCTTTATAAATGATATAAGCGTGGTGAAGTATTGGTAACTTCATTCCTTGTTTTTACTTATATCTAGTAAGTAATTATCTTACGCATGATAGAGATTCTATTAAGTATCCATTTAGATACTTATATTATTGTTATCACTATATATATTATCTTGCGAGCTGTAAGGCTCACTCTTGCTTTATTTCTTCATCACACAACAACAGTTAGGAGAGATGGCCAGACTCCAGCAGACCCAGCGCAAGCGCGTGGGAAGCGTCCCGCGTCTTCCCGATGATGTTATAGCTGCTATAGCTGCAGAGGTAGATCCATTGTAGTTCAGGCATTCTACTTTTGAGAATCAAATTATGTATAATTATAACTTGTGGCAGATAATGGTAATTAATTGTAAATTATCAAGTAATCATTTTGGGTTGTAATAATTTTAAATTGTGGATTCAAAGACTTGTACTTATTTCAATTTCATCTCTGAGACTATAACGGGTTGTGGTGTGTGTTAGTATGGGGTCACAGCATGAGGTTATTTATTATTAATTAAGTGAAGTGATATTGTGGAAAGAAAGACCGTGACAACCCGGATCCCCGACCCCGGATCTGGGGGTGTTACAATCCGCCAGATTATCACATGATCGAACTTGTTGTACCTCAATATCTCTATTCTCTTGTAATTCATGAGTGTAGAAGAATTTTGGTAAGATTCATTTAGTTCGATCTCCCTTGATATATCCTTCCTTTAACTATTTAATGCAAGCTGAATTATCTTCAAACAAAATAGTAGGGCCGCCTGTGACATTTGATAATCCACATGAATGCTGAATATGTTAGATTATGGATCGTAGACAGACACATTTCATACTTGCTTCATGGATTGCTAGTAATTCTGCGTGATTTGATGAAATTGCAGCCATGGTCTGTTTTGTAGATTTATAAGAGATAGCAGTACCGCAGTATGTGAATAAGTAACATGTCTGTGATCGTCCAACATGAGGATCTGACAAGTATCCAACATCTGCATATCCAACCAGCTGTGATTTCAAATTATTTGGAAAGAATAATCAAAGTTCATTTGTCCCGTGAAGATATCTCAATATATGCTTGATTCCATCCCAATATCTTTTAGTCGGATCTGAATTGAATCTTGCTAATAGATTCACAACAAAAGCAATATCAGGTCGTGTGTTGTTTGTGAGGTACATAAGAGCGCCAATTACACTGAGATATGGAACTTCTGGTCCAAGTGAATCTTCATCTTCTTTTCTGGGACGAAATGGATCCTTTTCAACTTCAAGTGACCGAACCATCATTGGTGTATTCAGAGGATGAGATTTGTCCATGTAAAATCGATCAAGAACTTTTTCTGTGTAGGTTGATTGATGAACAAATATTCCTGAAGATAAGTGTTCCACCTGTAAACCTAAACAGAAATTTGTCTTTCCAAGGTCTTTCATCTCAAACTCATTTTTCAAATAATTAGCAGCATTAGTAATATCTTCAGAAGTACCTACAATATTCAAATCATCCACATATACAGCTTTAATAATGAAACCAGTTTGAGATCTTTTAATAAACACACATGGACATACTTTATCATTAACATACCCATCATTCAATAGGTATTCACTAAGCCTGTTTTACCACATACGACCAGATTATTTCAGTCCATATATTGATCGTTATAATTTAACTGAGTATAAATGACGAGTCTTAGTCTCATCCAATTTTAATCCTTCAGGGATTTTTATATAGATATCACTATCAAGTGATCCATATAGGTAGGATGTCACAACGTCCATCAAACGTGTTTCCAATTTTTTCATACAAGCCATACCCATAATAAAACGAAAAGTAACTTCATCCATCATAGGAGAGTAAGTTTCCTGGTAATCAAATCCAGGCCTTTGAGAGAATCCCTGGGCTACGAGCCGCAATTTATATCTTACAATTTCATTTCTCTCATTTCATTTTTGTACAAATACCCATCTGTTCCCAACGGGGATCACACCAGCTGGTGTTCGGACTGCAGGTCCAAATACATTTCTCTTGCGCAAGGATTGCAATTCTTCCTGGATTGCAATTTTCCATTTTGGCCAATCATCTCTTTGTCGACATTCTTTCACATTTTGTGGTTCTGGATCGGAGTTCATAATAATATCACATGCCACGGAAAAAGCATAAACATCATCAATTTCAATACTCCCACGATCCAATAATTTTTTGTTATGTACATAACTCAATGAGATCTCATAACTTTCAAGTACCTTTGCTTTTACGAAAGCATGTGCCACTTCAGGGGCAATATCCTCTTCTGGAGACAATACCACTTCTAGTGGTTTTGTCACCGCCACTTCAGGGGTTTTAACCTCTTCAGGAGGTGATACCACTTCTGGGGTATTGTCTGGAACACTTGCCACTTCAGAGGCATGTCCAATCGTTTTTCGTTTTCGTGGTACAACATCTTTTGCACCAACTGGTCTACCACGCTTCTGACGTGGTTTTGAATTACTAGTCAATTCTTCGGTAACAGATTTATGAATAGGTATTTCAACCCTTGCTGGGGCGTTAATGGCAGGTTATACGATTTAACAATATGTCTAGAATCACTAAAAGCATCTGGCATTTGATTAGAAATATTTTGCATATGAATAATTCTTTGAACTTCAGATTCGCATTAATTAGTTCACAGATCTAAAGCATTTAATCCTGATGTATTCCATGTCAAGTCAGGGTTTATCTTATGCAATAATTTATCCCCCCTAATGTCGGAAATATTGACTCATCAAAATGACAATCAACATAGAGAGCAGTAAAAATATCCCCAGTTAGCGGTTCATGATATCTTATAATAGATGGTGAATCAAAATCGACATATATACCCATCCTCCTTTGTGGTCCCATCTTTGACCTTTGAGGTGGGGCAATGGGAACATATACGGCACAACCAAAAATCCTAAAATGAGAGACATCAGGAATTTGACCAAGTGCTAGTTAATAGGGAGATTGTTTATGATAGGAGGATGACCTAATCCTTATTAGTTTCGCATCATGTAATGTAGCATGACCCCAAGCAGATGTAGGTAAGTTGGCTCTAAGAAGTAAGGGACGAGCGATAAGTTGAAGTCTTTTAATCAAAGTTTCCACCAAACCATTTTGGGTATGTACGTACGCTACTGGATGTTCGACTGAGATTCCTACCGTCATAAAATAATCATTGAAAGTTGAGGATGTAAATTCAGAAGCATTATCTAAACGAATTGATTTAATAGGATGGTCAGGGATTGGGCTCGTAACTTTATTATTTGGGAAAACAGTTTGGCAAAGGCTAAATTTCGGGTAGAAAGTAGATATACATGAGACCATCTGGTTGATGCATCAATTAAAACCATGAAATATCTAAATGGGCCTGAAGATGGATGAATTGGACCACAAATGTCACTTTGAATCCGTTCTAAGAACTTGGGGGATTCAGTTTGAAGTTTAACAAGAGATGGTCGAACAATTAATTTTCCTAGAGAACAAGCTGAACAAGGAAGTTCATCTTGTGGTATGATCTTATAGTGTCTAACAGGATGTCCCGTAGAAATTCCTATAATACGATGCATCATAGAAACTCCTGGATGACCAAGTCTATTATGCCACATAATAAGGGATTTTGGATCAATGATTTTGGGAATAGTGACATTATAAGACTCAATGACCTTTATTTGTGTGGTATACAACCCAGAAGAGACTGATGGTAATTTCTCCAAGATTTTCTTATAGCTTGAGGTAGTTGAAGTGATTATGAGATATTCTCTTCCACCTTCACTAGTAGTTTTCACGTGAAAATCATTAAGACGAATATCCTTAAAACTTAAGAGGTTCCTAGTTGACTTGCTAGAGTATAGGGCATTTGGTATATGAACATGTGTCTCATTCAGTAGAGAAAAATTAGCCTTTCCAAAACCTTCGATTATATTAGACATACCCGAAATTGTCCATACTCATGAGTTGGTTTTAGTTAACTGAGAAAAATAATTCTAATTTTGTAGAATTGTGTGAGTAGTTGCGTAGTCAGCAATACATACGTCTCCCATATTTGTGCTGTGTACACATATATAAGTGAAAAATGACTTTATTAAGATAAAAAAGTACATAAAACTAGAACATAGAACAAGAACATAAAACAAGTACATGGAAGTAGATGTCAAAACAAGTAGATGCACCACATGATATAAAAGAAGTGCATATGAAAACTAGTCATCTAGGCCATAGTAGATATTAACACCATTTTCTAGTTCATTTGTGGTCTTAATCTTCGGTTCATCATTATATCTAGCCAACTTTGTTTCATCCTTTGTCCATTCTGCTTTTTAGATGACTCGTAAAGTTCTACAAGATGTTTGGGTGTCCGACAAATACGATTCTAATGCCCATGAGCCCCACATCTAAATCAGATATCTCTAGTATCCCCTTATGGTGGTGCCTTCCTTTTATTTGGCATCTCATTCTGCCACTTCTGGTGGCCAGAGTTGTTGTTGTATCCATCACGCTGCCACTTCAGGTGACCAGAGTTATATTGATTACGAAACCGACCACGAAAATTTTCGTGTCCATGATTCTGCCCGTAATCTCGTCCTTCTTTATGCCCTTCCCCACGTCCATTCTTCCGGAATGACGTGTTATGTACTTCAGGTAACTAGGCAGAGCCTGTGGGACGTATCTGATGATTATTCAATAACAACTTGTTGTTCTTTTCAGCTATAAGAAGGAGATATATCAGCTCACTATATTTTTGAAAGTTGCGCTCCCGATATTGTTGCGCCGGAATCATAGTATTGGGGTGAAAGGTTGAGAGCATCTTTTCAATCATGTCAGTATCAGTAATATTCTCACCACACAAGGTCAGTTTTGAGCTTATTTTGGATAAGGCAGAATTATACTCAGCAACAGATTTGAAATTTTGTGACCTTATGTTAAGCCGTCATATCGAGCATGAGGTAGATGAACAAGTTTTTGGTGATCAAATCTATCTTTGAGATTATTCCAAAGGGTGAGTGGGTTTTTGATGGTTAAGTATTCATATTTTAAATTTTCATGAATGTGATGCCTAAGAAAAATGATAGCCTTGGCATTTTGTTCAATGCTTGGAGTTTTTCCTGATTTTATGGTGTCTTTTAACCCGTTAGCACTAAGGTGTAATTCAGCACCGACTACCCAAGATAGATAATTATCCCTAGATACATCCAAGGCAAGAAACTCTAATTTTGCAAGATTCGCCATTCTGAATAGATTTTAAACAAGATATAATATGTCACATAATATTTAGACAAGCAAGTTGAAATACTAACTTTACATAAAATTTATGACAACATAGCCGGCCAGAAAACTTTTGATTATTACTTGACGGCAGCGCCATCTTTATAGTTGTATTACTTGATGGCAGAGCCATCTTTATAATATTACTTAACGACATAGCCATCTTATAGTTTTTAATTATTATATAAATAAATATGTAACAATAATTAGAATAAAATGAGTAAAAAAAATCGTACCTCTTTTATGAATTAGTTTTAGTTGATAGAGACTCGTGAGTCAGAATAAGTCGTACCTCTTTCGAGAATCAAGCTTCAGTTGGCAGAGACTCGTGCTGATAACATGATATAAATAAACTATAAACTATAGAGTAATAAATGGAGAATGAAAGATAGAGATCTCAAAAGTATTATTACTTCTTCTATGATTGTTCAAGTACAAATGACTAGGCAAAACTTCAATTTATAGTAGAGCTTATCAACTACTAAGAAAACTTAATAGGTAAGTTTTCTTAGTTAGGTTAACAAAATCTTGATTTTCGTGACAAGCTTCTAATATTAAATTAAGTCTTTCTTGATAAGTATCGCGAGTCTTCCTTAGTAAGTATTGCGAGTCTTCCTTAGTAAGATTTGACAATCATTATTATACCAAATCCATTAATTTTTAAAAATCTAACTTAGATACATCATACATACCTTATATTTATTTTTCTTCCGACACAAAATCTTGTAATATGGACTACTCAACAACCAAACTTGGGCTAGTCAATAAAATGATCTGGACCACTCCAAAAGGCCCATTTAAACCTTAAAATATTAAAATTATATTGTGGACAAGAGAAAGGCCCGGGATTAGAGCAAGTCTAGTGTTGGTATTAAAATAACTTTAGTTGTATTGTTAGGGTTGTAAATAATCCGAATTGAACCGGACTCTTATGTGTAGATGTTTCAACTCGTTAAAAATATATCGAACTGGAGTTCAAACCTTTATCGAGTAAAAGTTTTATTCTTGTATCGACTTATTGAGCAAATTATTATTCGCGAACATGCTCTCGAACTATGATTCAAAGAATAACTTATAAATATTGTTTACGAACTCTTAATAAAAAATAACTCAGTTTACGAACTCGTTCTCACAATTCTCAAATTTTTGCAAAAGTTTCACTTATTTTTATTTTATTTAAAAATAACAAACTAAAGTTTAAAAACTTTGTTAGGTCCCGAATTATCTTAGAAGGGGGGGTTGAATACGATAATAACTAAATTAAAAATTCTTTCGAATCTTTATCGGATAAAATATTTAGTGCTCGGTTAGTGGTTTCGTGTTCTTGAGAGGAATAGTGTTTGGAACGATAAAAACAAGGAACACAAGATATTCGGGGAAATATATATTCGTATATAAATCCTCGAGGGTGTTGCTACACTCCATTAAATAAATTAACCGGCTACAATCTAAGAACAATAAAGTTCCTAGCTTCTACAAAGATTTACAAATCAAATCCTATACAATGATCTAGTTTTTGTTTATACTAGGATTTAATTACCGGGTAATGATTATAATGCCCCTAAGAATATACAAGAATTAAATCGGGCATTATAACGTTACTCCGGTGAGAAGTTAAACGGATATACAAAAAGCTTGAGCTTCTGTTAGATATATTTGATAATGTCATGACTAATATGATTTATGTTTAGTTTTCAGATCTTACTTAAATAGGACAAATCAGTACTTAACTGAAATTAGCACTTATACTGAAGTCATAACTTAAGTCATCAGTACTTAAGGTTCATGAGATATTTATCAGAAGATAATATCAGGACTTAAAGGAAACATTCAGATAAGGAAGGCGGCTGATTGAAAGGAAAGGAAGATCGAGACAAACGTAAGAAGAGATATGCATGAAGAAGGAATTCTATGAAGAATAGAATACTTGGAAGAAAAGATATCTGATTGATATATTTTAGGAAGCAGAATTATATTCCATATCAATTAGCAATTATCTTGTAACTGTGTAGTATATAAACACATACATAGAGTTTAAGTGTTATCATTATCGAGAATATTATTCATTGTAACCCTAGCAGCTCTCGTGATATTTGTTCATCACTGAGAGAGGACAGTTCCATACTGTAACAGAGTTTATTGCTTTGAATAAAGTTTGTTTTATGTTACTTGTGTTATTAGAATTCGATTTGATTGTGCTATACACTATATTCACCCCCCTCTACAGTGTGTGTGACCTAACAAATGGTATCAGAGCCTATCTGTTAACACACAAACAATTTAAGATCCAAAAACAATCATGTCTGAAGCAGAAACTCTAACCAAGCCCACCAAAACTGAAGAACCACCAAAGACACAAATCCAAAGTCGATATGAGCTATTAGAGTTCCCATATTGAAACCGTCTGAATATCCCATATGGAAGGTGAGGATGACTATGTTTCTGGAAGCTACAAATCCAGAATATCTTGACAGAATCAAGGAAGGACCTCACAATCCAACAAAGCTCGCAGTTGCAGTTGCAGGTGAAGCAGCAAAGTCTGTACCAAAGGAGAAGAGTGATTACACTGCTGAAGATATCACTTCAATTGCTAAGGATGCGAAGGTACGACACTTGCTGCATAATGCCATTGATAATGTAATGTCAAATAGGGTAATTAACTGCAAGACTGCAAAGGAGATATGGGATGCCTTGGAAACAAGATGTCAGGGAACTGATTCGATCAAGAAGAATAGGAAGACAATACTCACTCAAGAGTATGAACACTTTGATTTAAAGCCAAATGAGTCATTGACTGATTTATATGACAGATTTGTCAAGCTCCTGAATGATTTGTCACTGGTTGATGAGGAGTATGATCTTGAAGATTCGAACCTTAAATTCCTGTTAGCTCTTCCTGAAAGCTGGGATTTGAAGGCAACAACTATAAGAGACAACTATAATCTTGATGAAACGACTCTTGATGAAATTTATGGGATGCTCAAGACTCATGAACTTGAGATGGAACAAAGAAGCAAGAGGAAATGAGGAAAGTCAAGGACAGTTGCTCTTAAGGCTGAAGAAGAATCCCCCAAGGCAGCTACCTCAAGGAAAGGCAAGGGTAAAGCTCTCTTCACAAAGTCTGATACTGAGTCATTAAGTCCTGATAGTTATGATGACTCAGAAACTGAAAGCTTGCCTGAGACGGATGCTGATGAAGAGATGATGAAGCTGTGTGCTCTTATGGTGAAAGGAATCACGAAGATAGTATACAGGAAGTTCAGGAAGGGAAAGGTTTTCCAGGAAAGGTGCAAGTTCTGATAAGAAGAATTTCAGAAAATCTGAAGGCAAAGGAGGAAAGTCTGACAGAGGAGATTACACAAATGTCAAATGCTACAACTGTGGTGAGAAAGGCCACATATCTCCCGATTGTAAGAAAGTGAAGAGTGACAAAGGCAAGGCTCTTATCACAAAGAAGAAAAGCTGGACATACACCTCAGATTCTGAAAGTGAGGAGAACTATGCCTTGATGGAAAATGCTGATATGGCAAGTGCTGAAAGCAGCTCTGAAGCTGCTGAGTTAAAGGTACCTCAAACTACTTATGCCTTTCATACTGATGATATTAATGAGTTGAGAAGATATCTTAAAACCATGTTCATTAGCTATAGAGACCAAACCTTAACATGTGAAAGATTAACTTCTGAAAATCTTGCTTGTAAAAAGAGGAATGATTATTTAGAAAAAGAGTTAGTCATGTTCCATCAAACTCAGAAAGATAGAGATGATGCTATCTATGTTAGGGATGAAGTACTTAAAATGAATGAATCTCTAAAAGCTGAGTTAGAAAAGGAAAGAGAGATTATCAGTACTTGGACTAACTCTGGCAGAACAACTCATAATTTGTTAAGTAGTGAAAACTGGAAAGATGGCTTAGGTTATGGAGAGGATAAGAATGATAAAGGAACTGTAGATATTAAGCCTATAATTGTTAAACAAAAGCCAAAGTTAAAACCTGTTAAGTTTATAGCTGTAAAGTCTGATACTGAGAAATCAGAAGTTAAAAAGGAATTAACTTCTGACAAACTAAAAAAGGAAAAGACAATTGAAGCAAACGTATGCTTAATGACAAAGAAGCAGCTTAAGCATAAGCTGAAAGATGTTAAGAATGCAAACAAGGTAAAATCACCTAGGAAAAATAGGAATGGAAAGGAAGGTGTGAATAAAAGCAATGATTATAAGCCTGTTCCCGATGCTCCTAGAAAAACGTGTCATAACTGTGGAAGTTCTAACCATCTGGCTTCTTTTTGCAGGAAGAATAAGAATATAAACTCCTTACCATCAAAGTCAGAAGTTAAGAGTCAGTCTGTTAAATATAAGCCACAAAATCCTTGTTTTCATTGTGGTAGTTTATGGCATTCCATTAATACTTGTAAGGAATATCATAGTCCGTACTATGATTATTATCAAATAAAACCTTCTTTAAAGAAAGTTAGCATTTTTCCTTCTAGTGTAAGTTCTGATTCAAAGTCTGATAGTGTAAATTCTGATAAGAAAAATGTTAACATAAACTCTGATGCTAAATCTGCTGCAAATGTTAACAAACTTAATAAGGCCAAAGGATCAAAGCAAGTCTGGGTCCTTAAAACTAATCATTAGTGGTCTTTGTGATTGCAGGGCAACAGGAAAAACATCCTAGTTCTAGACAGTGGATGTTCATGACATATGACTGGAAATAAAGCCCTGCTATCAGACTTTGTGGAGAAGGCTGGCCCAAGTGTTTCTTATGGAGATGGCAATATTGGAAAAACATTGGGATATGGCAATATCAATCTTGGGAATGTCATCATTAAAGAAGTAGCTCTGGTCTCAAGACTTAAACAAAATCTGCTGAGTGTTAGTCAAATCTGTGACAGAGGTTATCATGTGGATTTCTTTGAAGAACACTGTGAAGTTGTAAGTAAATCTACATGCAAAGTTGTTCTGAAAGGATACAGGCGTGGTAACATTTATGAAGCCAAGCTTTCAACAAGTACTGAAGATTCTGCAGTATGTCTATTAGATATATTTGATAATGTCATGGCTAATATATTTTATGTTTAGCTTTCAGAATCTTACGTGAACAGGATAAATCAGTACTTAACTGTTGATCAGTACTTATACTGGAAGTCAGGACTTAAGGATATCAGTATTTATATTATCAGGAGATAATCATCAGAAGATAGATATCAGAGCTTAAGTGCTGAAGGACAATCAGATAAGGACAGCAGCTGATTAAAGGAAAGAAGATCGAGATAAATATAAGAAGAGATATGCATGAAGTAGGAATTCCATGAAGAATGGAATACTTGGAAGAAAAGATATCTGATTGATATATTTTAGGAAGCATAATTATATTCCATATCAATTAGCGATTATCTTGTAACTGTGTAGTATATAAACACAGACATAGGGTTTACACTATAAGTGTTATCATTATTAGAAAAGATTATTCATTGTAACCCTTGCAACTCTCGTGATATTTGTTCATCAGTGAGAGGTAACAGTTCCATACTGTAACATAGTTTATTGTTTCAATAAAGTTTGTTTTCTGTTACTTAAGTTCTTAAAGTTCGATTTGAGTGTACTATACACTGTATTCACCCCCTCTACAGTGTGTGTGTGACCTAACAATTGGTATCAGAGCCTATCTGTTAACATACATACAGTTAAAGATCCAAACACAATCATGTCGGACACAGAAACTCCAACTAAGCCTACCACAACTGAGGAACCACCAAAGACACAAATTCAGAGTCGGTATGAGACCATCAGAGTCCCCATACCGAGACCATCTGAATATCCCATATGGAAGGTAAGGATGACCATGTTCCTGGAAGCAACAGATCCAGAATACCTTGATAGAATCAAGGAAGGTCCTCACAAACCAACCAAACTCGCAGTTGCAGTTGCAGGTGAAGCAGCAAAGACCGTGCCAAAGGAGAATAGTGATTATACTGCTGAGGACATAGCATCAATTGCTAAGGATGCTAAGGTACGACACTTACTGCATAGTGCCATTGATAATGTAATGTTAAACAGGGTAATCAACTGCAAGACTGCTAAGGAGATATGGGATGCTCTGGAAACAAGGTGTCAGGGAACTGACACAATTAAGAAGAACAGGAAGACAATACTCACTCAAGAGTATGAACACTTTGACTCAAAGACTAATGAGTCATTGAATGATTTATATGATAGATTTGTCAAACTTTTGAATGATTTGTCATTGGTTGATAAAGAGTATGATCTTGAAGATTCAAACCTTAAGTTCCTGTTAGCTCTTCCTGAATGCTGGGATTTGAAGGCAACGACAATAAGAGACAACTACAATCTTGATGAAACAAATCTTGACGAAATCTATGGAATGCTCAAGACTCATGAGCTGGAGATGGAACAAAGAAGCAAGAGGAAATGAGGAAAGTCAAGGACAATTGCTCTTAAGGCTGAAGAAGAATTCCCCAAAGCAGATTCCTCAAAGAAAGACAAGGGTAAAGCTCTTTTCATAAAGTCTGATACTGAGTCATCAAGTTCTGAGAGTGATGATGACTCAGATTCTGAAAGCTTGCCTGAGACTGATGCTGATGAGGAGATGATGAAGCTGTGTGCTCTTATGGTGAAAGGAATCACAAAGATTGTATACAGGAAGTTTAGGAAGGGAAAGAAGTTTTCCAGGAAAAGCATAAGTTCTGATAAGAAGAATTTCAGAAGATCTGAAGGCAGAGGAGGAAAGTCTGATAGAGGAGATTATACCAATGTTAAATGCTATAACTGTGGTGAGAAAGGCCACATATCTCCTGACTGCAAGAAGGTAAAGGGTGACAAAAGCAAGGCTCTTGTCACAAAGCAGAAAAGCTGGACAGACACCTCAGACTCTGAAAGTGAGGAGAACTATGCATTAATGGCAAATGCTGATAAAGAAAGTGCTGAGAGCAGTTCTGAAGCTGCTGAAACAAAGGTACCTCAGACCACTTATGCTTTTCATACTGATGATATTAATGAGTTGAGAAGATATCTTAAAACCATATTTGTTAGCTATAGAGATCAAACTTTAACATGTGAAAGATTAACTTCTGAAAATCTTGCATTTAAGAAAAGGAATGATTTCTTAGAAAAAGAGTTAGTCATGTTCCATCAAACTCAGAAGGATAGAGATGATGCTTTTTATGTTAGGAATGAAGTGCTAAAATTAAATGAATCTCTAAAAATTGAGTTAGAAAAGGAAAGAGAGATTATCAGGACTTGGACTAACTCTGGCAAAACAACTCAAAATTTGCTAAGTAGTGGAAACTGGAAAGAGGGCTTAGGTTATGGAGAAGATAAGAATGATAAAGGAATTGAAGAAATTAAGCCTGTTGTTAAGCAAAAGCCAAAGTTTAAACCTGTTAAGTTTGTAACTATAAAGTCAGAAAATGAGAAATCAGAAGTTAAAGAGGAATTAACTTCTGACAAACTAAAACAGGAAAAGACAGCTGAAGTGAACATAGGCTTAATGACAAAGAAGCAGCTTAAGCATAAGCTGAAAGATGTCAAGAATGCAAACAAGGTAAAATCACCTAGGAAAAATAGGAATGGAAAGGAAGGTGTGAATAAAAGCAATGATTATAAACCTGTTCCTGATGCTCCTAGGAAAACATGTCATAACTGTGGAAGTTCTAACCATCTGGCTTCTTTTTGCAAGAAGAATAAGAATATTAACTCCTTACCTTCAAAATCAGGAGTTAAGAGTCAGTCTGTTAGATACAAAACACAAAATCCTTGTTTTCATTGTGGTAGTTTATGGCATTCCATTTATACTTGTAAGGAATATCATAGTTTGTATTATGATTATTATCAAATAAAACCTTCTTTGAAGAAAGTTTCCATTGTTCCCTTTCTAGTGTAAATTCTGATTCAAAGTCTGATAGTGTAAGTTCTGATAAGAAAAATGTTAACATAAACTCTGATGCTAAATCCGCTGCAAATGTTAACAAACTTAATAAGGCCAAAGGATCCAAGCAAGTCTGGGTCCTTAAAACTAATAATTAGTGGTCTTTGTGATTGCAGGGCAACAGGAAAAATATTCTAGTTCTGGACAGTGGATGTTCAGAACATATGACTGGAAATAAGGCCCTGCTATCAGACTTTATGGAGAAAGCTGGCCCAAGTGTTTCTTATGGAGATGGCAACATTGGAAAATCATTGGGATATGGCAATATCAATCTTGGAAATGTCATAATTAAACAAGTAGCTCTGGTCTCAGGACTTAAATACAACCTACTAAGTATAAGTCAAATCTGTGACAGAGGTTATCATGTTGATTTCTTTGAAGAACACTGTGAAATTGTGAGTAAATCTAAAGGCAAAGTTGTTCTGAAAGGATACAGACGTGGTAACATTTATGAAGCTAAGCTTTCAACAAGTACTGATGGTTCTGCAATCTGTCTGTTAAGTAGAGCATCAATTGAAGAAAGCTGGAGTTGGCATAAGAAACTCTCTCATTTAAATTTCAACAATATAAATGAACTGGTCAAGAAAGATCTTGTGAGAGGATTGCCAAACACAGTATTTGCTCATGATGGTCTTTGTGATTCATGTCAGAAAGCCAAACAAAGAAAATCTTCATTCAAGAGCAAGACTGAATCATCAATTCTTGAGCCTTATCATCTTATACATATTGATCTATTTGGTCCAGTAAATGTCATGTCTATTGCAAAGAAGAAGTATGCGTTGGTCATAGTGGATGAGTTCACCAGATACACATGGGTGTATTTCTTGCACACAAAAAGTGAAACTACATCTATCTTGATTGATCATGTCAAACAGCTGGATAAAATGGTCAAAAATTCTGTGAAAATTTTAAGAAGTGATAATGGCACTGAGTTCAAGAATTTGATAATGGAAGATGTTAGGTCACACACACACTGTAGAGGGGGTGAATACAGTGTATAGTACACTCAAATCGAACTTTAAGATCTTAAGTAACAGAAAACAAACTTTATTGAAACAATAAACTCTGTTACAGTATGGAACTGTTACCTCTCAGTGATGAACAAATATCACCAGAGCTGCTAGGGTTACAATGAATAATCTTTTCTAATAATGATAACACTTATAGTGTAAACCCTATGTCTGTGTTTATATACTACACAGTTACAAGATAATTGCTAATTGATATGGAATATAATTCTGCTTCCTAAAATATATCAATCAGATATCTTTTCTTCCAAGTATTCCATTCTTCACGGAATTCCTTCTTCATGCATATCTCTTCTTATGCTTATCTCGATCTTCTTTCCTTTAATCAACTACTGTCCTTATCTGATTGTCCTTCAACACTTAAGTTTTGATATCTATCTTCTGATGATTATCTCCTGATAATATAAGTACTGATATCCTTAAGTCCTGACTTCCAGTATAAGTACTGATCAACAGTTAAGTACTGATTTATCCTGTTCACGTAAGATCTGAAAGCTAAACATAAAACATATTAGCCATGACATTATCAAATATATCTAACAATCTCCCCCAACTTGTAAATTAACAAAATATACAAGTTTAACAGATATTTGATGATGTCAAAAACATTAAGTACAAATGCATGAGAAATAGACTAGATAACTACAACTTACAGTTCTTAAAATTTTTACCAATTTCAACTTCTGATAACAACTTCAATCTGTATAAATATCAGAATTTAAGCAGTTGTAGATCTTCGACTTGGCTTCTTCATTTTCTGATCTCTCTGATGTCAGGAGTTGTTCTGAGATAGTTCTTCAACAAACATTTCTCAGCATATCTTAGTTCATCAATCATTCTCCTTTTAACACCTTTAAGCTCTGCAGTATCTTCACCAGTTTGAAAGATTGCAGCTCTGAGATCATTAATCTTTGCTTTTCTTAACTCCTGATCTAGTCTTATAACATAAGCTTTGTCTGACTCAAGATTGAATTTAAGTCCCTTAATACCAAGATACGTTCTGATCTGTGCAATATTAGGCTTCATATCAACAATATCACCATTGTGATCTCTGTACTTTGGAACATATCTGCTGTCAGACTTAATAGAATAAAGCCTTTTCTGTCTCTGAATCTGTTCTTTTTAAGTAGTTTGCAGCAGTCTCTGTTATTCTGTCATCCACTTGAAGTAAGAAAAGTACATGCTCCAATTCTTCAAAATACTTCAAAGGAATGGCATTTTGTCTTATATGATAAACCCTACCATCTGTCATGAAATACAACATGATGTATTCTTTCAAGTAGGTATGGTAAACCATCTGTACAGATTCCAGTTGATTCAATCTCTCAGGAGTTGCTCCAATACCTGGTTCACACAAGGAAGTTGGATCATTGGTAGTGTTGTGTACTCTTCTTTCATCAGCACTTCCCAATCCAGTTTTATCTCTAGCTTCCTTTCCAGTAACTACTCTTGCTTCAAAACCACTTGCAGTATTCTTCAAAGATTGAGTCTGTTTTGCTTTAGTGAATCCTGGTAGGAGTGTCTTTGATCTATTTTCTGATATCAAGTTAACTTGAGCACTGTCAGAGGTTACTTGCTTCTTCTGAATATCAGAACTTATAATTTCTTGACTCTGAACAACTTGAGCCATGTCAGAGGTTGTTTTAAGAACTTTTCTTGTAGTCAGAGCAAGATCATCTTTTCCATCAGTAATTTCTTCTTCCTCAGGAGGTACATAAGGCTTGATAGGTTCACCAACCTTTTCTTTACCCTTGGATCTTGGATCTATCTGTGGTTGTGATCTAGCCAAAGTTGCTTCAGTATGTGTCCTTTCTTTGATCACAATGCCTTTAGGTTTTGGAAGTAACTTTTTACCAGAAGCTTCAGATTTAGATGTGACTTTCTCTGATTTAAGTCTGGCTTCTTCTTCCTTTAAACTTTCCAAGTCCATCTCTGGATTTTCTTGAAGAAATAACTGTCTTGACATTTCCTCATCAAGATCTAGAAGTTCATCAGAACTTATCCTTTTACCAGCAGTAGAACTTATTCTTTTCCCAGTATCAGAACTTGTTCTGTGACTAGCTTGTCTTGATGTAAACCTTCTACCTTGACTATGACCACTACCCATTCCAGAGGTTCCTTGGTCATCTTTTCCATCATCCTTTCCTTGCAGTGTCTTGTTGGTTGTGCATTTGGACTTAATTACCTTATCTCCCTTTTTGGCATCAGCAGGTAATAAAAGAGAGATAAGTAGTTCCACTGAGGTCTGGATTTCAGTAAGTTGCGATTGCTGAGAAGCTTGATTTGTCAGAATTTGATCAATCTGAGCTTGTTGTTTCTCTTGAGTTTTCTCAATATAAGCAACCCTGTCAATGGTAGGTTGGAAGAACTTTTTCTTATCAATTTTCCAAACTTGTTCCCGTTTGATAAAGTTCTCCTGAATCTTGTGTAGCTCTGCATGAGTATTGGAATGAAGACCTTGTAGATGTTTAGTACTCAATGCAGTGACTCTAAGCTGGGTTTTAAAATCATCAGAATTTAACATTTCATCAGCTTTAGTCAAGTGCTCAGCAAGATGTAAAGCATTTGGAACACATGAAACTGAGTTCCATTCCTTAGTCCACTCCTGACCTGCAGAAGTTTCACTCCAAGGCACTGGTGCATCCCTGATAACAAACTCCTTTACCAGTTCAGACTTAGGAAAAGTCGGTGGAGGAGTATGTCCTGAAGGACCTGCTTCATCAGCATCTATAGTTGTAGCAGCTTCACCAGTATCTCCAACATTTGCAGCATCAGAACTTAAAGAATCAGTATCTTCTGATAAGACAACAGTGTGAGTAGCAATGGAGGCTTCAGCATCCTCTAATTTCTGATCTGATACTAAGTTCTGATCAACAGCCATATCCTGATGCTCACCTAAAATCTGATCATCAGCATCTTGATGCAGAGAAGGTGTTGTTGATAACTCTGGAGTTTGAACAGCATTAGTAACAGGTGTTGTGGAAGGATTATTTGTTGTTGGAGCGTCTAAGAAAAGTATTGCAGGCACAACCAGGTTCTGAATATCAATTTCAGCACTTGTGCCTGGATCAACAAGAGACACAGATGGTGAGTTAGCCTTGTCAGATACAGCTTCCTGAGATGGAGTTGATGAAGAAGAAGTGACTGGAGCAAATTCCTTGTCTTGTGAGATCAGAGATTCCTGATCCCCTTCCTTAGCTGCTTCCTCTTCATCATCTGAAACTGGCCTTTGTGCCCTCTGTTTCTTGTACTTCCTTGTTGATTTGGATTCCTTGGGAGTTTCAGGAACTATCATACGTCTAAGCCTCTTGAGAAGCCTAGAACCCCCAATTTCAGAATCCTTCTGAGAAGTTGCTTTCTCAGCTTCAACCACCAAAGGTTCTGAAGAAGGAATCTGTTCCTCAGAATCTGATTTATCTCTCAAAGTAATTCTCCTCCTCTTTTGAGGTGTTTGAGGAACAGTCTTTGTTCTCTTTGGCTTAGAGGATGTAGGCTTCACAGTAGGTGCTGAAGAAGAAGGTTGAGCAGTCTGTGAAGTGGAGAGATAGGATTTGAGATAAGTTCTGAGGGTAGGTTGAGTAGAATGAGAGGTAGGTACTGAGGTTGATGGATTTTGGATGGTGGGAGGTGGTTGGACATCAGAGTAAACAGATCTATAAGTATCAGGATCAGCATTTACCAGGATCTGTTTTACAGACTTAGGAGTCTGTAATGGTCTAACCACTTTCTTCTTAGTATCAGCATTTACCAGGTCATTAAAGTATCATTTTGCAACCTTAAAAGGTGGGGTTTGAGTGCTGACTAAATGAGGTTCATCAGTACAGTAAGTGTAAATAAGTTGACAGAATCTAGCAAAATAAACAAAATCTCGATCCTCTGTCATCCTATCCCCAATAAAACGAATTATTCCAGTTGCAAAATCAAAATGAGTTTGATGGATAATGGCATACCCTATGTGCTGACTCAGAATTGGGATAGCATCAAAATTTGAACATTTGTTCCCAAAGGCTTTGGTGATGCAATCAAAGAAGAAACTCCATTCTCTTGTGATATTAGCCCGTTTCAACTGTCCAAGTTTCTTCAGACTCTTTTCATATCCCAATTCAGCCATTAACTCCCGAAGGGCTGAGTCCTCTGGTACTGAGAAAGTACAATCCTCTGGAAGATGTAAAGCCCTGCGTACTGTACCAGGAGTGACTACAAAAGATGAATCACCCACTTAGAAGATAATACTGGGAGTTCCACGGTTACCACCATCATCAAAAACGCCAGTCCTCCAGAACCTCAGAACTTGTTGACTTGAAAATAATTCAGGCTGAGTTAAGGCGTACCCAACCTCACTATGTGCAAGAAGATCTTGCACAAAGTGCAATTCAGATGGAGCTTCAGCATGATCAAGAATTGCAGCATAGTTGTTTGGAACAAACTTTGCTCCATCAATGATTAAATCCTTTGGTGCCATGTGAAAAAATTGAGAATTAAGTATGCCTGATAGGTGTTTGATATAATGTCTGTATACCGTTGGACACCTGTCAGACATGCAGTAATAACGGATAGTTACTGGGCTCGAGAAAACAGGAATGATTACTTACCCAGTTGCCTTGTTTCAAGGAAAAAACCCGTTCCATTAATCAAGAGAAACAGTTTTAATTTCAAATTTAAACCGTAGCACTGATTTAATTATTTTCACTGCAACAATATATCTGAAAATAATCATGTTAAAAAATGACCGAGATAATTTTCGATGAATAAGTGCTGACAGAGAATCAGAACTTAAATAAAAACAAAATTTAAATGGTCATCAGAATATCAATCAGGATTTATCACAGAAGATAAAATAACTCAGAGACAAAATCTTGAAGTAAAACAATTTTCATTAATATATCAAGTCATACATTTATGAAAATGGAATTATATCAATACAAGATTTCCCTAAGCTTCTAATCCTAACGTCAACAGCTTTAGAGTCTAGCTATAAGCCTGTATAAAGCTGATGATGAAGAAGAACAGGAAGAAGACGAGATTAAGTCATCTTCCTCTTCCTATCTTCGACGAACAAGATGGCGAGTCGTATGATTCGCTCTTGCTGACGGATAGCTTCCCGCCTTTCCTCCTCCAATCGCTCCAGATGGCGATGGTAATCCATATAGAAGAATAAAAGGTGAGTTAGCACCTCCTGTGGGACAGAATCCCAGATCTCCTCAGGAATGGCTGTTACATGCCACTCCTGCTGCCACTCGGCACAACTTAGCTCCATAGTGAAGGTTTGGGTGTTCAAAAACATGTTGTATCGAACCATTGTGTTTTTTAGAGAAGAAGGAGGATAAGTGTGTGAGAAGAATGTGATGGAAAGACTGATGTGAAGTGGTTGCTTATATAGGCAAGAGAATGCCAAGAGATGCAAAGATATTTAATGCTGACAGGTAGAATTAATTCTACCTCGTCTCCCTAGACTTTGAAAAAGAATAACAGTCATTGGAAAGGGGAATCATGGTCTAGACCGCACAAGACACAAGAAACAGTGGACTGTTCAAGTACAAATACCATTAATCCTAATCACAGTGACTATTAATCTTCCACTTCAACATATTCAAGTACGAACTGAGACTGTTATCAAATTTTATTCAAAGATAAGCCAAGTAAAGGATTAGACTGAGAAATCAGAACTTAGACCTATACCAGAACTTAACAGTCATCAGAACATAATTTCTTAACTCGAAAAAGGAATGCCTATCTTAGTAAATACTCATACAAGTTCTGAGTTATGGACGTCAGAACTTAATCATCAGAACGTGTAACTTAGAACTTGTCCTCAGAATTTGTGCAATAATGACACAATGACTGTTTATCTAAAATAACATAGACCACCACAGAAATTTTCATCATTCAGATGGAGTGATTAGTGTGTGCATTAACCTAAAAAACAGACAAAGAGTAAAGTCTGATTCACTTTAGTACATCTTAGAAATAAGGCATAACTAAAATTTTGCTAAAGATCTGTCATTGTCCTGAAACCTACTGATGAATGAGTTCATGCTAGAGTCCATCTCAACTGATTTGTGCTAATTTTATGCATCTTTTGCAATTCTGTTTTACAGTGGCTTCTCAGTGTAAGTGAGTCACGACTGTTTATCAGAATTTATGCTATTTTCAGAGTATTTCTCCAGTAATCATAGAGTGTGAAAAGTCACCAAGAAAATATTTAGCCTTTCTGATGCATATTTACTTAATACCAGCAATGCACTTGGGTCGTCCCTTCCACATTTTTACTCTAGATCTCAAAGGAGTACCTGATTTTAAGCTTTGATCTTTTTGCTTTTTTTTTTGATAAGAGAGGTCTATCAGCACTTAGTACATTCAGCAGTTTTACTAGTATCAGAACTTAAAAGATGAGTAGCATTATTCTAATTTGTGACTTAGTAATAAGATATACAAAGTAAACTTAACTAAGCTCAGTTATCAGAATTTGCTAGTGTCATAAGATTTCCACTTGAAATAATTACTTCTTCCATGGAATCATTTGTTTATTGAAGACTACTAGGTCAGTATCTAGCACAGTTATCCTCATAGGATTGAATCGGTACTAGAACAGACATATCACTTATCAGAGTTTAGAAACATATATCAGACAACAGTCAGTACTTAAAGACATTTATCAATTAAGCACAGAATATACAATGAGATTAATTCTGTAAATACTGAGCATAAAGTCTGATAACACAGAACAAGTCTAAGCAGATTTAGAGAAAGAACCTGAAAATCATTCCAAGTTCATTTACCAATCTTGTAAAAGTAGCTTCACATAATGGTTTTGTGAAGATATCTGCCAACTGTTGATCTGTGGGAACAAAATGCAATTCCACTGTACCTTCATCCACATGTTCCCTGATGAAGTGGTACCTGATGATGATGTGCTTTGTCATTGAGTAGTTGAACTGGATTACCTGTCATAGCAATAACACTTTGATTATCACAGTAAATAGGGATTTTGAAATATGTTAACCCATAATCCAGTAACTGATTCTTCATCCAAAGAATCTGTGCACAACAGCTTCCTGCAAGCAATATACTCTGCTTCTGCAGTTGATGTGGAAATGGACTTTTGTTTCTTGATGTACCAAGAAACCAATCTGCCTCCAAGAAATTGGCAAGCTTCCACTTGTGCTTTTCCTGTCAATTTTGCAACCTGCAAAATCTGCATCTGAGTAACCTATTAGTTTAAAATCTGATTCTCTAGGATACCATAATCCCTAGAGCAGCTGTCCTTTAAGATACTTAAAGATTCTTTTTACAGCTGTTGAGTGAGGTTCTCTTGGATCTGCTTGAAATCTTGCACAAAGACAGGTAGCATACATGATATCAGGTCTACTAGCAGTTAGATAGAGTAGAGAGCCAATCATACCTCTGTAGTCAGTAATATCTACTGATTTACCGGTATCCTTATCTAGTTTTGTTGCAGTGGCCATTGGAGTAGATGCACTTGAACAATCTTGCATTCCAAATTTCTTTAGCAAGGTTTCTGGTGTACTTGGTTTGACAAATAAAAGTGCCTTCCTCATTCTGCTTGACTTGAAGGCCCAGAAAATAGCTAAGTTCCCCCATCATACTCATCTGATATCTTGACTACATTAGTTTGGCAAACTTCTTGCAAAGTTTGTCATTTGTAGATCCAAAAATGATATCATCAACATAAATCTGGACCAGAAGTAAGTCCTTTCCATGGTTGAGGTAGAACAGTGTTTTGTCTATTTTCCCTCGTTGAATCCACTTTCAGAAGAAATTGAGCTAAAGTCTCATACCATGCTCTAGGAGCTTGCTTAAGTCCATAAAGTGCTTTGTCAAGTCTGTAGACATAGTCTGGATGTTTGGTATCTACAAAACCTGGAGGTTGTTCAACATATACCTCTTCCTCCAATTCTCCATTGAGAAAAGCACTTTTCACATCCATTTGAAAGACAGTAAACTTTTTGTGAGCAGCATAAGCCAAAAATATCCTTATGGCTTCTAACCTAGCAACTGGTGCAAATGTTTCATCATAATCAATTCCCTCCTGTTGAGAATATCCTTTTGCAACCAGCCTTGCCTTATTCCTTGTAATTATGCTATCACTGTCAGTTTTGTTTCTGAATACCCACTTTGTACCAACAACAGATCTATTCTTTGGTCTTGGTACTAGGGTCCAGACTTTGTTTCTTTCAAATTCATTCAACTCTTCCTGCATTGCTTGCAACCAATCAGCATCTTGAAGAGCTTCTTCCACTTTCTTTGGCTCAGTCTGAGAGAGAAAAGAATTGTAAAGACACTCATTTGAAGTACCTGTTCTAGTTCTGACACCTGCATCAGGATTTCCAATTATCAAATCAGGTGTATGTGATTTTGTCCACTTCCTTGCAGATGGAAGGTTTTCTCTAGAACTGGATGCTCCCCCATGATCCATGCTATCTTCATTTTCATTTTCTGATGCTCCCCCTGAAACTATGCTCTCTGAGTTGGATTCTGCAGTATTTAGATTTTCAGCACTATCAGAACTTGGCTTATCAGAACTTGACGAATCAGAACTTGAAGAGCCACATGCATGTTCGGATGTTTCTTGAGATGTGGTAGGATCTTGAGTATGCTCCCCCTGTATAGGTGCATCTTCCTTTAATGTAGTCACCACAGTTTCAATAACATCAGAGTTTAATCCATCAGAGTTTGCAGTATCAGGACTTGGACTGTTAGGATTTTCAGTATCAGAATATGAGTCTTCATTTTCAAATCTCAGCTGATCATGGTCAACGAAATCTTTAAGACCGGTGATCTTCTTGTCATCAAAAGAGACATTGATAGATTCCATGACCACTTTTGTTCTCAAATTATAGACTCTGAAGGCTTTTGTGGAAAGTGGATATCCAACAAAGATTTCTTCATCAGCTTTTAGATCAAACTTTGATAGCTGTTCAGGATGAGTCTTGAGAACAAAACACTTGCATCCAAATACATGAAAATATTTCAGATTTGGCTTCTTTTTCTTCACCATCTCATATGGTGTTTTTCCATGCTTGTTAATGAGTGTTGCATTTTGAGTAAAACAAGCAGTCTGCACAGCTTCAGCCCAGAAATAGGTTGGAAGCTTTGCTTCTTCAAGCATTGTACGTGCAGCTTCAATGAGAGTTCTATTCTTCCTTTCAACAACTCCATTTTGCTGTGGAGTTCCAGGAGCAGAAAATTCCTGCTTTATTCCATGGCTTTTGCAGAACTCTTCCATTATCAAATTCTTGAACTCAGTGCCATTATCACTCCTTAAAATTTTCACAGAATCTTTGACCATTTTATCCAGCTGTTTGACATGATCAATCAAGATAGATGCAGTTTCACTTTTTGTGTGCAAGAAATACACCCATGTGTATCTGGTGAACTCATCCACTATGACCAACGCATACTTCTTCTTTGCAATAGACATGACATTTACTGGACCAAATAAATCAACATGTATAAGATGATAAGGCTCAAGAATTGATGAATCAGTCTTGCTCTTGAATGAAGATTTTCTTTGTTTGGCTTTCTGACATGAATCACAAAGACCATCAGGAGCAAATACTGTGTTTGGCAATCCTCTCACAAGATCTTTCTTGACCAGTTCATTTATATTGTTGAAATTTAAATGAGAGAGTTTCTTATGCCAATTCCAGCTTTCTTCAATTGATGCTCTACTTAACAGACAGATTGCAGAGCCATCAGTACTTGTTGAAAGCTTAGCTTCATAAATGTTACCACGTCTGTATCCTTTCAGAACAACTTTGCCTTTAGATTTACTCATAACTTCACAGTGTTCTTCAAAGAAATCAACATGATAACCTCTGTCACATATTTGATTTATACTCAGTAGGTTGTGTTTAAGTCCTGAGACCAGAGCTACTTGTTTAATTATGACATTTCCAAGATTGATATTGCCATATCCCAATATTTTTCCAATGTTGCCATCTCCATAAGAAACACTTGGGCCAGCTTTCTCCACAAAGTCTGATAGCAGGGCCTTATTTCCAGTCATATGTCCTGAACATCCACTGTCCAGAACTAGAATATTTTTCCTATTGCCCTACAATCACAAAGACCACTAATTATTAGTTTTAAGGACCCAGACTTGCTTGGATCCTTTGGCCTTATTAAGTTTGTTAACATTTGCAGTGGATTTAGCATCAGAGTTTATGTTAACATTTTTCTTATCAGAATTTACATTATCAGACTTTGAATCAGAATTTACACTAGAAGGAACAATGGAAACTTTCTTCAAAGAAGGTTTTATTTGATAATAATCATAGTACAAACTATGATATTCCTTACAAGTATAAATGGAATGCCATAAACTACCACAATGAAAACAAGGATTTTGTGGTTTGTATCTAACAGACTGACTCTTAACTCCTGATTTTGAAGGTAAGGAGTTAATATTCTTATTTTTCCTGCAAAAAGAAGCCAGATGGTTAGAACTTCCACAGTTATGACATGTTTTCCTAGGAGCATCAGGAACAGGTTTATAATTATTGCTTTTATTCACACCTTCCTTTCCATTCCTATTTTTCCTAGGTGATTTTACCTTGTTTGCATTCTTGACATCTTTCAGCTTATGCTTAAGCTGCTTCTTTGTCATTAAGCTTATGTTTACTTCAGCTGTCTTTTCCTATTTTAGTTTGTCAGAAGTTAATTCCTCTTTAACTTCTGATTTCTCATTATCAGACTTTACAGTTACAAACTTAACAGGTTTTAACTTTGGCTTTTGCTTAACAACAGGCTTAATTTCTTCAGTTCCTTTATCATTCTTATTCTCTCCATAACCTAAGCCCTCTTTCCAATTTTCACTACTTAGCAAATTTTGAGTTGTTCTGCCGGAGTTAGTCCAAGTCCTGATTATCTCTCTTTCCTTTTCTAACTCAGTTTTTAGAGATTCATTCATTTTTAGCACTTCATCCCTTACATAAAAAGCATCATCTCTATCCTTCTGAGTTTGATGGAACATGACTAACTCTTTTTCTAAGAAATCATTCCTTTTCTTAAATGCAAGATTTTCAGAAGTTAATCTTTCACATGTTAAAGTTTGGTCTCTATAGCTGACAAACATGGTTTTAAGATATCTTCTCAACTCATTAATATCATCAATATGAAAAGCATAAGTAGTCTGAGGTACCTTTGTTTCAGCAGCTTCAGAACTGCTCTCAGCACTTTCTTTATCAGCATTTGCCATCAATGCATAGTTCTCCTCACTTTCAGAGTCTGAAGTGTCTGTCCAGCTTTTCTGCTTTGTGACAAGAGCCTTGCCTCTGTCACCCTTTACCTTCTTGCAGTCAGGAGATATGTGGCCTTTCTCACCACAGTTATAGCATTTAACATTGGTGTAATCTCCTCTGTCAGACTTTCCTCCTCTGCCTTCAGATCTTCTGAAATTCTTCTTATCAGCACTTATGCCTTTCCTGGAAAACTTCTTTCCCTTCCTGAACTTCCTGTATGCAATCTTTGTGATTCCTTTCACCATAAGAGCACACAGCTTCATCATCTCCTCATCAGCATCAGTCTCAGGCAAGCTTTCAGAATCTGAGTCATCATCACTCTCAGAACTTGATGACTCAGTATCAGACTTTATGAAAAGAGCTTTACCCTTGTCTTTCTTTGAGGAAGCTGCTTTGGGGAATTCTTCTTCAGCCTTAAGAGCAACTGTCCTTGACTTTCCTCCTTTCCTCTTGCTTCTTTGTTCCATCTCCAGCTCATGAGTCTTGAGCATTCCATAAATTTCGTCAAGAGTTGTTTCATCAAGATTGTAGTTGTCTCTTATTGTCGTTGCCTTCAAATCCCAGCATTCAGGAAGAGCTAACAGGAACTTAAGGTTTGAATCTTCAAGATCATACTCTTTATCAACCAATGACAAATCATTCAAAAGTTTGACAAATCTATCATATAAATCATTCAATGGCTCATTAGTCTTTGAGTCAAAGTGTTCATACTCTTGAGTGAGTATTGTCTTCCTGTTCTTCTTAATTGTGTCAGTTCCCTGACACCTTGTTTCCAGAGCATCCCATATCTCCTTAGCAGTCTTGCAGTTGATTACCCTGTTTGACATTACATTATCAATGGCACTATGCAGTAAGTGTCGTACCTTAGCATCCTTAGCAATTGATGCTATGTCCTCAGCAGTATAATCACTCTTCTCCTTTGGTACGGTCATTGCTGCTTCACCTGCAACTGCAACAACGAGTTTGGTTGGTTTGTGAGGACCTTCCTTGATTCTATCCAGGTATTCTGGATCTGTTGCTTCCAGGAACATGGTCATCCTTACCTTCCATATGGGATATTCAGATGGTCTCAGTATGGGGACTCTGATGGTCTCATACCAACTCTGAATTTGTGTCTTTGGTGGTTCCTCAGTTGTGGTAGGCTTAGTTGGAGTTTCTGTGTCCGACATGATTGTGTTTGGATCTTTAACTGTATGTAAGTTAACAGATAGGCTCTGATACCAATTGTTAGGTCACACACACACTGTAGAGGGGGTGAATACAGTGTATAGTACACTCAAATCGAACTTTAAGAACTTAAGTAACAGAAAACAAACTTTATTGAAACAATAAACTCTGTTACAGTAAATAAACTGTTACCTCTCAGTGATGAACAAATATCACGAGAGCTGCTAGGGTTACAATGAATAATCTTTTCTAATAATGATAACACTTATAGTGTAAACCCTATGTCTGTGTTTATATACTACACAGTTACAATATAATCGCTAATTGATATGGAATATAATTCTGCTTCCTAAAATATATCAATCAGATATCTTTTCTTCCAAGTATTCCATTCTTCACGGAATTCCTTCTTCATGCATATCTCTTCTTATGTTTATCTCAATCTTCTTTCCTTTAATCAGCTACTGTCCTTATCTGATTGTCCTTCAGCACTTAAGTTCTGATATCTATCTTCTGATGATTATCTCCTGATAATATAAGTACTGATATCCTTAAGTCCTGACTTCCAGTATAAGTACTGATCAACAGTTAAGTACTGATTTATCCTGTTCATGTAAGATCTGAAAGCTAAACATAAAACATATTAGCCATGACATTATCAAATATATCTAACATCCACTTTCCACAAAAGCCTTCAGAGTCTATAATTTGAGAACAAGAGTGGTCATGGAATCTATCAATGTCTCTTTTGATGACAAGAAAATTACTGGTCTTGAAGATTTTATTGACCATGATCAGCTGAGATTTGAAAATGAAGACTCAAATTCTGATACTGAAAATCCTGACAGTCTAAGTCCTGATACTGTAAACTCTGATGGATTAAACTCTGATGGTATTGAAACTGTGGTAACTATGCCAAAGAAAGATGCACCTATGCAGGGGGAGCATACTCAAGATCTTACCACATCTCAAGAAGCATCAGAATATACATCTGGCTCTTCAAGTTCTGATTCGTCTAGTTCTGATAAGCCAAGTTCTAATAGTGTTGAAAATCTAAATTCTGAAGAATCCAACTCAGAGTGCATAATTTCAGGGGGAGCATCAGAAAATGAAATTGAAGACATCATGGATCATGGGGGAGCATTCAGTTCTAGAGAAAACCTTCCATCTGCAAGGAAGTGGACTAAATCACATACACCTGATTTGATAATTGGAAATCCTGATGCAGGTGTCAGAACTAGAACAGGTACTTCAAATGAATGTCTTTACAATTCTTTTATCTCTCAGACTGAGCCAAAGAAAGTGGAAGAAGCTCTTCAAGACGCTGATTGGGTGCAAGCAATGCAGGAAGAGTTAAATGAATTTGAAAGAAACAAAGTCTGGACCCTAGTGCCTAGACCAAAGAATAGATCTGTTGTTGGTACAAAGTGGGTATTCAGAAACAAAACTGACAGTGATGGCATAATTACAAGGAATAAGGCAAGGCTGGTTGCAATAGGATATTCTCAACAGGAGGGAATTGATTATGATGAAACATTTGCACTAGTTGCTAGGTTAGAAGCCATAAGGATATTTTTGGCTTATGCTGCTCACAAAAAGTTTACTGTCTTTCAAATGGATGTGAACAGTGCTTTTCTCAATGGAGAATTGGAGGAGGAAGTATATGTTGAACAACCTCCAGGCTTTGTAGATTCCAAACATCCAGATTATGTCTACAGACTTGATAAAACACTTTATGGACTTAAGCAAGCTCCTAGAGCATGGTATGAGACTTTAGCTCAGTTTCTTATGGAAAGTGGATACAACAGAGGAACAATAGACAAAACATTGTTCTACCTCAACCATGGAAAGGACTTACTTCTGGTCCAGATTTATGTTGATGATATCATTTTTGGGTCTACAAATGACAGACTTTGCAAGAAGTTTGCCAAACTGATGCAGTCAAGGTATCAGATGAGTATGATGGGGGAACTTAGCTAGTTTCTGGGCCTTCAAGTCAAGCAAAATGAAGAAGACACTTTTATTTGTCAAACTAAGTACACCAGAAACTTGCTGAAGAAATTTGGAATGCAAGATTGTTCAAGTGCATCCACTCCCGTGGCCACTGCAACAAAACTGGATAAGGATACTGGTAAATCAGTAGATATTACTGATTACAGAGGTATGATTGGCTCTCTACTCTATCTAACTGCTAGTAGACCTGATATCATGTATGCTACCTGTCTTTGTGCAAGATTTGAAGCAGATCCAAGAGAACCTCACTTAACAGCTGTGAAAAGAATTTTCAAGTATCTTAAGGGCACAGCTGATCTGGGATTGTGGTATCCTAGAGAATCAGATTTTAAACTAATAGGTTACTCAGATGCAGATTTTGCAGGTTGCAAAATTGACAGGAAAAGCACAAGTGGAAGCTACCAATTTCTTGGAGGCAGATTGGTTTCTTGGTTTAGCAAGAAATAAAAGTCAATTTCCACATCAACTGCAGAAGCAAAATATATTGCTGCAGGAAGTTGTTGTGCACAGATTCTTTGGATGAAGAATCAGTTACTGGATTATGGGTTAACATATTTCAAAATTCCTATTTACTGTGATAATCAAAGTGCTATTGCTATGACAGGTAATCCAGTTCAACACTCTATGACAAAGCACATCGGTATCAGGTACCACTTCATCAGGGAACATATAGATGAAGGTATAGTGGAGTTGCACTTTGTTCCAACAGATCAACAACTAGCAGATATCTTTACAAAACCATTGTGTGAAGCTACCTTTACAAGATTGGTAAATGAACTTGGAATGGTTTCAGGTTCTTTTTCTAAATTTGTTTAGTTTTGTTCTGTTGCATCAGACTTTATGATCAGTATTTACAGAATTTAATCTCTTTATGTATTCTGTACTTAATTAAAAAATGTGTTTAAATACTGACTGTTGTCTGATATATGTTTCTAAACTCTGATAAGGGATATGTCTGTTTAAGTAACTATTCAATCCTATGAGGATAACTGTTCTAGATGCTGAACTAGTAGTCTTCAATAAACAAGGGATCCCATGTAAGAAGTAATTATTTCTGTGGAATTTATTGACACAAGCAAATTCTGATAATTGAGCTTAGTTGAGTTTACTTTGTCTATCTTATTACTAAGTCACAAACTAGAATAATGCTACTCATCTGTTAAGTTCTGATGCTAGTAAATCTGTTGAATGTACTAAGTGCTGATAAACCTCACTTATCAAAAGAAAAAGCAAAAGAATCAAGGATTAAAATCAGGTACTCCTTTGAGATCTAGAGTAAAAATGTGGAAGGGAAGACCCAAGTGCATTGCTGGTATTAAGTAATATGCATCAGAAAAGCAAATAATATATTTTCTTGGTGACTTTTCACACTCTATGATTACTGAAGAAATACTCTGATAACAGCATAAATTCTGATGAGCAGTCGTGACTCACTTACACTGAGAAGCCACTGTAAAATGGAATTCAAAAAGATGCATAAAATTAGCACACAATAGTTGAGGTGGACTCATGCATGAACTCATTCAACAGTAGGTTTCAGAATAATGACAGCTCTTTAGCAAAGTGTTAGTTATGCCTTATTTCTAAGATGTACTGAAGTGAATCAGACTTTACTCTTTGTCTGATATTTAGCATAATGCACACACTAATCACTCCATATGAATGATGAAAATTACTGTGGTGATCTATGTTGTTTTAGATGAACAGTCATTATTTCACATTGCACAAATTCCGAGGACACGTTCTGATTACATATTCTGATGATTAAGTTCTGAAGAATATAAATCAGAATTTGTGAGAGGACTTACTAAGATAGGCATTTCTTTTTCAAGTTAAGAAATTATGTTCTGATGACTGTTAAGTACTGATATAAGTCTAAGTTCTGATATTAACGTATGATTCCTTACTTGACTTAATTGTGGATAAAATTTGGAAACAGTCTCAGTTTAAACCTGAATATGTTGAAGTGGAAGATTAATTGTAATAACCCCAATTTTTGGGAAATTTTTGAAACCCTTATGAATAGTGTTTTTGCTGAATGAGAAAACTTTTCATGCCACACTATGTAGGGGTTCTGATATGGATATTCTGAGATTTTATTAGTACTTTATATGGGATATAAGTGTATGTAAAGATCGTCAGAATCCAAATCCGAACACTTTGATTTTTCCCGGAAATCCACCAGATACAGAAAGAATTGAGTATAAGGTAACAGAATAAAAAGGATTTAAATTAAAGGATTATAATAGAGGATCATAAAAAGGAATATAATGTATTGAGAAAGGTTAAGGGAACCAAAGTAATAAGATCCCGGGTATGATCCTTCAAAGGATAAACGAGAACGAAAGTTAAGCGAACCGTATAACAGATCAGCGGTCATTAGGCAAACAATTAGGAAGTTAATCAAAGGGATTAGAGAGAGTGATGTCACCCAACCAATGAGAAGAGGACAAGGAGGGAAAGATGACATCACCACATGACATGGGCATGACATGGGAAGGAAGGAGATGTGGTGGCTTTTTAACCACACAAAATCAAGGGCAACAAGGTAATTAACTAAATCAAACACAAAAACAAGTCAACCAAGCCAAGCAAATTCATTCTTCATCAAAATCAAAAAGAAACCAAGGCATTGTTCATCTTTGCTCTCGGCTTTTTATCATTTTAAAGGGCAAGAAATTCAAAACTCAAGATCCAAGCCTCCTAAATTGGTAAGATAATTCCCTAATCATCTTTATGCTTAGTTAGGGCTATATCATGAGTTTAAGCCATCAATTCCTTCTCAATCTTCTTCATTTAATCAAAGAAGAAGACAATGAATAGTGTTTTCAAGTTTTTAACTTGAAGTTTTTCTTGTTTTCCTTGAAGATCCAAGCATTCCTAAGACTTCTCAAAGCTTCTTAAGGCTTCCTAGCTCCTCCCACCACTTCAAGGAAGGTATACCATCTCCAAACCCTAGATTCCTATGTATTATAAGATGATTTTGATTAGTAGGGTGATATGGTAGCTTAATGTTGGTGATTTAGAGTTTGGGATTGAATTGGTATTGAAATGGAATGGTAAATGTTGTTGTTTAGATTAAAAGAACTTAAGTATGATTAAAGTTAAGCTTAGGCATAAGTATGAATGATTAAATTGAATTGGTTGGGGTTGTTATGATGTGATGAGGATGGATGTTGGTTGTATGTTGGATTTGAGGTTGATTTGGAATGGGTTTGAATGGTTTAAAATATTGGAAATCGCGTAAACATAGCCGTCGTAACGTCCAATTTTCTTTGGACTGTTTTTGTGCATAGCATTAGGACCCGAGAACCCCCTGCTAGGTTATGACCACTTCCATGTTTAGATAGCTCATGTTACGAGCTTCATTTTGATATGTAGTTCGTTCGATTCCGATGCACGGTTTAGGAGAAACGACCGTTTCAAGTAACGGCGTTTCGCGAACGAAACTTTTCCCCTCGCCTTACTTTGAAACATAGGTTAAAGACCAATAAGGGTTAATTAATGTATGAAACATTTATGGTAAGTGTGTTAGGCAGTTGGTAAGACACTCGCGAAGGAATCGCTTTAAAACTCGTAAAGGTTAAATTATTAAAAATGGTGGAGCCGAGGGTACCCGAGTGACTTAAGCGAATCAGTGAGCGCAAAACAAGCGTTAGAGTCTAAGTTAGTTAAAGTATAGATTTACAAGTGATTTTGGTTTAATTCCAACTTACTTGTTGTTTATAGGTTACCAGACTCGTCCCGAGCCTTTTATCACCCCAAGTCGCTCAGGCAAGTTTTCTAACCGTTATAACTGTTGTTGTGATGTATATATGTATATGCATTATCTTGCGATAGATGCATGTTGGTTAATTAGCAAATGTTGCAATATATTGAAGCATGCTGCTATGGTATATATATATGCATGCCTGTTTCGTATTCTTTCCATATATATCTGTTGATTCAGTTGATAATACCTATGCTAGAGGATAGCGGTAATTTGCATATACCCTTAGTATAGGGACCCAAAGGTGAAAATATTTTCTAAAACCGGGAGTCGAGGATCCCGAGTAGATTTTGTATATATGGATATAAATATATATATATATATACTTATATATATATATATGGTCATAGTTTTCAAAACTATTAATCGAATAAGGTTTATTCGATAACTTTAACTTTATTTTATTATTGAATATTATTTCGAATATTATTCGAAGGCTTATGACTCCTTTATATTAAATGAATATTATTTTGAATATTCATTCGAAGGCTTATGACTCCTTTATATTAAATGAATATTATTTTGAATATTCATTCGAGGGCTTATGACTCTTTTATATTATTTATTGAATATTATTTGAATATTCATTTGAGGGCTTATGACTCAGTTTATATTATTTAATGAATATTATTTGAATATTCATTTGAGGATCTATGACTCCGATTATTTGCTGAGATATATTCTTTATTTTATTAAAGAATAAGGTGTCAATAATCAAACTTATTTTCGATTATTCAAATAAAGATAATACTTTCATATAAGTATGTCTTTGGTTATTTAATACTCGTTTCAAGTATAAGTTTTAATACTTCTACTTCAATTATTTTTATAAAGATTATTCTTTATGGGAATATTATTTAAATAATAATATTCAGACATTTTCTAAATATTCTGGGGACTGATTTACTTCATTAAATCAGCTTTACTCCAAACACTTTTTAAAGTGTTTTCGAGTCTTCAAAATGATTTTTAAAAGTTAGAGCGGATCCCAAAACTCATTTTTATATTTAAGATCTTCCTTTTTAAGGGGATTTAAATACTCGCTCAAAACCTGAGGGATCCGGCTCTGTGGTGTATTTTATATTCGCAACACGGTTGCAGTTTTGGTAAATGAATTGATTACTTACCCAACGTTCGGGAAGTAAGTCCATCTATTGAGTCGGCATAAGCAACATGGGCTCAGTGGGCGTCCATGATAGTGTAAGTGGCTCAGTGGGAGTCCATCAAATGCATATGTGGCTGAGTGGCAGTCCAACATAAGGTCCTATTACGACCAGGGTGATGACCAGTGGGGAATTCGTCCATCTACTAGTAGAAAAGGTTACTTATGGGTATCTTTGCCTGATCAGCGAGATATCTGGTTTATGCCAAATTCTTTTCCTTTCCAAATTTATTGGATATTGCAACTCTGTTCATACTTTACATGACAGAGGTTTTCAGGAAATGTATAAAGAAGATGTATATGTGGATATATATATATATATATCAGAACTTAATGAAGTATATCCTAACTTCACTTCCTTTAATAATATTTCAAAGATTGAATCTATTCAAATCTTGTATTGTAGTCTCATCTATGTGATGAACCTTTGAAACTAATTATAACTTGAACGGTGGTAGTTCAAGTAGTATTTGGAAAAGATATAAGTATATTGAAGTATCTGGTAACTTCATTTTTTTTTAAACTTATATCTAGTAAATGATTATCTTATGCATGACAAAGATTTTCAGAAAAACGTTGAGACAAGGTTAGATATATGAGATCACCTTGCAACGGTATTTTTATACAGTTATACACTGGAACTCTGTGTGTATTATGCATGGAAGAGGACTTCCCATATTTTGAAAAGTATATATGTATATATATATATATACTGAATATTTTGCGACTTCATCGCATTAAGATATCAACTTGGTTCATTTCTTTTGACCAAGACTTTCATGAGTATTATGAGTAGGCTCATATATTGTAAATCATTATACATATTATTTTGGTGGGCTTGCTGCTCACCCTTGCTTTATTTTTTCATCACACAACAACAGTTAGGAAAGATGGCCAGACTCCAGCAGACCCAGCGCAAGCGCGTAGGAAGCGTCCCGCGTCTTCCCGTTGATGTTGTAGCTGCTATAGCTGCAGAGGTAGATCTATTGTAGATCAGACCATCTACTTTTGAGAATCAATTATGTATAATTATAACTTGTGGCAGATAATGGCAATTAACTGTAAATTTATCAAATAATCATTTTGGGTTGTAATAACTTTTAAATTGTGGATTCAAAGACTTGTACTTATTTAAATTTCATCTCTGAGACTATAACGGGTTGTGGTGTGTGTTAGTGTGGGGTCACAGCATAAGGTTATTTATTATTAATTAAGTGAAGTGATATTGTGGAAAGAAAGACCGTGACGACCCGGATCCCCGACCCCGGATCTGGGGGTGTTACAGAAATGGTATCAGAGCGAAGCGTTATAAACCTCAGAGATGATGGGACGTTAAGATAATAAGTTCACTAAGATAATAAGAACTCTTGCCAAGTTCATAGTCGGACTACCTAACGTAGTACTGACAGTTAAAACCCTTATGGGAACCCTTATAAATGTAGCGGTAGAGGCAAAGTTCGTTATCGTATATGGTAGCGGGACACCGAACCCTGAGGTTGAGGAGCAACAACGCGATGATGTATTATTACTTATTGGAGATCAGATTATGGATCCGATAGAGCGTCCTAACGCAGGACCGGATGATGTTGATATTGAGGATGTAGCGGTTGAGGATGTTGTCCTAGAAGGGATTGTTGCTGTGGAGGATCCCGTGGAGGATCCTGACAAGAATGAATAAAGGACCACTGAGGAATTGATGACCGTGGTTAGGGAAACTACCAGAGGTAGGATTGGTCGGTCACTACCGGAGGTTCGTTCAAGTTTGTAAAGATAGTAGCCCCCTTTAACGAGGCTTACTCGTAAGACTGAGAAGATCGAATGGACAGAGAAATGCGAGAACAGCTTTCAAGAACTGAAGCAAAGGTTGGTGACGACCCCTATGCTGGCGTTGCCGGATGGAAAAAGGAGATTCTGTGAAGTGTAGTGACGCTTCGCATAAGGAATTAGGGTGCTTCTTATATAGCACAGCAAGATAATCGCGTCTGCGTCAAGACAATTAAGGGAATAAAAAATTTGATATCCCCACCCATGAGCTTGGGCTCGTGGCAATAGTTTTGCCCTAAAGATTGGAGGCAATATTTGTATGGAGAGGAGTGCGAGATTTACCTAAGCCATAAGTACTCTAGTACATTTTCCCGTAGAAAGAGCTCAATATACGCCAGAGGAGGCGGTTAGAGCTAATCAAGAATTATGAGTGGGAGATTCCTTATCATTCGGGGAAAGCCAATGTGGTGGCTGATGCCCTTAGTAAAAAGGAGAGACTCAAGATGATAATGTCTTTGGGAGAGTTGATAAGAGATTTTGAGAAAATGGAAATAGTAGTGAAGGTAACCGGAGCCGGTACCGAAAAGCTGCTTGAGATTGCAATAGAGACCAAATTATTGGAAAAGAGCATATTGTGCCAGAAAAAGGTGATGAATGAAGGCAGAGAGCCAACAAATAAATATGAGATTAATACCGAGAAAGATGATAAGGGAATAATGAGGTATTCCTATAAAATTTGGGTTCCAAATGTTTAAGAGCTTAAAGATGAGATCCTAGATGAAAGTTTAGTAGTTCAAGGAATAAGATTTAGGGCAAACCCTGAATGTGATAGTCAGGGAGGACGCCATCAAGATAGAAGGAACCCATAACATAATGAAGTGGAAAATGAGGATTCTAACGTATAAAATAACCCCAAGTATGAGAGAAGGATGAAACATTTCATACTGAGAAAATAGAAGTCGAGCAAGATAAGGAGACCCGAGACGGTACTCCTATATGGAAATTCATGGACCTGTCTAGACAGAACTTAGACTATTATCCCCAACCACCACCTTGAGGAAACAATGCAATAGGAAATTCTTTCAGGACCTTTAAGTCTCTAAGCTCTCAGAGTTCCAAGGAACAGGTTGACCTAGTCGAGGCAAGAGCCTGGCTAAAGGAAATAGAGGAATCATTTGAGATTTTGAATGATTGACGAACCACAAAAGACTATTTTTGTCACTTACTCTCCTAAGAGAGAGACCACCCGCTAATGAAAGACCAAGAAAGGCACGGAGCCAGAGATTATAATAAACTGATTTGAGTTTAGTCAATTGTTTTTGGGAAAGTACTTCCCAAGGTTATGGAATAGTGTAAAAGCTTTAGAGCCAGAACAAAGGCAGATGAGTATGATGAATTATGAATCTAAGTTGTAAAAGTTATCAAAATTCGTTCTGAAGACACGAATCCAGAATGACGGGATGTTTGAAATCAATGCTTATGTTGTGTTGGTTCATGAAATAACGATAAGAAAAAGGAATATAAAGGCAAGAGAGTTTGAGGAATGATAAGGGAGTTGGGTATGAGGAAACCCTAAAGACTCGTAGAAATAGAAATAGAAAAGTATGCATTCGTCAGGATGAGGGTGATTCACCATGAGTTAAAATTGATGGTTGAAGGCATAAGAGTTATGTATATTTTATCCCCTTTAAGTTGGGAGGATTCGAGGAAACCTTGAGGTAATTCGAAGGATAAATAATGAGACGCGGATAGACTGAGGAGACAAGAAAGTAAGAAATTAAGAAAATTGGATGAAGGAAGTGACCTTCAAGAATGGGAAATGTAAGACCGGTGGCTTGATACCCAGAAAGGGAGACGCCAGGTATGAAAGATATCCCAACATTGAGGTGACTGTTGAGATAAACAACAAAAGTAAATAAGGAATTATTAAGAAGAGGTTCACGTTGAACACGACAAACATCTTCTAGAACATCCCTGTTATCATTACTGAATCAGGCAAGAAAAGCGGATAACCGTTCTTATCTTTTAGAGGCCATATTGATTGACCTCATTTTGAATACAGATGTTATTGTGAAATTAGGCATATACTATCGAGGTGGGAATGATTGAATAAGATACCCTTATCAGGGATATATGACTTGATTTATCCATGGAAGGATGCATGTACCTTTTAAAGGTGAAATTAAGGATAGATAATCGGTAACTTAAAATGAATCCTAGGGGAATGCATAAAGGTTGACATTTCACCCTTAATAGGGATAATATGAGTTTTGATAGTATGAATTGGAAAGGATTAAGGTAATAGCAACCTTTAAGTATCAGTGGAGAAATTTTTCAGAAGTATATAGACAATGATTCTGGTATTAGTAAACGGTATTTTGATATGCCCTGTATCTAAGGAATACAAGAGGAACGATTCAAGAATAACCCTAGAGGTTTTACAAGGAGAAAGGTAATATTCAAAATTCTCAAGAATAGAAAGGTTGATAAAGGAAATGTGTCGTAATTATAATGATGCCAAGTGGGGCACGTGTTACACCACGAGAAAGTATGGATCGAACCAGTAATGGTCGAAATTGTTCAGGGCAATTAGGACTTAAGATAAAAGATGTTCTAAGTATGATTGAGAGTCAGTCGTGACAGTGATTAACCTCTAAAGATTGAGGCAATAACTTATGGAAAAATGGTGATATTTTTATTTTATTTTATTTTATTTACTCATCAGATTTTAAGGAAAACATCTTCACATAAGCTGTGATTGAAATAAGGTAGAAAATTTATTTGGAGGCGGTTAAAATGACATTGACTGTAAGGAAATTTTACTATCAGGAAAGGCCAAAGAGGTGGCCGACACTTTAAAGGTAAGAGGATAATTGTAGGCACTTGTGCCAAATGATACAGTGATGATGGTTAAAAGCTGAAGGTTGTATTATGGTTTGGAAGATTGACATTCCTTCTGATGACTGTGCAATACCCAGCCGTAATAGTAGTTGGTAAAGGCTTAATTCGTGTAATCGCCATGAGCGGGCTATCTATCTTGGAAGGCACTATCTTCAGATAAGCCAGGACCATGTTTCAAAAAGGACTAAACAAACCTTTGAGTTAAGTCTTCTATTGAAGGCATATGATTAAGAATGGTATTAACCTGCTATCGTTGCTTTGAGCGAAACTCTTCTGCAATTTTATCTGCTTCATGTCATGTATGTATGTTAGAATCAGGAGTATACTCCATGAATCATGAATGGTGATTATGTTACCTCCTTAGAAGGATTTGATACGACATGTATGGACTCCGTATGGTTAGCTATTAAGACTTCATGGAAAATGAATGACTACAGTAGGTCAACGATGGACACCCTAGTAGTGCAGGAATGATTCTGCGGGTAATGAGCCAATTAATTACAACCGTAAGAGTTGTATTGGAATGGATGTTGAGATTAAGTACCACTAATCGGGTCGTGGTAGTGTATAAGTTATCATTGATAGACGAATTAAGTAGAGTATCTACCTATTGAATATTTATTTCCCTCTTATGAAAAGAGAGTCGTATTATTATACGAGGAAGGTTGCGGTGCAAGCATAGAATTCTAGTGACGATGATGTATAGAATGAGATCCCAGATTCGATTTTCGATGTCGAGGGAGTTTCAAAGGTGATTGTGTATAAGCTCGAGGAAGAGTGTGGGTCCATAGAATGATGGACGGGATAGCGAAAATATTTAGGCATGGGAAATACGATGCTATAATGCTTAATGTTGATTTATATACGTATATGATTTGTTCTCCTATGACAAACCTCTATAGTTCAGAGGTAGGTTCCAAGCCAGATATTTTGTGGCAGTATATTTTTTTTCATATATACAATTCTCTTCAATCCGTTCTTTTCTCTTCTTTTCATTTCATGTAAGCTGAGAAGAACAACCCTTCCAGAAAGGGGAGGTATTGCCGAATGACTATCTATCTGTGTGATAGAAGCCTAGTAGGATACCATCTATTGTTTAATTGCTTGTCAAGTACTAAAGGTTGGCCACCTTCTGTACTAACTATGCGATATAACAAGTGTTCATGATCATAGTGATCTCTCAACAAATTCCTTTACTTCTATATGAAGGATTAAGCTTTCGAAAATAGAAACAGCTGAAAAAGGAGTAATAAAGTTTTGGTGGTATTCGGAATGGAAACACATTCGTGATACTAAGGTTGACGTGGTTATTAAAAGGTTATAGAACGCTAACGAGCAAAAGTATAACTAGTATAATATTAGGAACGGAGGGCAGTAGCGATTACGAACTGGAAAAGAATGGGTATTGAGAAGCAAAAGCTTAAATGCTAAAAGCTATAATGAGAGTCTGTGCAATAGACTTGAAAGAAATTGGAATGATCACTTAACACGGGTTGAGTTTTATTACGACAATAGATCATATGTCAGTGTTGAGGTATCGCCTTATGAGATCCTTGAGGGAAGACAATGTCGATCCCCCTTATGTTAGGATGAAGTTGTAGAGCGCAAGATGCTCAGACCAGCAGTAGTCCAAAGGACCAAGGATATGATAAATCTAATCAGAGGATGGCTGGTAGTAGCCCAAGATGGGAACACGAAGTATGTTAATTTAACACGAAAGGACAAGGAATGGGAAATAGGGGACCTAGTAATGTTATAGGTATCCCTTGGGTAAAGGGTTGATGAGATTCGGAAAGAAAGGAAAGTTAAGTCCACGAATTGTTGGACCCTTGGATATATTAAGACGTATTGGGAGGATAGCATATGAGCTAGCCCTAACCCCGAACATGTAGCAGGTCGTAACATGTTCCACGTATCAATGTTAAGGAAGTGTAATTCAGATGCCAGATAAATAGGGGCATATGAGCGCATAGACATGCAACCCGACGTAACCTATATGAAGTGACCAGGAAGGGTTATAGAGTGAAAAGGAACAAGTGCTTAGGAGAAGGATTATCAAACTAGGCAGAGTTTGGTGGTAGGACCACAATGTGGGAAAATTTACTTGAGAGTTAGAAAGTGCAATGCTAAGAAAGTATCCCTATTCATTTTCTATCTGATTCCGGGACGGAATCCTTTTAAGGAGGGGAGACTGTAATAACCCCAATTTTTGGGAAATTTTTGAAACCCTTATGAATAGTGTTTTTACTGAATGAGAAAACTTTTCATGCCACACTATGTAGGGGTTCTGATATGGATATTATGAGATTTTATTAGTACTTTATATGGGATATAAGTGTATGTAAAGATCGTCAGAATCCAAATCCGAACACTTTGATTTTTCCCGGAAATCCACCAGATACAGAAAGAATTGAGTATAAGGTAACAGAATAAAAAGGATTTAAATTAAAAGATTATAATAGAGGATCATAAAAAGGAATATAATGTATTGAGAAAGGTTAAGGGAACCAAAGTAATAAGATCCCAGGTATGATCCTTCAAAGGATAAACGAGAACGAAAGTTAAGCGAACCGTATAACAGATCAGCGGTCATTAGGCAAACAATTAGGAAGTTAATCAAAGGGATTAGAGAGAGTGATGTCACCCAACCAATGAGAAGAGGACAAGGAGGGAAAGATGACATCACCACATGACATGGGCATGACATGGGAAGGAAGGAGATGTGGTGGCTTTTTAACCACACAAAATCAAGGGCAACAAGGTAATTAACTAAATCAAACACAAAAACAAGTCAACCAAGCCAAGCAAATTCATTCTTCATCAAAATCAAAAAGAAACCAAGGCATTGTTCATCTTTGCTCTCGGCTTTTTATCATTTTAAAGGGCAAGAAATTCAAAACTCAAGATCCAAGCCTCCTAAATTGGTAAGATAATTCCCTAATCATCTTTATGCTTAGTTAGGGCTATATCATGAGTTTAAGCCATCAATTCCTTCTCAATCTTCTTCATTTAATCAAAGAAGAAGACAATGAATAGTGTTTTCAAGTTTTTAACTTGAAGTTTTTCTTGTTTTCCTTGAAGATCCAAGCATTCCTAAGACTTCTCAAAGCTTCTTAAGGCTTCCTAGCTCCTCCCACCACTTCAAGGAAGGTATACCATCTCCAAACCCTAGATTCCTATGTATTATAAGATGATTTTGATTAGTAGGGTGATATGGTAGCTTAATGTTGGTGATTTAGAGTTTGGGATTGAATTGGTATTGAAATGGAATGGTAAATGTTGTTGTTTTGATTAAAAGAACTTAAGTATGATTAAAGTTAAGCTTAGGCATAAGTATGAATGATTAAATTGAATTGGTTGGGGTTGTTATGATGTGATGAGGATGGATGTTGGTTGTATGTTGGATTTGAGGTTGATTTGGAATGGGTTTGAATGGTTTAAAATATTGGAAATCGCGTAAACATAGCCGTCGTAACGTCCAATTTTCTTTGGACTGTTTTTGTGCATAGCATTAGGACCCGAGAACCCCCTGCTAGGTTATGACCACTTCCATGTTTAGATAGCTCATGTTACGAGCTTCATTTTGATATGTAGTTCGTTCGATTCCGATGCACGGTTTAGGAGAAACGACCGTTTCAAGTAACGGCGTTTCGCGAACGAAACTTTTCCCCTCGCCTTACTTTGAAACATAGGTTAAAGACCAATAAGGGTTAATTAATGTATGAAACATTTATGGTAAGTGTGTTAGGCAGTTGGTAAGACACTCGCGAAGGAATCGCTTTAAAACTCGTAAAGGTTAAATTATTAAAAATGGTGGAGCCGAGGGTACCCGAGTGACTTAAGCGAATCAGTGAGCGCAAAACAAGCGTTAGAGTCTAAGTTAGTTAAAGTATAGATTTACAAGTGATTTTGGTTTAATTCCAACTTACTTGTTGTTTATAGGTTACCAGACTCGTCCCGAGCCTTTTATCACCCCAAGTCGCTCAGGCAAGTTTTCTAACCGTTATAACTGTTGTTGTGATGTATATATGTATATGCATTATCTTGCGATAGATGCATGTTGGTTAATTAGCAAATGTTGCAATATATTGAAGCATGCTGCTATGGTATATATATATGCATGCCTGTTTCGTATTCTTTCCATATATATCTGTTGATTCAGTTGATAATACCTATGCTAGAGGATAGCGGTAATTTGCATATACCCTTAGTATAGGGACCCAAAGGTGAAAATATTTTCTAAAACCGGGAGTCGAGGATCCCGAGTAGATTTTGTATATATGGATATAAATATATATATATATATATATACTTATATATATATATGGTCATAGTTTTCAAAACTATTAATCGAATAAGGTTTATTCGATAACTTTAACTTTATTTTATTATTGAATATTATTTCGAATATTATTCGAAGGCTTATGACTCCTTTATATTAAATGAATATTATTTTGAATATTCATTCGAAGGCTTATGACTCCTTTATATTAAATGAATATTATTTTGAATATTCATTCGAGGGCTTATGACTCTTTTATATTATTTATTGAATATTATTTGAATATTTATTCGAGGGCTTATGACTCAGTTTATATTATTTAATGAATATTATTTGAATATTCATTTGAGGATCTATGACTCCGATTATTTGCTGAGATATATTCTTTATTTTATTAAAGAATAAGGTGTCAATAATCAAACTTATTTTCGATTATTCAAATAAAGATAGTACTTTCATATAAGTATATCTTTGGTTATTTAATACTCGTTTCAAGTATAAGTTTTAATACTTCTACTTCAATTATTTTTATAAAGATTATTCTTTATGGGAATATTATTTAAATAATAATATTCAGACATTTTATAAATATTCTGGGGACTGATTTACTTCATTAAATCAGCTTTACTCCAAACACTCTTTAAAGTGTTTTCGAGTCTTCAAAATGATTTTTAAAAGTTAGAGCGGATCCCAAAACTCATTTTTATATTTAAGATCTTCCTTTTTAAGGGGATTTAAATACTCGCTCAAAACCTGAGGGATCCGGCTCTGTGGTGTATTTTATATTCGCAACACGGTTGCAGTTTTGGTAAATGAATTGATTACTTACCCAACGTTCGGGAAGTAAGTCCATCTATTGAGTCGGCATAAGCAACATGGGCTCAGTGGGCGTCCATGATAGTGTAAGTGGCTCAGTGGGAGTCCATCAAATGCATATGTGGCTGGGTGGCAGTCCAACATAAGGTCCTATTACGACCAGGGTGATGACCAGTGGGGAATTCGTCCATCTACTAGTAGAAAAGGTTACTTATGGGTATCTTTGCCTGATCAGCGAGATATCTGGTTTATGCCAAATTCTTTTCCTTTCCAAATTTATTGGATATTACAACTCTGTTCATACTTTACATGACAGAGGTTTTCAGGAAATGTATAAAGAAGATGTATATGTGGATATATATATATCAGAACTTAATGAAGTATATCCAAACTTCACTTCCTTTAATAATATTTCAAAGATTGATGTCCCACAGGAGGTACTCACCCACCTCCTGTTCTTCTATATGGATTACCATCGCCATCTGGAGCGATTGGAGGAGGAAAGTCTGGAAGCTCTCCGCCAGCAAGAGCGAATCATTCGACTCGCCATTCTGTTTGTCGAGAGTAGGAAGAAGAAATGATTTATTTTCTTCTTCCTGTTTTTCTTCATCATCAGCCTTGCCCTGCTTCTTGAGCTAGGACTAAGGCTGTTGATGTTAGGTTTAGCAGCTTAATGAAATCTTGTATAAGTTCTGATGTACTTTCAATTTCATGAATGTATTCTCTTGATATATTAATGAAATTTGTTTTTGTTTCAAGATTTTGTCTCTGAGATAATTTATAACGCATTGGTAAATCCTGATAAATAATCATATTCTGATGACCACGTAAATTCTGTTTTAATTTAAGTTCTGATTTTCCTTTATCAGTACTTACTCATCTGATTTATTTTGGTCATTTTCACTCAAATTTACTTTCAGAATATTGATGTTGTAGTGAGAAATAATTAAATAAGTGGGAACGGTTTCAATTTTGAATTAAAACTGTTTCACCGTCATTAATGGAATAACTGGGAAAGTGGAACGGTTTTTCCTTGAAAAACTGCAAGTGGGTAAGTAATGATTACTGTTTTCTCGAGCCCAGTAACTATCCATTATTACTGCATGTCTGACAGGTGTCCAACGGTAACATTTTTTTTGAGTATAAGTAAGAGAGAGAGAGGACTTTTTAATCCTTTATTTCTCTTCATACTTTTTCTCCCTACTTGCTTTTACTCTCCTTCTTCATCTAACGTGGGTTTTTCATACAGACATTTTATCAAACACCTAACAGGCACTCTTAAATCTCAATTTTTCACATGGCACCTAAGGATTTAATCATTGATGGAGCTAAATTTGTTCCAAACAACTATGCTGCAATTCTTGATCATGCTGAAGCTCCCTCTGAATTGCATTTTGTGCAAGATCTTCTTGCACACAGTGAGATTGGGTATGCATTGACCCAACCTTCAGTCTTTTCGAGCCAACAAGTTCTGACATTTTGGCGGACTGGGCACTTTGATAATGGTGGTACACATGGCACTCCCAGTATTATTTTCGAAGTGGGTGATTTTTCATATGCAGTCACTCCTGGTACAATACGCAAGGCTCTACATCTCCCAGAAGGATGTACCTTTCAATTCCAGAGGAATCAGCTCTTCAGGGGTTAATGGCCAATTTGGGGTATGAACAGAGTTTGGCAAAGCTTGGGCAGTTGAAACGGGCTCATATCAGAAGAGAACGGAGCTTCTTCTTCCACTGCATCACTAAAGCTTTTGGGAACAAGTGTTCGAATTTTGATGCTATCCCTATTATGAGTCAGCACATCGGGTATGCTATTATAAACCAAACTCATTTTAATTTTGCAACTGCTATAATTGGTTTTATTGGAGATAGGATGACAGAGGATAGGAATGTTGTTTACTTTGCTAGATTTTGTCAACTTATATATACTTTTTGTACTGATGAACCTCAATTAGTGAGTTCCTCAACTCCACCTTTTAAGGTTGCAAAATGCTACTTTAATGACCTGATAAATGCTGACACTAAGAAATCAGTGGTTAGACCTTTACAGATTCCTCAGTCTGTAAAACAAATCTTAGTAAATATTGATCCTGATACTTATAGATCTGTTTACTCTGATGTCCAACCAACAACAACCTCCCAAACACCACAACAACCATCAGCACCTACCACTCATTCTACTCAACCAACCCTCAGGCAATATATCAAATCCTATCTCTCCACTTCACAGACAGTTCAACCCTCATCCTCAGTACCTACTGTGAAGCCTTCATCTTCCAAACCTAAGAGGACAAAGACTGTTCCTCAAACACCTCAAAAGAGAAGGAAGATTGCTTTGAGAGATGAATCTGATACTGAGAAACAGGTTCCTTCTTCAGAACCTGTTGTTAAAGAAGCTGAGACAGTGATTTCTCAGAAGGATTCTGGAATTGGGGGATCTAGGCTTCTCAAGAGGCTTAGAAGAATGACAGTTCCTGAAACTCCCAAGGAATCCAAATCTTCAACGAGATACAAGAAACAGAGGGCAAAAAGACCTGTTTCAGATGATGAAGAAGCAGCAACTCAGGAAGGGGATCAGGAATCTCTGATCTCACAAGAAAAGGAATTTGCTAAAGTCACTTCTTCTCCATCAACTCCATCTCAGGAAGCTGTTTCTGAAAAGGTTAACACACCATCTGTATCTCCTGTTGATCCAGGCACAAGTGCTGATATTGATGTTCCAAACTTGGTTGTGCCTGAAGTAATTCTCTTAGAAGCTCCAACAACATATAATCCATCAACAACACCTGTTACTGATGCTGTTCAAACTCCAGAGTTATCTACTACACCTTCTCTGCATCTAGATGCTGCTGATCAGAATATAGGTTAACATCAGGATATGGCTGTTGATCAGAACTTAGAACCAGATCAGCAATTAGAGGATGTTGAAGCCTCCATTGCTACTCACACTGTTGTTTTATCAGAAGATACTGATTCTGTAAGTTCTGATGCTGTAAATGCTGGAGATACTGGTGATGCTGCTCCAAATGCAGATGCAGATGCAGCAGGTCCTTCAGGACATGTTCCTCAATAAACTATTCTTAAGTCTGAACTTGTTAAGAAGTTTGTTACCAGAGAAGCACCAGTGCCTTGGAGTGAAACTCCTGCAGGACAGGAGTGGACTAAGGAATGGAACTCAGTTTCCTGTGTTCCAAATGAAAAGCATCTTGCTGAGCACTTGACTAAAGCTGATGCAATGTTAAATTCTGATGATTTTAAAACCAAGCTTAGAGTCACTGCATTGAGTACTAAACATCTTCAAGGTCTCCATTTAACTACACATGCAGAGCTACACAAGATTCAGGAAGAATTCATCAAACAAGAACAAGTTCACAAGATTGATAAGAAAAAGTTCTTCCAACCTACCTTTGACAGGATTGCTTATATTGAGAAGACTCAAGAGAAACAACAAGCTCAGATTAATGATATTCTGAAAAATCAAGCTTCTCAGCAATCTCAACTTACTGAAATCCAAGCCTCAGTGGAATTGCTTGTCTCTCTTCTACTACCTGCTGATGCCAAAAAGGGGGAGAAAGTAATTAAGTCCAAATGCAAGACTGACAAGACATTGAAAGGGAAGGATAATGAAAAGGATGATCAAGGAAGCTCTGAAATGGGTAGAGGTCATAGTCAAGGTAGAGGTTTCACATCAAGAAAAGCTGAAATCACAAGTCACAGGACAAGTTCTGATACTGGGAAAAGAATTAGTTCTGCTGCTGGTAAAAGAATAAGTTCTGATGAACTTTTAGATCTTGATGAAGAAATGTCAAGACAATTATTTCTTCAGGAAAATCCAGGAATGGACTTGGATAGTTTAATGGAAGAAGAAGCCAGACTTAAATCAGAAAAAGCCATATCTAAATCTGAAGCTTCTGGTAAAAAGACACTTCCAAAACTCAAAGGCATTGTGATAAAAGAAAGGACAAATGCTGAAGCAACATTGGCTAAATCACAACCGCAGATAGATCCAAGATCCAAGGGTAAAGAAAAGGTTGGTGAACCTATCAAGGTTTATGTGTCTCCTGAGAATGAAGAAATCACTGATGAAAATGATGATCTTGCTCTGACTTCAAGAAAAGTTCTTAAAACAACCTCTGACATGGCTCAAGTTGTTCAGAGTCAAGATAAAGTAAGTTCTGATATTTCAAAGAAGCAAGTAACCTCTGACACAACTCAAGTTAACTTGATATCAGAAGATAGACCAAAGACACTCCTACCAGGATTCACTAAAGCAAAACAGACTCAACCTTTGAAGACTGCTGCAAGTGGTTTTGAAGCAAGAGTAGTTACTGGAAAGGAAGCAAGAGATAAAACTGGATTGGGAAGTGCTGATGAAAGAAGAATACAGAACACTACCAATGATCCAACTTCCTTAAGTGAACCAGGTATTGGAGCAACTCCTGAGAGATTGAATCAACTAGAATCTGTACAAATGGTTTACCATACCTACTTGAAAGAACACATCTTGTTGTACTTCATGACAGATGGTAGAGTTTATCATATAAGGCAAAATGCCATTCCATTGAAGTATTTTGAAGAACTGGAGCATGTACTATTCTTACTTCAAGTGGATGACAGATTGACAGGAAGTGCTGCAAACTATTTGAAGGATCAGATTCAGAGACATAAAAGGCTTTATTCTGTTAAGTCTGACAACACATATGTTCCAAAGTACAGAGATCACAAGGATGATATAGTTGAAATGAAGCCCAACACTGCTAAAATTATAACTACCTTTCTAGGTTACAGGGCTGTGGAATTCAATCTTGAGTCTGATAAAGATTATTTGATCAGACTGGATCAGGATATAAGAAAAGCTAAGATTAATGATCTCAAGGCTGCAATCTTTCAAATTGGTGAAGATACTGCAGAGCTTAAATATGCTAAAAGGAGGATGATTGATGAACTTAGATATGCTGAGAGATGTTTGTTGAAGAACTATCTCTAAACAACTCCTGACATCAGAGAGATCAGAAGATGAAGCCAAGTCAAGATCTACAACTGATTAAATTCTGATATTTGTACAGACTGAAGCTGTTATCAGAAGTTAAATGTTGGTAAAGCTTTAAGGACTGTAAGTTGTAGTTATCTAGTCTAATTCTCATGCATTTGTACTTAATGTTTTTGACATCATCAAATATCTGTTAAACTTGTATATTATGCTAATTTACAAGTTGGGGGAGATTGTTAAATATATTTGATAATGTCATGACTAATATGATTTATGTTTAGTTTTCAGATCTTACTTAACAGGACAAATCAGTACTTATCTGGGAATCAGTACTTATACTGGAAGTCAGGACTTAAGGATATCAGTACTTATATTATCAGGAGATAATCATCAGAAGATGGATATCAGAACTTAAGTGCTGAAGGACGTTCAGATAAGGACAGTAGCTGATTAAAGGAAAGAAGATCGAGATAAACATAAGAAGAGATATGCATGAAGAAGGAATTTTATGAAGAATAGAATACTTGGAAGAAAAGATATCTGATTGATATATTTTAGGAAGCAAAATTATATTTTATATCAATTAGAGATTATCTTGTAAATGTGTAGTATATAAACACAGACATAGGGTTTACACTATAAGTGTTATCATATTCGAGAAGATTATTGATTGTAACCCTAGCAGCTCTCGTGATATTTGTTCATCACTGAGAGGTAACAGTTCCATACTGTAACAGAGTTTATTGTTTCAATAAAGTTTGGTTTCTGTTACTTGAAATATTAAAAGTTCGATTTGATTGTATTTTACACTGTATTCACCCCCTCTACAGTGTGTGTGACCTAACATGTTGATAGATCTAAGATAAGGTGCTACAACTGTGATGAGTTGCGCCATTTTGCTACAAAATGCAGGAAACCCAAAAAAGCAAAGAAGGATAAAGCTTATCTTGAATTGGAAGCAAAGTATGAAGCTCTTCTGAAGAAACAGCAAAGCAAAACTTATATTGCAGAGGGTAAAAGTTGGGATGACTCTGAAAATGATGAAGATGAATAATTTGGAAATTATGCACTCATGGCCTTGGAGCAAGGAGAATAATCCTCATCTAAATCACAGGTACCAACTCTTACCACCATTGATTTAAATGTGAGTCAATATAAGGAAAAGTAGTGAAGATGAGCACATAAATATTTCACATTCATACAAGCATGGTTGCTGCTAATGAAGAAGTTAGCAGATTAACAAAGATAAATGAGAAGCTTGAAAGTGAGAAGCAAGAAACAGAATTGTTATTGGTGGAGCTTGAAGCTGTAAAGCAGGAGAATGTTTATCTCAAGAACAAGATCAAGTGTGCAAATGAAATTGAAGCAGTGCTAGAGAGAAGCTGGAAAAGAATGAGGTGAAGTTGAAGTCTTTCAGAAAATGCATCTGAGCTGGTTGGACAATACCATGAGAAAAATAAACCATGTGCAAATATTGCTATTGGTCTTGACTATGATGCCCTGAACAACAAGAAGAAAAATATAGGTGACAAAGGAAAAGCAACAACTAAGCTGAAAAAGGTTGTATCTCCTATGTTCAAGGCATGTGAAGTCAACTTCAGTGAAAAAAATTGATTATCAAACAAGAAATTGCTGATGAGGACAAAGAGAAGAAAACTGCAGAACCAACTCAGTCTTCCAATACTGAAGAGAAGCTCATGGACAAACAAAGTCCCAAGAAACCTGTTAAAGAAACCAAAACTGAAGATGCAAGAAAGAAAAAGAGAAATAGAAATAGGAAAATAGGGATAAACAAAAGCAACAATTTTGCTTATGTTGCAGATGCTCCATGAAAGAAATGTGAAAAATGTGGCTCTGTGAATCATCTAACTCACCTTTGTAAAAAGGCAGTTAGCAAGCCAATTGAAGGAGCCTGCAAATACAATGAAGCAAATGTAAATCATCCCTACTCCTTCTGTGACAAGTTTGACTGCATTTCTTGTAACTTGAAAGTGATGAAAAGTTGTTACAAACTGAGAGTAGACCTCAAAGAAACAAAAATTGGGTCTACAACAGAAAGGGAAAATGCTCAATAGTCAATGAACTCTATTTTATCTGAAACTACTCATTGTACTTCTATTAAATCAGTTAACAAAAAGAAAGTACCCAACACTGCTTGGGTTGCTATACACAGTTAAAACTCATTGTGTGCAGGGCAAAGTGAAGAAAGTCATCTGGATCATAGATAGTGGATGTTCCAGGCATATGACAGGTGATAAAGCCCTACTATCACAGTTTGAGGAGAAAGCTGGCCCTTTGGTGACCTTTGGAGACAACACCAATAGATTAACACTGGGATATGGCAAGATTGTTTCTAAAAATGTTGTCATTGATGATGTAGCACTGGTAGCTGGTCTTGAAGTGAATCTTCTCAGTGTTAGCCAATTTGCAGACAAAGGTTTTGATGTTTTATTCAACAAGGAAGAATGTACTTTTATCAGCAAGAAAACTGGTGAAGTTGCTCTGAAAGGAAAGGAGCAAGGAAAGGAAGCTTGTTTGTTGCAGATTGGGACTCAACAAATAAGGATGGTATTTGTTGCTTCTACACCAAGGCATCAGAAGAATAAAGCAAGATTTGGCATAAAAAGCTGTCTCACTTGAATTTCAAGGCAATTAACACCTTGGTCAAAAAGGAGTTCGTAAGAGACATGCCTAAACTGGAGTTTGCTCAAGTTGAAGTTTGTGAAGCTTGTCAGAAAGGAAAAATGAAGAGATTAAGTCACAAGTCAAAAACTGTGAATTTTATAAGTGCACCATTGTAACTTATTCACATGGACTTGTTTGGGCCAGTAAATGTCATATCAATTTCAAGGAACAAATATGCACTTATGATGATGGATGATTTCTCAAGATACACTTGGGTAGAGTTCATGCACTCTAAAGATGAAACTCCACACATCATAATTGAGCACATCAAGAAGATAGAAAAACAGGCTGAAGATTACAATTGTGTAAAAAGATTGAGAAGTGATAATGGAACAGAATTCAAAAATGCAATATTGAGCGAATTCTGCAAAAGTAAAGGCATTGTTCAAGAATTCTCAGCTGCTAGAACACCTCAATAAAATGGAGTAGTTGAAAGAAAGAACAGAACATTAGTTGAAGCTGCTAGAACAATGCTGCAAGATGCCAAGTTACCAACAAGTTTCTGGGAAGAGGCTGTTAACACTGCATGTTACACTCAAAACAGATATCTCATGAACAAGGCTTATGGAAAATCACCTTACTCAATCATGTCTAAAAGAAAGCCTACTATAAAGCATCTTCATGTGTTTGGAAGCAAGTATTACATTTTGAAAGACAACTCTGAATATGTGGGAAAATTTGACTCAAAGGTCTTTGAAGCAATTTTTCTGGGATATTCATTGGAAAGAACAGCCTACAAAGTTTATGTGATTGATCAAAAGAAGATTATGGAAATCACAGATGTGACTTTTGATGATGACAAGTGTCCAGGATTGGAATGCCTTGATGATAATGAAGCTGAAGCCCTTGCATTTGAAAACCTCAACATTGATAGCAATTCTGATGGGGAAGATGAAGTTGATGCACAACAGATGATAAATGAAGAGACTACTCAATAGGAAAATCATGGAAGTGGCAGCTCATCTCAAACACCTGAATTTGACAGCACAAACTCAAGGGGATAAAGAGAAGAAAGATCTAGAAGTCTTACCAATAATGAAGAAAATGATGAAGGCACTAGTCAACAAACTCATACAAGAAAGTGGGATAGAAGTCACACTAGAGAAGCAATTATTGGTGATCCTACTACTGGTGTGAGGACTAGAAGTGCAACTGCTAATGAGTGCCTACATGCATGTTTTCTTTCTCAAGTAGAGCCTAAGAAAATTGATGAAACTTTACTGGATCCTGATTGGATATCTGCCATGCAGGAAGAGCTGAATCAGTTTGAAAGAAACAAAATTTGGGAATTGGTTCCCACACCAAAGAATAGAAGCATTATTGGAACAAAATGGGTATTCAGGAACAAGATGGATGAAAATGGTATAGTTACCAGGAACAAAGGAAGGTTGGTTGCAAAAGGCTACTCACAAGAAGAAGGAATTGATTATGATGAAACTTTTGCTCCAGTAGCAAGACTTGAAGCAATAAGAATTTTCTGGCATTTGCTACACATTCAAATTTTAAAGTGTATCAAATGGATGTCAAGAGTGCCTTCCTGAATGGTGAGCTAGAAGAAGAAGTTTATGTGCAACAACCACCTGACTTTGAAGACCCAGAATTACCAAATTTTGTGTACAAGTTACTCACGGCTCTATATGGACTAAAACTAGAGCCTGGTATGACACACTGTCAGAATTCTTACTGAAGCATGGTTTTACTAGAGGTACTATAGACAAGACTCTCTTCTATAAGAAACATGGTGAGGATATGATTCTAGTTCAAATCTATGTGGATGATATCATCTTTGGTTCTATAAATGAGAAGCTTTGCCAAAGATTCTCTAAGCTTATGCAAAGAAAAGAAATGAGGCTGAAGCTGTTGGTTACACAGATGCAGATTTTGCTAGATGCAGGGTTGACAGGAAAAGTACTAGTGGAAGCTGTCAATTTCTTGGACAAAGACTTGTATCCTGGTATAACAAGAAACAACAATATGTATCAACTTCTACAACTGAGGCTGAATACATAGCTGCAGGAAGTTGTTGTGCTTAAGTGCTTTGGATTAGAAATCAACTAATGGATTATGGCCTAGTGTTACACAAATTTCCTATCATGTGTGACAATACTAGTGTTATATATTTAGTGGCTAACCCAGTTAATTATTCTAGAACAAAGCACATTGATGTAAGGTACCATTTTATTAGAGAACATGCTACAAATGGTACCATTGAGCTCATTTTTATTCCAATAGAAAAACAATTAGCTGACATTTTTACTAAACCTTTGGATGAAGCAACTTTCACTAGACTTGTAGGTGAAACTGGGATGCTTAATTCTTCATCCTAAGGCAAGAACTCAGCTAATGTGTTGCGCCAAATTAATTTTTAGTAAATCAAAATTAATTTGATTTAATTGGAAATTAACTAAATTATGAATTATAAATATTTCATAAATCTCTGCATATTTATTTTTTAAAAATTAAAATTCAACTTGAAATTTTTTAAATTCTAAGTAAACTGCTCAGTTGTTAATTTACATCCTTAATATGTAAAATTAACACAAGGCAGATAATCACAAGTAAATAGAGAACTGAGTTCTCGATAAGTCTAATTGACTTCTCGACAAGTCAATTTACTGACTTCTCGAGTAACTTCTCGATAGGCTTAAATATGACTTATCGATAAGTCCTTGTAGAGTTCTCTAGTAGTGATAATTTAATAAATTATTTTGATAAAATACTTTTGGAAAATTTATTCTAATTTTATTTTGAATTTATTCAAATAAAAGTTGGAATTAATTCAATCCATTTTTGGACAAACTGAGTATCTATTTGACATCTCGATAAGTCAATTTTTAGTTCTCTATAAGAGTAATTTAAAATGACTTCTCGATATGTACTTCATTTCTAAAAATGACTTCTCGAAAGACAAATTCTAAACGTCTATTTTTGAGTTCTCGACAAGTCATTTGCTTTTATTATAAATACTCAGACTTCTCGATACATATACATACTTACAATTTTTGAGATCTTAAGTGACCTAGCCTTTCAAGCAAAAACCGATTTCTCTCTCAGTTTTACTCCTTTCTCAAAAAAAATTCTTACCCACTCATTCTCATCAATCAACAATGGCCCAAAATATTGCAAGAGCCTCTATTCCAGATAAAGGAACCAACTATCTCGCTTTTACTGATGCTAACCAAGCTCCTGACAGTTTTAAGGGGTTTGTGAAACTTTTGTCTGAGTCTTATCTTGCAGGAGCTTTGACTGTAAATCCAGTCATGTACCTAGATGTGCTGCATGAATTTTGGACTACAGCAGTAGTGACAACTGATATGAATGACAACTCTCTTTCTATGGTGGTGACATGCACAATTGGAGGCCAACTGATAGAATTCAATGACCAAGATGTGAATAGAGCTTTGGGGCTGCCAACTGAGAATCTAGTGGAGGTGCCAACTCCTGATGAGCTGACTGAGTATATGGGCTTCATCAATTATGGTGGAAGAATTAACCTGTCAAGTTTAAACAGGACCAATCTAAGAAAGGAGTGGTCTTTCATTTTTGATTCAGTGGTGAGGGCATTTACATGCAGGAAGACATGATATGATAACATTTCAAGTGTTGTGCAAAAGCTGGTGTATTCAATTGCCCACAATAGACACTTGAATGTTGGTCTGTTGATCCTGGAAGAACTTGCAACCAGGCTGACAATGCCCCTGACTGCTAGAGGTAAGGAAATTTTCTTTCCTAGATTTATTATGTCCACTTTAAATAATAAAGTAGCAGACATACATTTATTAAATGGAATAGATAGTACAAAAAAAGGCAATTGTAAGCAAGTGTCCAAAATAATATTTGGTTCACTTACTACAAAGAATAAGATAAATGTAAGTCTGAAAATCACTCCATTCATGTTGGAGAGGTCTAAGACTTATCATTACCCTATGCCTGACATGAGATCAAACATACAATCTAGCACATCTATGATCCCTGAACTTGTGGAAGTACAAGTAGAGGAACACCAACAGGGATCTTCCCAAGATTCAACCATTCTTTCAAAACCTTTAGAAGCTAGGCAACCAACCACCTCATCTTCTCAAAAGGATGAGGTGAGTAAAAAGAAGAGAAAGGGGGCAACCTTAACTGTTGTAACTGAGAGTGGTGGGGATTTAGCTGAAAAAGAGTCACCTTTTGTCAAGAGATCTAAAAGGAGTAAGAAAACTGAGCTGACCACTCAAGCCACCTCTGTATCCTCCCAACATGATGCAGTTGTAAAAGCACCCAGTAGTGAATCTGCACAGCCTGCACAAGAAGTAATTCAAGTGTATGGTAGGAGAAATAAGGAAGGCACACACTGTGAGGACATCTATTCAGGGGGAGCTGCTAACACTCATAACTGAGCAACAATATCTTATATCTAAAATTTCTTCTCTTTCAATTGCACTTGAATTCACATCTCAAGTGCAACAAAAATCAAGTAACTTGGTTCTAGAAACCTTGCTCACCACCCAGACACCTCATTTAGATGGTGAGAGGCTACTAGCCGGGGCAGACCTTGATGACACTATCACAAACATGGGGGATTCATTAGTTTTCACTGAAGACCCCATGGAAACTCAAAATGCACCTTCATGTGCCAATCAGTCTTCACAGACTGTAAGGTTTGAGGGTAGTACTCCTGAGGGGGAGCTACCTAAATCCTCTCCAATTTAACTGAAGGTTCCTCATGTAGGGACAACTCCCCTCACAATCCTATTAGAAATTGCCTTGGAAGTTGATGCTAGGAGTACATTGCAAATGATCCTGTTATAGGGGAGGCAACTATAGTATATTCAGGTGCCAGTGTGTTGCAAGATACACAAGAGTTTAAGACTGGTGCACATGGTAGTCACCCAATCAAATCCCCTCCAATTCAATTGGAGGTTCCCACACCTAGTGAGGAACAACAACTAGCCATAACCACAGGGCAATCTGTGAGTAAAACAGTGACTTCAGTGACAGGTATTTATGAACCATCAACCTCACAACCTTCAACTTCCCAACATCAACAACCACACATTCTATCTCAAGGGCTGCAAAAATCTGGCTCTCAACCAACTTCTGTAGATGATCTACTAGTGGAGCTGATTTCTGGACTAGCCAACATCTCACAACATCTTTTGACTTCAAATATGAGCAACCAGGACTATCAAGCTATCATGCTTACTTACAATTAAGAGGTTGAGGAGCAAAAGGAGAAGATTGTCAATGATGCTGAGCAAGATGGGAATGTGGATGCATGGCTTTCTGATGATTTTGCCTTAGAAATGGATAAAGTTTTGGCCAAATTCAGAGAATAATACATTACTATTCTGGGCAGCAATGCAAAAGACTTGACTCCACAAGTTGTCTATGATGCCATTACAGATGTATACGAGGCTCAGCTCAAAGCATTTCATCTGTTTGGTAAGGCTCTGGAAATCAAGCTTACTGGCCATGAAGACATAATTAGAAAACTTGTGAATGAGAAGATGGACAAGATTATACCATCTCAAGAACAAATCTCTACTAAATTCAAGCATTTTACTGAGCAAATGGCTAGGATGGATCTTGCCTCTATTGAGAAAGAAGTCAAAAATCTCAAATTATCTTTCATCAGTCTCAACACACTGATCTAGCAACAAATTACTCACTCAAATGACACCAAGATCAAGCTGGATCAACTTCACCAGAGTAGATATGATCCATCAGCTTTGCTTATGGAAGGCATCAAACAGGTTGTGGATGAAATATTTGGTACATCTACAAGCTCTTTTCAGCCTGGCTCCATCTCCACAAACCTACAAATCCAAACTCTGCAAGGCCAAGTCTCAGCACTGCAAGACTCCAACTCTTCTCTCACTGCACAAGTTCAGGCCTTGACATCTCTTATCAAGAGCCAAAAAATAGATATCCAGACCCTGGTGGACTCTCATAAGCATCTTCAAATGCAGAATTCTATAGCTTTGGGAGCCATCATGGGCAAACTCAACATACCACTACCTTCTCTACCTGAACATGTAATGCCTGAAATCCCTACTCCCCTCCTCATGCCTGCCAACAAGACTAAGGGGGAGATAGAGGCTAGATTGGCACAATCAAGGTCATCTCAACAACAAATCCAGGGTGCTGAAAAGAAATTAACTAAAGAAGTTGATCTTGACATGAAGAGACTTATTAGGGCTGCTGAATGACCTAGACTGAGCAGAGAGTTTGATGAACTACTCAAAAAGCTTCTCTCAACAACAATCACTTCACATACAAAAAGGCCCTGGACAAGACAATTAATTTCATAAGAGTGATCATGGTCAATCAGGATAATCTTTTGCAAAAGAAGATAGTGATCAATGCAAATGACTAAGGGACAAACAGATGTATGCATGTGTCCCTCAATTACCTTATCTCAAGGAGGGCATCTGAGTTGGATATCTTCATCAACAAAGGCAAAGTTATAACTCATGAAGATACCTTGCTATTAACTGAATTAAGAAATGTTGAAGTGGCTGCTATTCCTGAAGCATATCTACAGCCAAGCAAGGGTATAACATACATTTGTCCAAATACCAAACAATTCAAACATTTTCAGATCCCCAAACAGTATGTCATGAGTAACAAGAAGCTTATCATGATCCTAGAAACTGGTTTAAAAACCAAGAAGAACAAGAACAATGATGATATGGAAATGATAAAGCTACTGAGGAGATATCTGGATAATATAGAAGCCAACTTGCCCAAAATACAAACCAACAAGGATGATTGGGATGATGATGAGCAGAAGAAAGATGATCAAAATCCTTATGGCTCAAATCCAAGTCAATCCAGTAAGCCATCTGTCAGCAAGGGTGGAGAGAAGAAGAAGGAGGATGACAAGAAAGATGAAGAAAAAAAGAGAAGGGGTGAGAGGAGGAGCAAGAAGCTTCATGATGGCTCAGAACCACACCAATCTTTAAAAATCCAAACAGTCCTAGCTTAAAACTTAGCTCAACCTACAACATCAACTATCTGAAACATCAAACCACCTCAAACCTCAAAGCCAAAATTTCTGTATAAACAAACAGCCAACTCTTTCCTAAAAATTCCAATCACCACAAGACAAACAAATCTCAAGAAAATGACAACCCTACCTTTAGCCAAACCCTCACTAAAAATCAAGCACAAATCTGTTGGGAGAAACCCTAAGAAAGTTAAGCCTACAAAGAAAGAAGAAGTCATTGAAAGGGCCATTTGGAACTTTTTAAGGAGTCTGACTTTCTACCTCTAAATTGGTGCACCTCAGATGAAGATTATTTCCAACATCTAGCTGAAAAAATAGTTAGAGTTTGGGTTGTATCCCTGAGAGAAGTTAGAATTTATTTGAAGATGGATCCTTCACTTTTCTTGGCAATGACTTAATGGATTCTCTGTCTCCCACAGAAATTAAGAGAGTGATGAGTTTTCTAAAGGACATGGATACTGCTACAAGGGCATGGAGATCAGTTCTAGATGAATGGATGATTGAAAGGGAGGAAACAAAGAAAAGAAATGAGGCTGAAGCTGAAGAGAGAAGGAGGAAGTATGATGAAGAAATAGAGATGTATATAAAAAGATCAAAAGAGCTAAAGGCCAAAGGAATAAGCAGAATCTCTAAAGATGGGAAATTTCTAAACATTAAAGCTGGTGTATTCTCAAGGTTTAGAATATATTTGCTAGACAGTGGATATCCCAAGGTAGCAAGATAAAATTTTGTAGAAGCTCTAAGTGGAACACCCATAATAGAAGAACTTGAAATTCTAGATCACTTAATGGATGTTCTTAGGGAAGAAGCAAATACAAAAACTGTCTTTACTTGATACTTGTAATCATTGAACCTTGTAAATCTTATGTTGTACAAAAGTTGTAATTCTATCAAGCTCTGTGTATTAATTTTATTTTACATCATTTTATACTTGGGGTTAGTCTTGTTAACAGGCATGAATTTATGTTAAGCAATCTTCTCAAAAATTGGGGGAGATTGTTGTGTAAGACATGCCTGTGCTTTAACAAGACTAAGACAATTTGTCAACCCTAAGTAAGTTGTATAGTTATCTAAATTTGTATTTTGTACTTGTAACACTGAAAGTCTGTAAAAATGTCAAAGGAGCAGACTGGGGTCTTTTTCTATAAACAGAGTCAAGCCTAAGAATTCTATCTGGAAGAAGATCAAGAAGATCATGCCTCAGAAGAATTATGAAGAAGCTTGGAGTTGAATAAATCTGTTTTAGGAAAAATGTTCTAAGTCAAGATCTTCACAAGTCACAAATTTAGTGTTATAGAGAAGTCATTCGAGAACTCAAAATGACTTATTGAGAAGTCAGGAAAGGCACTAGAGAACTCACAGAGATATCGACAAGCCAAATTGAAGACATGGCGATTGGAGATATCGAAAAGTCATTTCTTCACTAGAGAACTCAGAGTTATCGACAAGTCAACATTCATTAGAGAACTCTGAGTTATCGATAAGTCAAATTCCACTAGAGAACTCAGAGATATCGATAAGCCAAAATTCAATAGAGAACTCTGAGTTATAGACATGTCAAATTTGATTAAAGAACTATGAGTTATCGATAAGTCAATAAACCATTAGAGAACTCAGAGATATCGATAAGTCAAAATGAAGATATGAAGACTAGAGATCTCTACAAGTCAAATTTACTATAGAGTATTAGAGATCTCGATAAGCCAATATACTTATCGAGATGTCAAGTTCTTTATAGACCAAATGAAGATCTCAAGGTAAAATCTCAAAGTACAAAATTACAGATCAATTCAATATCTAAGATTAACAATCAACAAACAATCCAAACAGCTGGATTGACAAGTCTACAAAAAGCAGCTTGAAGAATGTGCAAGATCAATGGTGAAGATTAACTGACAAAGGAAGATCAAGATAATCATAGGATGCTAAAGATATGCTAAGCCAGAAATAGAAGATATACTTTTCTATAAATGGAAATTACAAGTGACTGTTTATAAAAGCTAATAGCATGTCTTATTGTACACTGTGTAAACCAGCAGTTAACTGAATTATAAAGTTAACAATGGTCCTTTAGTCAGTTGTAACAATTTAGATAGAAAATCTTGTAACTCTCTCAAGAAGAAGCTAAGCTCTTTATCAACAAAGAGCCTAGAAATTTTGTAGCAAAACATTCTTAATTTAATATAAAATTAAGTGAGTTTTGAAGATTTTTGTTCTTTATTTTCTGTAAGCTTAATTTCTGCATGAACACATTTTTACTACAAGATTTAATTTACTTTGTTCAACCATAAAAGATTCAAGAAAAGCTCAAAAATAGTAAAACACATTCACTCCCCGTGTGTTATTCATTTCCTCATATTTACCTTCTTATCATCCTTAACCTCAGCTAACTCAAAGGCTTTCTCTATCTCTTTTAACCAAGATTTTGCTTTAATTCGATCTAATATTTCTACAAACTTTGGGGGATGTATAAATTGGAAGGTTTTGAAATTACCGGTTCTGGCTGCTGAGGGTTGTTTTGAGCAAACACAGTTGTTTGTTGTTGTAGAATTTGGAGAAGTTGATTCATCACAGGGGTGTCTTGGTTTTGATTGTGGTTCTGATTTTGAGTTTCTTCCACATGGTTGTTTGGGGGAGTTTCCATTTCAAAAACCTGATGAGCAATTATTTAGCAATACGATAGCATGCCATTTATATCAATAATAAACTCTTTTAGCTAATGGTTTATAAAACTCTAATGGTTTATAAAACTCTTTTTCCAAATTTTAACCATTTGCACATGTAATCTTATTACTATATAATTCGCTCATCGGGTAGAATTCTCACATGACAAGAGATTTAGGTATGGTACCACAGATGTATTAAGCAAGAATATCCAATAAACATACTATATAAACAGTTGTGAAATTTAAAGAGCCATAATGAATACACAAGGGTACATAGATAGATAATTCAAAGATTTAGAGGTACAATAAGTTCTGAAAATAAAGTACAACAACAGAGATAGGGTTGAATAAGGAAAAAACTGGAAAATATCCCCATATTTATATCCCTAACTTTTACTTAGATACTAATTTACAATAATCGCTAAAAACTGAAATCAAGTCATAACACAATTAAACATAACGAGAACCCGACATCTGATCAAGTATCCCAAGACTACTGGCGGTAACAACAACATGCTACGGGCTTTACCAGATGTCCCGTATGTAACTAACATACGAATCTAGATATAATGATCAAGGAACTCCCTCAACACCGAGATCATCCATCTCACAAGCTTACGAACCCTGCGGGTCTCAGCCTCAGCATCACTAGAAGAAGGACCCTCATCCAAGCATCTACGGGCAACCTGCTCAACCATCTCAATACGAACACACCACTCTGGCTCTGGTATCAACATCTGCAATCAAGAATCACGAGCCATCCGATCCACCAGGTCTCTCAACTCATGTATATGAGTAAACACAAAATCACAATCTCGGGCTGTCATCACTGACTTGGGCAGGCATAAGTACAGTATGGACCCTAACAGGAATTGGGGACTCAGGCATAAGAGCTGGAGAATATGCCCTAACAGGTGTAGGCTTAGGTGCTAGCACCATAGGAGAAATAGGCATAGGGGTAGCGGTGTCCTCAGACGGATTCTCCTCAGAATCAGAACTAATATACTGGGGCTCCTCGGATGGGGGTGGAGGGGTATCCACGGGAGAGCCAAGAGGGCTAAAAGGAGGGGTCGAATCAACATCACTACCATCGGTACCACCATCGGGGTCCTAAGATCAAATATAAAATATACAACCAAGAAATAACATTAGGGTTATTTCAAATCTATGACCAACTCAACTTCTTAATCTACTCAACCCCCAGACTAATGCCAGTAATCTTCTCTTAACTCTACAGGAGTCGAACGCTCTCGTATATTATTATTTAACCTAACATTTATTTTGTCCAAACTTGTATTAAGGAATAAATTTTGTAACTCTGATACCAACTTGTGACACTCTCAAACTCGGGGTTAGGAATAAAGACCCACAACACCTTTATAATAACTAAAATACCATAACATCAATAAAATAAACCCAAAAAAACTACAAGGATTGACACGGAATAAAGTATGAGACAAGATTACAACTACCAGCCAGGATAATAATTATTATATAACTCTTTTTTAAATTATTCAAAACACAATTCTGACATGGAATTGCCAAATAACCCGAATGTATCTAATTATCAACTACTATATTTCTTAAAAGAGTACCAACGCTTCCTCACACCATCTTCTACCCGATCTGGCACCTGGAATCTAATTGTGCCAAGAGTATCGCTAGGGACATTTTTACGAGCGGTGCGTCTAAATTTGGCCATCTTCTTGCTTAACTGCCAAAGTTAAATCAATACAAATAATATGAGCTAAAAGGCTCAGCAAATAACAAATGAAAGTGTGTGTGTGGCAGTAACTTAACATTAATCGAAAGGACCTCTGTAATGGGGTTTTAAAGGATCAGGGTCATAATCCTGAACATTTCAGTAACTGAAAAAATCAACGTTTTATGAATAAGATTTATTAGAACTTTGGAAAGATTGAACTTACTTATTTTCAAACTTTAAATCAAAACACAACATAGAAATAGTGCCTAGAGCACAATTTAAAAACCTTTACTTCCTTTTTATAAAATTAGAACCTTCGATTGGAATATCCATCTTTTAACTATAATATGGGTGATCAACCCGTACTAACCTCCATTCGGTCATAAGGTACCTAAGGCACTATATCGACCTTTAATAGTGTACTAACCCCGCTAGCCTCGTATTTAGCTGGACTAGTCACGCTAGCCTCTTACGAAACATCCAATCTTTAGGATTTCAGTGAAAACCTTTATATTGGAAAACTCTTGTTTTTCTAAAAAAATTACCATCCTTTGAAATCATTCGGACTCTTACAAATCTAAAATCATTCTTAGTTTCATTTCAGGAATTTAGATGGGGTAAACAAGGTTATAAGGGGAAAATGCAAATTAGAGCGTGATCAAGGTAAGCATAGGTATGAACAATGTACATTAAGCAAAACTAACTCGAATCAGGGTGTTAACAAAGTATGCATATTATCAATGTGGGGATCTAGGTCATCGAAGGTATTACAGTTGAAACTCAATTAAGTAATAATCGTAAAAGTAATAACCTCGTTAAAATAATACTTTTTCCGATCCCAACATAATGGACACATTATATTTTTACTCCCGATAAAGTAATAAACTCGCTAAAGTAATTTTTTTCTCGGTCCCAACCCTAATTACTTTAAAGAGGTTTAACTGTAATTGGGAAAAATGATTCATCAGTGAGTATGGGGAATATGGATATTAAAAAAACAAAATACGAACAAGGTAAGCGTATCTGGAAAAAAATAGGCTAATAACAGGGTTTATAAACAAGATCGAATTACAGGATCACCATATTCATTCTCTTTATTATTTCATAACATAAACACTTTCTCTTATCATTTTGTTCTCATTTAGCAATTATAAGAAAAGGGAAGAGTTACTTGCCTCACAAAGCTTGCCTTTTCCACAGGGGTCGAGTTACTGCCACCTAGAACTTCATTTCCTTTCCTAGTTCGAATGCCTTCGCTTTCCAAATCTATAACACAACAGTATACCCTAATTAGGGACCTTATAAGTAATCGACGTTTCTCTGAACGTCTAACTTTCTACCCCAATTCGCGTAAACTAAACCAACTTGTACTTTTACTTATAATTTTGATCACACTATACGAGTAGTAGATAATCACACTTATCTACATCTACCTTATACCCTCAAATCACCTTCTACCAACGTTTGCATATAACAAACAATTATACATACACGTATCTGTTAGGTCACACACACTGTAGAGGGGGTGAATACAGTGTAAAATACAATCAAATCGAACTTTTAATATTTTAAGTAAAAGAAAACAAACTTTATTGAAACAATAAACTCTGTTACAGTATGGAACTGTTACCTCTCAGTGATGAACAAATATCACGAGAGCTGCAAGGGTTACAATGAATAATCTTCTCGAATATGATAACACTTATAGTGTAAACCCCATGTCTGTGTTTATATACTACACAGTTACAAGATAATCGCTAATTGATATGAAATATAATTCTGCTTCCTAAAATATATCAATCAGATATCTTTTCTTCCAAGTATTCTATTCTTCATAGAATTCCTTCTTCATGCATATCTCTTCTTATGTTTATCTCGATCTTCTTTCCTTTAATCAGCTACTGTCCTTATCTGAACGTCCTTCAACACTTAAGTTCTAATATCCATCTTCTGATGATTATCTCCTGATAATATAAGTACTGATATCCTTAAGTCCTGACTTCCAGTATAAGTACTGATTCCCAGTTAAGTACTGATTTGTCCTGTTAAGTAAGATCTGAAAACTAAACATAAATCATATTAGCCATGACATTATCAAATATATCTAACTATCTCCCCCAACTTGTAAATTAGCATAATATACAAGTTCAACAGATATTTGATGATGTCAAAAACATTAAGTACAAATGCATGAGAATTAGACTAGATAACTACAACTTACAGTCCTTAAAGCTTTACCAACATTTAACTTCTGATAACAGCTTCAGTCTGTACAAATATCAGAATTTAATCAGTTGTAGATCTTGACTTGGCTTCATCTTCTGATCTCTCTGATGTCAGGAGTTGTTCTGAGATAGTTCTTCAACAAACATCTCTCAGCATATCTAAGTTCATCAATCATCCTCCTTTTAGCATCTTTAAGCTCTGCAGTATCTTCACCAATTTGAAAGATTGCAGCCCTGAGATCATTAATCTTTGCTTTTCTTATATCCTGATCCAGTCTGATCAAATAAGCTTTATAAGACTCAAGATTGAATTCCACAGCCCTGTAACCTAGAAAGGTAGTTATAATTTTAGCAGTGTTGGGCTTCATTTCAACTATATCATCCTTGTGATCTCTGTACTTTGGAACATATGTGCTGTCAGACTTAACAGAATAAAGCCTTTTCTGTCTCTGAATCTGATCCTTCAAATAGTTTGCAGCACTTCCTGTCAATCTGTCATCCACTTGAAGTAAGAATAGTACATACTCCAGTTCTTCAAAATACTTCAATGGAATGGCATTTTGCCTTATATGATAAACCCTACCATCTGTCATGAAGTACAACAAGATGTGTTCTTTCAAGTAGGTATGGTAAACCATTTGTACAGATTCTAGTTGATTCAATCTCTCAGGAGTTGCTCCAATACCTGGTTCACTCAAGGAAGTTGGATCATTGGTAGTGTTCTGTATTCTTCTTTCATCAGCACTTTCCAATCCAGTTTTATCTCTTGCTTCCTTTCCGGTAACTACTCTAGCTTCAAAACCACTTGCAGCAGTCTTCAAAGGTTGAGTCTGTTTTGCTTTAGTGAATCCTGGTAGGAGTGTCTTTGGTCTATCTTCTGATATCAAGTTAACTTGAGCTGTGTCAGAGGTTACTTGCTTCTTTGAAATATCAGAACTTACTTTATCTTGACTCTAAACAACTTGAGCCATGTCAGAGGTTGTTTTAAGAACTTTTCTTGAAGTCAGAGCAAGATCATCCTTTTCATCAGTGATTTCTTCATTCTCAGGAGGCACATAAACCTTGATAGGTTCAACAACCTTTTTTTTACCCTTGGATCTTGGATCTATCTGCGGTTGTGATTTAGCCAATGTTGCTTCAGCATTTGTCCTTTCTTTTATCACAATGCCTTTGAGTTTTGGAAGTGTCTTTTTACCAGAAGCTTCAGATTTAGATATGGCTTTTTCTGATTTAAGTCTGGCTTCTTCTTCCATTAAACTCTCCAAGTCCATTCCTGGATTTTCCTGAAGAAATAACTGTCTTGACATTTCTTCATCAAGATCTAAAAGTTCATCATAACTTATTCTTTTACCAGTAGCAGAACTAATTCTTTTCCCAGTATCAGAACTTGTCCTGTGACTTGTGATTTCAGCTTTTCTTGATGTGAAACCTCTACCTTGACTATGACCTCTACCCATTCCAGGGTTTTCTTGATCATCCTTTTCATCATCCTTTCCTTTCAGTGTCTTGTTAGTTTTGCATTTGGACTTAATGACTTTCTCCCCCTTTTTGGCATCAGCAGGACGTAGAAGAGAGACAAGCAATTCCACTGAGGCTTGGATTTCAATAAGTTGAGATTGCTGAGAAGCTAGATTTTTTAGAATATCATTAATCTGAGCTTGTTGTTTCTCTTGAGTCTTCTCAATATAAGCAATCCTGTCAAAGGTAGGTTGGAAGAGCTTTTTCTTATCAATCTTTTGAATTTGTTCCTGTTTGATGAATTCTTCCTGAATATTGTGTAGCTCTGCATGAGTAGTTGAATGAAGACCTTATAGATGTTTAGTACTCAATGCAGTGACTCTAAGCTGGGTTTTGAAATCATCAGAATTTAACATTTCATCAGCTTTAGTCAAGTGCTCAGCAAGATGCTTTTCATTTGGAACACATGAAACTGAGTTCCATTCCTTAGTCCACTCCTGTCGAGTTTCACTCCAAGGCACTGGTGCTTCTCTGGTAACAAACTTCTTAACAAGTTCAGACTTAAGAATAGTTTGTTGAGGAGCATGTCCTGAAGGACCTGCTTCATCAACATCTGCACTTGGAGCAGCAGCACCACTATCTCCAGCATTTGCAGTATCAGAACTGACAGAACCAGTATCTTCTGATAAAACAACAGTGTGAGTAGCAATGGAGGCTTTAACATCCTCTAATTGCTGATCTGGTTCTAAGTTTTGATCAACAGCCATATCCTGATGCTCACCTAAATTCTGATCATCAGCATCTAGATGCAGAGAAGGTGTAGTAGATAACTCTGGAGTTGGAACAACATCAGTAACAGGTGTTGTTGATGGATTATTTGCTGTTGGAGCTTCTAAAAGAGTTACTTCAGGCACAACCAAGTTTTGAACATCAATATCAGCACTTGTTCCTGGATCAACAGGAGATACAGATGGTGTGTTGACCTTTTCAGAAACAACTTCCTGAGATGGAGTTGATGAAGAAGAAGTGACTTTAGCAAATTCCTTTTCTTGTGAGATCAGAGATTCCTGATCCCCTTCCTGAGTTGCTGCTTCTTCATCATCTGAAACAGGTCTTTTAGCCCTCTGTTTCTTGTATCTCTTTGTAGATTTGGATTCATTGGGAGTTTCAGGAACTGTCATTCTTCTAAGCCTCTTGAGAAGCCTAGATCCCCCAATTCCAGAATCCTTCTGAGAAATCACTTTCTCAGCTTCTTTAACAACAGGTTTTGAAGAATGAACCTGTTCCTCAGTATCAGATTTATCTCTCAAGGCAATCCTCCTTCTCTTTTGAGGTGTTTGAGGAACAGTCTTTATCCTCTTAGGTTTGGAAGATGAAGGCTTCACAGTAGGTGCTGAGGGATGAGGTTCTGATGGTTGAACATCAGGATAAAGTACAGTGTACTTAACAGGGTCATAGGTGATTAAGGCTTGTTTGACAGATAAAGGTATTAAGAGGGGTCTTAACACAGCCTTCTTATTATCAGTAGATAATAAATCAGTGAAAGCTCTTTTAGCTATTCTGAAGGATGGAATTAAATCACCAAAACTTTGGGGCTGATTACAACAGAACCTATGAATATGCTGACAAAATTTGGCAAAATATACAGTATTTCGATCTTCTGTCATCCTATCCCCAATAAAACCTAAGACAACACTTGCATAATCAAAATCAGTTTGATTTATAAGAGCATACCCGATTTGTTGGCTGAATATGGGAATTGTATCGAAATTTGAGCATTTGTTGGCAAAAGCCTTGGTAATGCAGTCAAAGAAGAAACTCCATTCCCTCCTTATGAAAGATCTCTTCAACTTGCCAAGCTTTGCCAATGTTCCATCATATCCTAGACTGGCCATCATGTTCTGAAGAACTGGTTCGTCAACAGTAGAATAAACACAGTTCTCAGGTAGCTGCAGTGCTTGTCGAACCGTAGACAAAATCACAACATACTCATTTTCCCCTGATAAAAAGATAATACTCGGGGACCCTTGAGCACCACCATCATCATATACTCCACTCCTACAGAACTCCAGTACTTGAACTCCAGAGACTGATTCAGGCTCAGTTAGAGCGTACCCAATATCAGAACTAGTGAGAAAATCCTGAATGAAATGAAGTTCAGAGGGTGCCTCTGACGTGTTAAGTATAGCAGAGAAGTTATTAGGAACAAACTTTGCTCCATGGAAGATTATGTCCTTGGGTGCCATTAAAATTTGAGAGAAATGCGGTTGCCTGTATTGTGTTTGAGAAAATGTCTATATGAAAAATCGTCAGTAGATGAGAAAGGATAAAAGTAAAGAGAGAGATAAAAGAGAAAAGTAAATAAAAGATTTGACAATCTTTTCGCTCTGTTACTTATACACAAAAAGTAACCGTCGGGACACCTGGCAGACATGCATTTAAAAGTAGTGGAGCATACCTTGACAACTGTCATACATAGATAAGGCAAGAAGTGATGGGCACGGTAAATAAGCAATAATTACCACCCACTTGCAGTTTTTCAAGGAAAAATCGTTCCACTTGCCCAGATATTCCATTAATCAAGGTAAATTAGTTTTAATGCAAAATTGAAACTGTTCCCACTTATTCAAATTATTTTTCACAGCAACATTAATATTCTGAAAATAAATCAAGTGAAAATGACCAAGATAAATCAGATGAGTAAGTACTGATAAAGGAAAATCAGAACTTAAATTAACACAGTATTTATATGGTCATCAGAATATGAATATGTAACAGGATTTAACAATACATTAAAATATCTCAGAGACAAAATCTTGAAACAAAAACAAATTTCATTAATATATCAAGAGAATACATTCATGAAATTGAAATTACATCAGAACTTATACAAGATTTCTCTAAGCTGCTAAACCTAACATCAACAGCCTTAGTCCTAACTCAAGAAGCAGGGCAAGGCTGATGATGAAGAAAAATAGGAAGAAGAAAATAAATCATTTCTTCTTCCTATTCTCGACAAACAGAATGGCGAGTCGAATGATTCGCTCTTGCTGGCGGAGAGCTTCCAGCCTTTCCTCCTCCAATCGCTTCAGATGGCGATGGTAATCCATATAGAAGAACAAGAGGTGCGTGAGTACCTCCTGGGGCACAGAGTCCCATATTTCATCAGGAATGGCAGTGACGTGCCATTCCTGCTGCCAATCGGCACAGCTTAGCTCCATATTGAAGGTTTCGTAGTTCAAAAACATGTTGTATCTGACCATGGTGTTTTTGATAGAAAAAGTATGAAGGTAAGTTTGTGAGAAAAGATTTGATGGGAAGGCTGTTGTGAAGTGGTTGCTTATATAGGCAAGAGAATGCCAGGAGACACAAAGAAATTTAATGTTGACAGGTAGAATTAATTCTACCTCGTCTCCCCAGAATTGGAAAAAGAAAAACATTCATTGGAAAGAGAAAACATGGTTTAATGCGCACAAGAAGCAAGTAAAAGTTGACTGTTCAAGTACGAGTACCACTAACCCTAACCATAGTGAATATTAATTTTCCACTTCAACATATACTAGTTTGAACCGAGACTGTTTCCAAATTTATCCACAAATAAGTCAAGTAAAGAATCAAACTGTAATATCAGAACTTAGACTTAACAGTCATCAGAACATAATTTCTTAACTCGAAAAAGGAATGCCTATCTTAGTAAGTCCTCACACAAATTCTGATTTATATTCTTCAGAACTTAATCATCAGAACATGCAATCAGAACTTGTCCTCAGAATTTGTGCAATGTGACACAATGACTGTTCATCTAAAACAACATAGATCACCACAGTGATTTTCATCATTCATATGGAGTGGTTAGTATGTGCATTAAGCTAAATATCAAACAAGGAGTAAAGTCTGATTTACTTCAGTATATCTTAGAAATAAGGCATAACTAAAACTTTGCTAAAGAGCTGTCATTATTCTGAAACCTAATGTTGAATGAGATCATGCTTGAGTCCACATCATCTATTTTGTGCTAATTTTATGCATCTTTTTAAATTCCCTTTTACAGTGGCTTCTCAGTGTAAGTGAGTCAAGACCGCTTATCAGAATTTATGCTATTATCAGAGTATTTCTCCAGTAATCATAGAGTGTGAAAAGTCACCAAGAAAATATATTATTTGCTTTTCTGATGCATATTACTTAATACCAGCAATGCACTTGGGTTTTCTCTTCCACATTCTTTGGCTCAGTCTGAGAGAGAAAAGAATTGTAAAGACATTCATTTGAAGTACCTGTTCTAGTTCTGACACCTGCATCAGGATTTCCAATTATCAAATCAGGTGTATGTGATTTAGTCCACTTCCTTGCAGATGGAAGGTTTTCTCTAGAACTGGATGCTCCCCCATGATCCATGCTGTCTTCAATTTCATTTTCTGATGCTCCCCCTGAAATTATGCTCTCTGAGTTGGATTCTTCAGAATTTAGATTTTCAGCACTATCAGAACTTGGCTTATCAGAACTTGACGAATTAGAACTTGAAGAGCCAGATGTATGTTCTCATGCTTCTTAAGATGTGGTAAGATCTTGAGTATGCTCCCCCTGCATAGGTGCATCTTCCTTTGGCATAGTTACCACAGTTTCAATAACATCAGAGTTTAATCCATCAGAGTTTACAGTATCAGGACTTACATTGTCAGGATTTTCAGTATCAGAATTTGAGTCTTCATTTTCAAATCTCAGCTGATCATGGTCAATAAAATCTTCAAGACCAGTAATTTTCTTGTCATCAAAAGAGACATTGATAGATTCCATGACCACTCTTGTTCTCAAATTATAGACTCTGAAGGCTTTTGTGGAAAGTGGATATCCACAAAGATTCCTTCATCAGCTTTTAGATCAAATTTAGATAGCTGTTCAGGATGAGTCTTGAGAACAAAACACTTGCATCCAAATACATGAAAGTACTTCAGATTTGGCTTCTTTTTCTTCACCATCTCATATGATGTTTTTCCTTGCTTGTTAATGAGTGTTGCATTTTGAGTAAAACAAGCAGTCTGCATAGCTTCAGCCCAAAAATAGGTTGGAAGCTTTGCTTCTTCAAGCATTGTACGTGCAGCTTCAATGAGAGTTCTATTCTTCCTTTCAACAACTCCATTTTGCCGTGGAGTTCCAGGAGCAGAAAATTCCTGCTTAATTCCATGGTTTTTGCAGAACTCTTCCATTATCAAATTCTTGAACTCAGTGCCATTATCACTCCTTATGGGTTTCACAGAATCTTTGACCAATTTATCCAGATGTTTGACATGATCAATCAAGATAGATGCAGTTTCACTTTTTGTGTGCAAGAAATACACCTATGTGTATCTGGTGAACTCATCCACTATGACCAACGCATATTTCTTCTTTGCAATAGACATGACATTCACTGGACCAAATAGATCAACATGTAGTAGATGATAAGGCTCAAGAATTGATGATTTAGTCTTGCTCTTGAATGAAGATTTTCTTTGTTTGGCCTTCTGACAATAATCACAAAGGCCATCAGGAGCAAATACTGACTTTGGCAGTCCTCTCACAAGATCTTTCTTGACTAGATCATTTATATTGTTGAAATTTAAATGAGAGAGTTTCTTGTGCCAATTCCAGCTTTCTTCAATTGATGCTCTACTCATCAGACAGATTGCAGAACCATCAGTACTTGTTGAAAGCTTAGCTTCATCTCTAACATAAAAAGCATCATCTCTATCCTTCTGAGTTTGATGAAACATAACTAACTCTTTTTCTAAGAAATCATTTCTTTTCTTAAAAGCAAGATTTTCAGAAGTTAATCTTTCACATGTTAAAGTTTGATCTCTATAACTAACAAACATGGTTTTAAGATATCTTCTCAACTCATTAATATCATCAGTATGAAAAGCATAAGTAGTCTGAGGTACCTTTGTTTCAGCAGCTTCAGAACTGCTCTCAGCACTTTCTTTATCAGCATTTGCCATCAATGCATAGTTCTCCTCACTTTCAGAGTCTGAGGTGTCTGTCCAGCTTTTCTGCTTTGTGACAAGAGCCTTGCCTTTGTCACCCTTTACCTTCTTGCAATCAGGAGATATGTGGCCTTTCTCACCACAGTTATAGCATTTGACATTGGTATAATCTCCTCTATCAGACTTTCCTCCTCTGCCTTCAGATCTTCTGAAATTCTTCTTATCAGAACTTATGCCTTTCCTGGAAAACTTCTTTCCCTTCCTGAACTTCCTGTATGCAATCTTTGTGATCCCTTTCACCATAAGAGCACACAGCTTCATCATCTCCTCATCAACATCAGTCTCAGGCAAGCTTTCAGAATCTGAGTCATCATCACTTTCAGAACTTGATGACTCAGTATCAGACTTTGTGAAAAGAGCTTTACCCTTGTCTTTCCTTGAGGTAGCTGCCTTGGGGGATTCTTCTTCAGCCTAAAGAGCAACTATCCTTGACTTTCCTCCTTTCCTCTTGCTTCTTTGTTCCATCTCAAGTTCATGAGTCTTGAGCATTCCATAAATTTCATCAAGAGTTGTTTCATCAAGATTGTAATTGTCTATTATTGTTGTTGCCTTCAAATCCCAACATTCAGGAAGAGCTAACAGGAATTTAAGGTTTGAATCTTCAAGATCATACTCCTTATTAACCAGTGACAGATCATTCAAGAGTTTGACAAATCTATCATAAAAATTAGTCAATGATTCATTAGCCTTTGAGTCAAAGTGTTCATACTCTTGAGTGAGTATTGTCTTCCTGTTCTTCTTAATTGTATCAGTTCCCTGACACCTTGTTTCCAGAGCATCCCATATCTCCTTAGCAGTCTTGCAGTTAATTACCCTATTTGACATTACATTATCAATGGCACTATGCAGTAAGTGTCGTACCTTAGCATCCTTAGCAATTGATGCGATATCTTCACCAGTATAATCACTCTTTTCCTTTGGTACGGTCTTTGCTGCTTCACCTGCAACTGCAATAGCGAGCATGGTTGGTTTTTGAGGCCCTTCCTTAATTCTATCAAGATATTCTGGATCTGTAGCTTCCAGAAACATGGTCATCCTTACCTTCCATATGGCATATTCAGATGGTCTCAGTATGGGAACTCTGATGGTTTCATACCGACTTTGAATTTGTGTCTTTGGAGGTTCTTCAGTTTTGGTAGGCTTAGTTGGAGATTCTGTGTCAGACATGATTGTGTTTGGATCTTTAACTGTATGTGTGTTAACAAATAAGCTCTGATACCACTTGTTAGGTCATACACACTGTAGAGGGGGTGAATACAGTATAAAATACAATCAAATTGAACTTTTAATATTTCAAGTAACAGAAAACAAACTTTATTGAAACAATAAACTCTGTTACAGTATGGAACTGTTACCTCTCAGTGATGAACAAATATCACGAGAGCTGCTAGGGTTACAATGAATAATCTTCTCGAATATGATAACACTTATAGTGTAAACCCTATGTCTGTGTTTATATACTACACAATTACAAGATAATCGCTAATTGATATGAAATATAATTCTGCTTCCTAAAATATATCAATCAGATATCTTTTCTTCCAAGTATTCTATTCTTCATAGAATTTCTTCTTCATGCATATCTCTTCTTATGTTTATCTCGATCTTCTTTCCTTTAATCAGCTACTGTCCTTATCTGAACGTCCTTCAGCACTTAAGTTCTGATATCCATATTCTGATGATTATCTCCTGATAATATAAGTACTGATATCCTTAAGTCCTGACTTCCAGTATAAGTACTGATTTCCAGTTAAGTACTGATTTGTCCTGTTAAGTAAGATCTGAAAACTAAACATAAATCATATTAGCCATGACATTATCAAATATATCTAACAGTATCTTATTCACATCTATCACATAAAACACATTCATATCCATATTCTAGTATATGCGGGTTCCTCTAATCCATTATTTATACTCAAGTAAATATGAAGCCACATAAGAATGTATTTGGTTTTACAAACATCCCTTATTTTCAATTAACACATAAAGGTTTATAACACCGATACTCTAACATTTTAATCACATTCGGTTCCCTTTTTATACATAATTTCTACCAAAAATCCGGCATGACTCGTTCATAAATACGCTAACCAATTAACCAATCCAATTAACAATGCACAACAACATTACAACTAATTACCATTTACAAATTTTGACTAAAAACTTATAATCCTCAATCAATTAAAATCTGGAGTTTAAGTAAAGCATACTTAGACGATCTCATGTTGTAATTAAAAATATAAATGAATTATATTATCGATTAAATACACAACTTAACTAAATTTCAAATTTTAAATCTTTGAAAAAAATCTGCATAAACACAATATAAACATACATCGATATCAAGTTATATTTAATGCATGAACGAACCATAATCGTTAATAAAACATCAACACCGAATCAAAATTCTAAAATTTAAGAAACCGAAAATTCAAACTTTGATTTAAACTTAACATGCATGAATGAAAATAGGATTACAACAATTTGTAGGGCTCAGACGTGCATCACCGCCCACCTCCGGCTAGACGGAGCTCATTGCCGGTGGCAGCAAAGCTCCGGTGGTGCCCCAAGAGGGTTTCCAACTCGAAACTTCACCGATAATGATTACCAATCACGTATCCATGACTGATTGCAATAAATTAAAATGAATTATCACATATTTGAATCAAAATCGAATTGGGTTCTCAAAATTTTCGTACTATATATAAACGATACACATATGCAAGCACAAAACTGGAACTACAATAAGAAACAAGCTCGAATTTGAGCTTAAAATCAAAGAATCAGGCGATGTGGGTGGTGGTTACCGAGAGAGGAAGAAAGAGACCCGAAAGAATTCGAGAGAAGAGAGTGAAAGGTGAAAGAGAAGAAGAGAGAACAGGAGGGTTGCTCATGGGTTTATATGCTCAGGGGTGGTTTAATAATTTCCCCAAAAAATATTTCAATTAACAATTTTCTGATCAAAACAATTTTGAATATTATTGGTAAATTCAATAATAAATAGGAAAAAGAAATTATAAATTCGAAACTCATTTTTAAAATCAAGGTTATGAAAATATCTATCTCCCGGTCTTTTTAAAACAATATTTGACTGAATCATTTATATTCTGCGGATTTTACAAGATAGCCCGGAAAATATAAAAAACTCTTGAAAAAATATTTTATAATATCCGGACCTTAAAATAATTCCAACTCTTATTTTATAAACAAATTTCATAATTTGATCATACTCTGATAATTTTATAAAAATATTTTGAGATCTAATATCCCCTATTTATCACTCAATAAATCATTTAAAATAAATAAATATTCCACAATCACAAATTCAATCACGTAGGAATCACATAATATATATATATTTACAAATCCCAATGAATCAATTTTCATATTTTGTACATATTTCCATTTAACTTTATTTAAATAATCGCTAATTTAAATAACGATATGACTTCACACACTTGCATCCAAATAATCACAGAAACCTTTAAAACTCTTCACATCACATACTTTTCACATAATCCAATAAATTCTCTTTTTTAATAATAACATAAAATCCACTTTTCACATAATCGCTTTTTACGGGTTGTGTCTAAATTGACGGCCCAATAGTCATTTTGACTCGATCATAATCACATATCATATCTCAAGTCGTATACTGACTCGTCAAACTGGAAAAATATATTTTTTAAATATTTCTTCACTAATTCACAGAGATTACATACAAGTCACGTAATTTATATTTTATCCACATAAAATTATTCACGAAATCCCAGTCGTTACAAACCCCACATGGCTCCTACAATCTCGAGGCATCTCCATATTTTTTCGCGTGATTATGGGAATATTCCGTGTCGTCCCCAAAATTTACAAATAACTCAACCGTTTGTGAGTCTTTATCCATTTTGCAGCTCAAAATTATATGATGGGATCCGGCCTGATCATCTCGACTCGCATCAACAAGAATTACTTAGAAAGTTGAAAGGGGAGCCCATCTAGCCTCTCCTCTGTCTGATAATTTATTTGTTCCAGCTCGCATGGCCTTCTCATGCGATACGAGCCCATCTGGCTTTCCCACATCAAATAAATTCCTTGTCATCTTGTTAAACGTGAGCTCACGAGCCCAGTTCGAATATGGTAGGCCTCCGTTTAGCAAACTTATAGCCCAGTTCATGAGCGATGCGAGCTGGTTCCCTAATAGAAGAGTTATCATGTAGCGTACATGCAGCCAACTAATCCAAAAATAGGGCAAAAATAGGGCAATGCGAGCCCATTGGCCCAGCCCGTATTCGATAAAGATCTAAGATCAACCTTCTTTATTTGGGTCCATATGTCATGTTCATGTGTAGGAGCCCATGAGCCCAGCTCGTACTATTCATAAAATTAGGCCCAATTCCCCGGTTGTGTTTTTTGGGACATGTTTAGGGGCCATGCCCAAAAATGGGCATAACAAACACTATAAGTTTTAGAAATACGAGCGAGATATGAGTCACAATAAAAAATATGTTCAAGGATGATAGCTTTAGTGAAGAAAATCTTGATTTGATATTTGTTATGTGTTCGTTAAATGTTGATTATTATTTTAGATGTTGTACGGTTAGAATTAATGAATTATTTTACCCTTCAAAGAAAAGGTACCCCGAATATTTTTTCCCAATTTGTTTATCAAATGATATGGCATACATGTGGAGGGTTTTAATTTGAGGCGCATATATATACACACGTGGTCCATCTTATTATTAGTAAAATTATTAATTGCACACTTGACACGTAAATATTTGGGGAAATTTTTGGGGGATAAAATTTGTGGTCTCTAGTATTTGTCTTTGAATTAAAATTAAATTACAATAATAAAATTTGTACTCCAATGATATTTAATGTTTTTTTACTAGAAACAAGAAACACATGGAAGAATTGTATTATAAAACAATAGCCAGAGAGTTTCTTCTGTAATATTCTGTAATTTTTAGAAAAAATATAAGTAAAAAAATAATAGAAAAAAGGATTAAAATTAGATAAAGGTTACGATTGAAAATTGAGTTACACTAATAGACCTAAAATTTGGATCAGATTTTAATATGGATAACTTGTAGGTTAAGAAACAGGGTTTTGTAATACGCCATATTCGTCTTACTTGTTTTTATTATCAAAATTCTTAGGGTAAAATGTCATAAAATCCGGTAATCTTTTAAAATTCATAGAAATTTCGTCGTAAATCAAAATTCGTTGATTCTGGACTTTTCGGAAAGATCTTTCCATTTTCTTCTTCTTTTGTGTTTTGTAAGAAAACTTCTTAAGAAGGTCAAATGACAAATTTATATTTGGTCAAAATTTGAGGTAATTTTTTGATCGATATTACTAATATTTTTAAAATTGTTTGTTATCTTGTATATTTGATTATCAAAATTTGGGCTAAGTGATTAAATATTTGAAATTATAATGTGTTATACATATTTTTGTATATATGTGGTGTCTAGACAATAATTTTGGATCTTTAATTTGTGCCATGGTTTGTAAAAATATCGAATAAGAACTTAGGACCGAGTCAACAGATTGTAGTGACGGTTTTCTGAAAATTTCGGACTTTTATCACCGCGTTGTAGTGGTCATGGTATGGATTATGGATTTTGAATTATTATTATTTATGTGTTATGTATATTATATGTATCAAATTAGAATAAGAGAATGTATCGAAAGTGTTTGTTTAGTGTATCGCATCGTAAAGATTATCGTATTTTGTTAAATATGTATATGTTGTTTGGTCTACTATTGTTTGGTCTACTAGTTGGATCAATTAGTTCTTGATGGGTTGTATACCTCATTACATACAAATTTCAATTTTCGTCTAAGATTCAGGTTGGATAGCATTTGGAGTTCGAGAATTTAGAATTAGAGTAGATTGACTTTTGAACTTCCGCTTTTAGTTGCGCGTTTGTCATATTTACCTTTGTAATAGAAAATAAATTATATTATATTATAGTTTTAATTTAGAATAAATAGTCCGAAAGGGTGGGCTGTTACACTTTCATTTAAGAAAAATTATCATCTAACCATCAGACATGCAAAAGATAACAGTGGATATTTAAATAATGCTTTAATGGCTGAGAGGAAAACACGCAACTTGAAAGACCATCCATACACCTGCAAATAAGAAAAAAGAGTAAAAAATTACGTAAGTCAATGAATACACCAAAAAATAAAAATATACTCTATAATAATTAAAACTAAAATAATAACATGTGGTAAAAATTTTATAATATATATATATATATTATGTGCTTGTATCTTAAAAAACATTAATATATGTGTGCGTGTATAAATTAAAAATATATTTAAATAAATATTATATGACTATGTATATTTAATTAAAATAATATAAAGTATAACCAAAGGTGATCCATTTAGTTATGCACGAATTTGATAAAACAAAGGTGTGATATAATATTCTAATTATTTTTTAAGTCTTATTATTGCTCAATTTAATTATTTAACAATAAATGTTTATTTAAATCACTTAAACGCCAAAACTTATTTTCCTGTAATAGACAACTTTTAGTAAAAAAAATCCTAACTAATATTTAGTAATATATAATAGAAACCACAATAAATTTCTTTTTCCTCTATATCGTAATATAACTGATGAGATGCACTTTTAATAATTATATATCAAAATATGGAGTATTGTTGAATATAAAATTATTTATCCATGCTTGAAGTTATTTATCGATAATTTTTATATAATATTTAAGAAATGTCAGGAGATAATTGGATTTGCTATAAGAAAACTTCAGCAATACTACTATTTCATTTAAAGATCGTATAAACATGTACAATCAAGATATCGCAAAACGTATTAATTCGCAATACATGTGTAACAAAAATTATTATTTACTTCTAAATTTTGAATTTTTTATGTGTAACAAAAAGAACATGTAATTTTATAAATTGAACATGTATGTTCTGCAAATTGAACATGTATGTTCTGAAAACTGTACATATTTTGTAAAATAATGTGTTTTATAATGTTTTACTTCTACTATAGAACTTTCAATATTTATCCACAAAATATTGATATTCGTAGAATATGATTCAAAAGATAATATTTTCGACAATGATTTATGTAACATATTACTTGCATAACATATATGAAATAGTAGTCTCCATTGATCTTAACTATATGATTCGTATATTTTAAACAGTAATATGGGTGTTGACTGCCGCAATATATAGATGGATGACCAAATAATAGTGCATATTAAAAAAATCTAGACTAGCGCATAGTTGTAAATGAACTAACTGATCCTTAAACTCGACCAAAATCTTGTTAAACTTGAATCGACTCTTTAAATCGAGTTTGAGTTCAAGTCAAAAAAAGTGCATTCTATAAGTTTATAGCATCGGTCTTGTGGCGCCCTCCAAACCCGGGTCAGAAGTTTGGGGTCCACAATACATACACAATATATAAACCTGTATATGAGATATTATTTGCAATGACCCTGCTTTACATACCTACGGATCGTAACAGGTTAAAGTATGAAAACAAGCCACAACCTTAACTTTTATCACAACGTACCAAATCCCAACTAATTTAACTTACAACTGATAATGAACTTATTCTTACAATCTTACTATCTCACTACCGTAATAAGCTCCTGCTAGCTCGATCCAACTCAATCTGGAATCCTAGCTCGCATATTGAACTGGGAAACCTCGCTATCAACCGTGTCCTTCTTAACTGTAGAATACATAAAAAAATTTGCAAGAGTGAGCTAACTAGCTCAGCAAGTCACAATAACAATAATTGAGGTTAATCAATGATCAAACGAGATGATTCAGAGGAATCAAGTTTCTTGTTAAACAATCAATATAATTGGATATTCATTTTAAGTTTTAAAACCAAGGTTAGGCTGCTGATCAGTCACGCCGAGCAAGGCACACAACTCTGCTCTACGAACTGGATCCAAGGCACACATTGGTCTAATTCGACCACGAATCTGGTCTGACCACGAATCTGGTCCACATAAAGAAAACTATCCAATTCTAAATCAGTTCAATATGATAAACAATATAATTCAATAAAACCGGATCATAATCAACAACAATAAAACATTTGTATAAGAGCATGGTGAAAATTCATGGGTACCACAAGGGTATGTCAAAGTATATAAAAGAAATGGCCTCCACCCTGAAGGAGAATCGGGTATTAGATGAATAATGTTTTTACAAGGTTTTAGTTCCTTGATGTCACAAGGTATGGTGGAGTATAAGTTTCTGTGTGTTTAAACAATTCTGATCCAGTGTTTGGTATATGATGGATATATATTTGTGGAGTAGTATCGTATTTATGTGGTTTAGTATCTGGTAAATCAACAAAAAATAGTTCACAAAGAATAAGGCTTATGGCTCAAATATCAAATGATGTGGCTCAGGTTCAAGGCTGAAGGATTCAAAGTATTTACAATATAAAACAGAGCTATTTTGAATACTTAACAATATGTCACGAGAGAATTTAGAAATATTTGCATTATATCTCGAAAAAGGTTCAAAAGTACTTGCCTTGCAGGGCTTTTTAACTAATACTGATCGACTCTGAGTCGACTCTATCGCTCAGGCTTTATTGTCTATCCACTAGATCCCTGTGGATTGGACCTCAACACGTAAGTCCTTTGATTGGAACCTTACTGAGCTTTTCGACTGACCACCAAACTATCTTTCGTCCAATGCCAATTCTCAGGCCCTCCGATTAGAACCTACAAGGTCGAAACACCTTGACTTAGACATTCGATTATGCTTGATATATCCTCACTAGCAATCTACCCGTGCGTTAACAAAACCCGACTCGTAACACATACATTATTGTAATACAGGTATCAGTTAGGGTTCACGTTCTCGAAAATCGATTCGGTGTTCATTTTTCGGAAAATACGTATACTCTTCATTGTATGAAATTAGGGTTATTGGTTTTGGAAAAGCATTTCACTACAACATACAATCAGGTTTCGTATAAAACATACGTATATGTATTTACTTATACTCGCTCGACGTCCCGATAATTACCGGATACGCTCCTGTATTTCTGTAGTTCGATTTCCCAGGAATCGGGCAGCGTCTCCTTTGTTTATCGGACTACCCGTCGAACTATAATCGACGTCAAATCCCAATCAATCAATCCAAACAGTTAATCCAACGACCACCATTTATAGTCCCAATCACTCAACAACAACCGCAATCAATTACGCAACCACAATTTCGATACAATCTTAATAATCATAATCATTTTAACCGTTTCATTACATTATTTACAAATTAACTAATTCGATTCAGAATAAAAATATAGAATTAATTTATTTATTTTAAAATATTAGGACTCAGAATAAACATCACAGTCCACCGTCGACTCACCGAAGTTCACCGTCGACGACGGCAAAAATTTATTGGTGCCCGACACGAGTCGGGTTTCCAAATAAATTTCACAGATTAAGTATTAATTTCCTGCATAAAATTTTTATTTATTTCACAAAGAAAATTAATTAAACAATTTATGCAGGAAATAAAAATAAAAATATTACTCAACCAAAACAACAGTAACAACCTCCTCGACACAGCCACAGGCCACCTCACCGGAAAAGAACCCGGCGGCGGCCGGAAAATAGAAGCGCAACAACAAGGCGCAACGATAAGGAGCACAAGATCGAAAATACACAGCAACATCAAGTACGACACACGCGCGGGTGCACACGCACAAAGGGAAAAAAACCGGTGACAAGGCCACCGGAACAAGAAAGAGATGGCGGCGAGTACCAGAAAAAGACTGCAGCGGCGAAGCAATTTACAGGAAGAAGAAACCCAAGCTTACATAAATATATATAGTATATGCATCTGTTATTGTGAGAGGAAGGAAAGGATTAGAGAGATTGGAGAGGTTCTCTGATGTTCAATAAGAATAAAAGGGGATGACTCACCCTCTCCTCCCTGAACACAAACCACGTGTCCAATAAAAGGACACGTGTTTTATTTTATAACTGAACGTAGCTTGCTTAACGCTGATTTGTAATTTATCGATAAATATCACACACCAAAATTGATCAGAAAATTTCCGAACAGTCTTAAAATATCACAAATAATTCGAAGTTACTAAAATAAAATTTCCAAAATTTTTAAGCTGTTTTTAAAACGCAACTCATACCCGAATTCAACGATTTATCGGATAAATGTGCGGGTAAACTTAATCCCAAAAATTTCCAAAATAATTTTAAAATTCTCGAAATATTCCAAACTTAAATAAATATGAGTTTCGTAATTTTTGAAGGATTCTGGAATTAAATACAGATTTTACAATTAAATGTAATCAGAAAATCATACAGGGTTAAATAATTAATAAAATATTGATTTCTAAATTTTATAAAATCCCAGAAATAAATATTGTAATTATAGAACCATAAAAACAATTTTAAAGACATTTCAAATATTTATGCAATTAAATTTGCACTAAATCCACTTTTGAAATTGAAAAAAATCAATACGACTCCATAATTAATCACGCGGACAACCCGGTACACCATAAATCACACATAGATAATAATCAAACAACACATAGCGGTCAAAACCAATACACATATTTTATTTATTTAATAATTTCCATAATCACATATTTAAATAATTCAAAAATACACGAGTCGTTATATCCTTCCCCCCTAAAAAGATTCTGTCCTCAGAATCTGGTCTAACTAAACAAGTGAGGATATTTGTCAAGCATACTTGACTCTAATTTTCAAGTAGACTCTTCTACTAGAGGATTTCAAACATATTCACTATAGATATACACTTATTTCCAAGAACTCGCCTTTAACGATCAAGTATTTGGATCGATCACTATATGTAGAATAAACTTGGACAAGAGCCCATTGGCTCCTAATCAATCACTTAATTTGAATCTGATACTTATCGCCTTAATATTGACACGCAGAACACACTATATGTACATACTGTTATAACGGTAACATCAACTCATGAACAATTTTGTCTATATTTATCAATACCTTGACTGGTTTACTAAATTTAGGATTCAACTTGTCCCCTCTATTCAGATTTATCCAATCACTTTCAAGGTGAAACTTTTACTAACACTACTGGTCCTATTTTTTTTTCATACTCTTTCTTGATATAAATCCGCCTTCTTTCTTTATCTACTCTGAGCTGCTTCAATCAACATCACTACGCCCTTGGTGTGCTGAATTAACTTAGGATTTGACAACTTCCTTTCTCCCACTTTATCTTTTCTTAACAACTCTGACTGAAAGGTCATACTACCCATCCTTGTTTCCTTGGGATTATACATCTGACTTCCAACTCCAACTTCTGAAATTCCATAGGTAATTCTTTTCGGTGCCGTCTCTATGTTTATTTTCTCCTTTTTGCTTATCGCTTGCCACTAAAATTGCTTTTCCTCGTGAATACATACTTTAAACTCTTATGGTCCGTATAGATCTTACACCTTTCTCCATACATATCATGTTTCCCAATCTTTCAAAGCAAATATTATTACTGCTAGTCCCAATTATGAGTAGAATACTTCTGCTCATAAGATTTCGATTGTCTGGATGCATATACAATAACTTTATTGTGCTGCATCAACACACATCCTACTCCCTTATGAGAAGCATCACTATAAACTATCAAATCTCCTTAATACTTCCAAAGTGATAAAGCAGGTGCTGTAACCATTCTTTTATTTAACTCCATAAAAATTTCTTCACCCTTCTCAATTTCATATAAACTTCTTGCTTTTCCTAGTGAGCTTCGTCAAAGGTATTGCAACTTTCAAGAAATCTTGCACAAATTTTCAATAATAACCGGCCCATGGTAAAACTTCTTACTTTTGTTGGTGCTTTTGGTCTTTCTTTATTCATAGCAACATTAATTTCTGTTGGATCCCCTTTGGTCTTCTCCTTACCGACTATTTATAATAAGAATTATACTTCCTGCCATCATAGCTTTCACCTTGTAAACTTTACATACAATTTCTTTCTTCTCCGACTCCCCAATTATCATTAAATGCTTTGCATGGTCCTCCGTTGACTTTAAGTAACACAACTACAACTTATCCAGATATTCCATAAAGATTCCGTCCATCAAGTTCAAATATTACTGGTATATTGGTTAATCCAAATGACAGTACTAGAATTTTATAACAATAGTACTTAGTTCTGAAAATTATCCTGGATATGTCCATAGGTTCAATCTCCAATCGATAATGCCCAAATCTTAAATCAATTTTAGAAAATATTTTGCTTCTTCTGTTTGATCAAACAAATCAGTAGTTCGAGGTAACAAATACTTACTATTAATAGTATACTTGTTGAGCTTTCTCTAGTCGACGCATAATCTCATACTTTCATTTTCTTATTAACAATTAGTACCGGTGCACCTTATGTGATACACTGGGTCTAATCGCTTCCTCTTCTAACATCTTTTGCATCTGCTTTGCTAACTCCTTTATTTTAACTGGCGCTATTCTGTGCGGGGCTTTTGGACACTGGCTTCCTTTCAGGTGCTATGTCAATCGCGAACTTCATTTCTCTATCTGGAGAAAATGTTGATAACTCATTTGGAAACATATCTTGAAACTCCTTAGTTGCTATAAAATTTTCAATTTTTGTTTACTTCTGACTTTTATTTATCACATAATCACCATAATGCTCACATCTTGATCACCGAAATCATTGTTAACAATTCTTTACCTTTCTTCGTCTTCTGAACCTCATCACATTCTCATTTGGCGTCTTCAGAACTATTTTTCATCACGACGGTCTATCTGGACATCACGCTTTAATAGTGAATCCATTCCTTAGAATAATGTCAAATCCTCTTATCTTCAATGATATCAATTCTTCACAATTTATTGCCAGAAATCTCAATTCCACCATTGGTACTCACTTATTTAACAATTACACGTTCTTGACTTGCTAGTCCTTTAGTCACAATCTTATCAATTCAACAGGGTAATTCATCTTATCAACAAAACCTTGAAAGATAAACGATCAAGTTGCTTCCACATCTTTCACTACGTTAACGCATAAAATATCCATACTAACCATTCACGTCATCACATTCGTATTCTAAATAACATATTTTTCAGACAACTTGTAAACTCTCATTCTTGGAGACGTATTCCTATTGGAGTAGATTCCCTTGACTCTTAGTGCATCCCTGGCTAAGGCTAGTGATTTGCAGTCCTCGCCATATGCCCTTGTTTCCTTTTCATGCATGAGAGGTGGATGGAACTTTGCCCGCTTGGTTCATAATATGTTGACTTTTGTTTGAAAAACTCTTGCAAAGGATGATAGTACAACGAGACAACTAGAAGAATTCATAATTTAATAAACTTAGAGTTGAATAGAAAGAAGAAAAAATGATTTGAATATGAACGAGACAACCACATTGGTACTTAAGATGGCCATTCTTTCGTACCATATGGCATACATCATATGATTAGGTGGCGTCCCACCCGATTCTTTGTCATTCCGACAAAGCATCTCAACATAACACTGTTTGTCCCAATCAGAGAGCAAAACTTGAGGGGAACAACTAAATTTGAAAGGAATGCAATATCCACCTTTTTGATATCAGAGCAAAGAGTTTATTAAGAAAAGAAGTTCATACATATTTAGGAATCAAAAAAGAATATACACGGTAATATTGGAGACAAGATGATACCATTGGTCAATATCCACATTTCACTTGTATTCATCTTTCGAGCTTGTTCAATCATATCCCAATTGCATCTAATAACAACTTTAGAAGGTACGCTGAAATGCCTTCTCAAATTAAGCATTATGGTAGATTCTTACTTGTTAAGTCTTGCATCTTTAATATTGCACCTACACACATAATACTTTAACAATTCAATCATAATGACGTTCTTACCAGATAACCTCGAGTTTCCTCTTTTTAATTTAGAATAACCACAAATCATTCAACATAACGATCCTTTTGTTAATAGTATTCTTCTTTTTGAAAAGTCTGGAAGTCTTCCCAATCTTCTTTGGTCATGCCCAGGCTTCTGTTAAATCAATGAATTCTTCGAACTCTGATAGTCCTAGTAATTGGATGGATAGTTACTCCGTACGCTGATTCTGTTATTAATTTTTGTCAAATAATATGTGCACCTCACTGTTAGGAATAATCAACTTCTTCATAATCGCAGGTTACTTTGTTAGATATATTTGTGATGTCATGTCTAATAATGATTTGTTTTTAGTTTTCAGATCTTAACTAACAGGACAAATCAGGACTTAACTGGAAATCAGTACTTATATTGAAGTCAGAACTTAAAATATCAGAGCATAAGTTATCAGAACATAAGATATCAGAAGATATTCATCAAAAGATAATATTAGGACTTAAGAAGACTTTCAGATAAGGAAGGCGACTGATTGAAGGGAAAGAAGATCATGACTAAAACAAGAAGAGATATGCATGGAGAAGAATTCTATGAAGAATAGAAGACTTGGAGGAAAAGATAACTAATTGATATATTTTAGGATACAGAATCATATTCGATATCAATTAGAGATTATCTTGTAACTGTGTGGTATATAAACACAACATAGGGTTTACACTCTAAGTGTTATCATTATCGAGAATATTATTCATTGTAACCCTAGCAGCTCTCATGATATTTTTATTTTATTTTATTTTTTTCTCATGATATTTGTTCATCACTGAGAGAGAACGGTTTCATTGCAATACTATTTTATTGATAAGTTTATTCTTTGTTACATACTTGTGTTATTAATTCAATTTAATTATATTATACACTGTATTCAACCCCCTTCTATAGTGTGTGTGACCTAACAAGTGGTATCAGAGCCAATCTGTTAACACATATACAGTAAAGATCCAAAACAATAATATCTGAAGAAGAACAAACTACAACCAAGCCCACCAAAACTGAAGAAACTCCAAAGACTCAAATCCACAGTCGATATGAGACTATTAGGGTTCCGATGATGTGACCTTCTTAATATCCCATATGGAAAATGAGAATAGCTATGTTTCTGGAAGCTACAGATCCAGAATACCTTGACAGAATTAATGAAGGACCATATATGCCAACCAAGCTCTCTGTTGTAGTTGCAGATTAGCCAGCAAAGACCGTACCAAAGGAGAAAAGTGAGTATACAGCTGAAGATATCTCATCTATTGCTAAGGATGAAAAGGTAAGGCATTTGCTGCATAGTGCCATTGATAATGTCATGTCAAACAGGGTAATTAACTGCAAGACTGCAAAGGAGATATAGGATGCCTTGGAGACAAGATGTCAGGGAACTGATGCAATTAAGAAGAACAGGAGGACTATACTCAATCAAGAGTATGAACACTTTGACTCAAAACTTGATGAGTCATTAACTGGTTTATATGACAGATTTATCAAACTCTTGAATAATCTGTCACTGGTGGACAAGGAATATGATCTTGAAGACTCTAATCTTAAATTCCTTTTAGCTCTTCCTGAAAGTTGGGATTTGAAGGCAACTACTATAAGAGACAACTATGCTCTTGATGAAACTACTCTTGATGAAATTTATGGTATGCTCAAAACTCATGAACTTGAGATGGATCAAAGAAGCAAGAGACATGGGAGAAAGTCAAGGACAGTTGCTCTTAAGGCTGAGGAGGAATCCCCCAAAGTGGCTGTCACAAAGGAAGGCAAAGGAAAGGCTCTCATCATAAAGTCTGATACTGAGTCATCAAGTTCTGATAATGATGAGGATTCAGAAACTGCAAGTCTATCTGAGATGGATGTTGATGAAGAGATGATGAGACTGTGTGCTCTTATGGTGAAAGGTATCACAAAGATAGCCTACAGGAAATTTAGAAGGGGAAAGAAGTTTTCCAGGAAAAGTGGAAGTTCTGATAAGAAGGGATTCAGAAAATCTGATGGCAAAGCAGGAAAGTCTGACAGAGGAGATTACTCAAATGTTAAATGCTACAATTGTGGTGAGAAAGGCCACATATCTCCTGATTACAAGAAAGGAAAAGGTGACAAAGGCAAGGCACTTATCACAAAGAAGAAAATCTGGACATACACTTCAGATTCTGAAGATGAGGTGAACTATGCCTTAATGGTAAATGCTGGTAGCAGTTCTGATGCTGCTGAGTTAAAGGTACCTCAAACAACTTATGCTTTTTATACTGATGATATTACTGAGTTGAGATCTTATCTTAAAACCATATTCATTAGCTATAGAGATCAGACTTTAATATATGATAGGTTAACTTCTGAAAATCTTGCTTTTAAGAAAAGGAATGACTATTTAGAAAAGGAGTTAGTTATGTTCCATCAAACTCAGAAATAAAGAGATGATGCTTTTTATGTAAGAGATGAAGTGTTAAAATTGAATCAATCTCTAAAAACTGAGTTAGAAAAGGAAAGAGAGATTATCAGGACTTGGACTAATTTTGGCAGAACAACTCAGAATTTGCTAAGTAGTGGAAACTGGAAAGAGGGATTAGGTTATGGAGATGATAAAAGTGAAATAGGAACTGAACAAATTAAGCCAATTGTTGTTAAACAAACTGTTAAGCCAAGGGTAAATCCTGTTAAATTTGTAGCTAAAACTGTCAAGTCTGATTCTGAAAAGATGAAAGATACTGAGACAGAAGTTAAGGCAGAGTCAACTTCTGACAAACTAAAACAGGATAAGCCAACTGAAGTCAACATAGGCTTAATGACAAAAAGGCAGCTTAAGCATAAGCTGAAAGAGATTAAGAATGTAAACAAGGTAAAGCCACCTAAGAAAAATAGGAATGGAAAGGAAGGTGTGAATAAAAGTAATAATTTTAAGTCTGTTTCTAATGCTCCTAGAAAGAAATGCTATAACTGTGGAAACTCTAACCATCTTGCTTCTTTTTGCAGGAAGAATAAGGATATAAACTCTTTACCTCCTAAATCAGGAGTTAAGAGTCAGTATGTTAGGTTTAAACCACAAAATCCTTGTTTTCATTGGGTTGTTTATGGCATTCCATTTATACTTGTAAGGAATATCATAGTTTGTACTATGTTTATTATCAAATAAAACCTTCTTTGAAGAAAGTTGCTTTAATTCCTTCTAGTGTAAAGTCTGATGCAAAGTCTGATATAAGTTCTGATAAACAGCATGTTTGCATAAACTCTGATATTAAATCCGCTGCAAATGCTAACAAACTTAATAAGGCCAAAGGATCCAAGCAAGTCTGGGTTCTTAAAACTAATCATTAGTGGTTTTTGTGATTGCAGGGCAACAGGAAAAACATCCTAGTTCTGGACAGTGGATGTTCAGGACATATGACTGGAAATAAAGCCCTGCTATCAGACTTTGTGGAGAAAGCTGGCCCAGGAGTTTCTTATGGAGATGGCAACATAGGAAAAACTCTGGGATATGGCAATATAAATCTTGGGAATGTCATCATTGAAAAAGTAGCTCTAGTCTCAGGACTTAAGCACAATCTGCTGAGTGTTAGTCAAATCTGTGACAGAGGTTATCATGTGGATTTCTTTAAGAACACTATGAAGTTGTAAGCAAATCTACAGGCAAAGTTGTTCTGAAGGGATACATGCATGGTAACATTTATAAAGCCAAGCTTTCAACAAGTTCTAATGGTTCTGCAATCTATCTGTTAAGCAGAGCATCAATTGAAGAAAGCTGGGATTGGCACAAGAAACTCTCTCATTTAAATTTTAACAATATAAATGAACTAGTCAAGAAAGATCTTGTGAGAGGACTGCCAAAATCAGTATTTGCTCCTGATGGCCTTTGTGATTCATGTCAAAAGGCAAAACAAAGAAAATCTTCATTCAAGAGCAAGACTGAATCTTCAATTCTTGAGCCTTATCACCTATTACATGTTTATCTATTTGGTCCAGTGAATGTCATGTCTATTGCAAAGAAGAAATATGCTATGGTCATAGTAGATGAGTTTACCAGATACACATGGGTGTATTACTTGTACACAAAAAGTAAAACTGCATCTATCTTGATTGATCATGTCAAACAACTGGATAAATTGGTCAAAGACTCTGTGAAAATCATAAGAAGTGATAATGGCACTGAGTTCAAGAATATGATTATGGAAGACTTCTGCAAAGACCATGGAATAAAGCAGGAATTCTCTGCTCCTGAAACTCCACGGCAAAATGGTGTTGTTGAAAGAAAGAATAGAACTCTTATTGAAGCTGCACGAACTATGCTTGATGAAGCAAAGTTACCAACCTACTTTTGGGCTGAAGCTGTGCAGACTGCTTGTTTTACTCAGAATACAACACTTATCAACAAGTATAGAAAGATACCATATGAGTTGGTGAAGAAAAAGAAGCCAAATCTGAAGTACTTTCATGTATTTGGGTGCAAGTGTTTTGTTCTTAAGACTCATCCTGAACAGCTATCCAAATTTGATCTAAAAGCTGATGAAGGAATTTTGTTGGATATCCACTTTCCACAAAAGCCTTCAGAGTTTACAATTTAAGAACAAGGGTTATCATGGAAACTATCATTGTCTCTTTTGATGATAAGAAGATTACTGAGATTTCAATGATCATGATCAACTGAGATTTGAGAATGAATTTTTAAATTCTGATTCTAAAAATTCTGATAGTCTAAATCCTGATACTGTAAACTCTGATGGGTTAAACTCTGATGTTATTGAAACTGTGGTGACTACGCCAAAAGAAAATGCACCTGTGCAGGGGGGACATATTGAAGATCCAACCACATCTCAAGAAACATCAGAACCTAGAATAGGCTCTTCAAGTTCTGATGGGCCAAATTCTGATAATTCTGAAAACTCAAATTCTGAAGAATCCAACTCAGAGAGCATAATTTCAGGGGGAGCATCAGAAAATGTTGATGGTGACATCATGGATCATGGGGGAGCATCCAATTTTAGAGATCACCTTCCATCTGCAAGAAAGTGGACTAAAGCACATATACCTGACTTGATTATTGGAGATCCTGAAGTAGGTATTAGAACTAGAACAGAAACATCAAATAAATGTCTCTATCATTCTTTTCTTTCTCAGCCTGAACCAAAGAAAGTGGAAGAAGCTCTTCAAGAAGCTGATTGGGTGCAAGCAATGCAGGAAGAGTTAAATGAATTTGAAAGAAATAAAGTCTGGACCCTAGTGCCAAGACCAAAGAACAGATCAGTTGTTGGTATAAAATGGGTGTTCAGAAACAAAATTGATAGTGATGGCATAATTACAAGAAATAAAGCAAGGCTGGTTGCAAAAGGATATTCTCAATAAGAGGGAATTGATTATGATGAAACATTTGCATCTGTTGCTAGATTGGAAGCCATAAGGATATTTTTGGCTTATGTTGCTCACAAAAAGTTTAAAGTCTTTCAAATGGATGTAAAAAGTGATTTTTTTAATGAAGAATTGGAAGAAGAAGTATATATTGAACAACCTCCAGGTTTTGAAGATTCAAAATTTCCTAATCATGTCTACAGACATGATAAAGCACTTTATGGCCTTAAGCAAGCTCCAAGAGCATGGTATGAGACATTAGCTCAGTTTTTTCTAGAAAGTGGATTTAACAGAGGGACTATTGACAAAACTTTATTCTATCTCAACCATGGAAAGGACTTACTTTTGGTGCAGATATATGTTGATGATATCATTTTGGTTCTACAAATGACAGACCTTATAAAAGGTTTGCCAAGCTAATGTAGTCAAGATATCAAATGAGTATGATGGGAGAACTTAGTTATTTTCCGAGCCTTCAAGTCAAGCAGAATGAAGAAGGAACTTTTATTTGTCAATCTAAGTACACCAGAAATCTGTTGAAGAAATTTGGAATGCAAGATTTTTCAAGTGCATCCACTCCCATGGCCACTGCAATAAAATTGGATAAGGATACCGGTACATTAGTAGATATTACTGATTACAGAGATTTTGCAGGGTGCAAAATTGACAGGATTGGATAAGGATACTGGTACATCAGTAGATATTATTCAAACACACACACTAACTATCTACACTCCACCTACTCGGGCAACTCAAAGCTTTCTTCCTGGATTGGGATCAACACCTTGGGTATGAGAGGATTCTGAGGCTTGACCTGCTTCTTTACCACTCGAGTCCTGATGGGTTTCATATTCCTTCTTAACTGAAAACAATAAGGTGAATAACAACAAAAAGGATGAGCCAAAAATTGCTCAACAAGTCCACAAAATATAAACAGTGTTAAAGCAATTTAAACGAAACCGCAATCCCGGGTATATCTGCAAAGATATAACCCCACGAGAATAGAAAGAAGGCCATCACTGGCGAGTACATATGAACTAAACTGGACACAAGTTCGCATCTATATTCTGTTGATCAGTCAGAATATAATGCAGATCTATATCTCCATATATAGATCCAGTCGGGTACCAAGGCACTACGGCCCATATCGAGGCACCATTCATATCCCGGTCCTCAGGATTAAGACACACTCAATCCCCAAAATATCATTATTCAGTCCATCGCTTAGCAACCGGAACAATCCGTATGCTTTGATATATTCTAATCACCATAACATATCAATATCAATGTGTAACCAATGAATTATGAATCAAGAATTCAAGGAAACTAAGAAATCTAGAATCGAAATGAAATATGAATAAAGGAATAGTAAGTGTATATCAGTGATTATGCACAAGAATCAAAAGAGTGCAAACGTGATAAGCATCTGAAGAAATGTCATTATTCTGAAAGTAGAATAGGGGAAAAACTTGCCTTCTGCGCGACTTACTGCAAATGCGTCACCTTCGTCTATTACTGACTCAACCTGCCTTGCTGGCTTAGCTTCTGTTAGAGAAATAGACTGATTTAGTCATTTCGTACTTCAATTGCATCTTGAATCGACTTCACAACGTTCCTAACGTCTACCCATGCGCTTATGACTGGCTCGTGTATTATTTATTAACAATTAGGACTCAGTTAACCACATAATACACATAAGCACATAAGCACATAGTCATTTTTATAATTACAATAATTTTTAGAATCAACATCGACTCGCTGATCGCTCAACTGATCGTTATCTGATTCGTTTCCCATTTTTCCGGAATTTTTCGGATTCGTCTCGGCACGCATTTCGACTGACAATCAAACAAGTAACAAGATCAACTAATTTCTAGAATAAATTAGGCTTTAATATTATTTTTAATGGAAAGAATTCATTTTTCTGAGTCAAAGGGCTCGAATCGGACTAACGGTCTAATTATTATCAATTAAACACTTATAATTCAATTTATTATTCCATATAATTAATTATTACTAATTTTTAAAATCCTAAAATAATTTTTAAATAATTATTTAAGAAAAATCAGAATTAAAAATGATTTTTCTATAATTTTTGGAATTAAAATGAATTTATTATGATTTATTAAAAATTATTTGATTAATTATCAAAATAATTAATCATTTTTAAATAATTAATAAATAATAAATAACTAATAATTAAATGATAAATAATTGAGAAAATAATTCAATCTGATTTTTAGAAATTAATTCAGAATTATTTATGATATAAATTAATTAATTAATTAATTAATTTATAAAATAAATAAAACTGATTTTATAATTAAAATAAAAATAAAATTAATTCTCAGAAACATCTGTCAGAAATCAAATCCTGACAGAAACAGATCAAACCCGGGTTAACCAAACGGGTCAACCGGGTCACAATTCGGGTCATGAAGAATATGACCGGATTTTTCCAGAATCCGGCTACTTCACCGGATTCCGGTGAATCAATTACAGGCCCAAATCAGCACCGTTTGGTACGGTTTTTGGGTTCTTTTCATTGCAAATCACATCAACAACTCAGTCCAACCATTTGTTCAACAAAATCATCCCTGTAACAACTTCTCCGGCCAAAATCGATCAAACACTGTCCTAAACTCCGGCCAAAATCCTATCTTTTGATTCTGTAAATGAAACTTAACATTCTATAGTGCAAATCAAAGCTAAGAACATATACAATCAAAGCCCTAACCTTTCAGGAACCAAAGATTCACAGAAAATATCGAGTTGTAATTTGAAAATTCATAATAAACCCTAATAATCGTGAATCACGATACATACATCGTTTAGTCAATTAAACACCATGAATCAACTATAAATTATCTGACAAAGCTATATCAATCATCAAAACATCAAAATAACCCTGAAATCAAAAAGGTCTAATTCGAACATAAACCCTAGAAATCAAAAATCAAAAATGATGCATTAAAACATGAAATTAATATTAAAAATAGAACGAACAGATCAAAACCTTTGATTTGAGTACTTGAACTGCTTGATTTGGTGAAGAAATCAGATCAAAATCACAGTTTAATTCCTCGACCAGACTTGGTTCTTCCCGACCCGGTTTGCAGAGAAAATCAATTAAATTCTGATTTTTAATTAATAATTAATAATATTTAAATAAAAATTAGGCTATTTATAGTAGTAAAATTAATACTCCTAAATAAAATTAAGCCCCTAATTCTACACTTTTTAAAATTAATAGGCCCCTAATTTTATAATTTTTGAGTATTAAATTTTAATTTATAAATATTTTATATATACAATATATATGCCAAAATTTCCCAAAAATTGTGAATAATGCAAAAATGCAAAGAAATAATATAAATAAAAGTCCTATAATTTTATAAAAATAAAAATGTGATTTTTGTGGGGGTTTTAACACCCAATGGGGCCCGGAAAAGTCATTTTTCGCAAAACAAGAAAATTTATAAAATACCCAGATGTTCAGAATAATGCGATGGTAAAAGCCGTTTGATGAAAATAAGGCCCATTATTTTATTTGAAATACTTGCTTTAAAATCATGGTTCGGGTCGTAAAACGTTTGAAATGAAAGCGATAAATGCAAAATAAAATATCTGAAAATATCTTAAAAATACCGGAATGACTCAGAATGCACGTAACACGTAACAACTAGGGTTTAACAGATACTTACACATAAATGACACATTAACACACATAATTTATTATAAATATGATATAATACAGACGTAGATTTCCCAGATGTTACATCCTTCCCCCTTAATAGGATTCTGTCCTCAGAATCTCATTATGAAAACAAATGAGGATATTTCTCTAACATTTCACTCTCAAGTTCCCAAGTTGATTCTTCAACCATAGGGTTTATCCACAAAATTCGCACTAAAGATACAGACTTATTTCTCAACACTTTCTCTCGCCGATCTAAAATTCTTACCGGCTGTTCTACAAAAGACAAATCAGGTTGGATATCTATCGGTTCATACTCGATTACATGCCTAGAATCAGGATTATATCGCTTAAGCATCGACACGTGAAAAACATTGTGAATATGTTGCATATGAGGCGGTAAAGCTAATTCGTACACAACTTTTCCCACTTTCTTCAAAATTTCAAACGGTCCGACGTATCGTGGTTTCAATTTACCCTTGTTGCCAAATCTGGTCAATCCTTTCCATGGCGATATTTTGAGTAATACGTGTTCTCCTTCCTGATAATCTATATCTTTACGTGCTTGATTTGCATATTTGTGTTGCCTGTCTTGTGCTGCATCTAATCGTTTTCAAATAAGTTCGATCTTTTCTTTAGTTTGTTGGATTAATTCTGGACCCAAAATCTTGCGTTCTCCAACTTCATCCCAATGTACTGATGATCTGCATTTTCTTCCGTATAATGCTTCATACGGTGGCATTCCAATGCTTGCGTGATAACTATTGTTGTAAGAAAATTCCACCAAAGGTAAATGCTCATCCCAACTGCCTTTAAAATCAATCGCACAAACTCGTAGCATATCTTCAATCGATTGGATAGTTCTTTCACTTTGCCCATCGATTTGCGGATGATACGCGGTACTCATGTTTAATTTTGTTCCAAGACATTCTTGAAATTGTTTCCAAAATCTTGAGTTGAAACGGGGATTTCGATCAGACACTATATATATTGGAACTCCATGTCGCATCACAATTTCTTTGAGATATAAGTGCACTAGCTTGTCGAGTGAAAATCTTTCATTAATCGGTAGAAAATGTGCCGACTTCGTGAGTCTGTCAACAATCACCCATATCGCATCATGATTTGCTTTAGTCCGTGGTAGTCCTACCACAAAATCCATTGCTAAATGTTCCCATTTCCATTATGGAATATCTAACAGTTGTAATAATCCGCTCAGACGTTGATGTTCGGCTTTGACCCGCTGGCATGTGTAGCATTTACTTACCCATTCTGCTATTTTCTTCTTAATATTCGGCCACCAAAAGTTTTCCTTCAGATCGCGATACATTTTTGTACTCCCTAGATGAATGGAATACTTCGAGCTGTGCGCATCTCGCAATATTTCTTCTTTTAGTTCTGCCACGTTAGGGATCCAGATTCTCGATGCAAAGCGTAGAATCCCTTCATTATCCTTCTGAGTTATGATTTCTTCTCCCGTTAAGTCGTCATCCTGACTCATCACTTCTTCTTGACAGAGGCGAATCTTTTCTAGCCACTCTGGTTGAAAAATCATAGCATAGATAGCTTCTGTAGATTCATTGGGAACACAAATTTCGATTTCCAACCTATCAAATTCCTTGGCTAATTCTTCGCATGAAGTTAACAAATTTAATCTTTCTTTCTTGCTCAGCGCATCTGCCACAACATTTGCTTTCCCTGGATGAAAACTGATCGTAACATCGTAATCCTTAATTAATTCCAGCCATCGACATTGTCTCATGTTCAGTTCCTTTTGCGTAAAGATGTACTTCAGACTTTTATGATCTGTGTAGATTTCGCATTTCTCACCATAGAGATAGTATCTCCAAAGTTTCAACGCAAATATGATCGCTGCTAATTCCAGGTCATGAGTAGGATATTTCTGTTCATGAGGTTTGAGCTGTCTCGAAGCATATGCAATGACGTTACCGTGCTGCATCAGTACACATCCTAATCCGCGATGCGAAGCATCGCTGTAAATGACGAAAATCCCATGCCCATCTGGCAATACGAGTACCAGTGCGGTTACTAACCGATTCTTCAGCTCTTGAAAACTTTCTTCACATTTGTCATTCCATACGAACTTTTCACTTTTTCGAGTTAAATTGGTCAACGGCGTTGCTATTTTCGCAAAATCTTTGACAAATCTTCTATAATATCCTGCCAATCCCAAGAAACTTCAAACTTCTGTCGGTGTTTTTGGTCTTTCCCAATTCAACACAGCTTTAATCTTTGCTGGATCGACTTGGATGCTTTCTTTACTGATGATGTGCCCTAGAAATTGTACTTCTCTCAACCAAAATTCACATTTCGAGAATTTCGCATACAGTTGTTCTTTCCTCAGAATTTCCAAAGCTATCCTCAAGTGCTCATCATGCTCTTCTTCTGTCCTTGAGTAAATCAAGATGTCATCAATAAATACGATCACAAATTTGTCCAAGTATTTCTTGAATACCCTATTCATCAGATCCATGAATGCTGCTGGCGCGTTAGTCAAACCGAATGCCATTACAATTAACTCGTAATGTCCATATCTCGTACAAAACGCAGTCTTGGGAATATCTTCGGCTTTAATTTTCAATTGATGATAGCCTGATCACAAATCTATCTTCGAAAACCATGCGGCTCATTTTAGTTGATCGAACAAATCATCGATTCTCGGTAAAGGATACTTGTTCTTGATAGTTAACTTATTCAATTCCCGATAGTCAATGCATAATCGCATACTTCCATCTTTCTTCTTCATGAACAATACCGGTGCACCCCATGGGGATACACTGGTTCGTATGATGCCTTGGTCTAGCAGATATTGCAATTGCGTTAACAATTTCTTCATCTCGACTGGAGCCATTCGATATGGAGCTTTCGAAACTGGTTCTGTACCTGAAGCTAGATCAATCGTGAACTCAATTTCTCGATCTGGCGGTAACCTTGGAAGCTCGTCTAGAAAAACGTCTGGGAACTCACATACAACTGGAATGTCTTCTAGTTTAGAACTTTTTTTCAGTATCTAACACGTAAGCTATGTACATCTCACATCCTTGTCGAAGCAATCATTTGGTCTGCATCACTGTTAAAAATTTCTTCCGCTGTTTTCCGCCCTTGAACATTACCGTTGCATTTTCTGCAGTTCGCAATTTGACCTCTTTATTTGCGCAATCGATCTGAGCATTATAACACGCTAACCAATCCATTCCCAAAATGACATCAAACTCTCCTAGCTTAAAAGGAATCAAGTCTACCGAAAAATGATGTCCGGCTATTTTTATATCACATGCAGGACATACTCGATCTACTGGAACTTGGTCGTCATTCGCTAATTTTATAATTAACATCCTGCCCAACCATTCGATTTCGTAATGTAACTTATCAAGGAATTCTTCAGAAATAAATGAGCGAGTAGCTCCAGAATCAATTAATACTTTTGAACTTACGGAATTCACCAAAAGCGTACCTGCAATTACACTCGGACTCTGCACTGCTTCTTTCATTGTCATGTTGAAAGTTCTTGCTCTGGGTTGATTAGGCGGTGGCGGAGGTAATGCCAACACTCTTGGAATACTGGCTGCCATGGCTGGTCCTTTACAATTTCTAGCAATATGCCCTTTCTTTCCACACTGGAAGCAAGTAATTTCCGCTGTTTTTCCCACTGGACATTCGTTAGAATAATGCCCTTTCTACTTACATCAGTAACATATCACATCCTTTTTGATACATATGCCGGTATGTTTTCGATTACATATCTTGCAGTACGGCACTGGGACTCTGACCATTCCCTGCTGACCGGGGGCTTGGAAACGATTACCTATTTTTTGGGTACCTTGTCCTATCCTTTTGAAATTCAAATTTGTCCGGACTTGAAATCCCGGTTTTCTGCTGGAGTGGTCTTGGAAACTTCCCTGTCCTTTATCTTGCTGAGATCTTTCACTTTCCCCTTCAATAATCAAAGCTTTCTGGACTACGGCGGTATACGTTGTTAATTCAAAAACTGCAACTTGTCCACGGATCCACGGTCGTAATCCTTCTTGAAACCTTTGAACTAGCTTATCTTCAGTATCAACCTATTCTGGAACAAACCTATCCAACTCAGTAAATTTGGCCTCATACTCTGCTACAAACATATTTCCCTGCTTCAGTTCCAAAAACTTAATCTGTATTTGGTTTTTCACGTAGCGAGGAAAATGCTTTTCTAAGAACAATTCTTTAAACCTATCTCATGCAATAACATCTTCACCCTCTAAAGCCTTTTTAGATTCCCACCAATAATTTGCCTCTCCGTTCAATAAGTAACTAGCAAAGTCAGTCTTCTGCTATTCACCTATCTTGACTAGCGCAAATGCTTTCTCTATTTCTTTCAACCAGGTGGTAGCCTTAATAGGATCAGTAGATCCCTCAAATTCTGGAGGTTTAACCGACTGAAACTGCTTGAAAGTAATAACAGGTAATGCTGGTGGTATCTGAGGCTCATGACGAATTGGCTGCTGTAACATTTGTTATTGAATCTGTTGCTGCAGATGCTGCATCTGTTGCTGCATTATTACCATCTATTGTTGCATCAGATGGAACATTTGGTTCATGGTCTCATTAGTCTGTGCTTCGAAATTACTGTTAGAAGTCTCAGTCCTAGTCTTTCTTTTTGGTGCCATCTTCTGATAATAAAACGAGTGATATTTCTTTAACAGTTTAATAAATAATTGACAGTAGGTAAGAAAACAATTTATCCTGTATTAACAACATGGTTCGAATAAAGAAAACAGTTTCTTAATATAAAAACAGGAAATGTAAATAGTTAAATAAAATGGTTGTTCTTTTCTTTCTCATTTTTTTTCAACAGAATTTATAATATGAAAAGCTGTAAAACAATAAAGTGAAGATAAATGTTGTAAAACTGTAAAGACTGAAATTTAAATAAAAGAAATTTGAAAAAGTTCGTTTTATATATATGACACCAGCCTCAGGTGTAAATGCTTGATACAAAAAGTCTCGCTCTGCTGGTTATCCCATGGCTACAAGTCACACTAATTACTATCAGTCAAACTACTACTACAGGTTAAACTACTATTACATACATACACACTACTCAATATGTTATACTATGCTGCATCCATATACATCTGCACTCCGAAGTGACTGTCTTAAAACCCAGGCGGAATACGCCTCATCTCCTCCCTAAGTGCCTAGACCAAAGTCTGTGCCAAGCGGAATATCCTGTAGAACTTTGTGAAAGATGGTGGTCCTTCATGGGTCAAATCATCGAGCTCCCAAGTGGCACTCATCAAAACCGACTGTAATCTCTGTCTCATAAAGTAATCCGGCTGTAGGGCCGCTAACGGTCCTCTGTCCCTCTGGTCAAACAAGTGCATAATCTCTCGGCACTGTGCTCTCCAATACTTCACATCATCCCTCATAACCCTGTACTCATGGTATGGTACCATATACGGCTGTGCAACCTGACCCACTGACTTCTGTAACGGAACCCTCGGTATACCTGTACCCCCTGCTGTGGCAATCCCAACTATAAATCCACATTATGCTCTCCCATCCCCTCGACTGGAATCATCTGAACTATGTCCGGCTCTGGGGCATGCACTGGTATAGGAGGTAACACTGGGGGTGGTGGTAACTCTGGCTCAATCCCCGGTATAAACTGATGCTCAAGTGGTAAAGGAACCATCGGCTCAAAGAACTCAAATGAATCAAACATCTCTATAGGGTCCTGGGCTATCCCCTGTACTGGTGGCACTGGCTCCTGTGGAAATGGTGGTGGAGGTGGTAGAGGAGGAAACATGTACTCAGATACTGGAGGTATAACTGGTGCTGCTGGCCCGGTGACTGTCCTCTCCGAAGAAGCCGAATATCCTGAAGACGCCATCTAATAATATACCAAAGAAAGAAGAAAGGTCACTGATCAATCCTAAGATTTATACCTTCCTATTCTAATCTGACCTAAATCCTAACACCACTCTTCCTATTTGACTATCCCTATCCTATGTGATCTCCCTATCTTATCTTAACCCTAATGTTCTTGTTTTCAGGGACCAAACCTACAGCTCTGATACCAAACCTGTAACGCCCTCCAGACCCGGGGTATAAGTCTGGGGGTTACTAGCTAATCACCAAACTTGTACAATCTGATTAATAATTAATGAAGAAATGAAACTAAACCCTTTTAACACTAACCAGGATCTTTTTAGGTTGAAGTATGAAAACAAGAACCTCTACCTACTTTATTACAAACCAAAATTCAGAATCTCACAAACTCTTTTTATTACAAACCATTGTCTATTCAATTTTAAAACTAAGTTCATCTTTTATTCAAACACACACACTAACTATCTACACTCCACCTGCTCGAGAAACTCAAAGCTTTCTTCCTGGATTGGGATCAACACCTTGGGTATGAGAGGATCTCGAGGATTGACCCGCTTCTTTACCACTCGAATCCTGATGGGTTTCATCTTCCTTCTTAACTGAAAATAATAAGGTGAATAACAACAAAAAGGGTGAGCCAAAAATTACTCAACAAGTCCACAAAATATAAACAGTGTTAAAGCAATTTAAACGAAACCGCAATCCCGGGTATATCTGCAAAGATATAACCCCACGAGAATAGAAAGAAGGCCATCACTGGCGAGTACAAATGAACTAAACTGGACACAAGTTCGCATCTATATTCTGCTGATCAGTCAGAATATAATGCAGATCAATATCTCCATTGTTAGGTCACACACACACTGTAGAGGGGGTGAATACTGTGTATAGTACACTCAAATCGAACTTTAAGAACTTAAGTAACAGAAAACAAACTTTATTGAAACAATAAACTCTGTTACAGTATGGAACTGTTACCTCTCAGTGATGACAAATATCACGAGAGCTGCTAGGGTTACAATGAATAATCTTCTCTAATAATGATAACACTTATAGTGTAAACCCTATGTCTGTGTTTATATACTACACAGTTACAAGATAATCGCTAATTGATATAGAATATAATTCTGCTTCCTAAAATATATCAATCAGATATCTTTTCTTCCAAGTATTCCATTCTTTACAGAATTCCTTCTTCATGCATATCTCTTCTTATGTTTATCTTGATCTTCTTTCCTTTAATCAGCTACTGTCCTTATCTGATCGTCCTTCAGCACTTAAGTTCTGATATCTATCTTCTGATGATTATCTCCTGATAACATAAGTACTGATATCCTTAAGTCCTGACTTCCAGTATAAGTACTGATCAACAGTTAAGTACTGATTTATCCTGTTCAAGTAAGATCTGAAAGCTAAACATAAAACATATTAGCCATGACATTATCAAATATATCTAACAATCTCCCCCAACTTGTAAATTAACATAATATACAAGTTTAACAGATATTTGATGATGTCAAAAACATTAAGTACAAATGTATGAGAATTAGACTAGATAACTACAACTTACAGTCCTTAAAGCTTTTACCAATTTCAACTTCTGATAATAACTTCAGTCTGTATAAATATCAGAATTTAAGAAGTTGTAGATATTCGACTTCGCTTCATCATTTTCTGATCTCTCTGATGTCAGGAGTTGTTCTGAGATAGTTCTTCAACAAACATTTCTCAGCATATCTGAGTTCATCAATCATTCTCCTTTTGACATCTTTAAGCTCTGCAGTATCTTCACCAGTTTGAAAGATTGCAGCTCTGAGATCATTGATCTTTGCTTTTCTTAACTCCTGATCTAGTCTTATGACATAAGCTTTGTCAGACTCTAGATTGAATTCAAGTCCCTTAATACCAAGATATGTTTTGATCTGTGCAGTATTAGGCTTCATATCAACAATATCACCATTGTGATCTCTATACTTTGGAACATATATGCTGTCAGACTTAACAGAATAAAGCCTTTTCTGTCTCTGAATCTGTTCTTTTAAGTAGTTTGCAGCAGTCCCTGTTATTCTGTCATCCACTTGAAGTAAGAAAAGTACATGCTCCAATTCTTCAAAATTACTTCAATGGAATGGCATTTTGTCTTATATGATAAATCCTACCATCTGTCATGAAATACAACATGATGTATTCTTTCAAGTAGGTTTGGTAAACCATCTGTACAGATTCCAGTTAATTCAATCTCTCAGGAGTTGCTCCAATACCTGGTTCACTCAAGGAAGTTGGATCATTGGTAGTGTTGTGTACTCTTCTTTCATCAGCACTTCCCAATCCAGTTTTATCTCTAGCTTCCTTTCCAGTAACTACTCTTGCTTCAAAACCACTTGCAGTAGTCTTCAAAGATTGAGTCTGTTTTGCTTTAGTGAATCCTGGTAGGAGTGTCTTTGATCTATTTTCTGATATCAAGTTAACTTGAGCTATGTCAGAGGTTACTTGCTTCTTCTGAATATCAGAACTTACAATTTCTTGACTCTGAACAACTTGAGCCATGTCAGAGGTTGTTTTAAGAACTTTTCTTAAAGTCAGAGCAAGATCATCCTTTTCATCAGTAATTTCTTCTTCCTCAGGAGGTACATAAACCTTGATAGGTTCACCAACCTTTTCTTTACCCTTGGATCTTGGATCTATCTGTGGTTGTGATCTAGCCAATGTTGCTTCAGTATGCGTCCTTTCTTTGATCACAATGCCTTTGAGTTTTGGAAGTGATTTTTTACCAGAAGCTTCAGATTTAGATTTGACTTTCTCTGATTTAAGTCTGGCTTCTTCTTCCTTTAAACTTTCCAAGTCCATTCCTGGATTTTCTTGAAGAAATAACTGTCTTGACATTTCCTCATCAAGATCTAGAAGTTCATCAGAACTTATCCTTTTACCAGCAGCAGAACTTATTATTTTCCCAGTATCAGAACTTGTCCTGTGACTAGCTTGTCTTGATATAAACCTTCTACCTTGACTATGACCGCTACCCATTCCAGAGTATCCTTGATCATCATTTCCATCATCCTTTCCTTGCAGTGTCTTGTTAGTTTTGCATTTGGACTTAATTACCTTCTCCCCCTTTTTGGCATCAGCAGGTAGTAAAAGAGAGATAAGTAATTCCACTGAGGATTGGATTTCAGTAAGTTGCGATTGCTGAGAAGCTTGATTTGTCAGAATTTCATCAATCTGAGCTTGTTGTTTCTCTTGAGTTTTCTCAATATAAGCAATCCTGTCAATGGTAGGTTGAAAGAACTTTTTCTTATCAATTTTCCAAACTTGTTCCTGTTTGATAAAGTTCTCCTGAATCTTGTGTAGCTCTGCATGAGTAGTTAAATGAAGACCTTGTAGATGTTTAGTACTCAATGCAGTGACTCTAAGCTGGGTTTTAAAATCATCAGAATTTAACATTTCATCAGCTTTAGTCAAGTGCTCAGCAAGATGTTTTTCAGTTGGAACACATGAAACTGAGTTCCATTCCTTAGTCCACTCCTGACCTGCAGGAGTTTCACTCCAAGGTACTGGTGCTTCCCCGGTAACAAACTTCTTTACCAGTTCAGACTTAGAAAGAGTCTGTTGAGGAGTATGTCCTGAAGGACCTACTTCATCAGCATCTACAGTTGGAGCAGCATCACCAGTATCTCCAACATTTACAGCATCAGAACTTAAAGAATCAGTATCTTCTGATAAGACAACAGTGTGAGTAGCAATGGAGGCTTCAGCATCCTCTAATTGCTGATCTGATACTAAGTTCTGATCAACAGCCATATCCTGATGCTAACCTAAAGTATGATCATCAGCATCTTGATGCAGAGAAGGTGTTGTTGATAACTCTGGAGTTTGAACAACATCAGTAACAGGTGTTGTGGAAGGATTATTTGCTGTTGGAGCTTCTAAGAGAAATACTTCAGACACAACCAAGTGTTGAACATCAATATCAGCACTTGTGCCTGGATCAATAAGAGACACAGATGGTGAGTTAGCCTTGTCAGATACAGCTTCCTGAGATGGAGTTGATGGAGAAGAAGTGACTGGAGCAAATTCCTTGTCTTGTGAGATCAGAGATTCCTGATCCCCTTCCTTAGCTGCTTCCTCTTCATCGTCTGAAACTAGCCTTTGTGCCCTCTGTTTCTTGTACTTCCTTGTTGATTTGGATTCCTTGGGAGTTTCAGGAACTGTCATTCGTCTAAGCCTCTTGAGAAGCCTAGAACCCCCAATTTCAGAATCCTTCTGAGAAATCTCTTTCTCAGCTTCAGTGTGATCAAGAACCATTTGCCTAGTTTCAAGGAAAAACCGTTCCATTTATCAAGAGAAACAGTTTTAATTCAAAATTTAAACCGTTATCACTGATTGAATTATTTTTCACTGCATCATTAATATTCTGAAAATACATCACATGAAAATGACCAAGATAAATTAGATAAGTAAGTGCTGAAAACGAATCAGAACTTAATATAAAACAAAATTTATATGGCCATCAGAATATCAATCAGGATTTATCAACACAAGATAAAATAACTCAGAGACAAAATCTTGAAGTAAAAATAACTTTCATTAATATATCAAGACAATACATTTATGAAATGGAAATTACATCAATACTTATACAAGATTTTCCCTAAGCTTCTAAACCGAACATCAACAGCCTTAGTCCTAGCTAAGAAGCCTGACAAAGCTGATGATGAAGAAAAACAGGAAGAAGACAAGATTAAATCATTTCTTCTTCTTCCTACTCTCGACAAACAGAATGGCGAGTCTGATGATTCGCTCTTGCTGGCGGAGAGCTTCCAGCCTTTCCTCCTCCAATCGCTCCAGATGGCGATGGTAGTCCATATAGAAGAACAGGAGGTGTGTCAGTACCTCCTGTGGGACAGAGTCCCATATCTCCTCAGGAATGGCTGTGACATGCCATTCCTGCTGCCAATCGGCACAGCTTAGCTCCATATTGAAGTTTTGGTAGTTCAAAAACATGTTGTATCTGACCATTGTGTTTTTGAAAGAAGAAGTATGAAGATAAGTGTGTGAGAAGAATTTGATGGAAAGACTGATGTGAAGTGGCTGCTTATATAGGCAAGAGAATGCCAGGAGACGCAAAGAAATTGAATGCTGACAGGTAGAATTAATTCTACCTCGTCTCCCTAGACTTTGAAAAAGAATAACATTCATTGGAAAGAGGAAACATGGTTTAAAGCGCACAAGAAACAAGTAACATTGGACTGTTAAGGTACAAATACAATTAACCCTAACCATAGTGACTATTAATCTTCCACTTCAACATATTCAATTATTAACTGAGACTGTTATCAAATTTTATTCACAGATAAGCCAAGTAAAGGATTAGACTGAGAAATCAGAACTTAGACCTATACCAGAACTTAACAGTCATCAGAATATAATTTCTTAACTCGAAAAAGGAATGCCCATCTTAGTAAATCCTCATACAAGTTCTGAGTTATAGACTTCAGAACTTAATCATTAGAACGTGTAACTAGAACTTGTCCTCAGAATTTGTGCAAAGTGACACAGTGACTGTTTATCTAAAATAACATAGACCACCACAGTAATTTTCATCATTCATATGGAGTGATTAGTGTGTGCATTAAGCTAAATAACAGACAAAGAGTAAAGTCTGAGTCACTTTAGTACATCTTAGAAATAAGGCATAACTAAAATTTTGCTAAAGAGCTGTCATTGTCCTGAAACCTACTGATGAATGAGTTCATGCTTGAGTCCACCTCAACTGTTTTGTGCTAATTTTATGCATCTTTTGAAATTCTATTTTACAGTGGCTTCTCAGTGTAAGTGAGTCACGACTGTTTATCAGAATTTATGCTATTATCAGAGTATTTTTCCAGTAATCATAGAGTGTGAAAAGTCACCAAGAAAATATTTTGCTTTTCTAATGCATATTTACTTAATACCAGCAATGCACTTGGGTCGTCCCTTCCACATTTTTACTCTAGATCTCAAAGGAGTACCTGATTTTATTCTTTGATCTTTTTGCTCTTTCTTTTGATAAGTGAGGTTTATCAGCACTTAGTACATTCAGCAGTTTTACTAGTATCAGAACTTAACAGATGAGTAGCATTATTCTAATTTGTGACTTAGTAATAAGATATACAAAGTAAACTTAACTAAGCTCATTTATCAGAATTTGCTAGTGTCATAAGATTTCCACTGAAATAATTACTTCTTACATGGAATCATTTGTTTATTGAAGACTACTAGGTCAGTATCTAGCACAGTTATCCTCATAGGATTGAATAGGTACTTGAACAGACATAGCACTTATCAGAGTTTAGAAACATATATCAGACAACAGTCAGTACTTAAAGACATTTATCAATTAAGCACAGAATACACAATGAGATTAATTCTGTAAATACTGAGCATAAAGTCTGATAACACAGAACAAGACTAAGCAGATTTAGAGAAAGAACCTGAAACCATTCCAAGTTCATTTACCAATCTTGTAAAAGTAGCTTCACACAGTGGTTTTGTGAAGATATCTGCTAGTTGTTGATCTGTGGGAACAAAATGCAATTCCACTGTACCTTCATCCACATGTTCCCTGATGAAGTGGTACCTGATGCTGATGTGCTTTGTCATAGAGTGTTGAACTGGATTACCTGTCATAGCAATAACACTTTGATTATCACAGTAAATAGGGATTTTGAAATATGTTAACCCATAATCCAGTAACTGATTCTTCATCCAAAGAATTTGTTCACAACAGCTTCCTGCAGCAATATACTCTGCTTCTGCAGTTGATGTGGAAATTGACTTTTGTTTCTTGCTGTACCAAGAAACCAATCTGCCTCCAAGAAATTGACAGCTTCCACTTGTGCTTTTCCTGTCAATTTTGCAACCTGCAAAATCTGCATCTGAGTAACCTATTAGTTTAAAATCTGATTCTCTAGGATACCATAATCCCAGAGCAGCTGTTCCTTTAAGATACTTAAAGATTCTTTTTACAGCTGTTAAGTGAGGTTCTCTTGGATCTGCTTGAAATCTTGCACAAAGACAGGTAGCATATATGATATCAGGTCTACTAGCAGTTAGATAGAGTAGAGAGCCAATCATACCTCTGTAGTCAGTAATATCTACTGATTTACCGGTATCCTTATCCAGTTTTGTTGCAGTGGCCATTGGAGTGGATGCACTTGAATAATCTTGCATTCCAAATTTTTTCAGCAAGTTTCTGGTGTACTTGGTTTGACAAATAAAAGTGCCTTCCTCATTCTGCTTGACTTGAAGGCCCAGAAAATAGCTAAGTTCCCCCATCATACTCATCTGATATCTTGACTGCATTAGTTTGGCAAACTTCTTGCAAAGTTTGTCATTTGTAGATCCAAAAATGATATCATCAACATAAATCTGGACCAGAAGTAAGTCCTTTCCATGGTTGAGGTAGAACAGTGTTTTGTCTATTGTCCCTCTGTTGAATCCACTTTCCAGAAGAAACTGAGCTAAAGTCTCATACCATGCTCTAGGAGCTTGCTTAAGTCCATAAAGTGCTTTATCAAGCTTGTAGACATAATCTGGATGTTTGGTATCTACAAAACCTGGAGGTTGTTCAACATATACCTCCTCCTCCAATTCTCCATTGAGAAAAGCACTTTTCACATCCATTTGAAAGACAGTAAACTTTTTGTGAGCAACATAAGCCAAGAATATCCTTATGGCTTCTAACCTAGCAACTGGTGCAAATGTTTCATCATAATCAATTCCCTCATGTTGAGAATATCCTTTTGCAACCAGCCTTGCCTTATTCCTTGTAATTATGCCATCACTGTCAGTTTTGTTTCTGAATACCCACTTTGTACCAACAACAGATCTATTATTTGGTCTTGGCACTAGGGTCCAGACTTTGTTTCTTTCAAATTCATTCAACTCTTCCTGCATTACTTGCACCCAATCAGCATCTTGAAGAGCTTCTTCCACTTTCTTTGGCTCAGTCTGAGAGAGAAAAGAATTGTAAAGACATTCATTTGAAGTACCTGTTCTAGTTCTGACACCTGCATCAGGATTTCCAATTATCAAATCAGGTGTATATGATTTTGTCCACTTCCTTGCAGATGGAAGGTTTTCTCTAGAACTAGATGCTCCCCCATGATCCATGCTATCTTCATTTTCATTTCCGATGCTCCCCCTGAAACTATGCTCTCTGAGTTGGAGTCTTCAGTATTTAAATTTTCAGCACTATCAGAACTTGGCTTATCAGAACTTGACGAATCAGAATTTGAAGAGCCAGATGTATGTTCTGATGTTTCTTGAGCTATGGTAGGATCTTGAGTATGCTCCCCCTGAATAGGTGCATCTTCCCTTGGCGTAGCCACCACAGTTTCAATAATATCAGAGTTTATTCCATCAGAGTTTACAGTATCAGAACTTAGACTTTCAGGATTTTCAGTATCAGAATTTGAGTCTTCATTTTCAAATCTCAGCTGATCATGGTCAATGAAATCTTCAAGACCAGTAATCTTCTTGTCATCAAAAGAGACATTGATAGATTCCATGACTACTTCTGTTCTCAAATTATAGACTCTGAAGGCTTTTGTGGAAAGTGGATATCCAACAAAGATTCCTTCATCAGCTTTTAGATCAAACTTGATAGCTGTTCAGTATGAGTCTTGAGAACAAAACACTTGCATCCAAATACATGAAAGTATTTCAGATTTGGCTTCTTTTTCTTCACCATCTCATATGGTGTTTTTCCATGCTTGTTAATGAGTGTTACATTTTGAGTAAAATAAGCAGTCTGCACAGCTTCAGCCCAGAAATAGGTTGGAAGCTTTGCTTCTTCAAGCATTGTACGTGCAGCTTCAATGAGAGTTCTATTCTTCCTTTCAACAACTCCATTTTGCTGTGGAGTTCCCGGAGCAGAAAATTCCTGCTTTATTCCATGGCTTTTGCAGAACTCTTCCATTATCAAATTCTTGAACTCAGTGCCATTATCACTCCTTAAATTTTCACAGAATCTTTGACCAATTTATCCAAATGTTTGACATGATCAATCAAGATAGATGTAGTTTCACTTTTTGTGTGCAAGAAATACACCCATGTGTATCTGGTGGAACTCATCCACTATGACCAACGCATATTTCTTCTTTGCAATAGACATGACATTTACTGGACCAAATAGATCAACATGTAGTAGATGATAAGGCTCAAGAATTGATGATTCAGTCTTGCTCTTGAATGAAGATTTTCTTTGTTTGGCTTTCTGACATGAATCACAAAGACCATCAGGAGCAAATACAGTGTTTGGCAATCCTCTCACAAGATCTTTCTTGACCAGTTCATTTATATTGTTGAAATTTAAATGAGAGAGTTTCTTATGCCAATTCCAGCTTTCTTCAATTGATGTTCTACTCATCAGACAGATTGCAGAACCATCAGTACTTGTTGAAAGCTTAGCTTCATAAATGTTACCACGCCTGTATCCTTTCAGAACAACTTTGCCTTTAGATTTACTCACAATTTCACAGTGTTCTTCAAAGAAATCAACATGATAACCTCTGTCACAGATTTGACTTATACTCAGTAGGTTGTGTTTAAGTCCTGAGACCAGAGCTACTTGTTTAATTATGACATTTCCAAGATTGATATTTCCATATCCCAATGTTTTTCCAATGTTGCCATCTCCATAAGAAACACTTGGGCCAGCTTTCTCCTCAAAGTCTGATAGCAGGGCCTTATTTCCAGTCATATGTCCTGAACATCCACTGTCCAGAACTAGAATATTTTTCCTGTTTCCCTGCAATCACAAAGACCACTAGTTATTAGTTTTAAGGACCCAGACTTGCTTGGATCCTTTGGCCTTATTAAGTTTGTTAACATTTTACAGCGGATTTAGCATCAGAGTTTATGTTAACATTTTTCTTATCAGAAACTTACACTATCAGACTTTGAATCAGAATTTACACTAGAAGGAACAATGGAAATTTCTTCAAAGAAGGTTTTATTTGATAATAATCATAGTACAAGCTATGATATTCCTTACAAGTCTAAATGGAATGCCATAAACTACCACAATGAAAACAAGGATTTTGTGGTTTGTATCTAACAGACTGACTCTTAACTCCTGACTTTGAAGGTAGGAGTTAATATTCTTATTCTTCCTGCAAAAAGAAGCCAGATGGTTAGAACTTCCACAGTTATGACATGTTTTCCTAGAAGCATCAGGAACAGGTTTATAATTATGCTTTTATTCACACCTTCCTTTCCATTCCTATTTTTCCTAGGTGATTTTACCTTGTTTGCATTCTTAACATCTTTCAGCTTATGCTTAAGCTGCTTCTTTGTCATTAAGCCTATGTTCACTTCAGCTGTCTTTTCCTGTTTTAGTTTGTCAGAAGTTAATTTCTGTGTAACTTCTGATTTTTCGTTTTCAGACTTTATAGTTACAAACTTAACAGGTTTTAACTTTGGCTTTTGCTTATCAACAGACTTAATTTCTTCAGTTCCTTTATCATTCTTATCTTCTCCATAACCTAAACCCTCTTTCCAGTTTCCACTACTTAGCAAATTTTGAGTTGTTTTGCCAGAGTTAGTCCAAGTCCTGATAATCTCTATTTCCTTTTCTAACTCAGTTTTTAGAGATTCATTTATTTTAGCACTTCATCCCTAACATAGAAAGCATCATCTCTATCCTTCTGAGTTTGATGAACATGACTAACCTCTTTTTCTAAGAAATCATTTCTTTCTTAAAAGCAAGATTTTCAGAAGTTAAACTTTCACATGTTAAAGTTTGATCTCTATAACTAACAAACATGGTTTTAAGATATCTTCTCAACTCATTAATATCATCAGTATGAAAAGCATAAGTAGTCTGAGGTACCTTTGTTTCAGCAGCTTCAGAACTACTCTCAGCACTTTCTTTATCACGCATTTACCATCAATGCATAGTTTTCCTCACTTTCAGAGTCTGAGGTGTCTGTCCAGCTTTTCTTCTTTGTGACAAGAGCCTTGCCTTTGTCACCCTTTACCTTCTTGCAATCAGGAGATATGTGGCCTTTCTCACCACAGTTATAGCATTTACATTGGTGTAATCTCCTCTGTCAGACTTTCCTCCTCTGCCTTCAAATCTTCTGAAATTTTTCTTATCAGAACTTATGCCTTTCCTGGAAAACTTCTTTCCCTTCCTGAACTTCCTGTATGCAATCTTTGTGATTCTTTTCACCATAAGAGCACAACAGCTTCATCATCTCCTCATCAGCATCAGTCTCAGGCAAGCTTTCAGAATCTGAGTCCATCATCACTCTCAGAACTTGATGACTCAGTATCAGACTTTATGAAAGAGCTTTACCCTTGTCTTTCTTTGAGGAAGCTGCTTGGGGAATTCTTCTTCAGCCTTAAGAGCAACTGTCCTTGACTTTCCTCCTTTCCTCTTGCTTCTTTGTTCCATCTCCAGCTCATGAGTCTTGAGCATTCCATAGATTTCGTCAAGAGTTGTTTCATCAAGATTGTAGTTGTCTCTTATTGTTGTTGCCTTCAAATCCCAGCATTCAGGAAGAGCTAACAGGAACTTAAGGTTTGAATCTTCAAGATATATACTCTTTATCAACCAATGACAAATCATTCAAAAGTTTGACAAATCTATTATACAATTCATTTAATGACTCATTAGTCTTTGAGTCAAAGTGTTCATACTCTTGAGTGAGTATTGTCTTCCTGTTCTTCTTAATTGTGTCAGTTCCCTGACACCTTGTTTCCAGAGCATCCATATCTCCTTAGCAGTCTTGCAGTTGATTACCCTGTTTGACATTACATTATCAATGGCACTATGCAGTAAGTGTCGTACCTTAGCATCCTTAGCAATTGATGCTATGTCTTCAGCAGTATAATCACTCTTCTCCTTTGGTACGGTCTTTGCTGCTTCACCTGCAACTGCACAGCGAGCTTGGTTGGTTGTGAGGGCCTTCCTTGATTCTATCAAGGTATTCTGGATCTGTTGCTTCCAGGAACATGGTCATCCTTACCTTCCATATGGGATATTCAGATGGTCTCAGTATGGGAACTCTGATGGTCTCATACCGACTCTGAATTTGTGTCTTGGTGGTTCCTCAGTTTTGGTAGGCTTAGTTGGAGTTTCTGTGTCCAACATGATTGTATTTGGATCTTTAACTGTATGTATGTTAACAGATAGGCTCTGATACCAATTGTTTAGGTCACACACACACTGTAGAGGAGGTGAATACAGTATATAGTACACTCAAATCGAACTTTAAGAACTTAAGTAACAGAAAACAACTTTATTGAAAACAATAAACTCTGTTACAGTATGGAACTGTTACCTCTCAGTGATGATAAATATCACGAGAGCTGCTAGGGTTACAATGAATAATCTTCTCTAATAATGATAACACTTATAGTGTAAACCCTATGTCTGTGTTCTATATACTACACAGTTACAAGATAATCGCTAATTGATATGGAATATAATTCTGCTTCCTAAAATATATCAAATCAGATATCTTTTCTTCCAAGTATTCCATTCTTTACAGAATTCCTTCTTCATGCATATCTCTTCTTATGTTTATCTTGATCTTCTTTCCTTTAATCAGCTACTGCCTCTATCTGATCGTCCTTCAGCACTTAAGTTCTGATATCTATCTTCTGATGATTATCTCCTGATACCATAAGTACTGCTATCCTTAAGTCCTGACTTCCAGTATAAGTACTGATCAACAGTTCAGTACTGATTTATCCTGTTCAAGTAAGATCTGAAAGCTAAACATAAAACATATTAGCCATGACATTATCAAATATATCTAGATCCATTATAGATCCAGTCGGGTACCCAGGCACTACGGCCCATATTGAGGCACCAGTCATATCCAGTCCTCAGGATTAAGA